>NC_132780.1:105974937-106599937 GCF_048418805.1 Vulpes vulpes
AGGGGGCCAAATGTGGGCCCCCAAATGCAGACCCCCAACTCAGGGTTGATCCCATGACTGAGATCATGACCTGAGCTGAAACCAAGGGTCTGCCCCTCAACTGACTGAGCCACCCAGGCACCCCAAGAATGAAAACAATTTGAATGCTCTAAATGTCCAACAACAGTTGAGAGTTCAGGGCCATGGGCCCTGAAGATCCATCCTTCCATGTTCTTGCAAGGTGTGCCAGACTGTATGGCTTACACGTTTTGTGTAAGCAGTTTCTCTAGTTGGTCACATAGTCAACTAAGTAGCCTGACTACCATGTAACAGCCTTATCTGGCTGGGCTCTAATGATTGTTGCTTGTCAAGAAGCCCTGGATCTTTGGCACGAGTTTCTCTCCTGTAACACAATTTTCTGTGTGTGCAGGTGTGAGCTGGACCTGTGACAGGGCTTTGTGGGACTTGGGGCTGAGAAGAACCAATACAAATATTCTGATGCTCTTGTTACCTTCTGTGCTGTGAGTGATAAGTCTTTTTCTCAGACCCAGGAGTCTTGTGTCTTCTATTAGAATTCCTGAAACAGCAATAGGCTTGTTACCTTATAAGGTGGGTGAAATCTTAAAGCCTTCTGTTTTTTGACAAAATAGGGACTTTGTTAGCAAATGCTGGCATGTACAGGTGATAGAGTATTGTCTTAGTCAGTTGGGGCTGTCATAACAAAGTATCATTGACCGGGTGTTTTTTTTTTTTTTTAAGATTTTATTTATTTATTCATGAGAGACACACACAGAGAAAGAGAGGCAGAAACACAGGTAGAGGCAAAAGCAGGCTTCCTGTGGCAACCCCGATGCAGGATTAGATCCTAGGACCCTAGAATCACACCTGGAACCAAAGGCAGATGCACAATCACCGAGCCACACAAGTGCCCCATTGACTTGGTAGTTTAAACAATAAACATTCCTCACAGTTCTGGACGCTGAGAAGTCCAAGGTCAAGGTACTGACAGATTTAGGGTTCAGTGAGGGCCCTCTTCCTGGTGTGTAGACTGCAGCCTTCTGGTTGTATCAAGTGGAGAAGAGAGAGAGGGCTCTGGTTTCTACCTCTTGTAAGGACACTAATGCTATGAAATTTTTACCCTCACGATCTCATCTAAACAGAATTACCTCCCAACAGCCCCACCTTCATATCATCACGTTGGTGATTAGGTCTTCAACATATGAATTTTGAATGGATACACTAGGTCCATAGCAAGTATTCAGCTGCCATTGAAAGTTATGCTCTCAAAACAATTATCAACATAACAATTCTCATGATATACTGATTAGAGAAAAAAATAGATTACAAAACAGTACTGTTTGGTATATTTTTAAAAAATGTATACAATTTCTAAAAGTGTATATATGGAAAGATGAGTCAAAGGTTAGTTTAAAAATGGTTGCGTCATTTTTTAGTTCAGTGGTTCTCTTTGCATATTTGGGGGCCCCCACTCACACCAGTTGAATTGGCATCTGGGGAGTGACACTACGTATGCTGTATTCAACAGCCCTCCATGTGATTCTGATAAGATGCTGAAGTATGAGAACCACTGACTTAGGTGACGTTGTTCCTGCTTGTCAGGAAACTATACTTTGAGAACCATCATCTTAGTCCATGTGTTGGTTTAGCACAGTAGTGATGGGCATGGACTTTGGGGCCAACTTCTTTGGATTTATATCTGATCCTGCTGCTCTCTAGTTTTGTGAATTTAAGCAAGTTTTAAAATTCTCTGTGCCTCCAAACCATCAGAGACTCTTTCTCTAGGAAACAAGAGGGTTTCGGGGGCGGGGGGGGGGGCAGTAGATAGAGGGATGCGGTAACTGGTAGAACCACGCAATTCTACCCCTGAAACTAATAATAAAAAATTTTAAAGAATAAATAAAATTCTTTGTGCTTCATTTTCTTGTCTGGGAAGTGGGAGTGAAAATAAGAGTTAACCTATAATATGAAATCATAAAAACTTAGCATAATTCCCATGGTTTTATAAGTGCTCTTCTTATGTTTTAGCTTGTCCATAATTCATAAGTACATTATACCAAGAATTTTAGTAGTGGCCCTGCCAACCTTTTTGTGTTACAGCTGTGCACCACTGTAGTAAACACAAGATGAGATCTGAGAATCAGACAAACTGCATATTGTCACCTACCAGCTTTAGTTTCCTTGTCTATAAAAGGGTGGCAGTAATTTCTCTCCTGCATTATTTTTGAAGGATTAAATATGATTACATGTATAAAAATACCTGGCAAGTAACCTAAGTTAATTAATATTAATCCTCTAACTTGCCTCATCACTTCTGTTACTCATTTAATTAACAAAAATTAATGACTGCTTAAAGTTCTTACTGTTTTAGTCTTCAGGGATAAATCATTTCATTTCAAAGGCCCTATTCTCTTAAAGCTTACATTATATTGGGGGGAAGTTTTAGATAGGGTGAAACCTAGAAAGAGCATTCAATGGGAATGCAATATCAGGAGTGAGAAAGTCTGATTTTCTTGCTATTCTGCTACTAATTTAATGTTTAGTGTTGAGCAAATTACTTATCTAGTAAAGCAAGAAGGTTGGACAGTTTATTTTGAAGATCCTTCAGACTCTAACATTCTTTCAATCTAAAACTTCTATAGTTTTGTAAGTTAAGTGTAGAAAACTGAAGTGCCTTTGTGGGCCAGCTAGGTAGTAGACTTGGCTGACTCTAAAGAATGGTGGAGACATGGCAATTTGGGAAGTTCATGCTTGAGTAATGGCATTTACATTAAAAAAAATTTTTTTTAAGCGTTCAACTCATCACATAGGCTAGATTTTGCAAAACTTGGCCTAAGTGTTCATCCTGATTTAGACAGGGCATTATACTTTTCCTGTGCTTCAGTTTTCCTACTTACAGTAGGGTCAACAAATGTGACTCCTAAAAAGAGCTTAAAGACTTTGGAGATAATCATCTAAATGTTTTAAGTTAGGAATGGAATAAAGAATGCCATTCTGGTTTTAAACATGAAAATGAGCTAATTCTATAAAGTAAAATATACCAGGACTGCTACATATTATTCAATTGTTTGCATTTCTTATTTTAATGTAAACTGAAATAATAGTAAATGTTGAACATTGATAGATCATCTCTAGGCAAAGAACTAAAAAATATCCAAGTGCCAAGAATCAGCTTGTACCTGACAATTTGAGGTGGGAGGTGGAGTGCTCTGCATTTGCACTGCAAGCCACTGATTGTTGAGGAGCTCATTAATCATGTCATCTATAGGAAATAATGAAGAATGAAGTATGTTACTTGTGTATAGAAATTATCATACTGAATCCATTAAAGAGAGGATATTCTTTGGAAGAAACATTACTGCAAACGGCATGGATCATGAAAAGGGATCATAAAATAAAAGATCCTGCTTTTTATTAAAAGAGAAACTTTGTCCTGACCACGTTCCTATACTTAAAATTTTGGAAAATGAAACGGAGATAAGGCTGTTTATTTGCACACTTGCTTTGATTTAACTGAGAATTTTTGGTTAGGTTTCAGCAAAGCAAAGTAAGTGAATTGGAGAATGAGAAGTTTAAATGAATTTTGGTTCTACAAAATTTGGGTCAGAAGAAAAAAAATTCACTTTGAAAGCATGAAGGCTTCAATCGTCCCAAACAATGCTACTTGACATCATGTTTGGGTTTATTAAGAATAATATTTTTCCTCACTATAATGTTAGAACTTTAGGAAAGTAATGGAAACATTATAGGTTTAAATGGTTATATTTGATTCAAGGACCAGGAAGTGAATTCATTATTGATAATAAGTCTCAAGTTTGAGATTTAATAATACATATATTTGATTAATTTTTGAAGAAACCTAAAACATTTTTAATTTTGGGAACTGTGTATTTTGGTACAGTTTAGAACATACTCATTATCACATCAGCATGATACATAAGTAATTTTTTGGTTTGTTTCTTCCACCTTTATTGTGGTATAATTGACAATAGCCTGCACATAACTAATATATCAAATTTGATAAATTATGACAAGTATCTACATATCTGTCTCTATATAGACTCATTAAAATAGCTCCACAGTCAATATAGTTAACATTATGTTGCACCAAAAGCTTTTTGTACCCCCTTGACTATCCCTACTTCCCACCTTGCCTGAACCTCCCCACTGTTCCTCAGGCACCACTGATTGCTTCACTGTTTATAGGTTAGTTTGAATTTTTTAGAACTTTATATAAATGGAATCATACATTATACATTCTTTTTTGTCTGACTTTTTTCATCCAATTATTTTGAGATACATTCATGGTTTTGCCCAGCTCAATAGTCTATTTCTTTATACTGCTGAGTACTAATTCATTGTATGGATATAATAAATTTATTTATCTATTTGTCTCTTGATTTGCTTAAAGCTTTTTGGCTATCACAAATAAGGCTGCTATGAACATTTCTCTGCACTTAGAAAAGTGAAATGCTTAGGTATAAAACTAATAAAATATGTCAAGATCTCTATGAAGAAAACTATAAAGCTCTGATGAAAGATATTAAAGAAGAACTAAATAAATGAAGATAGATTCCATGTTCATCAAGAAGACTTAATATGTCTAGATGTCAGTTCTTCCCAACCTGATGTATAGATTCAACACAATCCCAATCCCAATCCTAGCAAGATTTCTGGCTTTTTCTTGTGCGAGTATGTGTGTATTGACAAACTGATTCTTAAGTTTATATGGAGAGGCAAAAGACTCAAAATAGCCAGTATTGGAGGAGAAGAACAGAGTTGGAGAACTGATACTCCCTGACATGAAGACTTACTCTGAAGTTACAGAAATCAAGACAGTGTGATATTGTGAAAAGAATAGGCAAATAGGTCAAAAGAAAATAGAAAGCCCAGAAATAGACCCACGAAAATATAATCAACAGACCTTTGACAATAAGCAAAGACAATACAGTGGAGCGCAGATAGCCTCCTCAACAAATGGTGCTGAAACTATTGGACATTCATGTGCAAAAATATAAATCTAGACACAGACCTTACAGCCGTCACAAAAAAATAACTCAAATTACAGAAAAAATAAATGTAAAACACAAAACTATAAAACCCCTAGAAGATAATAGGAGAAAACCCAGATGTCCTTGGGTATGGTGATGACTCTTTAGATACAATACCAAAGCATAGTCCATGAAAAGGGAGAGAATAGATGGAAAGAAATATAAACTTTTTATACACAGATTCTTTTTTTTTTTTAAAAAAAAGATTTACTTATTTATTTTAGAGAAAGAGAAAGAGATCACACATGTAGGTTGTGGGGCAGAGGGAGGGAATCTTCAAGCAGATTCCCCAATGATCAGGAAGCTGGATGTAGGGTTCCATCTCACAACCCTGAGATTAGGACCTGAGCGGGAACCAAGAGTCAGTAGCTCAAGAGATTGAACCACTAAGGTGCCCCCAGACCCCGTTTTATTTTTCATACCTACAATAATCCTATAATTCATAATAACTCCTAAATTATCCCCATTTAAGAGTAGACTAAAGTGTAAACAAGTAAAATGATTGCACAGTAGGTAGAAAGTAGAAGAGAAGGGATTTTGATTCCTGTTGGTCCAATGGCAAGTTTTTTGTTTTTACCACTACACCTGTGTGCTTCCTTACCAAGTAGAAGCAGAGATAGGGACCGGCTGAGGAATTAGGAGTTTTGGCAGAACGAGGAGCGATAGAAAAGGGGTAGTTGTAGCTATATCTCAAGAGCCTGTAAACCACTTCATAAAAAGCAAAGTCATTCATTGAAGTCTGAAATGCTCAGCTTCTGTCAAAGAAAAACTTTCTGACTCTTGTTTTCTTTGCCTTTCCCTGCGCCAATGTTAGAGGGGCCAGATTCAGCCCAGCAAAGCAGGATGAGGAAGTAGAAGAGCAAGTTTCCAACTCCGCTCTGCCCCCATTGTGGCCCTTAGTTAGGAAAAGAGAGAAGTTTAAATCAGGTGACAGACTTCAATTATGTCAAACAAGATATTTTTGTTACCCCAAAATTACTAGAAAAACGATAGGTTTTCGCAAACTTATCATCTAGGAATAGAGAAGATCAAGTTAAGGGGACAGTAGGAAAAAAATTAAATTTGTCCTATTTTTTCTGAGTTTCCCTATTTGAATAAATTGCTGCATTCATACCAACAGAATTATGTTAGAGAAATCTGAAAGATGAGAATACACCTTCGAAAGATTCAGAGATTCAATTTAGTTAGATAAGCATACAGATTATCTCATAATGAAGAAAAAAAATCCAAGATTTCAACCTCCTCCAGTTCTAGAAGTCCCTGCTAATGTCTTACCCATACTCTTATGGTACATGTAACTACTCAGAATATTTTTCTTTTGGTGGGAGCTTTGGCTGCCTTCTATTTGTGAAATACCCTTTATTTTGTGTTCCCTATTGTCTGTTACATGATTTTATGGAGGATTGCGTAAATCTAATAAATGTTCAGAGTAAATTTAGAGAGTTGAGGTCAAATATGTCCCCTTTCTTTATTTTTTAAATTTAAATTTTTAAAAATTTAATTTAAAATTAACATATAATTTAATTTTAAATTGAATTATAATTAACATATAATTTAATTTTAAATTAAATTAACATATAATCTATTATTAGTTTCAGAGGTAGAGATCAGGGATTCATCAGTCTTTATATAACACCCGGTGCTCATTACGTCACATGCCCTCCTTAATGTCCATCACCCAGTTACCCCAACCACCCCCACTCCAGCAATCCTCAGTCTGTTTCCCATGATTAAATCTCTTATGGTTTATCTTCTTCTCTGATTTGTCCCCCTTCTTTAAATAACAGGTTTTATAAAAATGTATTTGATAATGTCTTCAACTTTCTTCCATGAATTGTTTCATAGCTAAAGGCTGATTATAGCTGTTTCATAGCTAAATGCTTACTTTTCTCTAAAATAGCATTGTCCAACAGAATTTATGCTGTTCCTGAAATGTCCCATATTTGTGCTCTTTGATGTGGTCACCACTTGTCACATATGGCTATGGAGCACTAGAATATGGCTTGTGTGACAGAGGAACTAAGTATTTAATTTTCATTTAATTTTAAATTAAATGTGAATAGCTGTATGTAATTAGTAGCTACCATGTTGGATAGTACAACTCTAGAAAACACATTTTAAAATTCAGTAAACTTCTGGCTCCTCCAAAACCCCCCATAGATGTTTCATTTTATTGCACTTATTCATTTCATTTTAAAGGGTATTACGGATAATGGAGCTCTTTCTTTTTCTCAAAGGTAAACAGATAAGCAAGCTTCAGCTTAGGGAAGAGATGCTTTTGTAAAGCCTTCATATTTCAGGCTAAAGTGTCCATTTGTCTTCAGTAATATCTGGCTTTGGAAATGTTGCTGCTGTTAGCACTAAATGAAGCCTCAATTTCCATGCGTCAGAGATTGTAATGATGAACATTAGCAGTGTGTGTGGTACACCCAGTGCCGAGCAAGCAGTCACATGTGTTGAGGTCTGTGCTGAACAGTTCTGCCTCAGGATCCCCGCAGATTCCTTGAGTATCCTTTTAAAGACCACTATCTGTTTTAAGAGAGGAACAGATGCATCTTCCCATACAGAGCAATCAGCAGAGTTCAAGAGATGTAGGGCCAGATTATATTCATCTTTTTTTCACAGTGCTGAGTACATTGGTGATACTTCAGCCAGTCTTCCCAGCAACTAGCTTCCCTCTCTTTTGTAAAATTGTTTTCTATTTTGGCTGTTTGGGATCAGGAACTATTGAGTTGTCATGTGAGTGAATTTCTTTCATTGTTTATAGTTCTTTTTAATGCAGTGCTTTAAGGTGTACTAGTATTTCTATCTTAAAACCTAATTTTTAGAAGTCTCTGCCTTTATGAAAAATGCAATTTTTTTTCTCCTTTGAAAGCAAGGCAATGATTTTAAATTAAAATAAGTTCTTTGGCTCACAGTATTGTCTTCCTTTCATAAGTGATATGCATCTTGTGCCAGGGGTAGAAGATGCATTTTTTGAGAAAAAATGTCTCTGTGTACACACATAGCTTGTAACATATATTGCACCCTCCTTCTAACGCACGTAAATCAATTCTACCCAATAAATAGAACTGGGAGCCTCATTAGAATGCACTGTATACTTATATGGATGTGTGAATATATTATATAATATGGACTTATAGTTATAAATGACATAAAATTGGGCAAAACACTTTGGATGATGGAGAACTGGACCTTACCAAAATGCATTTAGTCTTAGTATATATTTTCTTAGAGCCCCTATATTAAAATTCTCTATAAAATGCCAAAGTCTCCCTGACAACAGTTTGTTTTTCATTCATCACTTGGACATGTCCATTGATAGGAACCTCAGTACTTCACCAGGTAGCCGGTTCTATTGTCAGCTAGCTATTGTTTTTAGAAAAATGTCAGTATAAGGATTGGGCCTCCCCCCCATAACATCTATTTATTGGTTCTATTGAAAAAATCTTTTTGAGTATGGTTAGCACAGAATGTTATGTTAGTTCCAGGTGTACAACACAGGGATCTAACATCTCTATGTTATGCTATCCTCACCACAAGCGTAGCTACCATCTGTCACCATACAATATTATTGTAGTATTGTTGACTGTATTCCGTATGCTGTGCCTTTTATTCCCACGTTATTATTTCATAACTGGAAGCTGTATCTCCCACTTGCTCTTACCCGTTTTGCCCATCCTCCCACCCCCTTCACCTCTGGCAACATCAGTTTGGTCTCTGTATTTATAGGTCTGATCCTATATAGGTCTTTATTCATTTATTATTTATTGGCTCTATTTTTGACCATTGTAAGAGATACGCATATAAAGGATCAAAAGATCTATGTGGAAGGACAAACAACTCTCAAACAAATGGTAATAGGAATATTCTATTAGTTTGATTAGTATAAAGTTCTAGAATTTTTAGTGACCAAAATGCCAGTGAACAATATAAATGAAGGGTATACCTTGCACTAAGTAAAAATTTCATTTATGAAAATCTTAATTTGCAGCATGGAAAAAATGGAGGATAGTCATCAATTTTTATAATAGTTTTCATGGATTCAATTTATACATGGATCCAATATAGGATTTTTAAAAATACTGAGTTGTTTTAGTGCACTAAAATATAAATCAATTTATAAAAACTCAATTCACCCTCAATCTTCCTTATCTATAAAGTGATTAATTTACTTTGCATCAAATGTTCTCTAATGGGTGTTGATGAGAAAAAATAACTTCTCATTTTATGTTGGAACTTGAAGCATAGAGTTTTCTGAAAGACTCCTAAAGGCATGCAATAATAGCTGATGTCTGTATCAAAATCAGTATTTTAAAAATCATGTCAAAACTATATGCACTGGTTTGTGACTTTTTAATACCTTCGTTAAAATTCATAGAGATACTATTTATCTTAAAGATCTACAAAATCTCTGAATGAGCAAAATACACATGATACCATTCTCTTAAATTATTTGTTTTTTTTTTTTAATAGTTCTTCTTGCCAGGGGGAAATTGCTGCACATGTTTATTTAAACATGTTCTAAGAAACTTATTTCACCAAGTCTAAATAGTATAGGATCAATACACAGAAATCTATTATCTTTCTATACAGTGAACAAACCAAAAATGAAATTAAGAAAACAAATCTATTTACAATAGCATCTAAAAGAATAAAATACTTATAAAAAACAGAAGAGAACTGCATTTTGTTTGAAACAATAAGGAAGGAGATGCAGTTCCCTTGAGAAAGGTCTTAGTAGAGAAAATTACTGAAAACAGGCAATAAAATGTTAATAAATATCGTAATAAAACTCCATAATATGGTACTAATGTTTCTATTTAGAGAGGAATAATGAGATTAAATAGAGTGGAGAAAAAGTCTTTTTTCTGACTAGAGGACATATGGTCATGTATATTAAGGACGACTCATTCCAGTTGATCTTCCTGGCATCTTTCTATTATGACCTTGGAAGAGAAAGGGAAGAAGAGGAGCAAGTATGAGAAATGAAGAAGCTTGTACAGAAGTTCTTTAGCTTTTCTGTAGAGTCACAGTGTTAGATTAAGAAGTGAGAAATTGATAGTAAACTGAGTATAAGATTTTTCTTGAGGTTCAATAAAGTAAATCAAGTATTAAATTAAGTGATGATTATAAACAAATGAACCTTGAGACAAATCTGAGTCATAGAGATCTTGCCACTCATTCTTTTTTTTCCCATAATATTTAATTATTTTACATTATCATTTTAGGGACTAACAGATTTATAGAAAAAGCCATGTTGACTGGATCATAGTTCTTCTATTCTTTTTTTTTTTTTTTGCCTTGAAGCACCATAACTTTGCCTATGTACAATACTCTTCACTTGGAAGGATTTATGATGTTACAGTCTTATTATACTGTGGTAGGGGTGAGGGTAGGGGAGTGGGGGTGGGGGTGGGGGCAGGAGGTACTGAGTATAGATGCATTCCACAGATGCATTCTCTACCAATCCATATCATTGCTAACTGCTTATTTTACAAGGCAAACACTTCCAAAGCGTTTGGAAATCTGTTGGCAAATTTCTCCTTGGTTGCAAATTAATTTTTGTTCCTTGGTTGCAAATTAGTTTTCAAGGTTAATTTTTCAAAACCTGAAGCAGTGACTATTGATGGCAAGTTGACTAAAATAGATTCAGAGGGGAGGCTTGTTAGCTTTTTTCTTTTATTTTCTGTTCTTTCAGATGGGATGTAAAGAAGCCGTGAGACAGAATTTCATGTCTTGAAATTTCTGGCAAACTATTTTTTTAATGAGATGGCTTTCATAAATACATAAAAAAAGCATAAGTTTGATTGGTATCCTATCTGGAGGGTGTCTTTAAACAAAGGGAAGCCAGATGATTCAGTTAGAATCTTAAAATTTCACTTTCTCCTGTTGGTGGTGTTCTGAGAAAGTGGGAAATACAGAAGTGGGTTTATAAAAATATTTCTATCCAAAACTATTTCAAAAATAGAATTATTTCCAACAGACATAAAAAGCATATTCATGTAGATTAAAACAATATTAAAACGTTTTTTACATTCAGCAATAACATAAGTAGAATTTTTTCTTGGTTTAAGTTCACTTATTTTAATAAATTTAAAATTGTTGATACTTTCAGTTGACTCCAATACAGTATAATTAACTTTAGTCACCATACTGTACATTATATCCCTAGGACTTATTTTGTATAACTGGAAGTTTGCACCTTTGATCCCCTTTACCCATTTTGCCCTCCCCCGACACCCCACCTCTGGCAACCACCACTGTTGAATATTTCGGTAAAAGATTTCTGACAGGTTTTAAACAAATTGCCATAAAAAGTTAGAAGATTTTTTAAGAAAGGAAATACCATTTTAGGATGTTTAGTCTAATTAGCAAAGAAGTTGCTTTCTCTTTTTTTTTTTTTTAAGGAACCCAAGTTTTTATTTTTTTATTTATTTATGATAGTCACACAGAGAGAGAGAGGCAGAGACACAGGCAGAGGGAGAAGCAGACTCCATGCACCGGGAGCCCGACGTGGGATTCGATCCCGGGTCTCCAGGATCGCGCCCTGGGCCAAAGGCAGGCGCCAAACCGCTGCGCCACCCAGGGATCCCAAGAAGTTGCTTTCTCAAAGGCTTAAACATTTTAGACGTTTGATTCATGATGCCATTAAAAAGAGAAGGCACATACTGCAATACAAAATCATTTTTAAAATTTTTGTATTCAATGTCAGCTTTGTCACAAAAATATTATTCAGATACCTCAAATTGTGTAATCATAAAATTATTTTAAACATCTGACAACTATACTTTGATATAATTATGTCTTTGTGTGACATAGAACTAAATTCTCAGTATATCTTTGCTTGATATTTAATTTAATAAAAACATCAGCTAGAGAGAGGAAAATTATTACAGATCCTACAGAAATTTAAAGGACTATAGGCACCTTTATTCCAAGAATTTCACAACTCAGATGAAATAGATCAATTTCTTTTTTATTTAAAACAGTTTTCTCCAGTAAATTTGACACACAATGTTATCTAAGTTTCAGGTATGCAACATAGTGATTAAATATCTCTGATATGCTGTGCTCACCACAAGTGTGGCTCCCATCTGTCACCATACTACGCTACTACGATACCGTTAACTCTATCACCTAATCCGTACCTTTTATTCCCGTGATTTATTCATTCCATAACTGGAAGCCTGTATCTCCCACTTGCCTTTAACTATTTTGTCCATCCTCCCACCCCTTTACCTCTGGCAAACCATTCATTTATTCTCTGTATTTAAAGGTCTGATTCTGCTTTTCGTTTATTCATTCGTTTTGTCTTTTAGATTCCACATATAAGTGATATCATGTAGTATTTGTCTTTCTCTGACTTGGTTCAGTTAGCATAATACCCTCTAGGTCCATCCCTGATTTTTGCCTCTTTTGTGACTGAGTAATATTTCATCCTGTGTGCATGCGTATGTGTGTGTGATATATCACATCTTCTTTACCCATTCATCTACCGATGGATACTTAGGTTGCTTCCATATCTTGGCTATTTTAAATAATGCTGCAGTGAACATAGGGGTGCATATATCTTTTCAAATTAGTGTTTTAATTTTCTTTGGGTAAATACCCAGTCGTGGAATTATTGAATCATGTCTTATTTTTAATTTTTTGAACAACCTCCAGAATATTTGAATGTACACTTCACAAAATTGGTATACAAATGGCCAATAAGCATATAAAAAATGCTGAGCATAATCAGTCACCAGGATAATGCAAATTAAAACCACAGTGAGTTATAACTATATAGTTTCTGCAACAACAAAAGGATTTTTTAATGTGTTGGCAAAGATGTAGAACATTTGAAAGTCACACTCATTGCTTGTGGGAGTATCAAAATGTATTATTTTGAAAAACATTTTGTCAGATCCTTGTAAAATGAAACATACACTTAACATATGACCTAGAAATTCCACTCTTAGATATTTAACCAACAGAAAAGAAAATAAGTTACAATGATCATGGCACCTTGCATCATAATAGCCCCAAACTGAAAACAACCAAATGTCAATAGGTCAATGGCTAAAAAATGATGGTACATTCACACAATGGAATAGTACACAGCAACAAAAAGAACAAACTAAATACACATGCAACAACATAAATGAGTCTTAAAAAGTGAGGCATAAATTAATTCAGACATAAAGAATATATACTGCATAATTCCATTTATATTAAATTTTAGAACAGACAAAACTATAGTAACAGCAGATCAGTGTTTTCCTGGGGCCAGGGTGTTGATCACCAAGGGTTAATAGCAAACAGTTTGGGATGATGGAAATGTTCTACATCTTCACTGGGGCCATGGTGGTTACCCAAATGTATGCATTTGTCACAGTTCATAATCAGGACAATGAATATGGGTGAATTTTTATCATATTTAAATTGTACTTCAGTAAAGCTTATTAAAAATGAGGTAAAATATTTCATCTTGGACAGAAAGAATTTATAAAAACTTCATTTCGAGTCCATGATTTGGGTGAAATCGTTAAACCATTATTGGAATGGATTTCCTGCTTACGGCATATGATAACAGTAATATATAACTGGCATCATTTAACTATTTACGAAGTTGCACAGTTAATGGAGCCAGCCCACTATCAGCTATCATTTCACATTTCATAGGTTTACAAAAATAAGTGAAATTAACTTATAAGGATAATCTTTGGTCTTAATGAAAAGTTATGCTTGATAGAGTTGTACAGCTGTACATATCTTTGAGCAATTTCTCTTAAAATAGTTCTTAACTTTTGAAGTAAGTGCTGATGATCCTTCAGCAGATTCCGGCATCTGGTTTTCCAGAAGTCAATGAAATCACCATGGCTCCAAATGTAGATGGTAAGCACTGAAGCACATTGCAAGTTGCAAGTGTATCATCAATTCTCTTGAGAAACAGAACTTTGGTGCTTACTTTAAAAAATAAACATCCACTTATGCATTTTTTTAGCTCATTATTAATGAAACAGTTTATTGAAAACAAACTAAAAAGCATTACCAAACGACAAGATAAATAGGTATGCCATAAACCTCCAACCCACTGGGGTCGCAGTGTTCAGACTGTTCACACAGCAGAACGGCTCAGCCTCTGTTCCCTGCACGTGTTTCATGTCTAGCCAGCCTGTAAATTTCCACTTTTTCCCATGAACCCTGCTATCTGGCCATGTGGCATCTTCTTGCATTTCTCCAGGGGAAATTCAGGGCCTGCTTTAACAGCATGTGACAAGCAACGTTCACACAGGGTCCTGCAATCAGATGGACCCAAGCTTGTTAAAAATCCTACTTTTGCCCTCTTGAAATTCTTAGTAATTTTATCTTTGAAACTGTGTTTTGTAAGTGAGATCTGAGGGGCTAAAGAAGCATGTGCGTGAGCAGAGGAGTGACAAATAACAAGATGAGATTAAAGAAAAGAAAAGCAACACATTTCTAAACAGGGCAGAAAATTCTGGTTTAATTTTCTTCCTAATCGTGATGGCTAGCAGCTTTTATTTCCACAGATGGAGACATACTTCAAGTTTTAATTCTGATATTGCTGTTCTTCCCAGATTCTTAAGTGCCCCCACTATTTTGGGGGTGAAGCTGTTCTAAGAATTGTAAAGCAGAGCTTCGTATTTTATAGGCCACCCATCATTCGCTCTATGAAAGCCTTGTCATGTTGGAAACAAACTGGGCATTTTTTCAGAGAAGATTTGTTTGTTCCTAGACATTTACTTCTTTAAATCAAAATTGAGGATTTTAGATTATAAAAGCAGCACACATTTATTGCAAAAAGAACAGGAACACAGAAATATACGAGACACCAAAATTGAAAAGGCGTACACTTACCCTTTCTGCCCCATAATTCTGCTTCCTAGAGGGAGTCACAGGGAATGGTCAGCATCCATCCTTTGGAATGCGACTCTGTGTGCGTGTCTTGTCCTTTCCTCTAACTTGCCTTTTTACTTTCAACACGTACTGCAGTTATCCCCCTACAGGCCGTCATATGTATATGAGTCATATATATATATATATCATATGTGTATGTCATATATGTATCTCCTGTATTTTTATGACTATATTACAATTTTTTAAACCTACCCCAAATTAGTTATTTGTAATTTTTCAAATTTTAAATAACCTGTAATGCACAGATTTTTTTTTACATTCATTATTTATAATACACTTTAAAGGCATAAAAAGACATAAAGGACAGAAAGGCATAAAATGGCTCATTTTGTTGTGAATTATTAGGTATATTATGACAACTATTTACTCTACTTGTGGATCCTATCAAGAATAGCATGTCTCAAAAAAAAAAAAAAAAAAGAATAGTAGCCGAGAATTAATGCTT
The DNA here is from genome assembly GCF_048418805.1 of Vulpes vulpes. Taxonomy (NCBI): domain Eukaryota; kingdom Metazoa; phylum Chordata; class Mammalia; order Carnivora; family Canidae; genus Vulpes; species Vulpes vulpes. Next base: position 105,990,355 of record NC_132780.1, read on the forward strand.
TAGGCTAATCCATTATTATTATAATTTTTTTTTAAGATTTCATTCATTCATTCATTCATGAGAGACACAGAGACAGAGAGAGGCAGAGACACAGGCAGAGGGAGATGTAGGCTCCATGCAGGGAGCCCGATGTGGGACTCGATCCGGGGTCTCCAAGGATCACACCCTGGGCTGCAAGTGACACTAAACCACTGCGCCACCAGAGCTGCCCTTAATTTTTTTATTTTTAGCCTAATCCATGAGATCTGAAAATAAAGGTCCTGCTTCATTGTTCTTAATACTAAGTATGATAATGATAATGATAATCATGAGTTTACTTTGATGGTCGTGAAGGTCATTCTTTTAAAAGTTGGCCCCCCGCTGCCCCCTTTCCTGAATCAGTACCTTGGGACAAAAAAATCAGAAACTCCCCTGGAGAGTTGCCCTAATCATGTTCAATGAGCAGTAGGAAAAGCTTAGTTTTCTGCACCTGAGGCTTTACCACTTTTACTGAGAAGTAAGATCATAAGGATTGAAGTCTAAAAGGTGTTCTTCTTTATGACTCCTGTCCAACTTCAGATTTTACACACGTTGAAACTCTCATTAAGGTTGCTGTTGTGATACATGCCTGGAAGGAGAGAATTGACAGTTATTTTGATCAACAAGAGTTGACAGTTGGGATTTTGGCTTTTCCGATAGTGTTACTTTAACATTCAGCACAGAATCTTCCAGACGCCACAGACAATCACTCATTTGTAGACCGCAGGTCTATCAAGTAGGCCCTGGCTTTGCACTTCCTTTGACCACTGTCCTGCCATCCCTCTTCCCATCTGGGGTTGAGCCATTATCTCTAACCCCACTTTATATCAAGGGGTCCAAGAAAACTTGTTCTGTGTGGGCACTCGGTATGATTTTTCTAACACCAGTTTGAAATATCAGTAAGTTTCCAGCTTCCCTTCCCCTCCTGCACATCTGTCTGGTTGCTGATTCTAATCCCATTGAAGCATTCTGTCTTTTTTCTGTTGCTTTCTTTCTTTTTTCCTTAGCCTCTCTCTAGGATTTATCTTCACTCCTCAGACTTATAATCAGTATCAAATAAAAACAAAGCCAGACAGAGGTAAGGAGGGAATTTACTGCAATAGGAAGGAAAAGGACCAGGGTTAGTAGGGAAAGGGACAGTATTGCAATATGGAGAAAGCTTGGGCCAGAAGCCCTCAAGCATCTCACTGGTTAGTGAGAAAAAAGCTTTGCTTTTATTTGAAGGAGTAAACAAGGCTGAAAGAACCAGGTTGGGGAAATTGGATGCATGAGAGTGGCTGTGAATAGACCGTTGATCAGAGAACATTCTGCCCCGAGGTCCGTCTATTTTCAGAAGTGTCCATTAGAAGGGGTTCTATACTGGCTGGATCAAAAGCCACAGGCTTGGAGTGGAAAGTGAATCAAAAGCCAGTGGCCTGGAGGAAGGAAATGTAACCCATTTACTTAACAAGCATTTTGTTCTGACTTATCAGCGGAGACCAGTCAGCTAATCATTATGAGGCGAAGCATGGGAATTTGCAGGGTCTATGTCTGGCTTTGTCATAGGTAGATGAGGGGCCGTCTGTGTATCTCTTTTAAGTCATTGGGAAGGGTGTCTTTGCAGTAAGACATTGTCTGGAAGACTAAAGGTGGAGGAAATTTTGAACTTTTGCTGTTTTCCGGGATCAGAGTTCAAGCAAAATTTACCGTTGTTCTCGGTTATCCTCATTTCTCTTGTGCCTAGTCTGGCTTCTTTTCAGAAATGTGCTTTCTGACTCCCTCATGCCTGGGTTTGTCTTTATCTTTCTCAGCTCTTATCTTACATACTTTTTTTCACCTTAAAAATTATATTGCTATTATTTTTAAGAAATATTTTTTAACTTATGAAGGCAAAAAAAAATCTCAAAAAAAATACAGAAGTCTGTAGTAAAAATGAAAATACCACTTCATTTTTTAAAGTGTGTTCCCTTTTCCAAACCACACTCCATTTATATTACGATAAAGAAGACTAAAACTAAGCTATGAACAATTATCTTATGTTGTAATATTGTTCTGTGATTTTAAACACTTTCATGAAGTGAAACATGCATTTGACTGGCTCTCTGAACTCCATGGGTAACTCTAAATGAAGGCATATCTGTATGCAAGAGCTCCTGTGAGGTTCAGGACTTTGCCTCCCACCATTGTTAAGCTCTGATTTCCTTTGCATTGGCTTTATTTTACCAAGTAATGAAAAAGATGGTCACTAGCAGTCCAAACCTTCATTCTGCTGGATGAAAAATTCTAGATATTTTTCTCCGGTTAAATTCTGGACTTGGATCTCATTGTCCTCAGCTGAGCTGTGTTTTGCTCCCTGAACCAGATACTATCCATCTGACTGCCCAAGTAAGTCTCTTTGAAGAGCTGAGGAGTATAGGGTGGTCTGCCCTGGAGCAGTATCAACCAAGAGCTCCAGATTTGGCTTTCTAAGTGACACCTGAGAGTGAAGTGTGGGAATGGGAAGGGCAGGATGACAATCTTTAAAAAAATATATATGATTAAGTGAAAGTTTTAAGGACATACCTTTCATTTGAAAATAATTTTTGTATAAAAGTAAAATACATGTAGATGATGCAAGTGGTGTTCAAAGAGTTATGGTGAAAAATGACTGATCTTTCTATTTATTCCCTTACCTTAGATTCACTATTCAGAGAGAACAATTTTTACTCTTGTACTTGTTTACTGTTACTTACTCCCAAACCTTTCACTGATATGCTAGCATTAACATTTGTTTCTCACCATTCAGTGTTGCTACTGAAAACACTGCTGTCATTTTTTTTGCTGAGTCTTGTTAATGGTCTGTTTCCTTTGGATTCCTTTAAAATGTTTTTAACTTGGTATTCTAATATTTCACTTAAGTTTGCCTAGGTTTGGGTCATTTGTAGGGCCTTTGATAGGCCCCTCAGTTCTAAAAGTTGTTTCTGTAGTAACTTTCTCTCCTTAAAAATTGTCTCTTTCTGAAAATCTTGTTGACTGGATACCAGGTTTCCTGGATTAATCCTCTATATCTCTTATCAGAAAAAATAGTATCTTTTATCTCCTTTTCTTATTGTTTGAATTCACTTTCATTGTCACCTCTTTAGAAATTTATAGTTTGGGCATTGGGATTTTTTATTTCAAAGAAATCATATCACTTTCCATAACCTTCATATTTATGATCATCTTATCTGCTTGAAGATATTAATATTTTTTTAAAAGTACATATTTATTTTGTTATTCTTTGTCCCCTGAATTAACTGTTTCTGTTTACTTCGAGTCGTTTTTTTCCTGTTGGTTTATTTCTCTCTCTCTCTCTCTCCCTCTCTCTCTTGATAAAGTAGGTTGTCCCTGAAAGCTTGGTAACTTTTGATTGTCTGTTCATGTTTACAAATGAAACAATAGAAAGCTGATACTATTCCATCATAGGTGGATTAGATCTTCCACCAGTGGTGTTCTTTCAGAGGGCTGAGGGCTGAGCTGGCTGTTAGGCTGTGAGACTGCACATGCCAGTATGTCTTTGGGGCTTTTCAGTTTCTTTAGGGGAGAAGTTTGATTCAATGCCTGGGAGAAGTTTAACTGGTGAGTTTTATACATTAGGTGTCAAGTCAACTGTTTTATTAAACTTAAAATTTTTCTTCCAGTTTTCAGCCTCAATTCTTACCATTGCATTCCTGAGTACTTGACGTTTCTGAGTGGGGAGCCTCTTGAGATTCTGCAGGGAGAGGGTATTTCTTTACCTGTGTGTTCTTCTGTGAGCACTCCAGGCTATGCTTCTTCTCTCCTCCTTCCTCAGTCGTATACTCCACCCACTCCTCATGTTCTAGAGGATTTTTGAAATCCATTCTCTATCAGTGTAGCTCCCCTTACCCCATTCTCTCAATTGGTATTTACAACCTTTTGATTCATACACCTTTATTTATTGGGGTCTTAGGAGAGAAAGGAAATAATGGTGAATCAAATGTGCCCTGTTAATTCAAAAAATTTTCAAAGTTTTCTTCTCAAGCATCAACCAGTCTTACCTGGTATAGCTGAAAACCTGATTACCATAAGGCTCTTTAAATATATGCATTCAGGAATTTACAGCAAAAATCTGCAAATGAAAATTATTATCTATTCATTTTACTTATATACATATATGTACATATATAGATAATGTTATATATAACATTGAAATCATTTGGCATCCTGTGTGAATGAATGTTCCTTAAATTTACAACATTTTGGAGTCTGAGACATTTGCTGCTCAATGTTCTCACTACAGTGTTCTTGTCATATAAGGGACAATGTCCTGGGAATAAGATGTCTTCAACTACAGTGTTCTTGTCATGTAAGGGACAATGTCCTGGGAATAAGATGTCTTCAACTACAGTGTTCTTGTCATGTAAGGGACAATGTCCTGGGAATAAGATGTCTTTTCACTATACTCTTTAAGTTAAATGATTTGGACATATTATTCAACATCTTTTAGCTTTACTTTCCTGGAGAGGTTGGATTAAATAAGTCATTTTTAAAGTCCTTTTATTGCTAGAATTCCATATTTCTCTAATTCTAAATAAAATTGGTTATTAAACCAACATTCTAAAGACCAGTCAAATGTCAAGAACAGTGTCAATGTGAGGCATATAGTTGATGCGCAAAATTTTTTCCTGAATGAAAACAATTGCAATTGGAATTTACATTCACTCATTCAGTCAAATCAGTGAGCCAGTATTTACAAAATGCTTTCTAGAGCTGGGCACAGATTGGAGGTGATTGGAGGTGATTGGAGGTGATTGATTGGAGGTGAAGTAATGACTAGACAGTAGGAGAGTCTGCCCTTATGCAGCATAGGTTCTGGTAGGAAAAGACAGATTATAAGAAAGTAGGAAAATATGTATTCAAAACAGGGGTGATAGGTGCCGTAAGGGGACTAAGTAAGGTTAAGAAAATCTTGGCAGATGGTTGTGCTTTTGAGGTAGAGTGATGAAAAAGGTATCTCTTATGAGGTGGTATCTCTAAACTGAGACTTGAAGGAAGGCAAAGAGCCTGCTGAAAGTTGAGCTGAGAAGGAATGTTCCAGGGAGAGGAAACAGTGCAAAGATTTTTAAGTGTTGAGACACTGAATGGAGCTGTCTGGAGTCTGGTGATGAAGGAATGGTTGGGATGGTTGGCTGGAAACAGACTATGAAAATCTTCTCAACCAAAGTAAGGAGTTTTAGGTTTTATTCTAGGCTTAATGTGACTCATGAGAAGGGTTTTAAAGTGTGCTAGGATATGAACCGATTTATACTAAAAGAAATTTTAACTTGTTTGCTGTATCAAGAATGGAGCCAGCTATTCTATTTATGTTATGACTTACTCTCTCCTGGCATTTCTCATTGCCATTGTTTGGTTACTTTTTCTTCTTAGTACTTATCATCATCAGAGTTACTATATATATTTACTTCTTGTTTAGTATATGCTGTTCCCATTGGAATGGAAGTTCTGTAAGAGGTTGAGATTTTTGTCATTTTTGGATCCCCAATAGATCGAAAGGTCTCCAGCACATGGTATACTTGCAATAAATATTATCAAATTAATATTTTTTGTAGGGATAGGGCTTAAGCAGAGTGGTAAGCTCAGATAGAAAGCTACATTAAGAATCTGTATGATACACACACATACACACACACACACACACACACACATAGTGTTTATTTTTTATTTTGTTTGCTGATTTATTTTTTTTTAAGATTTTTATTTATTTATTTTGGGGAAAGGCAGGAGAGGGAGAGAGAGAATCCCAAGCAGACTTCCCACTGAGCACAGAGCCCCACGTAGAGCTTGATCTCACAACCCTGAAATCATGGCCTGAGCCAAAACTGAGTTGGATGCTTAACTGCTTAACTACCCAGCAACCCATGGCATATGAACACTATTTTAGACAAGAGTGATAAGAATGGAGATGGAATAAAGTAGAATTCAGACTTCACTTGGTAGATATAATTGATGGTATTTGCTGCTAGGTTGAATGCAGGAAAATTGGGAAAAATGAGAACTCAAGAATGACTTCCTAGATTTTTTTTAAATTAAATTTGCCAACATACAGTACATCATCAGTTTCAGATGTAGTTTTCAATAATGCGTCATTTGGTTATAATACCCAGTGCTCATCAGATCATGTGTCCTCCTTAATGCCTGTCCTAGATTTTTATTTAGCTACTACATGAGATTATGGTATCATTCTCTGAAATGGGAAAGGTAGAGAAAAAAGCATGTTTTGGGGAAGATGTTAGTGGGAATCAAGATGCTCTTTCAATACCACGTGGAAATGTCAAGTGCACATTTGGCTATATATCTGATACTCAGAAGAGAGGTCTCTGGGAGAATAAATTTGGTAGTCATCAAAATAAAGATGGCATATAAAGCTATGGATTTTGATGAAATTTTATAGAATAAGAAAGGCAGAGAACTCAGGACCAAGAAATAGGTTTTTAATATTTAATGGAGAGGCTATCAAGAGAAATGGAAAAAGATGTGTGCATATAGTGAGACTGGGCAGAGCCATGTCATGAAGGAGAGCAAGGAAGGTAAATGAAGAAAGGCATGAACAACTCTGTTGAATGCACCTGGGTGGCAATATGATGAGAACATAGTTGTCCATTGGTTCTTGACAAGAGTGCATGAACTGTAGTGCTTTGAATGAAAACCAGGTTAGAAATGGTTGTAAGGGGAATCAGAACTGAGGAAGGAAAACCTTTCCTTGTGAATAGGAGCAAGAAATGTAGCAATAGGTAAAGGGGATGTATTAGTTCAGGAACGAGGGGGATAACCACGGGAGTAAATTCTAGCTATGTGTCCCAGTGATCAAAGCTATTTAATTACATTATTTCTCAAGATATCTTCAACTTTAGTAGTTCCAATGTCAAAAGGGTGACTTGTCTCCACATGCAAAATGAACTGAGGTAATATCTGAATCTCAGGTATTATGGCTTACTGTCACAATGGAGCTTTCCCCAGAATTTTGGCTCTTTTTGCCACATGACTCTATGCAAGCTTGTGTTAATTCATCTATTGTAGGGGAACAATGATATTTATTACCTGGGGTGGTTGTGGACATGAAGTGAGATAATGTCTGTTTGGATTGACTTATTTTTGTCTCTACTAACAGATCAAGTGGACATTTGCTGAAATATGTATGACAGTACCCAACTGACTGTAGTGCAGCTAGTATTTTATTCTCTTAACAGTGCTAGATAATAAATGCTTTGAAGGAAGAAACTACATTTTACCCATTTTGCTGCCTTAGTACCCAGCAGTTTAGTAAGTTCAGTAAAGAGCTGGTGCTCAGTATATGTCTAAAAAAAAGAGAAAGGAAAAAAAGGGGAAAAAAGTAACTTCTTATGAATTATAAAGCAAAAACAGAAATGATTGTTTTCATTCTGACTTTGTAGTTCTGCCTTTGATACAATGGAATGTGGAATGATTTCCTTACAAAAAATCCATTTGGCACTGGAATTGAAAGAGATGCTTAGAAACACCCATGTGTTTCTATCTTTCATATCTGCCTGAAATCACACAATTGGGTTTTAGCTTCCAATGTTCTTATGTCTGTCATGACTAGACAGACAATTTATTGTAATTTTACCTATAATCATGTTTTGATATCAGCATTTCATTTCAGTCCTTAGGATTTGTTTTAAAAGGCTGTTGGGTTTGATTCCTACATGTTTTAGTCTTTTATCACATGTTCTAAATGAGTCCATTATGTTCACAAGGATTCCTTAAAGCCCAGGTGTTAGGGCCATCATGAAGTTCTAGGAAACACGACCCCCAAAAGTATTTTCCATTGTCTCAAATTGTTGAAATTAGATCTTAAAGATATCTTAAGATTTTGGTTTAGATGTGTTTGTATACTCATCTGTCTTATTTTGTCATTAACTCTTCTTTCTCGTACCTGTTGTGCTGTCTTCATGATTCTCCTGTTTGAAGAATTGGGGTAGCTTAAGAATACAAAATGGAAGCTTCGGCCAACATGCGTTCTTCAGTCAGCCTATAGGGACAGGTCTTTCGTTTCATTGTGTCCTGAACAGGGAGATACATGGACCTCTATGGACAAATTAGACTTTAATTAAGTTAGTTTAGAATTAAGAGAAAGTATCTTTTTGTTTGATTGGAAACAATTGAAATTAATGAGATGAAATATTTGAGTTCAGCATTTCTCTTTTGCCCATTGATATGTTTCTGCATCTAATAAATTCAGGTTGTTTTTTTTTAACGCCATGTTCTCTAAGAATCAGAAAAAGGACATTTTCTGCCTTTTAGAGAATATTGACATATCTATAAAAATTATTACAGAGTTTAGTGGGGTTAAATTATATATTAAAAGATGAAAAGATAAATCCTGGATCTATATCAAACCCTGGTGTCAGATCACTGAGGTTCATTAGGTTGGAATTGGTTTTCAGAGAATATTATATTCATGGGAGTGGCTATCTCTTTATGTATCAGATTTATGGGGCTGTATAGTAATTGGCAAAATATATTGCTTAATTTCACTCCTGAGGATAAAATCTAAGTGAAAAATCTGAATTGCCTGCCTAGTCTCCAAAAACTACTACAAGCAACAAATTCCTCAAATTCCAGGAACATTTAACACAGCATGAATTTAAAATAGTGAAAAATGAAAACAATGTCAACAGTCAAAATAAGGAAAGAATTAGGCAAAATATTGTGTAGACACGAAGAGAACGTATAATGAGATATTGGTTGGTAATAAACTAGGTGAAAGGCTTGCATTGCAGTTTTAAATTTTTTTTTTAATTTTTATTTATTTATGATAGTCACAGAGAGATAGAGAGAGGCAGAGACACAGGCAGAGGGAGAAGCAGGCTCCATGCACCGGGAGCCCGACGTGGGATTCGATCCCGGGTCTCCAGGATCGCGCCCTGGGCCAAAGGCAGGCGCCAAACCGCTGCGCCACCCAGGGATCCCTTGCATTGCAGTTTTAGATATGAGAAGCAGTCACAATTTTTATATGTGGAAGAGTTAAATTAAGTGAAGCATATGCAGAGAAAATAGATGAGAAGGAAATTCGCCAACATTTATCAGTTATTGTGCCTGGTGATTTAAGTATTTTTCTTTATAACTTTATGTGCTTGATTTTTTTCTACAATGGACAAGTGTTAACTTTTATCATCAAAAAAAGTTGAAATAAAGTTGTGTATAAACAGCTTAGTTTAGGGATGATGATTCATCTTCTCACAGCGGTCACTTGTGATAGCCTCTTGATGTGGTGTCTTCCTGTCTGAAAGTATTTCTTGTGTTCTTTAAACCCTTTGATCCCATTCACTTTGAAAGCAGCATGACCTTGCAAGCCTGGGGTTTGCAGCTTTCTTAGATGAATGATTTTCAGACGTGATTTTTTTTTTTAAATCAAGGTGAGTTTTGTAAAATGCTATTTTCCCTTTGTATCTAGAAATATATTTATGCTAAAGGTTTAACCACAAGCCAAGTATGGAGTAATTTGGTTTGGTGGTTACTAAGCTATTGATAAATGTCTTCCATTATTAGGTTGAATTTGCTTTTTAGTTTCATTCTGAAAATGGTGAAACTCTTCTTGGAAAAGTGAACTTCATCTTTAGCTGAGAATGAAATCATGTATTCTGTGGCAAAATTGTAGTATACCCCAACTACTTCCAAAGAGGGTTTGGGACAGAATTACTGAATATATTACTGAGCTGTCTCCTGGAAAGTCCTCTCTCTATGTATTTTATACACTTACCTAATAAATCTTTATTGCCTAATTTAATCACTAGTTTAGTTTTAAAACTTTGGGACATTTTTTCATTCATGTATTCAACAGACATGGAATGAGCATGTAGTATGCAAGAGATGCTAGATCCAATATTCCAGTGTATTTAAGTATATTAAGAGTCTAATTGGTTAGGTGAAAAAACAAAATGCAAATGAAAAAATATTTTGATCGTCTATGTAGAAATATATGTAGCTATATGAGGGCAGGAATTTTTGTCTGCTTTGTTGTCCCTAGCTCCCAGAACAATTTCTGGAAAATAGCAAATGTTCAATAAGTATTTGTTAAATACGTGAATAAATGAGTGGGCTAATGTGGTGCTGAGAGGCACACGGATGACAAGAAGAGGACATTTTATATAAAGGCCTGGAAATGGGAGATAGACAAGATGAATTTGAAAGAGTTATCACTAACTGGTGTCTATTCCCACGGAGAATAGAGAGCAGGCCCACTTTTGTCTATGCGGTCATAGTTTGTTGTTTTCTTGCTCTCCCCCAATGCACTACTCCTCGTATCTTCTGCTTTGTATGTTGCAGAGGTAGTGTGGAGAATTCTTTCTACAACCTTATTTATTTATTTATTTTTTTAATTTTTATTTATTTATGATAGTCACAGAGAGAGAGAGAGAGGCAGAGACACAGGCAGAGGGAGAAGCAGGCTTCATGCACCGGGAGCCCGACGTGGGATTCGATCCTGGGTCTCCAGGATCGCGCCCTGGGCCAAAGGCAGGCGCCAAACTGCTGCGCCACCCAGGGTTCCCCTCTACAACCTTATTTATATACAAACTTTGTACATCGGGGTTCTGTCTATTGCTCTTGGTCCCTTGAGAAACTTAGTGTGAAAGCTAATATTTCCATTTCTGCTTGCTCACCATTCTCTTTGGGAGTTAGACAGAACTGATTTTATTTTTGTTTTAATTGGGCCTTAAGTTCCTAAACAGAGTGGAAGACAAAGAAACCTTTTGATTCATTAAAAACAATGGCATCCCACAATTCCACTGCCTAGTATTTACCCAAGAGAAATAGAATCATGTTTCCACCAAAAAAAAATATGGAAGGATATTCACAAGAGCTTTATTCATAATAGTCAAACTTGAAAACAATCCAAATGTCCTGTAAGAGGGGAACTGATACCCAAATTGAGGCATATTCATACATTAGAATAGTATACAGCAATAAAAGGAATGAACTACCTATATATAGAGCAACAATATATATCTCAAAAATAAATGTTAAGTGAAAAAGTCCAGTGAATACGTATATAGTATTTAGAACAAAATTATTTCATTGGTATGAAGTTCAAGAACAGTTAAAAAGCAAAAATGTATGGTGAAAAAATTGGGAAGTTATTGTGTGAGGACAAAAGGGGTGGAAAGAAATGACTAGAAAAGGCACATGGGAATTTTCAGGGGTGATGGAAGTGTTCTATGTTTAGTTTGGGGTGACATGGATATATACAATTGCCAATATTTATCAAAATAAACACTTAAGATCTGTGTATTTTATTTTATATAATTTAGGACTTAATTTTTAAAAATAAAAAAAGGGAAACTATTTTGAGAATTAAAATATAAGACAATTCAGCACAAGTAATAAGTATTTACTAAGCACCTCTATCTCAGCCACTGTTCAAGGAGTTAGAAATATAAACATGTATAAGATGTATAAGAAAGAGTATCTTTCCTGATGAATTCACAGTCTAGGAAGGAGAACAGATGTGAAAAAACAGACATTGACAAAGATTTAATATACACAAAGCTCCTCAGAAATATATTTCTAGGATATACCTAGGCATGAACTAGATTACATTTTAGGATTGTATTTATAATATAATAATTATCTTGGGTACAGACTATATTCAGTCGGCCAAATCCTATAGTTATGCTGTGATAGACAGCCTCCATGGTGGCCTCTGATTGTATTCCTATCCTTGTGGTGATCCCTTCCATAATGTACTAGGTTTGGTCTCTGTGACCAACAGCTTATGGAAGAGGTGAGGGTAGGTCATATCCAAGATTAGGGTATAAAAGGGCAGCCCAGGGCAGCCCTGGTGGCTCAGCGGTTTAGCGCCGCCTTCAGCCCAGGGCGAGATCCTGAAGACCTGGGATCGAGTCCCATGGCTGGCTCCCTGCATGGAGCCTGCTTCTCCCTCTGCCTGTGCCTCTGTCTCTGCCTCTCTCTCTCCCTCTCTGTTTCTCTCTCTCTGTGTCTCTCTAATAAATAAACAAACAAACAAATAAATAAAATCTTTAAAAGGGCAGCCTGGGTGCTCAGTGGTTTGGCACCTGCCTCCAGCCCAGGGCGTGATCCTGGAGACCCGGGATTGAGTCCCGCATCAGGCTCCCTGCATGGGGCCTGCTTCTCCCTCTGCCTGTGTTTCTGCTATCTCTCTCTCTATGTCTCTCATGAATGAATAAATAAAATCTTAAAAAAAAAAAGATTAGGGTATAAAAGATTGTGGCTTCTGTGTAGGGTACTGGCTCCCACCTCTCTCTCATCAATCACTTTGGGAGAAGCCAGCAACCATGGGAAAATGTGTACGGAGGCAGCCATAGAGAGGCCTGTGGAGAGAAATGGAGTTCTGTGACCAATATGAGGAAGTAGTGCCTTCCCAGAGTTACCTTGAAGGCATGAGTTACCTTGAAGGCACATCCTCCTCTCTTTAGGTCTTCAGATGACAGTGGCTGCCCTCTTGACCATACCTCATTGGAGACCTTGAGCCAGACCATCCAGCCAAGCCAATCCTGAATTCCTAACCCACAGAAATGATAAAATAATAAGTCTTTATTATTTCAAACTGCTAAGTATTGGGGCAATTTGTTATATAGCAATAAATAACCAATACATATGATCTTTCTAAAATGTAGAAGACATGAGTTCATGGGTTAGTGAATCGTTCCTATAAATTATAGATTGATCACCTCAACTTTTCAGTTTTCCTAAAATGCTAATTAGTTAATGACTGGAAACCAAAAGATTTCTGAAAAATTTGTACAGTTTGGGGCACCTGGGTGGCTCAGTTGGCTAAGCATCTGACTCTTGGTTTTGGCATAGGTCATGATCTCATGGCTCCTGGGATTAAGCCCCACGGCAGGTTCTGTGCTCAGTGGGGAGTCTGCTTGAAGATCCCCTCCCTCTGGCCCTACCCCCACTTGTGTGTGTATGCATGCTCTCTCAAATAAATAAACCTTAAAAAGAAAATTTTGTACAGTTTAATTCCCAATTTATATCCAGAGAACAGTTTACTTACTCAAAAAATCTAGTCCTTTGACTAAAAACTTATGGTATATATCAATCTAGCTACCAAACTAAAACATGCAAAATCATAATTTAATAAAATTTAATTGCTTCTCAAGTATGAAAGGTCAATTTTGTATTATTGAATTTATTAATGAAAATTAAAATGAATTCAAATTAATATTCACAAGTAATCTTCACTTTGAACTTCAAAATATATAATATAGTTCAAAGTCATTATCGCTTAGAGACCACAACTTAATTAAAAAAATTTGCAGGGGTGATTTAGGCTGATTTTTAAATTAAGGCAACAGAATATGAAATTTTAGAGTAATTGAGATTATTGCTTTGGCACTTTGGATGACCAGCCTTTATTCTTTCTTAAATCTTTAGATTTTAAAATTATACCACCCATGACAGATATTATTAAACTTAGTCAGAACTCATTTTTGCATTAAGAAAACAGATCTTGGTGGCTGTCACTGGAAGAATGTTATATATCTTGAAGCATGGAAAGACCCCCTTTTCTCTGCAGTGAAGCAGAAAAAAGGATGCTGATCCTTGCTGAAGAATTCCTACCAGGTCTCCCCCCTAGGGTTCGGATAGCTAAAGAATTGAGTAGGCAATGGGATTATTTCTTATTTCTGAGAGGCTGGATGCTCTGACACGCTGTGAAGTTTGATATTATTTCTTGTTTAGTTCCAGACCAATAATTCTTAAACTTTGGCATGCATCTGAATCTCATGGAGGGCTTATTAGAACACAAATTGCTGAGCCTCATTCCCAGAGATTTAGGTTTAGTAATTCCAGTGTGTGGCATAGGAATTAGTTCCCTGGTGATTGTGTTGCTGCAGATCCAGGTATCACATTTCAAACCACTGATAGACTGCATTATTTTTGTTTGTCTTTGGGAGAGCTGTGTTTGTGTTTGTAGGGTGGAGAGGAGGGAGTTAAACTACATTTATTGGACAGTTTGGTAGTTTGGTAGAACCTTGAAAGTGAATTTTGGCCAATGTGGGTACAATATTAGATGCCACCTCCAGCTCCCACCCCTAAATGTCCTATGTGATCCTCTATATTCTTGTAATTCCTTAGGCAGCTGAATGCAAAATATTAAAGTAGTGGCTTTTGAGAAAATCTTCCATGCTTTCTTCTGCTAATTATTCTCTTTTGAAAAAGACAGTGGAACCTAAACTGCCCACTGTGAACTGTGTCATGTGATTACTGAAGTCATGAATTTGGCTTGGGCAGCAGAAGAATCTGATCCTGTAGAAACAAGGTTATCAGGTTCAAGCATGTCCTGAAATGTAAGTGACATGAACAAGTGGTTCAGATGTTCAAGCCCCTGCTGTTGCTGCATTGCCTGTCCTTCCACCTGTACCTATGGCCTCATGGGACCTTCCCTATGATTAATTGAGCGGGAGGGACAAAAATATTTGTTTACAGATATGTCTGCATAGTATGTTGACACAACTGAGGGTCAGCTCGTCTAGCACTAATGTCTTCTGAGCCCCAAGGGCAGAATTCTGAATATTTTGTTTACTTCCCTGAAAAGATGGATAGGCGAAGGTGATTACAGGGCAGATATTTAACAGTTTGGTTAGATGGTCAGAAACTTAGAAACCACAAGACTGGAGGATTGCTGAGAAGAAGGTCTGAGGAAAGAGTATATGAATAGGACTTTTGCAATGGGATTGTTATTGTTAATTTGTTAATGGGACTGTTAATGGGGACTGTTATGGTTAATTTTATGTATCAAACTGATTGGGCCATTCTGGATGTTTGTGGAAGAGATTAACATTTGAATTGGTTGACTGAGTCAACTGTTTGCTCTCCCCAATGTGGGTGGATCTCATCTAACCCTTTGGAGACCCAAATAGAACAAAAGGTGGGGTAAGAGAGAAATCAGTTTCTCTGTCTGAATCTTTTTCAGATAGACATTGAGCTTTTTCTGCACCTGGAGCATGACTCACACCACTAGCTCTCCTGGATTCTCAAGCCCTCAGGCTTAGACTGGAACTATACCACCAGCTTTCCAGGGTCTCCAGCTTGAAGAAGGCAGATGATGAGACTGAGCTCCCCTAATTGTGCAAGCCAATTCCTTATAATTCTGTTTTTCTTTCAATGAGAGGATCACATGGATGGTGTATGGGATACACACAAACATTCTGTTGTTTCTATTTCTATTTGTTCTATTTTTCTGGAAAATCCTGAATAATACAGTGACAGAGAATATTTATGTCTGATGTGAGTGTTCACCAAAGGGAAACCTTGTAGATCACTCTTATCAGGTAACAAGATGATCTATCAATGGATGTTGGTCAGTCTCTTTCCCTAGCTATCCTGTCCTTTTTCAGTGGGTTTTATGAGCAAAATGGCTAGGGTTGCAGGAATGGAGGTTATTATTTATAGGCTCAAAATTAGGGCCTTGCTTTTACCAAGACTGAAATGGTTATCATTGCTGCTGAGTATATAGCCTGCCAATAATGGCCCATTTTTGAAGCCCTGGTAAGATTCATGGCCTGTAGGGACCAGCCCGGTGGCATAGTGATCATGTTGGGCATCTTCTATCATGGACGGGGCAGTAGTTTGTCCTCACAGGAAAAGAGGCTTACTCTGTCCTTCTTGCTGTCAATGCAGTGCTCAAAGTACCACCATCCAGGACTAACTGAATGCCTCAAGGTATCCCAAATAATCTTACTTTTTAAAAAACATATTTTATTTAAATTCAATTTGCCAACATATAGTATAACACCCAATGCTCATCTCATCAAGTGCCCTCCTTAGTGCTTATCACTCAGTCACCCCATCCTCCCCTTCTGCAACCTTTGTTTCCCAGAGTCTCACATGGTTTGTCTTCCTCTCTAATTTTTCCTCACTCTGTTTCCCTCATTTCCTTTATAGCCTCTTTCACTATTTCTTACATTCCATGTATGAGTGAAACCATATGATGATTGTCCTTGTCCGATTGACTTACTTCACTCAACATAATACCCTCCAGTTCCTCCATGTTGAAGTAAATGGTAGGTATTCATCCTTTCTGATGGCTGAGTAATATTCCATTATATATATATTCCATTATATATGTTATATATAATACATAATATATGTTAATAATATATATATCTCACATGTTCTTCATCCATTCATCCATTCCACAGTTTGGCTATTGTGGACATTGCTGCTCTGAACATTGGGGGGCAGGTACCCCTTCATTTCACTGCATCTGTATCTTTGGGGTAAATACCGAGTAGTACAATTTGCAGGGTCATAGAGTAGCTCTATTTTTATCTTCTTGAGGAACCTCCATACTGTTTTCCAGAGTGGCTGCTATACCAGCTTGCATTCCCACCAACAGTGCAAGAGGGTTCCCCTTTCTCCACATCCTCACCAACGTTTGTTGTTTCCTGTCTATTAGTTTTAGCCATTCTCACTGGTGTAAAGTGGTATCTCATTGTGGTTTTGATTTGTATTTCCCTGATGGCAAGTGATGTGGAATATTTTTTCATGTGCTTGTTGGCCACGTGTAGATCTTCTTTGAAGAAATGTCTGTTCATGTTCTCAGCCCATTTCATGACTGGATTGTTTGTTTCTTGGATGTTGAGTTTAATAAATTCTTTATGGATCTTGGATACTAGCCCTTTACCTGGTATGTCATTTGCCAATATCTTCTTCCATTCTATAGGTTGTCTTTTAGTTTTGTTGACTATTTCCTTTGCTGTGCAGAAGGTTTTTTGTCTTGATGAAGTTCCAATAGTTCATTTTTGCTTTTGTTGCCCTTGTCTTCATAGATGTGTCTTGCAAGAAGTTGCTGTGGTCAGATGATCTTACTTTTGATAGGCTGTTGTACAATAAAAAACATAGAAACAATGAGCTTAAACCCAGGTGTATGTTCACTGGTTTTATCATTTATCCCTTCACCCCAAAACACAGATGGCCTAACAGAACAGTAGAGTGGCCTATTAGAGACATAGTTATAAAGCTGCCTGGGCGACAATACTTGTGGATTTGAAGACTGTCATACGTGATGCAATATATGCTTTGAACCAATGAGCATGTTGAATGTTATTTCTTCCAGCCAGAATATCAGAGTCTGGGGACCAAGGGATTTAAGTAGATTTATTCACTTTTATTCCAAATAATACTCTCAAAATTTATTCTTTCTCTTTCTATATGTTTTTGGTCCCGATGGTATAAACTCTTATTTCCTAAAAAGGGAATGATCACACTAGGAGACTGAAAGAGGGTTCCATTTCATTAAAACCAGAGATTACCATATGTCATCTTTGCCCTTCTCAGGCCTCCGCTAAACCAAAAAGCAATTAAAGCAGTTGCTCTCCTGACTGCAGGGACTGGTCCTAGTTATCAGGGTGAAAGAGGGTTGCTGCTACACAGTTGTGGCAAGGAAGAGTGGAACCTAGGGAATTTCCTTTAGATACCTTTTGGTACTTCCATGACAAGTGGTAAGAGCTAATGGATGGTATCGTAACTTAATAATCAAGGCCAGAAGATTCCAGTGAAAGCACATCTTTGAGAGCATTGGATACCTGGGTATATATATATATAAAACAAAATGGATAGTTTAGATGCTCCCCGAATTCACTTTCACCTTGGAGACTATACATCAGTCTAACCTCCAAGCAGAAGACTCCTTTACACTTCAGATTCTATTTTATCGTCATTATATCATGGTAGCTCAAATGTATGCCTTCTCTTGAAACTCTGTTTTGTTCTTCTACTTTTCTAGTCTAACAATCAATCACCTCGTTCAAATGGGAGTATCAGATGTAAAAATATATGGCAAATTACATGGGAAAGGTATTATGATGAATAAAGATCTTGAGCATTAAAATTTGAAGTAGATTACATGGTAAGTCATAGTTGTACTATGTGATCATTTGAATTAATTTGAATTGATTTTGTTTGGTAACTGGTCCCTTAACAATGCTACTCTAATAGAGCCTAACTAGGTTGATTAGATCATGCATTTAATAATCACGTTTGGAGTACTCAGTCTTTGCTTGCTGGTTCTCAGACTAACCCAAGAGTTCAAAGTCAGATCTGCTTTTTTATTACCTGGTTTTTAAGAGATTTTCCCTATATCTACCAAATAAAATCTCTTTACAAGACAAGTAAGACCTACCTGTTTAAGGTAAAGACTTACATGTTTAAGCTGACTTGCCTCTGGACAATAACATATTCTTTTTTCATGGTTCTTGTCTGACCTCCCCCAATTATACTGCCTTTTCCCTTAAAGCTCCCTTTTCTCTCAGAGCTTTTCTGTTTTCCTTGCTCATTGATCCCAGTGTTTATAGAGCTGAGCTTCCTCCTCACTTATTTTGTGTCTGGTGACAAAATCCAGGGAGTCCCAACATAGTCCAAAATTAGGCCTGTTTCTAAAATTAAATTTGTATTATGATTGTTATCTGTATTATGATTGTATTATGATGTGTTTGTATTTGTATTATGATTGACCGAGGCCAAAGGTAAATTTACATGGTAAAGGAGCCAGAGAATGACATAGTTGTAAGAGTTAAGGGGAATCCATTTTAGTCTGATCCTCTCATTTTGTAGATAAGAATAATGCGGCCCTAAGGATTACTTAGTGCCTTATTAGGAATGAGTGTCCAAATATTCTGATTTTGATTCAATATAAATTCCCTAACATCATGCTGCTCATGATACTACTTTTAGGCTATGGAGTTTGTTATTTTCAGATCCCAAACTTTATATTCCATAACTTTTCGTATCTACACAGTATTTTATAGCTTTTAAACAACTTAATTTGATAAGTAATACCTACACTTCAAAGGCAATTGTATATTCTTTTCAAACCTTCCATCCTTTTTTAAAAGGAGGTTTTACTATATACTTCCCTATTCTCTGAACAACTGTTGTTAAGATTGTTCCAGCAGACCAAAATACAGGGTATGTTTTTTAAAATTTTAGGTAGGCAAAGTCATTTTTATCTTTAGCTTTTTCACAGATTTTATTTTGTCCCTATAATTTTTTTTAGGATGTCTTAGAACTTTATATTATAGGTATTCAAACAAATATATTTTCTGAAAATGGCCCATTGTTCTGTTACTCTACTTTCAAGCAAATTTCAAATTTAGTGATCTAAATCACATGAGGGATAGTTGTTGGAACCATATATTGGATTAGTTTTCTCGGTTTTTGATATCTGAGGAAGAAGCCCTACTAATAAACGGAGCTTGTCCTGCAGTCTATTGGCAACTATGTATCACGGTTGGTTAAACAATGCTGAGGGCTTTCAGTAATGGGTGAAGTTTCTAAAGTCTCTGGATTACTCTGGGGCTATGTACAAAAGCCATATCTGGACATGTAAAGTGGAAAATTGAAATGATTTATGTATCTTGATAATTCAAATAAATGTTCTAACATTTACCTCAATTATCTTGAATCTGCAAGAAAATGTGTTATGTTTGAATTAGTAGGAAAACTGCCTCAGTGTTTTATTCCAATTTACACGTCCAGATATAGCTTTTGGGTAGTAATAATAGCGATGGCTTCCATTATGTTGCAGGCACTATTAGGTGATTTTCATATATTATTTCTAACCCTCATACCAACCCCACAAACTAAGCACATCGTTTTACCCATGAGGAATCTAAGCATCTAGAGGTTACAGGATTTATGAAGAGCTTGAAGTAGTAATTTTCTTTGAAGTAAATTGGCAAAGTGATGAAAGAAAGCAATACATGTTAAGTCTCAGGAAATGAATAAATGCTTGCAACATTATTTATCAGTCTGAAAAGATAAGAAATCCAAAGTTTGTTGTGCTTCAGGACTCAAGTCTTCACTCGTTTTGCATGGCCAAAGTGATAATGTTGGTGATAATGTTGGTCTCTGCCTTCCTTTCTTTGTGACTTTCAATCATTATTTCAATACTTGTTTTTTTCTTTTCTTTTTTAAAGTTTAATTTCATTTTCCAAATCTTTAGTGCCTCACTTGAAACTAAAAGGCTTAAAAAAAAAAGAAAAAAAGATATTGTGTTCCGTATACAACAACATATGTCAAAATACCAAGTTACATCCTCCTTCTAAGGCAATAATTTGCACAACCAAGTTATATTTGAATGCATTAACTTGCTACAATTTTGACAGAGGCAGTCTGTGTGCACAAATCCCTCGAATACTGATGGGATTGTGATTATACTCTGAAAAGAGAAGAGTCTGAATACAGATTTTAGAGGACCAGAAAGTGTTTAATGTCTCATTGTTTGCATCGAGATGCTAAATCACATTCAAGTCAATGACTCTGATCTTCATATCAATGCACAAATGGAACAGAAGAGAAAAGCCAGGAAAGCTGTTTTCTCAGTGAAACACTGATTTTGTTCTCATGTTACCAGCAAGAGACCATTTGGGATATTTAAGCCTGAGGTTGAGTGCTCCGCATTTGTTAGAGCTCCTCAATGTTTGAAATGGGTTTTCCCTTTAGGGAGCCCATCCATTTGGACAAGTGCTACATCAGATCAAAAGACATGGGAAGAGGTATTTTGCACACAGATTGAATTTTTTTCTGGCAAAATAACATAGCTTTTTAGCACAACATTGTCTATTCTCTACTGAGTGTTCCTTTTTTTTTTTTTTTAAATAGTTGGAGTCTGTTTTCCAATAAGTGTCAGGCTTTTTTCATGTGGCAAATTGGCTAGCAGCCACCTGGAGATCATTTGAAATGAAAGCTGGCGTTATGGGATTTAGTTTCTCAGCTCCAGTTGGTATTGTTCTCTAGTTTATTAAATGTTGATCAGATCGTTCATTGTATTGAAATTATTAGTCATCTGATTTTTGTGTTACTATTTGAGAAACAAAGACTAATATAAACTTTTAAACTTTTGGTTATAACGATATTCTGTTAAAAATGTCATGGAACTACTAATAAGAAATCGTGTGTATAGTTTTTTTAAAAATGTGTTTCCATTGTGAGAAAGGCAGTGTCCTTAGCATCTCAAGGCATTCAACACCCTAAAATAGTGTGATGTGAGAGACAGTAAACCCAAATTACTGTTTTAACTAAAATGAAAGGTTAATCTAGCAATGGAAAGCAACGGCCACATTTTACTTCCGAATGGCTGATGCTGATTCGTTTTAGGTGAACATTGTTTACAAGAGCCTGGAACACAAATCCTGAGCCACGTTCTATGATAAATCGATACTGGGTAGTTGGACAGAGCTCCAGAAAGAGTGCCACGGTAAGGGAAGAGTAGGGAAAGGAGAAAATGAGAGAAGGGTTTTATCTGCTTTCCTCCACTGTGCATTTAGGAGAATTCTTGGCATGACTGATCCAGTTTTCCTGTTGTCATTAGCAATAGCCGCCAATCACGGCTAATCACCTACTTCCAAAATGAAAAGAGAGTTGGCCAAGGTGCAGTTGGAACCACTGCTGCTGCATCCCTGGGGATATTACTGGAAACTTTACAAATTCTTGTTTCTAAACCACTGTCTTGATACAACATAATGGAAAATTGGAGCAATTATTCAGATAATATGTGCAAACAGTACATTTTCACCTTTGGTTTATTGAAGATAAATCTTCATCTTCCTAGATGGTTTTGCCTAACTTGTAGTACTTCTTGCTAAAACCATTATCTTTCCCCAAAATTCTACTTAATTCATGTTTGAATCCCTCTACATCTTGCCTTGAAAGGTGCTGTAATCCATTAGTTGCTGGATAACCATTCACTGCTTTTAAAGCTAATTATTTTCCTTATAACTATGAGGCAGTATAGCACAGCGATTAGAACACTATCTAGTGGGATGCCTGGGTGGTTCAGTGGTTGGGTGCCTGCCTTTGGCTCAGGTCGTGATCCCAGGATCTGGGATCGAGTTCACATTGGGCTCCCTGTGAGGAGTCTGCTTCTCCCTCTGCCTGTGTCTCTGTCTGTGTCTCTCATGAATAAATCAAATAAATCTAAAAAAAAAAAAAAAATCAAACAAACCACTATCTAGTGTCAGACTGCCTAAATTCAAATATTATCTCCTCTCCCTGATGGCTGGGTGCAAGTCATTGGGCTCTCTGGGGCCCCATTTCTTTGTGTGTGGGATGGGGATAATAATATGATCATTCTCATGGGCTACGATTCAGCTGATGTATATCTGTGTACCATTTGTCAAAACACTGAAATGCTTTCACATTGATCAATAAATAGCTGCAGCCTTGGGCCCCCAGAATGCCTCCCCACTTTTCTCCAGTGTAGCTTTGCTCTTCCCTGATTCTGAAAGGAAGTGTTTGCTCAGTTGAGCACCTTCTGGATGTTGCCTTAGCACTATGTCCCCCCTATTTATCTGTCCTCACAGGTCAGTGCCCATGTGGTACCTGTTCACAAATGTTTTTAATATCGCTCTCCTTATAGAGTCATTGTGAATTTTAAATGATATGACATATATTGATATGTTTTAGAATAGTACCTGGTGCCCATTAAGCACTGTTCAAGTTGCTATTATAAATAAATGGTAAGTTTTAAAAGGCAAGGACAGTGTCTTCTATGTATTTTGCACATCTCCCTAAGCACAGTCCAGTAGGTGGGCATTCTATTCATTCAATCCTTTTAAAAATTAAATTAGGTTCAACTTAATTTATTTTTAATTTAATTATTAATTTTAAATTTAATTTTATTGTGGTCAGAACACACCATGAGATCTACTTTCTTAATAAACATTTGCGTATATACAATATATTATTTACTACAGGCAAGAAGTTGTACATCAGAGGTCTAGAGCTTATTTGCCTTGCATAACTGAAACTTTATACTCATTGAACAGCAACTCCCTATTTTTCCCTCTCCCCCAGCTCCTGGTGACCATTTCACTCTCTGCTACTCTGAATTTAACTATTTTAGATACCTCATGTAAGTGGAATCATTCAGTATTTGTCCTTCTGGAAATGGCTAATTTCGCTTAGTGTAATATGCTCAAGGTTCATCCATGTTGTCACATTTTGCAGAACTTTCTTTTTTGAGGAATGAGGAAATTCTGGATGATTTTCCATTGCATATGAATACCACATTTTCTTTATCCATTCATCTGTTGATGGACGTTTAGGTTGTTTCCACATCTTGACTATTGTGAATAGTGCTGCAGTGAACATGGGAGTATTAATATTTCTTTGACATATTAATTTTAATATTTTGGATAAATTTTCAGAAGTGAGATTGCTAGATCACATGACAGTCCTAGTTTTAATTTGTGAAGAAATTTTTCTTACGATTTCCATAATGGTTGCACCATTTTACATTATGGCCAATAGCACATGAGAGGTCCAATATCTTCACATCCTTGCCAACCCTTATTGTCTTTTTGGTCATCCTGACAGATGTGAGGTTGTATCTCATTGTGGTTTCGATTTGTATTTCCCTGATGATTAGTGATGTTGAATATCTTTTAATATACCGACTTGTCTTCTTTGGAGGAACGTCTATTCAAGGCCTTTGCTCATTAAAAAACTCGAGTTTTTAGTTTTTTATTGTTTTACTATTGAGTTGTAAAAATTCCTTGTATATTTTTTAAAATTAATCCTTTATCAGATATATGATTTGCAAATATTTTCTATTTGATAGATTGCATTCTCATCCTGGTGGCTTTTTTTCCCCCGCCCTGTACAGAAGCTTTTTAGTCCCACTTGTTTCCTTTTTTCTTTTGTTCCTTGAGCTTTTGGTGTCATATCCATGAAATCACTGCTAAGACCAATGTCATACAGCTTTTCCCCTGTTTTCTTCTAGGAGTTTTATGATTTCAGGTCTTACTGAAATGTAATCCATTTGGAGCTAATTTTTATACATGGTATAAGATAAAAGTCCAATTTTATTCTTTTTTTTATAAAGATTTTATTTACTTATTCATGAGAAATACGGAGAGAGAGGGGCAGAGATATGGGCAGAGGGAGAAGCAGGCTCTCCACAGGGAGTCCAATGCAGAACTTGATCCCCAGACTTAGGATCACACCCTGAGCCAAAGGCAGATGTTCAACTGCTGAATCACCCAGGTGTCTCCAATTTTATTTTTTCACATGTGAATATCCAGTTTTCCCAACACTCTTTGTTGATGAGACTATCCTTTCTCCATTGTGTATTTTTGGCACCCTTATTGAAGATCATTTAACTGTATATGCATGGATTTATTTTTGGGCTCTCTATTCGGTTCCATTGGTTTATATGTCTATCTTTTTGCCAGTACTGTGCTGTTTTAATTACTGTAGCTGTAGCTTTGTAATATATTTTGAAATCACAAAGTGTGAGGACTCCAGTTTTGTTCTTTTTCAAGATTTTTAATCAAGATCCTTTGTGAATTCTTATGAACTTTAGAATTTTTTTCCATTTCTGTAAAAAAAAAAATAACATTTGGAATTTGATAGGAATTTCATCTCTAGGCTGCTTTGGATGGTATAGATATTTTAACAATATTAACTCTTCTAATCCATGAACATATTTATGTTTCCATTTATCTGTATCTTCTTTGATTTTTTTCATCAATATTTTGTAGTTTTTTTTCATCTCTTTAGTTAAATTTATTACTAAGTATTTCCACTTTTTGGTGCTATTGTAAATGTTTCCTTAATTTCCTTTTCAGGTAGTTCTTGTTTTTTCAATATTGTTTGGTATCCAACTTTATTAAATCCATTTATTCTAAAAGATTTTTAATGAAATTTTTAGACTTTGCTACATATAAGACCATGTCATCTGCAAACAGATGATTTTACTTCTTCCTTTCCAGGTTTGATGGCTTTTATTTCTTTTTCTTGACCAATTGTTCTGGCCAAGACTACAAGTACTGTATTTAATAGAAGTGGCAAGTGTGGATATTCTTGACCAGTTCCTGATCCTGGAGGAAAAGCTTTCATTGTTGAGTGTGATATTAGCCATGATATTTCCATATATGACCATTGTTATGTCAAGGGTAATTTTCTTCTTTCCTTAGTTTGTTGAGAAGTTTTATGATGAAGGGGTATTGAATTTTGCCAAACACTTTCTATATCTATTGAGACAGGATCATGTGAATTTTTTTCTTCATTCTATTAATGTAGGATATCATATTAATTGATTTTTGCATGTTGAACTGTCTTTTGCAGTGATAAATTTCACCTGGACATGGTGTGTGATCTTTTTAACATGATATTGAATTCACTTTGTCAGTATTTTATTGAGGGTTTTTGCATCTTTGTTCATCAGGGATATTGGCTTGCAGTTTTCTTGGGATGTCCTGTGTTTGTCTGGGCTTTGGTAACAGGGTAATGTTGGCTTCATAAAATGAATTTGAAAGTGTTTCCTTCTGTTCAATTTTTTGTAAGAGTTTGAGAAAGATGGGTACCAATTCTTCATTAAATGTTTGCTAGAATTCATTAGTGAAACCATCTGGACCTGGGCTTTTCTTTGCTGGGAGTTTTTAAATTACTGATTGAGTCTCCATATTAGTTATAGATCTGTTCAGACTTTCAGTTTTTTCATGATTCAGTATTGGTAGATTGAATATCTAGGAATTTATCCATTTCTTCTACATTATACTGTTAACTGGAGTACAGTTTTTCATAGTAGTCTTTTATGATCCTTTTTATTTTTGTGCCATCAGTTGTAATGTCTCCTCTTTCACTTCTGATTTTATTTTAATCTTCTCCTTTTTTCTTAGGCCAGCTTGTCAATTTTGTATTTATTTTCAAAAGACCAACTCTTCATTTTGTCAAATTTTTCTGTGGTTTTTGATTCTCTATTCCATTTATTTCTGCTCAAATCTTTGTTATTCTTTTCCTTCTGATAATCTTGGGCTTAGTTTGTTCTTTGTTATGGTTCCTTGAGGTAGTTAATCTGTTTATTTGAGATCTTTCTTCTTATTTAATGTAGACATTTGTCACTATAATCTTCCTTTTTAGTATTGCTTTTACTGCCTCACATAAGTTCTGGTAAGTTATGTTTTTGTTTCCATTTGTCTCAATATGTTTCCTAATTTCTATTTTGACTTCCTCTTTTACCTGTGAGTTGTTTAATATCATGTTGTTTAAGTTCCACAAATGTGTAAATTTTCCAGTTTTTCTTCTGCTATTGATTTTTAGTTTCATTCCACTGTGACTGGAAAAGATATTTGGTGTGATTTCAATCTCCTTAAATGTGTTAAAGACTTGTTTTGTGACCTAACATGTGATCTCTCCTGGAGCATGTTCTGTGTGTACTTGAGAAGAATAAGAATTCTTCTGCTGTTTGCTGGAACTTTCTGTATGTCATTCATTCATTTATTCATTCTTTTATGCATTTAGTCAACAAAATGTATCAAGTACTTTCTAACAGTTGCAGACACTGTTCTAGATGTTTGAAAGATGTCAGCAAACAAAACAAAGATCCCTGCCTTCATGGAACTCACTTTCTAGTTGGAGGAGACCTAAAATAAGCAATGAACATGAAAAGTAAGTAAAGCACAGTATTCTGAATGTGATAAATGTGTTGACTCTTGACTCGCTACCAGAAAAATCTGTTGATTAAGGAAAATAAAGTTTACTTGATCTACTGTAGTAAGGGAGAGCACTAGCTTGACACAATTTTGATAGTGTCTCACAAGTGGCATAGCTATAAAGGATGTTTATCATGTCTGGGGCCTGGAATCAAGCCATTTAGGATGTGTCTTTCAAGGTGGAAAATCCACTGGGATTGGACACAGTTTGTAATACAACAGGATCAGTGGAAGGATCCTTGAAAAGTAAACTCTTTTCTGGTAAGTGTGAACAGTCTATTGTCTGATAGGAGAGATAATTGCTCAGATGAGTACTGTCTGGTTTAGTTAGTTTGCACTTCCTGAAGCAAAGAGTGAAACTATTTATTGGATGAGAGCCTTA
The DNA here is from genome assembly GCF_048418805.1 of Vulpes vulpes. NCBI lineage: Eukaryota > Metazoa > Chordata > Mammalia > Carnivora > Canidae > Vulpes > Vulpes vulpes. The sequence goes on from NC_132780.1 coordinate 106,017,217, forward strand.
TCTTCTGGGGCAAAAATGTCCTGTGTCATGTTCATATTGGGGCTTCAGGTCTTAGTTCTGATGGGTAAGCTCTGGGAATACAGATGGTGTTAATTCCCAAATACTGTGGAAGAAAGAAAATAGAGAACATCAGATAAGGTGATTGAGTTGCCAGGGAGGGGGCAAATTATAGCACTAAACTGAGTGGTCACCATTGGCCTTGCAGTGAAGGTGAGATATGCATAAGGACTTGTAGATGGTGAGAGAGTTAGCGAAGTTGGATGTCTGGTTTATTTGTCTACTTTCTTGTATTTCTCTAGATTTAGCCTGGGCTGAGGTTTAATATGAGTTCTATATTTTATAGTGGTCAAAAGATTCTACTTTGTCTTTGCTTTATGCCAAATATTTCTAATGGAAAATATGTTTTGGGTTTGAGTTTTCTGTAAACTCTCTCAGTATGTGGCTTTATTCCAGTTGAAGGCAGCCGGTTTAAATGTAGGTAAATAAGAAGCTCAAGGAAGGATGAGGTATTACATTTAAACATTTTTTTGAAATTATTTTCTCCTTTCATTTGTCTTTTAATTAACTGAGGTGTGCTTTAAATCTGCAAAGGAGACATCTTTTCTCTTTCTAACCTGTCTTAATTTCTGTCCGCTGACAATGTTCATTAAAATAACCAAAGGATAATTTCTGCTTTTGTTTAACAAAACACCATTTTTTTCTTTGTTTTCATAACTTTCTTAGAAACTAGTTTCAACTTTTGCTTTTTAAAAGATATTATTTCATGCTGTAGATAATTTTTCTTCTTTTTCAATCTTAAAATCTTGGTGACCACTTAGCAGGAAGATTTGCATTGTCCCTCAACCAGTATCGTGGGAAAATCTACCTTGAAATGGATCTACTTAATTTTATAATAGCTAATGTAAGCCAGGTGGATACTTTTTTGTTCTTTCCATAAGCCATGATATTCAATAAGGAAATAATTGAGAATGAATTATTCTCATTTATAATCCAGCAAAAGAGTTTTTTTTTTGAGTTTTTCTTTCCTTTTTACAATGAAAAGTAGTTGTCAAAGCAAAGCTAAAAACCAACACGCTGCAGTCCAGTGTTAGATTTATCTTTGAGCCATAAATGGACTTTTCTCTATTGAATAGATTACTGAAACATAGATGCACTCTTTCTATTAACCATATGTTATTAAGGCACACTGTGTAACACTGGGATTCCAAATGAAAGAGACAACACATATGTTAAATCATATCAGATGTGGGCTGAAGAAGAGAACTTATGATTTTATTCTTCCCGTGGGTATAACTATATAAATTCATTCAAATTCAACAGAATCTTATTTGTCTCCCAATAGAATATGAGTTAAAATTAGAGAAGGTACTGATCTACTAATTTGCACTGCTGAGCACACAGTGGGTAGTCATTAAATATTTGTCGAGTGATTAATTGACCTCTATTCTTGCAGTTGGAGAAACTGCAAGATGAGTGATACATCATTCTGATTTTGTCCTTGGCTCTGTTACATGAGTTTATGCCCCTTAGTTTTCCATCACCATGTAGCTTCCACCCTAATGTATCCTTGTGAGCCTGGGCTCGAGATCAGAAGTGAAGAAAATTTCATTCTAACATGGAAACATGCATTTCAGATCTTTTTCAATTCTCCTTAACTACTAGCTCTATGTTTTATTGATATTATTAAGTCTTTAGGTTTGTACTTTATATTACCTAGTAAAATTTTACCTAAATCTTTTTTTCCTTTTGCCACCATCTGTGTTATATTTGTGTTAGTTCTAAGTAACCACCATTGATTGGAATCTTTATAAGCTTTACAATAGCTCTATCATTACTTGCATTTTCTGTATAAGGAAGCTGGGGATTAAAGATGGAAAGGAGATTGTCTAGTTTCATAAACATAGATATTATTTTTTTCAAACACAAAAACTTGACCTGAGTTGACACTGCTAAGTTCATCCACTTACTAACCATATTGACTGCAAGCTCCTCAGGGACAGTGAGACTTTTCATCTGACTGGGGGACTAAGATATCATTGGAGGACCGCTCTTTATTTCATTCCTCTTTGGAGGCTTAACCTAATTTCTCCTTTTTTAATCAGAAGACATATCTTCCATTAGAAAAACAGTATCAATTAGCTTGAATAATGAGGGTCTCTGAATATCCTCAAGATCTATACAACCCACAGCTAGCAAAGAACCAGAATCCTTAGTGCCTCCTAAGAGATTGTGTGCTGGGGTTGAGTACCTACACAGCTAAGCTATACTACTAAGCTTGTGGCCAAAAATCAGAATAATCTAAATCTCTCACATGCTTCTCATGGTGATGAGATCTTACTAATCCTCAGAGACTTTCTCTAAAGGAAAAAGCAACCCGGACATTATCTCAGTCAACACCCATTGGCAAAATGATTGAGTAGAATCCATGACCTATTGCTAGCTGATTCTATGTAAGCCTTTTGCAGCAGAGGCTGAAGGGAAAAAATTCATCAAGGTTATCTTAAGAAATAAAGGCCTATAATTTTGATGCTTGTGTATGCTACCAAAAAGGGAGCTATTACAAAATTCCATATAATTCAAACTATTTATTAGTTTTAAATAAAATCTATCATCTTACAAATTCCTTGGCCAATTATTTCAACAAGTAAAATGGTTGCCATGCATCATGGAAAATAAGATTAATGCTTTTACAAGTCACATTTCCCATATTCACTTGTGTTCTATGTTTCCACGGATTTCCTTGTTCAACCTAATTTACCCTTGTGCCCATGGGGCAATTCTAATGTACATTGCTTTGAGAAGCCATCATAAACTTCTCTTGACATTAAAATCACTTATAAAAATATGATTGTTATATATTCAAGTTCAGTAAGGCTGTTAAGTTTGAGCCCAGTAATTACTTCTGCTAGACTTCCTACTGGGAATTTTATAGTGAGAGGTGTTTACTAAAAAATAAACAAAAAAATATTTTTATGTCAGAAACAGATTTTTTGCTTGTCATCTTTAAGTGACAATAAATAATAGCTATGTGGGCAGAAATAACATTACTCATTTGCCTTTAAGAAATCCAATAATTGGGGGATCCCTGGGTGGCTCAGCGGTTAAGCGTCTGCCTTCGGCCCTGGTAGTGATTCTGGAGTCCTGGGATTGAATCCCACATTGGGCTCCCCACAGGAGCCTGCTTCTCCCTCTGCCTGTGTCTCTGCCTCTCTTTCTCTCTCTCTCTCTCTCTCTCTGTGTCTCTCATGAATAAATAAATAAAATCTTAAAAAAAAAAAGAAATCCAATCATTGCCAATTGTGTCCACCCTTATTGCAAATTGGTCCTCGAGGTCCGTGAATTTCAGGTCATCTTGGCCACCCAGGGAAAAATGATAAAGTAAGGGAATTTGCCTTGGCAAAGATTTTTTTCTCTCTCTAGCTTGCAGCAGGGCTTCTGCTTTCATTACTCCTTTAAGCTCCTTTATTCGATTATTGTCTTTACACTTTAGTGTGAATTAAGTTCTTATATATCTTTCCTGGTATATTTTCATTTTGATTCTCTTCTCTGAATGTGTTATTAGATACTTTACCTACAGTTACAGGAAATATAGGATTCTGATCTAGTTTCTGTTATGTAGACTGAATATATTTTAGTATGCATTTCTAAATTTCTCTAATTTCTTTAGAAGGAATGTATAGTATTAGCTGCAGTTTCTTTCCTAATATCCTTTTCTCATTCCAGATTACACTATGACTAAATGCATATTTATTTGCTTTAAAGTAAAAGAATATAGCACTTTCCTATAGATCATCACTGCAATAATTGTTTTCCTTCTCTCTCTTCACATTTCACCTTAAAATAAATAAGCTTTGCTTTTTCTAAACTTTACTTGGTCTCCTTTGGATACATTTTCACAAATCTATTATTTTAAACAATTTTTGGGTGACACATCATATATTCGAAAGAAAAAATAGCCTCTGTTAGCAGGTGAACTTGAATAATCTCTTGATGGTCAATAGCACATTAGTAGTAATGATAAAACCCATAATATTTTTAATGAAAGGATATAATATATCAAAGATAAATATCAGTATAGACAAAAATAAAGACACCATCGGACAAAGACAAATTTAACTTGGAAAAAAAGCACTGAATTTTAAATGTTTTTCCTTCTTCTCAAATGATGATTAACATGGCATTATTGGTTATGAAGGCTCAGCAATTTGGAAAAAAACTGTTCTTCTTTCTCAGTGCTTTAATTAGAAGAGGCAAATAAGATAAGCACTCCATTGAAATACAATGCAGTTCTCTTCCTTCCGAAATAGCTTCTGTGGTGGTGCCCACTTTGATTTCATCACAGTCTTTCAGGCTCCACCCTCAAGCATGGTTTTGTTGCTCTGATCATTAATATTGACATAAAACTGTCAATACACAAAATAACTTCTATAAATAGGATTAATGTATTGTCAAAAATTATAGAAGATAAAATGCTACATATAATGGGAGTCTTCAATTTACCCAGCCTTTCTCTGCTTTTCTCTCCAGTTTCTCTCTCTCTCTCTCTCTCTCTCTCTCTCACACACACACACACACACACACACACAGTGTCATATCAAGGACACCCTGAGACTATAGTAAAGCTCTAAGTTCAATTTAAGTTGGAAGGTGATAGCCAGAGTTTACCAAGAAGAGGCTTTGGAGACTTAGTAAATGCTCCTGAAAGGGAAGGGACAATACTTAACATGCCATAGCTCTACAGCAAACTTTTGAGAATGTATTCATGCCTTATCCATACTATATGGATGCCTTTTATTGAGAATCACTGAAGCCCTGAAGCTCTGTTTATTTTCAAGGGCTGCCTTTGGGTTTTTTCCTCCCAACTTGCTTGAACACACAGTTCCAGTATTCTCAGTTTATGTAGTATATTCCTCACTGTATCTGCACACACTTTCTCTATGTAGTCGTCACACCCTTCATGTTTACTTACATCTCAATCCTTTGGTCTCTGCTTGCCTAGATTCTCCACTGGTGAACTCACTGGAACTTACCATTTATGGGGTTCAGATCTATTATTTACCCCATTTCCTCAGGTTGCTCAAACCCTAGATATCATGCCTACCTTCCCAGAGAGGCCATATCCTGGTTCCTTGATAAACATGTAATTAGGAAAGAATTTAAGAAGCTCCATTCTATCTATTCGAGTTTGGCTGGGACTTTGCTATGACTCACCCTCCTTATCTTTCGACTGGGGATACAGTCAGCAAACCATCCTTTCTAGGAGACTCATCTGGAACATTTGTCCCTTTTCTGATTACTGGAACTTTCACATTGCTCTTACATCACAGTTCGCTCTGACAGAGAATAGGTCTGTTACACCTGATTTCCTGAATCCAGGATCACTTTTGGTGTTTCCATTTATAATACTGGGCTTCTGTATGATTGCCATTTTATGTTTTACACTAAAATCTTGCATCTTCCCCAAATATCCTATTAAGACTGGGACTTTACTTCCTTCCTAGAGATGGAGGCCAGCTTTTAACATCCAGCAACCGATCCTGATGCCTATTGTTAATGTGGGTTTTAGAGTATCACTACCACCTGGATTCTCTCATTGCTGTTTTTCACCCACCTCTTGGCACATTTCATACTCCTTAGAAATCGAAGGCTTATTAATTACCCAACTGTGCTTGAGATTGCATGATCCCTCGGCCACTGTCTCTTGCCTTCCCAGATTCTGCCATTGTCAAAGCTTGTTCCCATGCCTGCTTAGTTCTGTGGGTTATGTGTCAATGTCCATTACCACCATTTCTCACTTGACTGTTTTATTGTGAGTAAACAACTGTACCATGTCAATTAGGCCTTAGATATGAGAACATACATCTTACTTCATATGTTGAAACACTGATCATATTTCATAGCAATTTGAATTACTACTGATATAGAGACAATCTTTTTTTTTGAAATTTATCAGAGAATAAAATCATCGAGAAAGCTCACTTTGCTCTTCTTTACTGATGCTGTTTTGTCGTCTTCTTAGTCCATACATCAGTGCTTTTGCCAAGTCACCCATCTCTGATAATGCCTACTGTCTGAGAATCAATGGCTACCATTCTTCATTAAAGTCAGAGATGTCCAGTTATTTGGTAGACAAGGTCCTGTACTCTTCCTGGAATGAAATTTGATTCATAAGGATCCTTAGCCTTCATTCAAAACAGTAGAACTAGATACTTGGTTTGTTTCTGTATCTTGGCAGTTGTAGATGAATGGATAAAGATGTGGTGTGTGTGTGTGCATATATATGATGGAGTATTGTTCAGCCACAAAAAAGATTTTGGCATTTGTGACAACATGGACAGACCTAAACAGTATTATGGGTTCTTTTTAAAAGATTTTATGTATTTATTCATGAGATACACACAGAGAGAGAGGCAGAGACATAGGCAGAGGGAGAAGCAGGCTCTTCGCAGGAGCCCAGTGTGGGACTAGATGCGGCACTTGATCCAGGATCCCGGGATCACGACCTGAGCTGAAGGCAGCCGCCCAACCCCTGAGCTACCCAGGTGTCCCGAGAGTATTATGTAAATGAAATAAGCCAGATATAAAAAGACATACTATGTGATTTCACTTATATGTGGAATCTAAAAAACAAAACAAACAAAAAACCAGACTCAGTCCTATAAATACAGAGAATAAACTGATGTTTATCAAATGAGAAGGAGTTAGGAGATGAGCAAAATTGGTGAAGGGGAATAAGAGATACAGGTTCCCAGGTATAGAATGAATAGGTCATGAGAATAAAAGGTATAGCACTGGGAATACAGTCAATGGCACTGTAGTAGCATGTGGTGACAGAAAGTAGCTATACTGGTGATGAGCACAGCATAACATGGAGACTCACCAAATCACTATGGTGTACACCTGGAGCTAATATTACATTGTGTGTCAACTGTACTCAAAATAAACAAAACAAAACAGATAAATAAAACAGGAGAATTGTCCATCTTCCTGAACATCATCTCAGACTCTCTTATTACTAAATTGTCATTAAGACACCTTAAATCCAGGCCTGTAGTCTTACATTTTTAGCTGTGTTGCCACATAAGTTGGTGGAAAGATATCCCAAAAAAGAAAACTTTCTAGAGGAATACAGCAATCTCCTATTCCAGAAGCCCTGAGAATATGCTGGAAGAAGGGATTGGGATATCAACCTACTGAGTGCTTCATTCTTTTGTACAAAAAATATTATTTTTTACAATTTCAAGAAATTTATGAAAATTACTTCCAGTACATGTATTAGATTGACAAAGTCTGCAATATGTTTCAATTAGCCCAAATTATCATATCATATATGTTATATATACATATATAATAATTATATTTATTTGCATTATTTATTTACAATATCACATGTAAATCTCAATATTACAGAAGGATAAAAATAGGAAAATTTGTAAAACCTGATATTATTGAAATCTGGTACCTGAAAATATAAAAATATATCTTAAGATGAGATAGAAGCAAACTCATATTAGAATTAATATGGAATTAGAAGCTTGGTCCTCTGCTTACAGTAGCTATGCATATACTGCCTCCATAATGGGTTCTAAGTTCTGGTTGGATTTTATAAAACTGAGCATTTTGGGGACTCATGTGTTGATAAACCCTAGATATATCTGGAAATTATGTTCTATTATGAACTATTTCTACTCTCTGCTACATTATACCTACTACTGGTTATCTTCTAAAAGCACATTCAGGAAAATGTGATCTTAGTTAATTTTTGTCTAAATTAGGTGACTGTTGAGGAAATATGTAATGAATTCATCTATCATATACTTAGCATAATGAACTAAAGTTACAGAGTTTACAAATTTATCAATATATTAGGAGTAATGAAATTAATTGTATAGAATTTGTCAATATTGATATATTAGGAGTTGTGAAATTAAAAATATTTAATGATGGCTGCCATTTGTCAAGTGTTTAGCCTGTATTAGCTGTTTTATCTGTATAAACTCAGTTCATCCCTGAACCATACTTTGAGGCAGATAATCATTTTACAGTTGATGAAACCAAGATTTAGAGAGATTAAACGTCATGACCAGAACACAGAGATGAGGAGGAAAGGACCTGGGACTTTGCCAGACTTGTATTTTAACATCATTTTCCACAGTATTTGCATCATTACCTCCAACACCCCAGACAGAGAACCAAGGAATAAGGCTCATGACCACTTACTAACATTGAGGACACACACATCAACATTTCAGTGTGGAAATATGCAAACAAAGTCCAATCAGCGAAAGTGACTTGTGATTCCATGCCAATATCAAGTGGGTGAAATGAGAGTGTTTGAAGCTACATAAAGGTCCGAGGCCAATGACACTCTACACTAGATCTCATAAGAGTTCAACTCCAGACCAACACGTCAGCTGAGAAGAGCACAGTTCACATGGAACTGCTCAGTTAGAAGCCATACGGACTATATCCTTACCAGTCATTGGGAGAGAACAGAGTGGGAAGCACAGGAGTGGATCCATTTGTCGGATCACCACACCCCCCACCCCAGGGGAGTCTAAGATAAAGACCAGTAAATGGAGGAAACACAATAACTTCTAATGTCTTCACCATTATCAAGGCCATTAAAGAGATGTAAAAAGCACAACAACTAACCACATTCATAAATAGTGAACTAGCCTTGAAGAAGGCAGTAAGAACTCAGTCTCATAAGTAACTAGATGTACGTTAATTTAATTTTATTGGAAGGAGAAGTAGAGAAATATAAAACATTAATCACCATCTCAGGAGTGATTTATTTTGCATATATGCCTGCAGAGAGAAGGAGAGCTGCTTGCTTTTGGTAGCCTTCCAGCTCCTGCTTCCTTCTTGATCATCAGGGGGCTGCATTCATACATCTTCCATATGTCAATAGTAGATTAGCCCTGATGTGGCCATCCTCTGCTTTCGTGTGTGCAGCCAGGACCCACGGACTTTCCTGGGCAGATGGTGGTTAATTTTGGTATTTGTGATAAAACTTTATCACAGACAGTATGATACAAGGACTGTGCCAGATGATCAAGTTATTATTTCTCCCCTATTGTATATGAATGTTCCCCTTTCTTATTTTCTTTCCTCCTCCAGCTTTCATGAGATATAAGTGACATATAACATTGCATCAACTTAAGGTGTGCAATCTGGTGACTTGCTTACATATATATTGGGAGATGTTTACCACAATAAGGTTAGTTAACATATCCATCGCTCCACATAGTTACCTTTTTTTTGTTTGTTTGTTTGTATGGTAAGAACTTTCCAGTTCCAGTTCCATTTAAGATCTGTTTTAAGATCTATTAGCAACTTTTGAGTATATCATACAGTACTGTTAACTATAGTCACTATAGTCACGTCATATCCCCAGAACTTATTCATCTTGTAACTGGAAGTTTGTACCCTTTGACTACCTTTTTTCTCCCACCCTCAACCCCCTCAACCACCAAATCTAACTTTTGTTTCTATGAATTTGATTTTATAAGTGTGTGTGTGTTTTAGGTTTCACATATAAGTGAAATCATCCAGTAGTTGTTTTTATCTTTATATAATACTAAGTTCACCCATTCTTTTGCAAATAGCAAGAGTTTCCTCTTTTTTATTGTTGAATAATATTATATATGATTGTATATGAAATACATATGAATTATATATATCTCACATATATATGAATTATATATATCATATATATGAATCATATATAATATATGAATATATATATAATTCATCCACTGATGTACATTTAGATTGATTTCATATCATGAATATTATGACTAATGCTGCAATGAACATGAGGGTGCACATATCTTTTTGAAATAATAATTTAGGGACACCTGCGTGGCTCAGCAGTTGATGATCTGTCTTTGGCCCAGGGCGTGATCTCGGAGTTGCGGGTCCTACATCGGGCTCCCCCTGCATGGAGCCTGCTTCTCCCTCCGGCTGTCTCTGCCTCGCTCTGTGTCTCTCATAAATAAATAAATAAATCTTTTAAAAAATAATTTAATTTCTTTTGCATATATACCTAGAAATGGGATTGCTGGGTCATATGATACTTTTTTTTTTTAAATCTATACATACTCTTTCCCATAGTGGCTACAGAGGGGTTCCCCTTTCTTTACAGCCTTGCCAGCACTTGTTATCTCTTGTCTTTTTGGTAACTGTCATTTTAACAGATGTGAGGTGATATCTCATTGTGGTTTGATTTGCATTTCTTTCTTTGATGATTAGTGATATTGAGCAGCTTTTTCATGTATCTGTTGGCCATTTGTGTATCTTCTTCAGAATAATGTTTTTTCAAGTCCTTTGTGAATGGGCCTTTTTTAAAGAAAATGTGGCTTTCATCAGAAATGTGACTTTCTGAATTTGCTGACTGATACAAATCAGTATGTACCTTGTATCCCAGTTGAGGCAATCACATTCCCATTAAGATTGGTTGAGAAGTTCATCTAATATATTGATAAGATATAACTTTCATAGCTGGATTTTTAGTCTATGTGAGCTTATCTGTGTCAAGATTTTTAGAAAAATAAGAAAACCTTAAAACTAACTCAAGCTACCCAGGAAATAAGTTTTACCTATGCAAAGAGCACCATGTCTTGAGAACCCACTAACAAAATCCAACATACCAAACCTGAGACCAAGAGGGCTGTGGAGAGAACAATACAGCTGATAGAAGGCTACTGGTTTGACTTTTTCTTTTATCAGAAAATATCCAACTGTAAAACTTAATTTATAGGAAAAAGATTTTATAAAGGGCTAGTATAAGGTAATTGGCTATTTGTAGAATTGTTTGGCCATAATTTTCAAAATGACCAACTCTAAAATACAATTTCTTGTTGTAGCCTCGCTGAAACTCATGTTTCTGACAGAAAATCGTAAATTACATGTATTCCGTAATGCATATTTTTAAGATTGTACAAATGAGAACCTGGTCTCTTAAAATTTATCAGGAGATTATAACATTTATAACTATTTTATTACTGCTCACGACCTTGTTGCAACTTTCATTAGGTACATCCTCGAGGGAATTTCCTCCTGAAAAACTTCAGAGAAGGTTATTCTTCGGTGGGTTCTGTGCTTTAGAAGAGGTCAAAAGCGATTCTGAACTAAACAATTATTAGCTTGAGGATCAGAAAGGAACCATATAACCTATACTGATGGGTCTGGTGTTTTTTGTATAGTTTATAAAATAGTTCTGAAAAAAATTTCCAAAATTAATTCTAATCAAGGCTTAAGTGAAAACCTTCATTAGAATAAGTAGTTAGTTCTCAAATATATGAGCTGTTTTGAAGGACAGTGCTCACTGAGAACCGTGTTTCAGCGTGTTTCTTAAAAATTCACTTGCTTAAAAGTCATTCAGCTTAGCAGAAGACCAGAAGCAAGGCACTGAACTGAGAGTATCTAATTTTAACTTTCAAACTTTCCTAGCCTAGAATTAGCCATCTCTTGCTCAAGGATGGAGTCTATCTCCTGGATTAATTTATATCACCCAGGAGGCAAGTATTAGAAAGCAACATCTTTCATGCTTATGGTTGCTAAACCACAACCCAAATTAAAAGTAGTATTATCAGTGTGCCAAAAATGATGCAGGATGGGTAATCACTATGTGACGGTAAACCTTATCTTCTATAAAACACTTTTTACTTACCAGGAAAGGATGTAAGGTTTATTCTTTATTGAAAATAAGCGAGAAAAATATTGCTATTTCCAAACTAAAGGTAGAGATTGAAACACTTTAATAATACTTTAAAAAATGTTTACCCATTAAAAAATTCTAAAGTGCTTTTTAAATAGCAATAGAGTTAGAATACCCTAAACCACATGAATTGAAGGGTAACAATAGCATCAAATAACAGATAAAAAGCAGTATGTGTGTGGATAAGCTAATGCCTGCTTTGTAGAAAATCTAGAAATGCTCAGATTCTTCACTCAAATGTGTTGGGTTTCTTAAAGACGATGTTTCATACGGCCTCTGGGAACCAATGCTCTTGGTCACACTGTGGTACTTGCTGTGGGTGCCCTGTTCAGCTCTGGTTTATCACGGAGGAGCTTCCCTGTGTCCCAATACATAGCATCAGGACTAGTGTATTGTCTGTGGTGCCCATCATGTCTTAGAGAGATTTGCTGATGCTGATGGTGCTCACACCTCAAACTTGTTCACGGACATTCAATTTGGGAGAAGATTCACTTTTTATTCCTCCTTTTAGAATACCCCATTATAAGACTGGAGTAAGAGCCCAAGGATAAAACCGAGAAGCAATTTGAGAAGATAATTGCAGTTTGCAGCATCACCTCACTATTCTCTTCCTAGCCCAGTTAGCCTTGCACCAGATTTGTGGGCCCTGCTCTCACTTTTCCAATGATCAGTCACTTTTCACCCCCAAAAGTACTTCTCTGTCCCCTAGGCAAATAACTCTTGACTGTTAAGTGCCACCAGTTTTCCAGAGCAGACTTGCCTGGTCCTATAGTGGGTAAAACTTACTCCGTACATGATAAGAGCCCCGATTTAGGGTTTCTGTTAATGAGCTTGCTGTTTACTTACCAGGGCTTTATAACATTGAAGTTGTTGCTATCTCTTATGAATTTTGCTCTAACCACTTAAGGATACAAGTCAGAAAAATTATAATAAAAACCATACTAACTCTGATAATACCAAACTGCTAACGTTTATTAAGTCCTACTATATGCCATACATTGTTCTACTCTGTGTTTTACATTGATTAACTCATAATTGATTAACTTGATTAACTCAGTTAATCTTATAATAACCCTTTAGGATAGGTGTAATTATTTCTCTCATTTTACTGCGAGCACCCTGGGCATATAGAAGTTAAGTAACTTGCCAGAGGTCATGCTGACTGGATTCAGAGCCTCAGCATCTGATGACTCACAAGTGAAATGTTGCCTTTGTAACATATTGTTGTCTATTCCTGATTTCAAAAACAATTAAATGGAATTAAGGAATATTTCTTTGACTTCCAATGGTAAGCCCCACCAAAGGAAGACCAACCTGTTTTTTTTCTCCATGGTATCTCTGGCACCTAGTCTGTGCCTACTACAAAATAGGTGAATTGACAATCTAAAAAAACTCATAATTGCTTTTTTCTTATGTGACCTTTATTTTTTTTCTTGTCTTTCCAAATTCTATGCTTATTTTAACTGCATTAAAGAATTAATGAACAGCATCTGGATTAGAGTAATTCAGAACTCCTCATCAATAATTGACACAACTCTGTTGCCTTTAATTGCCTTTAAGAAGAATTGGGACTGGTTTGGTTTAAGAGAGTGACTTACAGGATATCATCAATAAAACTTCTCAGAGATGTTTAATGAAGACTGTATTGAAATAGGGAGTCCATATATAGGTGGATGAGTGACGCTCCTGTGAGGTCCTTTACTGTATACATTTTTATTAATTATTCCTGGCAACAAAAATAATTAAAAAATAATCCCTGGTTCTATGTGTTTTAGCTGATATTCTCGGTAGACCAATACAAGTTATATGTGTTCTGTGCGCTGACTTACAAAACTAGCAAATGAGTAAATACATATATGGAAGCCATGTGAGTATGTGGCTTCTAAATCAAACCATGGCCATGTGGTAGGGACTGCATTTTAGTTTAGTTTTGGTCTTTGTAGTTGTTGAAAGTTGATTTGATTGTTAACCCTATAATTTTTCACATTTTCATATATTTGACCATCTTCAGCTTCTTGGTTCTGAGACATCATGCTAAGCATATTCATTAAAGGAATAATCAAATAGCTTTGTTTTACACCTTGCTTTCTTTTAAACTCTTTGATAGCATCCAGGAATTTAAGAACATCCATTCATAAATTATTCTTATGATTGGACCTTGATCAATTCATTTAAACTTCGTATGCCCTCTTCTCCACCTGCAAATGAAAGGATAGTCTTGACCTGCTTTTCAGAGGAGCCAATAAAAAATGATAGAGCCTTACTTACAGAGTACTTTAAAAATGTGCAATTGCTCTAGATATAGAAAAAAATCACACAAATTAAAAAAAAATGTTTGAAAACAGCTACATGACAAATCTCGAATGCAAACAGGGACTTACTAATGCTGAATAAGGCAGAAGAACATATCTTTGCCCATCAGTTTTACTAGTTTAAGTAGAGCCTATTTAATTATAAAAATCTATTTAATCAGTGACAGAGTCATTTCATTTTAGTGAGTGTCTAATTGTAGGGGAGCTCTGCAGCACAATGATGACCTCCTTCTGTTGTGCTCGGCTCAAGACCACCTTTAATGAAATGTGACAGTGGAGCAGCTCCCTAGACTAAAACACTTTAATAAATAAAGAGGTAGTTAGATGAATTTACCAGCTGGGGCAGGGGGGAAGGAACAAATAGAGCTGTAAATCCTATAAGAATAGTTTTATCGTTTTAAAAACTTTTATGGATTATTTAAAATGTGCTTCTCTACAGTAGTTTATAACATTTCATTTTGTTTAATAGCATTTGCTTTGATGGTATCATTATCATAGTTAGCAAGTTGCTCAAGTATCTACCTTACGGTATCTTCCTCGTAATGTGAAGGATAATTGTACCTATGTGAATGTGTTTTCCTCTTCTGTCCCTAGAAAGAGTCCATAATAGTCAGAACCTGAAGTTTCATTTGTAGTAAAATTTATATTTCATAGTCCCTTATTAACTTACATTTTGGGCTTATTTACTAATAGTTTTATTTTGCACATTTCGCCCATTTTAACTGTTCTCTCACAAAATTTAATAATCATGTTCAGTTTTGGCAGGAGAGCAAGAGGAAGGTAAATTTTCCGATTTTTGCTTTTTTTTGGGGGGGGGTAGATCCATAAGCATTGTGAGAGAAAATTAAAAAAGATTTCAGTCTTTACATACACCACAATATTGGGGAAACCTCTGTTATTACCTCATACCCTTGTCCTCCTTCTCTGATTCAGAGGGCATAAATTGGGGGACCCTCCTCCTCTCTCTTGCTTTGCATGGTCCCCTGGGCCTAATGTGCATTTATCCTTTCCTAGGTTGATTTGAGAGTGAACAAAACTGTCATTACAGCACATGTCAAGCAGGAGCTCAGAACCAGTTGTGTAATGTTTTGTTTTTCCTGTAGTTTGTTTTTGCTCATGTATGTTTTGGTGTGTGCATATGACAGTGTGGGAGGATGTGCGTGGGGGCGGGGAGGGGACGAGAGAGAGATAGAGAGATGAGAGAGAGAATGTTTGTCTACTGTCGTAATACCATAATCACAAATGGGTAAAATATCCTTCATCAATTCTCTGATAGTAACCACAGGAAAATGGTATTGTGTCCGTGGAAAGAATATGGACTTTGCAGTAAGAAACACCAAGGTTTAAGCTCTGGATTTACAGATAATTAGCTTTTATTTGTTTTTCAAGTCATTAAGCCCATCTGAATCTGTTTTCTCATCCATAAAATGGGAATAATAATATAAACCTCATAGGGTTATTGTAAGTATTAAGTAAAGTATGGAATATTTTGTTTTCAACAAGTGTGTGTTCTCATCTACTCCTTAATACTCCACTGAGGTGCCTTAGCATGAAGCACAGAACTGTGATAAACACTTGAGGCACAACTATCAAAATATGAATAATAAAAGAGGAGTAAATCAATTACACTGAACAAATGCCTAACATTGTTTACTGTGACTAATTGCAGTACTCAGCCTTCAGATTCTTGATGGACAAGGTGACAAGATAAACACAGTAGGTTATAGGATTGCCAGTATTTGAGAAAAGGAAATAAGACTCACCAACTTTTTTCTGTATTAGTGTTTTTAATATGAAATATTAATGACCTCTACTCTTATTCTCTATCTCAGATTTCATTAAAATTTTAATTAAAAGTTAATTACAAACTCGATAGAGAGGAGGGAGCATCATTGAAGGAGTGGATATTTCTTTACAACAGGTATGGTCACCTCTTTCTTAGCAGATAAAGAGATTATTTTATTGTAGAAATGATGGGAAAAGAAAAGCTGACTAAATGAAGCACCAGGAGGTAAGGTATTTTCTTTCAGTTCTGTGAATTCAGGAGGACAGACTGGTGTTTTCCTGACTCAGTTTCTTCATTAGGGACTGCACCTAATGAAGGTGACAGTTTTCCTGACAGTTTGTAGAGCTGTTTCAATGCCAAGGCTGTGTCAAGGCAACCCCCACCATCCACAGCACACACACACACACACACACACACACACACACACCCCTCTTCCCAAAACCCATTGTCCTCATCTGTCAACAAGTCCTTCTCACTTGAAAGAAGTGTGAAGGGAGCCCTGGGTGGCGCAGCAGATTGGCGCCTGCCTTTGGCCCAGGGCGTGATCCTGGAGACCATGGATTGAATCTCACGTTGGGCTCCCGGTGCATGGAGCCTGCTTCTCCCTCTGCCTATGTATCTGCCTCTCTCTCTCTGTGTGACTACCATAAAAAAAAAAAAATAAAATAGTTAAAAAAAAAAAGTGTGAAGACTTGATATTTTGAAGCACTCACTCACCTGCAGTTGGTACTATAATGACTTTTAGTATAAAGGAAAGGTGTGATATTTCTAAATTCCTGACAGATACTAATCTTTTGGATTTGCCAATGAGAAATTTGAATTCTTGGAAATTCTACAAATCATGAAGTGATCCTTAAAGTATTTTCAACATTCTTCACAGTCTTTATATAATCAAATTATTACAAATGCAAATAAAATAAATTTAGTAGCATTTTTAAAG
Organism: Vulpes vulpes; assembly: GCF_048418805.1. Taxonomy (NCBI): domain Eukaryota; kingdom Metazoa; phylum Chordata; class Mammalia; order Carnivora; family Canidae; genus Vulpes; species Vulpes vulpes. The sequence continues at coordinate 106,033,980 of NC_132780.1, forward strand.
AAAATTTTTATTTATTCATTTGAGACAGAGAGAGAGCATGAGTAAGGGCTGGTGGCAGGGGATGGGCAGAAGGAGAGGGAGAAGAAGATTCCCTGCTGAGCCAGGAGCTCAATGTGAGACCTGATGTGGGACTGGATCCCAGCACCTGGAGACCATGACCTGAGCTAAAGGCAGATGCTTAACCACCTAAGCCACCCAGGGACCCTGAATTTAGTAGCATTTATAAAGCGCTGTAGCCATCGTACATATTCAAAGATGGGTAAACACCAGTGAAGAATATTGCTTGTATTCAAATAAGGTAACATTCTGAATCCGAGCAAAATGAACATCACTCACTACATAGCATCATCTGCCAAAATTGGCAACATAAGGATTTAGTTTGCTTCTCTATTTCTTAGATTATTCATAAGATTTGTTTAAATTATACTATGCACATAAATTGATTAGTATTTACTTAACCTGCAGGCATGACTCACTGTTAGTAGCTCCCAGGGGGCTATGAAAGCACACTTATACCATGGTGATGGCCATGAACAATACTGTGGAGTAGGTCAGGAACTTCTCTCCTGTTGCTGTGTGGGTCTCAAAAGGTCAACTTCAACTTTGGAGTCTCCTGTCACTGTTTCCTGCTCCTGCTTTCCACTTGATTAGTAGATTCTTTTGAACCAGTTGTGTTTCTACACAGATTGTAACATTTTGATTCTTACAAGACAATTACCATAATTTTTCCAGTTTTCCCCATTTCTCAATGGATTTTTTTCCTGATTTCAAAGAAACATGTAAATTATCCCAGACATGCTGGGAAGCAATTCCTTATGGAAACACTGAAAGATAGCTCTTCTTTTTAGGACAGTGGTTCTCAATCTTGGTGACACTGCAAATTATTTAGATGTCATTTTTTAAAACCTGCACATGGGACCCCAGGAAGTTCATAGGGTATATATTTTTAGATACAGGCTATTCCGTTTTGTAGCTAGGTTTAAAAACTTCTCCCTTAGGAACTACTCAAAGGGTTACTCTCCATTCTATAATTCTATGAATACCCTTCTAAGTATTTCTCATTATTTCATTGTAGGGGAATTTATTTTTGTATTCTCTGAAATCATTTGTCAAATTCCTGAGAGAGGATATATTTACTGTTGGAAACTTATTTTTGATCAGCAATTTCAGAACCTAAGAGGTTGTGTCTTCCTAGATATTTTAAAAATGTGCTGGATAAAATTTTGTCTAAAAAATAGTGTGTAAGCCTCAAATCCAGAAGCTGGACTTCAGAGGTAAATAGGCACAAAACAGATAAATTGAAACCATTGCATTTAAGAGCTTAGTATGTTGTTAGGACCTTTATTATTACATCTTGGCACTTACAAGTATTGAATTAGTCATATTATTTTTAGTTGTCAAAGAAATACAACTGTTTAAAAATAAAGTTATATAACAAACTGAGGGTTGCTGGGGAATGGGGGGATGGGGTAACTGGGTGATGGACATTAAGGAGGGCACGTGATGTAATGAGTACTGGGTGTTATACACAACCGATGAACCACTCAACTCTACCTCTGAAACTAATAATACACTATATGTTAATTAAATTGGTTTAAATAAAATAGAATTAAATAGAAAAAAGAATTGTTTATAATGAAAACAAAACCTACCTACTATCCCAGTCTCCTTCTCCAGAAGTATCCATTTTTAATTCTTTCAGCTGCTTGTCCCAGTTGTCATCTTAGCATTTGTAACTAATATGATTATGCTGTTATTTCTTGATGAATGATTTTTTGACATCTTCTATTTATTTTCTGCCATGAGAGCAAGGATTTAGCCATCCACTCCACCCCATAATTTCCTCCATCCTTTCATTAAATTACATTATTATTTTTCAGTCCTCTACTGGCTACTTTTCTAATTTTAATTTATGTATTTGCATCATTTCTCTTGTACATTAACTGTAAGCCGTATCTCCACACTTTATAAGACAAGGGTATTAGCACCCATGCCCTTCTCTCCTGCTCTCCCTCATCTTACAACTGCTGTCATTTTTACTTTTACATAATCAAGGTTGATGGAAACATATTCCATTTTATAATATACATATTTTCTGTATTTTGCCTGTAGATTAGTTTTAAATTTTGATAGCTACTATACATTTTCACATTATTCTGACCATATGAAAATAGTAAATTGAAAAATCCATTAGGCTTTTGTACATTGAAATGCCCTGCTCCTATTTCTTCACTGTTTTCTTTTGTATCCTGTCATTGTCTAAGAAATATTATTTATATTACATATTCTTTCTTGACCTCCTTTCTCAGAGACCATGATCTTTAGCCACTAGCTGGTGTTCTTGCTCTAACAATCTAGACTGGCTCTTGACTCACAGCTATAATCTGGGACTTCCTTCTAGGTTAAGAGTCATTTTCTCAAATTTGAAAGCATTGATGTACCACTTTCTAGCATCTAATACTGATGATAAGTCCACTTGTTATTTTCCTTCATTTAGAGGTAAATTTTAATCCCCCTGGGAAGCTCTTTGAATTTCCTGTCTTTGGCACTCCAGAATTTCACAATGAAGTGTCTAGAATATTGGTGTTTTTCCATTCATTATGTTGAGTCCTTAGTCTACTGTTTGAATCCTGAGATCTTTCCTTTGATTCTGAGAAATTCTCACTTATTTTCCCTTGATGATTTTCTTATCTCTGTCTACTCTGGTCTGATCATCTGAACTCTAGTTGGTTAGAGATTGGACCTTTTGAAGGACACACTGATTCACTCTATATCTTTTATATATTCTCTCATTTTCCATCTTCTTTTTTTTTTTAGTTTTCTGGTAATGTTTTGAGATTTTTATTTCTCAATGATTTTTATTAACTTTTAAGAAGATGTTATCTTTTCGAATTTCAAGAGATATTGCTGGATTTCCTCCTGCTACAGCATGTCTTTTACCTATCATCCTTATTTAATGTATATTGATTTATTTCAGAGGACATTTTTTCCATTATTTTAATGTTCTCTTCTATCCTCTAAATTATGTCCAATTTCTTTGGAATAGTATTTTTCTGTTTAACATTAGTTTCATGTGGCACACTTGCCTCAAAGATCTTTTTATACTTTCCTGTCAATTTATATTTTAAACTAAAACCATAAAAAGCACATCAGAGTTCAGTTGGAGCTTTTAGTAAGTTTACTTTAGAGCAACTGGGCAGGTATGCAATTATTACAACTGTTAAAAAAAAAAAAGTCAGAATTTGAGACCTTATTTTCTGGTGCTTGGGAAATTCTTTAGAGAAGAGACCTAATTTTTTGGTCCAAGCCACAGATATCTTGGTGCCAGATGATAATAGAAAGAGGTGAGAGCCTGACTCTTAAGTAACATTCCTATTTTTACCCCCATGTCTTATCTTCGTCTTGGCATTTAGAAACCCCAACCTCCACCTTAGCCATATCTCTTCCCAAGCTTACTTTTCTGAGCAGTTGCTTCTTTTCTCTGCACCATCATTTTGTTGCACTACCTCCCCTTTGTGATTCCTTCCTTATTGTGGACAGTCCATACCCAGAAGTGCCCATATGGCTCAGGCAGGTAGTTAAGTAAATGAAGAAGCCTGGTCCTTCAGAAATAACAATGCAGCTGGTATCCCCTGGGATTGCCACTATTCAGTTTCAGTTATTATATTTTATTCCCTTATAACTAATTTAGTAAATGTTTCAGGGGTAAAAATGATCAACACATATGGTTGGCCTGTCATTTTGATTCAGAAGTTCTCCTACGTACTGAATTCTAAAAGAAATTCTTATTTTTGGTGAGGGGATTTAGATCATATTACCTTCCATCAGACTTCTCCGAGCTACCTTAAATGAACATGGTTCTGGGTTAAACCATGTCCTTGCCATGCCCAGGTGACCTCAAGCCATATCAAAAAGGAAATATTGTATTTCTTATTCTAAAAATTTCAACATGAGAAGCCCTGAATGATCTAAAAGGCAATAATTCTACCTTGATTTTTATAGTACCATGGCAGCATGCTTCACTTTTTTTTTTTTTCTCATTTGGACCCTAGGTATAAATTTAGGGCTCAATATTGAGGCATAACTCAGGGAAAATGATTGTGCATGGGTATAGGTTAATGTGGTTCATTTCTATAGCTTTCTGGTTCTATATCTTGATCCAAAGATAGGATTGAGTTTAATGTATAACCTATGAATCAGATGGATGACATATTCTCAGATGGTCACTTTTAATATCATTTCTCTTGCCAGGCCTTTAGGTAATGCAACAAAATTTAATGATTATATTCTGAGATGAGATCTTGAGTGTCATAGTTTTCTGATGCTGATTGAAGGAAGAATTATTGAGGATTATTTGCATTATGTGATGAGATGGGGTAGATAGCATACTGGATATTGAAAAAATGTAAATGTGTTTTAGACTTGAAGGCTTCTAAAGGGATGTTTGTAAAAAAGGCCAAAGGGTCATTTAATTTGTCACACCCTCCTTGTTATATAGGCGAGTTTATCGGTTTCCAGAGTTAATTCTGAAGGATGGCAGAGTATGTCAACCCACAATATGATTCTAGCAGTTCAGGACACACCACTTCCAAAATATTTTTGCTTTGGTATGTTAATTATTTTTAGCTGCAGAGTTTTGGAAATCAGCACATGCAGAAAGAGGCTGTCTCTCAACCCCATTTATCTGTGTAAAGACAGATCCACTAAAGGAAACTCAGTTGTTACTAATCCCCCCCATGGAGTTATATCATTCAGTTATATAATGATATATCTTTATATCATCCAGTTATATATCATCATTGACTCATCACAGGATAGGAGACTGGAAGTCATGTCACCCAGACAAACTTTGTCACAAACTCACCCAGACAAACTTTGTCACAAACTCAGAACTATTCTTCTAAGGGCTCATTTATTTTTCTTAAAAATTATTTGTTCCTCCAGAGGTCTTTATCCCCTGGCCCCTTTCGCTATTAGGATGGTGCATAAGCCTGAATTCTAAGCTCCTTCAAAGAGTTACCCATTTTTTCCCTAGAGATCTCCTATTGATACATAAGGTATACATGCTAATAAACCTCTGGTTGTTTCTCTCTTGTTAATCTGTCTTTTGTTATAAGGGACCCAGTGAGAACTTCAAAGGGTAGTAGGAAAGTTACTTTTCCTCCCCTACAATACCAAGTCATAACCTGATGGAAGGGGAAGTTGGGTCTCCAAAGACTTCCCTACTCCTTCCCAAATAAACATGCAATCTATATTAAAGTCATGTGCTTTTCTCAGAAAGATAATTTTAAAACTTAGCAATAAACATGCAAAATGAAAACAATGGGATTTCTATATTAAGTAGCTTCAAAGCAGGCCCCCAACTTCTTTCCCCAATCTGATTTTTTACTCTTGAGTTCCTCCTATTTAGAAAATACAATAGTAATTAAAAATTAAAATTCTTAAGTCAGTGAAGTCTGGCTTGCTCAGATATTTAGAGCAAACAAGTTTTTAAGGTGTTTGCAATACCCTAATAATTCAACATGATACAGTTGTGTCCATTAAGCCTGTCAGCTTCCCCCCTTGAGAAGGAAAACATCAAATCAAAGCTCAACAAACATAAAATGCATGGTTTGCTGCACAGCAGATATAGATCTCTAAACGATTGAAAAAGTTGTTATCTTCTAAATTATTGCTGAAATGGGCAGTGGTGCACACCACAACCTGTCTTTTCCTTGCCACACACTGCTTAACTGGTCACTCATAGACATGTGTCCAGATCAATATCCCAACATGTAAGAAAGTATTAGAATGTTGCAAAGTGAAGCAATTTAGAGGTACATTTAAGCTGCTGAAATTGAAAAACACCTCACATAATATACCTGTAACCCCAGTAATATCTTAGATTCCCAAATAAAAATGTGAGAAAGAGAACCCATGTCCTTTATAAGTTACAGACTAACTCAATTTTTAGTCTCTTTGAGAAACTATCCAGGAGGGGAAGAATCCATCTAACATATACTTCTCTTTTGGTTTACTGATGTATCTTGACTTCCTTAACTCCTGTTACACAAGTGGAAGACTGACCTTCCGCTGGTTCTTTGGTGAAAGAAGCTTATGGAGTCTATTTTCTGAACTTAAATCCTGCAACTAAATACATTAGACTTGCAGAAAGTTTTATGGAGTACTTCAAAGGCTTCTGGAGGACTAGACTGTAAAGGTATATTCTATTGACTTAACTTGGCCCCAAATTGCCCTTTCTGAGAAGTAAGGAGAAGAAAGTTAATACGCAGGTACCAAGGGATGTGTACCTTTTCTCTCTCTCTCTCTCTCTCTTTTTTTTTTTTTTTGAAGATTTTATTTATTTGTTTGAGAGAGAGAGGGAGAGGGAGAGAGCACCAGTGGGGGCAGGGAGAGGGAGCAGCAGACTCCCCCACTGAGCAGAGAGCCCTACTTGGGGTTGATCGCAAGCCCTTGAGATCATGACCTGAGCCAAAGGCAGACACTTAGCTGACTGAACCACCCAGGTGCCCTGAGAAGCATAGCTTTCAAAATCTGTTTGGGTCCTGTGAGATTACACATTCCCCAATGGCCACAACACCGCCTTCTATCTGGCACTCCTTTCTTGGTGCGCCTCCTTTGGACAGGTGGAAGTGTGTGTTTGCTCCATTGACTCTGGGTGGACTTGTGCCTACAGCAGAGAAGATGTAGGGCAGCGGGTTGTACAAAGCAAAACAGCTTCTCCTTAGCTCTCTTTTGGAACATACCCTCTTAGAACACAGTCCTCATGCTAGAGTAAGCCTCAGCAACTCCACAGAGAAGCCCTCTGGAAAGGAACTGATAGTCTGAACCTTCTGTCCAGATGTGAGTGGGCCCTTGCAGAAGCTGCTGCTTCAGTCCCAGCAGCAATGGCTGTCCCCACTGAGTCCAGGACACACTGCAAATATGTGAACAAAGTAAATCATGCTATTGTCCTTTTGAAGTTTGGAGTGCTTTCTTAGGCAGTGAGGGATCACTGTATTGAGAGAGGACCCAGCTATCCCCTTAACTGCCTCCATTTGACCCCAGTCCTTACTTTCTAACTGATTAAGTTCTTTTTTCTCCCAGTTTATGTCTTAAACTCAGGCAAAAGACCCAATGGGCAAAGCATCCATGATGGGGTGATGGGGACTGAAACTAATCACCCCCAAGCAGTAACAACCAGTAAGACCCCGCATTACTCATCACTCATGACAGTGATCAGCCTGACCTTTACTGCCCAGCTGCATGGACCCACTGACCTCTGTCCCACATTTTCCTTATATAAACCTAGTATTTAAAACAAACAAACAAACAAACGAAAACCCTGGTATTTCCAGCAGTTTGGAGACAGTTTTTGGAACACTTACTCTGTCTTCCCAGCGTTGACCTCACTGAATTATAAATTCCTTTCTGTTTTCACCACCACTCATCTCTCTTCATCTGAATTTATCAGCATTGAGTGCCCCACCTGGTCTGTTTGGGATCTTTGGGGCCTGGGTGCTCTTGAGCCTTTGCGCCCTACTTACAGTATTAGGGAATCATGCTTAACCTTGTGCTGATTTAAATTCAGTAGTGTGTTCCTTTCCCCCATGACAGCAGTTGGCAAACTATAGTCTGTAGGCTAAATTATGGCCCATAGCTAAGAATGGTTTCTACTTTTAAAGTGTTATGGAAAAGAAAAACTCCAAGCAAACAAAAACACAAAGAATATGTGACAGAGACTATATGTGGCCTGCAAAGACTGAGATATTTATTATCTGACCCTTTATGGGAAAGGTTTGGGGTTCTTTACTCTAAGATAGCCCATCTTCTCTCAGGTAGTAGTGTAAATTAGGGCTCCTGGTTTTGTGCTGGAGGAAAAATTGGGCAACAAGAAGAAATCCCAGAAATCTTTCCTTAAAGATTCTATCATAACTGTCTTCCCACAACTAACTTAAACTTCAAAAGCAGTTGCACATTTTATTGAATACCCTCATGCCAACACGTTGATTTCCCTATTAAGATACAAGAGACTATAGTTCAAGAAAATACATTTAAGGTGTTATATACATTAAACTCACAAACTGTTGAGCAGGAAATTTTTGGAAAACATTTGCTTGAGATCTGGAGATAGACATACTACCCCCTTTTCCTCTGCCTTCCAACACACACATCTATAATGTCTTATCTGAGGCTGAAATAGGAATTTTAGGGGAGGGATATTTGTATACGTTTGTTTAATGTACTATAATTACATAGTGGATTAAAGATTTTCAAGATCAAAATTTAAGTAAGAAATGTGAACATTTAACACCAAAAATCTTAGCATTTTTTTCTTCATTGACTGATTGATACATTAAGAGACCTTGTCCGAGTCAACTACCGGCCCAGAATCATGTTAAGCAGCTGTCTCTTCCTTGAGCTTGCTGTGCCAGTAAAATCACAGGATCTGGCCAGAAGGTCATTTTTCATTGCTGCTCTTATGTCGAACAGATATTTTCATCATATCTCTAATTTCAGATTCAACAACTGCTAATAATAAAATTTCTATCCATGAACTATGAGGAATAAGGATACTTAAGTATAATAGAGTTTGGATTTAGACTGGATAAATAATAATGGAAGTTGGGAATTTTGAATCCTGCTTACTCTTCTCCATCGATTTAGGGACTGGGAGGCAAGAAGCTACCTGAGGACAAGTTGATGTGTCAGAGATCTTTCTTACCTGACGTGAGGAGTTGGAGTCATACACATTGCCTCTGTTTTGTGGAATTTATTTTTTTTATATTTGATAAACTGACTCATTATGTTTGAAAACTAGAGTCTTGAGTTGGTAAAATCTTTAAGTAGAAATATCTTTGGCATTTTAACTATTATCACTTTGCCATTTGCAAATGAAATGTTTCAATGAAAAATCATGAATATCAAAGGAATGATTTTTGTAATGATCATATCGTTAAGTATTGACTCACTGTCCTTTACCACGGGTCTTGGTGATTTTTAGAGAAAAGAGCATAATGCAGGTCTTTTTTTTTTTTTTTTTTTTTTTTTTTTTCATAATGCAGGTCTTACAAGGCTGCCTTTAAGCCCTTGATAGGTTGGAAATTGCTGTGTAGCTTTAATTTTTGAAATATGTTTTCAGCACAAGGTAAAATTGATGCGATGGCATAAAGAAGCAAAACAAGTAACAACCTTTCAAAGAGATTCAACATAATTGTTACAAAGTAAAAAACCTTTTAGAACCCCCATACATTTCAGCAAGAATTGTGTTGTTTTCCATTATGGTTTTTATAGAGCTTCTGTAATATTGGTTCATAAAATGTGTGTCTGCAGAAATTATCTACGGAAGTTGGAGGGAGAAAAGACCTGCTAGGGCATCTATTTCATTTACAAGCCATCAATAACTAATGCAAGACATGACAATAATGCAACATTAAGGTTATTCATTTAAGCACAGGAGTCAGGAAATGCAAAAAACAAGGATCTCGTAATAACATCAAACACCCACAGTGCACAGATAAAATATTTTTGATTGCTAATTATACTGTTAAGTGTTATACCTTAAAATGAAGCACATGAAATATGAACAAGCTAATGTTCCCTTGAGATACTTAACTTGCATTTCCTGGCTTTTATGTTTAAATTGGAAACTTTAAAAGTTTCATTGACATAAATTTTTGTTTTTCATTTCCTTTCATTTACTTCTTATTTTTGAAGAAAATGAAAAAAAAAAGTTGTTCATTGATTACTGATGTTGTTAACAGTATTAAGAGTTACCCTCAGTCTCCATAGAGCTTTCTGAAGTGATTTTAAAATTGGACTTGTAAAATTAACCAGAGTGATGCCCGCAGTCCTCAGGATGTGGTTTCCATGTCTCTGAGCCTGGACCCAGTATTGTGGTTTCACCCTTTAATTTTAAACATGGAGCCGCCTTCTCTAAACAAATCTCTGTGCCACATTTGTAGATTTCTAGATTTTATGAAGTACGGTTTGAAAAGGAATAGGGAGTAGTGATAAGTTTTGACTTGATGAAGTCTTTTTCAGAAGATAGAGCCTCCCTTTCAAAAGATAACTCTTAAAAGAACAATGAAAAGGAAGAGGAGGGGTAAAGACTTACAGAGGACAGCAATAGAAAAAATACCTGGGTTGTGAGATTAGACACTGAAAGTAAGTTTAAATTGGTGATAACAGAATTGATGATAGCAAAAACATCAATAGGATAGGGAAAGGAAGAACTCAGGAAGTAGATGACAACTTTTGTTGAGACTCCACGGCTTAGGGTCAAAAGTCCAAATGCCTGACATGGCAAACAAAATCCTTCTCAATTCACTTCTAGCTTCCTTCTGGAATTACAGACCCCCAAACACGTCCATGTCCTGGCCTCAGACCATTTTGCTTTACATAGCAAAAGTATTTGTAGTGTGATTAAATTAAGGATCTCGAGATGGGCATATTATCCTGGAATATCCTAGTGGGTCCTTACAAGTAACAGAGGGAGACAGGATGGTCAGAGAAGACACCACAGTGGAAGCAAAGGAGCAAAGGTCTGAGTTATGCGATTGTTGTCTTTGAAGATGGAAAGTGGCCCCAGGCCAAGGAATGAAAGTGGCCTCTATAGGCCTCCTCTATAGGCCAGGAGAGCAAGGAATGGATTCTCCCCAAAGATTCCAGAAGGAAGGCAACCCCTACCAGCATCTTGATTTTAGCCCTATAAGACCCATTTTGGACTTCTGGTCTCTAGGACTGTTTGATACTATCTTTGTGTTGTTTTAAACCACTAAATTTGTGGTAATTTGTTACAATAGCAATAAAACTAATATACCTCTACACATTCATAATGATAGCATTATATTACTTTGTCTCATAGATGACATCTATTATAAGACCTAAAACTAATTTCATGAGACTTGGAGGTGGGTACAAAGACAAATATTTGTTTTATCAGTTAACAACAGATTATGTTAATGCAATTACATATTTTTATCTTTTTGAATGTGACAACTGAACTTGGACCTCGAGTTTTCCTTATACTCAGAATCAAATCATTCTTTTGATTTTCTTTAGGCTGCTGGAAGTTGTATAGTTTGATCTTGGCACATTGCTTTTCATAACTCATGTTCACAATTTCTTTAGAGATAGACATTGCCGTTTCAAGGTGTTTTGTTTGCATTTGCTTCTTGTTAATTCATAGTTCCATTTTTTTTTTCTTAATTGAATTACATGTTGTTGGAAGTTTAATAGCTTCTCTTAAAAACCTAGTAGAAGCATTTGTCAGGCAGATGTTGGCGCTCCAGTGATAGTCCTTCACGATGCATGAATCAGCCCTGCTATGCTTCGCTACCTTTAAAAGTCTTATGATTTATTCTGAAACACTGGCAATGTCTTCTGTCTCTAATTGCATTACCTGGATGCGACAGACAGTCTTCTGCATATTCAAGCTGCCTTATAGCCCCTTTTTGAAGACATTTAAGTGACAATTAGAGATCCATATTTCAGTGAAAATTAAACTGCATGCAATGCTACCAATGCAAAGAACTCAAACAAGTTAATGAACAAACACATTTTAGGCAGATAGATTCCCCTATGCAGGATGAAAACAACTGGGCTGCAACTTACTCCTCTGCCTTATAGCTGAAAAGATTATTATTATTATTTTTAATTTTTTTATTATTATTATTATTTATTTATGATAGTTACAGAGAGAGAGAGAGAGAGAGGCAGAGACACAGGCAGAGGGAGAAGCAGGCTCCATGCACCAGGAGCCCGATGTGGGATTCGATCCCGGGTCTCCAGGATGGCGCCCTGGGCCAAAGGCAGGCGCCGAACCGCTGCACCACCCAGGGATCCCTGAAAAGATTATTTTATATTGATGATATGACATATCTTGATTTTTAGAGACATCAAAATAGAAAAAGTTGACCTTTGGGGGTCCAGGAAATAAGATAATAATATGAATAATAGCTAATACAACACAGGCCAGATGGGGAAACTGAGGCTGGCAGATGATAAATAACTTCCTCCAAGATCAGCAGGCGAGCAGAAGCAGTGTTCTGAGGGAGCGGTCCTGGCTATCTCCCTAAAGTCTGGGTATTTAAACACTGTACCCTGTTACCCACCCCTTCTCCTGTTCCCACACCTGTACTAAACTCCTTGGTGATCCAAGGATGCGCTGTTCTCATTCCAGCCTCTGTGTGGTTGGGCATATATGCTCTTCTTTCTCCATCCGACGAACTCCCTAAGCAGGATGGTAAAGGAAAGTGTTCTAGACTCAAGTGACTGGAGTCCTGCCCCCCCCCCCTTACAAAGTAAGCCTCTGTGGCCTCATTTCTAAAATGTATATTACTTAGTTCATATCTCATAGGTTTGTATTAAAGATTAAGTACAGCGATACAGGTAAAGTGTTTCCCAGCAGCGACAACCACATTAAGAAATTATACTTAATGAGAAAAAGAAGAGGGAGGAAATAGGAATGATACATATGTTACTTTCTCTCCAACGACTCCTGCCACTTCTCACAGCATATGTCTCATACTCTTCGATTCTCTTGTAGACAGAAAACAATTTTTGACCATCAGCTTTGTGCATGCCTAGTCCTACTTTTACTATCATCAAAGGAATTAATGCTGTTGCAAGAAATGTAAGAATGCTGTTTGACGGGGAGAGCTCCTACATGGTGTTGAAGAGGAACAGAACTAGACACTAGGTAAAGGTGGTGAAAACAGTTGACTCAGTGTTATCATCATAGGGGAAAGATGCTTCAGAATGGAGCTGCATTCAATTTCTAAACTCTAACAAGGACAAGTGAGGATTTTATAGCCAAGGAACCAAGTGAGGGGGTCAGTGGATGGAAAATTTCTAAGAGGAAACATTAGGGATAGATTCTTGCTAAACCAATTTAGTAAGATTCTTGCTGAAGGCAACATGGCCAGACTGATATCAAAGTAGGGCAAGAGAAACTTGGTCAGGTATCAAGTGTGATCAGATATTGAGGGTATGGGGATGACTTAGCAGGATTCTTGCTGAAAATGGGTTTGGCAGGGATGGGCACGGAAAATCAAGACCTGCTTGACAAAAAGGTTCAGAAGGGCTTCATTGCAGTTTGGTCAAGGAGAGAGTCTGTCAGTGGGAATCAATGACAAACTGTGAGGGGAAGTCCTCTTTTCCTTTCCATTATCTCTATCCCATTACTGTGGGTCCCATTAGGTACTGTGAATATTTTTAAAAAGATTTATTTACTTATTTTAGAGAGACAGAGAGGGAGAGAGAGAAAGAAAGAACAGGGGGCAGGGGCAGAGAGGACAGCACAGGGAGAGAATCTGAAGCAGATTCCTGATGCTGAGCATGAGGCCAGACTGTGGGGCTCAAACTCACGACCTTGAGATCATGACCTGAGCTGAAATCAAGAATCAGATGCTTAACTGACTGAGCCACCAGGTGCCCCTAGGTACTGTAATATTTAATGGCAGACCTTCACTGAGTAGACATATAGGTTCATTTTTTGCAAGCAAATGTTGTTTGGAGAAGGAGAGTTGATGGGAGAGAGACTCCAATCAATGTGTCAGTTAGTCTTAACGTGATACTCAAAAATAATCTAGATATTTCTACTGGTTGTCACTTGGAAGTGAGTAGGAGAACTCTGATGAGGTGTTTGAAAGAATAAAGTCTTAATATTTAAAAATAAATTTTATTTATTCACGAGAAATGCAGAGAGACAGGCAGAGACACAGGCAGAGGGAGAAGCAGGCTCCCTGCGGGCTCCCTGTGGGGAGCCTGATTGTGGGACTTGATCCCAGGACCCCGGGGTCACACCCTGAGCTGAAGGCAGATGCTCAACCACTGGCCCACCCATGCACCCCAAAGTCCCAAATTTTTAAAAGCTGAGATATTTGGTCATTGTTATGTATCCTGTCCCAGCTGGTACATCTCTAGGTCTGGGGAAGCACAAATACAGTGAGCCCATGTGATTTGCTACTCCTAACAGTTGAATGAATCTGGAGGATGCCATTATCCATTACCTGTCCTGCATCCTACCTCACTCACATTTCCTTCATCCGAATATGCACTGTATCTCGTTGAAATTGTAGCAATTTCTTACTAAAGTATCTTGGTGCTTTGTTTTCATAGGGTAGGGTGTTCCCTTCATTAATCACCATGGCTTTTAAATTCTCACATTTACTGAATACAATACTTCCTCTGAGGTAATTGTAAAAACCTTTACTTACTCTACAGATATGGTAAACTAAACGATAATTTCTCTTTAGAAGCATTTTCTGCACAGTTAAGTTAATGGTGACGGATTCCTTTCACCCTTGAGATAAATGCGTGTGAATACACGCACACAAACTCCATAGACACTTATACATGTAGATTCAGCAGGAAGAGAGAGGAATAGTTTGATGCCATTTAACTAAAAGCTTTAATTTCGGAAGAAAATTGGAAATTAGAGACAAACTCAAAGAAAGGAAAACAAGTTTAGAAGTTGGGCGAAACCACTGTTTTCTCTATTCTCTGACCTTTGGCATATTATTTATCTAGCGGGTTTCAGCAAGCTTTCATATTTAGAAAAGGTCACATGAATAGCCAGATTCACGTACTGTATTTGAATAATGTAGGCGGGGGGTGGTGGTGGTGGTAGCTAGAGAATGAGTGTACTTAGACTAGGAAGTGTGATTTTCCAGCCTGGTCTCATTTCTGCCCCGGATTTGTTGTTTGACCTGAGGTGAGTCATTCTCGTCTTTGTCTGTCAATGGTGATAATGGGATCTCTTCTTTCCTTTTCTAAAATAGATGTTGTGAAGAATGCAATAATCTCCCACCTGGCCTTTCCCCTATATGTATCAGCTCCTGAAACTAACTGGATACCACCTTCCTAAAATGCGGCTTTGTATTCCAGCCCCATGTTCAGATTTCCCTACATCTTCCTTGTGGTACGTCTTCCATTTTACTATCCAATGTCTTCCCCATTTTAATCCCAAGCAATTGCTGACCTTCTTCAAAGTGCTAGACATTGTACTGGGCACTCAATATTAACTCTTAAACCACCGGGAGCATAGCTATTTATGCTCATACCATCTTAAATATAAAGAACATAAAATCTTTAAAAGTTTGAGTATGAGAGCAGGTCTTTTGCATACTTGGCTTTTGCTCCTTCCACGTGCATAGTCAAGCTGTTGCTACTTAGCACGTACCTTTATGTGCATGAGCATACAGGCACATGCTCTTTTATTTAGAACTTTATGTTTATGCCCCACGTGCCTTCAAAAAAGATGTAAGGTGGGGCAATGAGTTTGAAGTTGACCACAGCGCCACTACATTAAAAATAAACAAAACCATGAATATGAAAAGGAAGAGGAAACAGGCATCTTATTTCTGGAATGTTTCTCCAAACCGTTTACTGCTTGTACTGTCACCTCTCAAAGTCTCTTGCATGGACCGTTGCAATGGCCACCTATCCTGCACCCCCTTCTGCTGTTACCCTTCTACAGAATTCCTCTTCCATACAGAGGGTAGAGTGACCATTTTACAATACGAACCTGGGCATCTGCTTAAAATAGTCTACTTGTTCCCACTCAATTTAAGGCATGACCTTCAGGCTGTAAGTGACCTGCTTCATGCTCAGATCTCAATCCTTCTCCCCTTCCTCATCCACCTCATTAGTGGCTTTCTTAGAACAGTGTATCTGGCCCAAGGTGTTTTGCTTCGGTTGTCACCCCAACCTGGCACGTTCTAACACTGGATCTCTGTGTGAGTAGCGTCTCCTCATTAAGGTATCAGCTCCTAGTTTGCTAGATCCAGGTCAGTATATGTAGCCATTCTCATACTGAGCTTTTAGAAGGGCTTCAGAGTATTTATCACATGGGTGCACTTTAATTTAGTTAACTCGTGCCTGCCAATATGCATGATATTGCTTCCCAGTCTTTCACAATTTCAAAAAAACAACACAAAAAAAACCTCCCTGTAATACGAATGATCACATATGCATATCAACACACTGAAAGGAGATTATTTATAGAAATAACTGTCTGAATTGGAATTACTAGATCAAAAGATATGGGATTATTTTTTGATAGATTTTTGCCAAGCCAGAGCATTTAATTTTATTTTTTTCAGCTTTATTGAGGTAAAATTATCAAATAAAAATTTTATATATTTAAGGTGTACAATATGATGTTTTGATGTTTGTATACATTGTGGAATAATCACCTCAATCTAATTAAATAACACATCCATAACCTCAAATACCTCAGATAGTTACCTTTTCTTTTTCTTCTTCTTTTTTTTTTTTTGCTATGTTAAAAACACTTAAGATTTATTCTCATAGCAAATTTCAAGGATACAATACAGAATTATTAACTATACTCACCATGCTGCATATTAGCTCCCCAGAACTTATTCCTCGTATAACTGAAAGTCTGTACCCTTTGACCAACATCTCCCCATTTTTCTCACCCTTCAGTCCCTTGGTAACCCCTGTTCTACTCAGAGAGTTTAATTTTAAAGCATAACTCAGTGAAGGTAGTCATGACATGCAGCTTTATAAAGCTCTAACTTGATCCAAGGATACATCTTAAGAAGCCTTCAGGAGTGGATGTCTTAAATGCTTTTCCCTGATGTGCACTTTTCTCAGCAGGTCTTTAGATATGAAATGTTTTCCTGAATACAGCCTCCTGCATTCCCTGTTGCTAACTAAAGGATGAGCCACAGGCTTGCAGTACTGGAATAAGTATAGGAATTGACCTCCTGCTATGCACACTGAAAAGCCTGAGCTGTATTTTTTTTTCCCAGAAGGAGGGTATCAAGATTCTCTATGAGGATGAATCAAGAGGTCTCCTTTACTGAATACCCATCTCCTGCTTTTTCTCCATGCTCAGAAAGGCTGGCACCAAGGTCACCTCCTCTAGAAATTTCCCCTGACTATGTGCCAAAATGCAATCTTTCTCTTTTCTTTGCTCCATCCACACTTACTGGCTGCACTATTTACTTGGTGCTCAAAAATGCTATACTTTATTACTTATCTCTTTTATTTGTCTTTCTTCCCTCACTTGGGGTGTGTAGAACTCAAAGGGCAGAGATGTTGCAACACCCCTTTTCTTATTTCTAAACCTAATTTAGCAACTCATACCTACTAATACAAACACACGAAGGATCATGAGACTGGCTATCCTCTATGGCTGGCAGGGTGTGGACCCTCCCCACTCTCCAAACCAGTCCCCCTTTGGCCTGTGATATTCCAGTGGGAGACTACTGATCCTGAGCAGGAGCTGATCTCGGATGTGGAATATTTTCTTTCCACATGATTTTCCTACCAGTAAGAGCCTATGACCTTGGCTTCATTAGCTGTTTTCTTTTTTTTTAAACTCAACACCAAAGAAACAAACAATCCAATCATGAAATGGGCAAAAGACATGAAGAGAAATCTCACAGAGGAAGACATGGACATGGCCAACATGCACATGAGAAAATGCTCTGCATCACTTGCCATCAGGGAAATACAAATCAAAACCACAATGAGATACCACCTCACACCAGTGAGAATGGGGAAAATTAACAAGGCAGGAAACAACAAATGTTGGAGAGGATGCGGAGAAAAGGGAACCCTCTTACATTAGCTGTTTTCTAACCAACTGAACCCATGACTAAACATTTTTAGGGCAAAATTTCCATTACAACTCATTGTTAAGCTGCCTCAAGAAGAAAACAAACTATAGCCCTGGAGGGGAAAAAAAAAAGCATCAGAAAGTTGCCAGTGAGAGAAAATTGGGGTTATATGGTCAGTCTACATGCCACGTCAGCTACGGTACGCTTGCTCTGTAATGAGCTATGCAGTGATCCATATATATATGATCTATATATATAGATCTCAAAAGACTGCTGAAATCAAATTTCTAGATGCAGTTATTATTGATGTTTTCACGTCCCGGCATAGTAACATTTGACAGGCCTGCACAACTTTGCAATTTTGCTGGGGCAAAGCTAAGTGTCTCAGCTATGTGAGGAAGCTTTTGTTCTGATTTTTTTTCTGAATGCTTTGCATATTATGGGTACTCAGTCCATTTGATTGACAGGGTATCTTCACAAGATAACTTAAAAGACTACAGGTACTTTTGTCCTGTTTCTAGGAAGACAGCACTGACTGTGTCTACTGCACTTTGAAATAAAGGCTTGGGCAGCTAGGTGCCATGAGTCATGAGAGGACCAAAACCATCTGTTTTTGCCTAAATTTTTACTTATTAAGTTTGGCCTTTGATGCTAATACCTACTGACCTACTACTGCTCTTTGCTATGGAAAAAAAAAAAGACATTGTGTACATGCTTAGTACGGATTTGATGGAGCCTCTTGTTTATGAGCAGTTGGGATTATTTTAGTTCTCATCCTGTTGCTATTCAATATTTGACACACAAGCTTTAGTAAAGGGGAGATAAAAAGTGAATGGGAGATAAAAAGTGAAGGTAGAAATAAGAAGAAGTAATTATTCAGGTAATTTAGGCTCCATAAATCTTTTTGTCTCATTTTAGCTTTTGAAGTTTAGATCTTTTGAAACCAATTTCAACCAAAGTCAAACTTAACACACTAAAGTTCGCCTTGTAATAAATGTGTTGTAGACAAAGGCAATTTTTTCCTAGAGATTTGACTGCTTCTCTTAGCAACTCTTAAACCAATTGTGCTTTTAAGATGTAAAAAGTATTATATATAATTTTTTAAAGCCTCAATATATTGTGGCATTTCTTGGCCTGCAATAACTCCAAAAATGCTTTCCAGTGACCTTAATTTTAAAATCTTTACAAATGCTCTTTTCTGTTAAGTATTTGGCGTTTTTCTTTAGTTCTGTCTTTGAAGCCCGTTATAAAATTTTTTCACTCATTTCAATATCTCTCCTCTACCATTCATTCATTCATTCATTCAATATACATTTATTGAATCATAATCCTTTCTTGTGCAATATGAAAACATGCCTCCATTAAAGCAGTTTTTTCTTTGGTGGCGATGATAACCAATGCTTGAGCATCAAGTAAACATTTTTAGAAAGACTTCATTATCTATATATTGGTACTTTAAATGGGATGCTGTGTGATTGTACAAAGACTGAATATTCTCAATCTAGAAATTTTGGAAACAGTAGAGTGAATGAAGGCTAAGTCAGTAGTGAAGGGACTTTGATAAATCTCAGGATGCTCAGTCCGCTGAAGCTGTTGTAAGGAGGTACATACAACACTGCAGACCCCTAACCGGGTAGAGTTGTTTAATTGGTATCCCTGACTCCCTCAGGCGGTATAATAATGCTTAATGATTATGGGAAAGCTTCTTTAATTCCTCATCTTTATGTAAGCAGAGACCCAGAAGCGAAAAAATGTCAAGCTCATTCCTTCAGTTTGGGTTGTCGGAAGGTGATTTGATGTCTTCCATCTGCATTGTTAAATGTCACATATGTCAGTGGATTTTGACCATGGTTCTCACAGTGATAAAAATGGCTGTGGATTGGTGATAAGACAGAAACAATTAGCATTTTTAGCTTTTATTATGAGAAACTTTAAAACATATACAAAATAAATAGAATAGTATAATGAGCCCATCTTCCACCTTAAAAAATTATCAGTATTCAGTCTTCTTGTTTTATCTTTGCTTCCACTCACTCCCCAACCTTATTCAATAATAATTATTATAATTTACAAGTGGGTTGTGTTGTGTGTGTGAGATACAAGTTAAAGACATTGAAATGCACAAATCTTAGCTGTACAGTTTTCAAAAATAAGTACACCTTTGTTACTCCACCTATACCATCAGCAGCAGTGGGATTTATACTTATTTTTGTGGATGCTGTAAAGTCTGTAGGTACTCATGTGGAAGAGAAGGAAACTCTCCCTCTCTCTACTCCCTGATGCTCAGGCCTGGTAGTTGACTCTTATCCATGGGCTAAAGGACTTTAGTTGGATGAGCTTTTGCTTCCAAGCTAATAGGTCTTTAACATTATTCTCAATTATAGGCTCTGAAATATCCTCCCCTTGTGCTTCTTCAAGGTACAAGGAAGAGGAGATAGCTATCATGAATCAGAGGAGAAGGAAGAAGAATCTCCAAGTCCCATGTTAAACCTCAGTGTCTTTGCTTGGTTAGAAAACTGGAGGGAATTAAAGTCAAAGTCTCTATCTCAGGCTTTTACTTCAGTGAGGTAATATTTGTTTTTTTCTTTATCACTAGTTATTCATTTTTGAGCTCTAACTTAGTACCTTCATTATACCCTTCGAATTCTGTTACCTCATAATGAGTCAGGATATTGATAAAATTTTAGTGTATCCAGGTATGTCTTAGCTGTGACTATTGAAGTTGCATAGTGTGGTTGAGTGGAGGCTGGGACATAGGAAAATATCTGGGGTGTTCTGGGCGCTGTAAGCAGCAGAGGGTGTGGCTTCAAAAGGTTCTCTTTGGCCTACATTTCCTCTTTCTAGCTTTGCGCAGTCCAACCAGTTCAAAATACACATCACTACTGCTAAATAAGCCTTTAATTCTATGTTTCAGAGATACACACAATATTTATCTCACTGAGAATCACAAACGAACACAGAGATATTTTTTAAATGAAGTCAGATTTTTTCACTTCTTGCCAAGATATTGTTGCTTATTCAGTGTGTGGCTATTTGCAAGGCTGATCATAATTCTGCAGAAAACTGCCTGTATTCCCATGTCACTCTTGAATAATCAAAATCCAGAGCTTCAATAAGGGTGCTCCTCATTTACAAGGTTAATTCTTCCAATAATGATGTCTACACTCTTGCACGCATTTCAGAACTGAGAATTTATTGCATCGGGCACAAACTCATTGGGTATGCAGTACAAATAACCTTATTAAGAATGCAGGGAGAGGATATACATTACTGTTCTGTTGGGTCAGAAGGGTAAACACAACAAGAAAATGAGGCATTTACCACTAAGTAGTCCAACTGATTTATTTTTACTGTGCCTTTTTCATTTTTAGCCTTTTGATGCACAGGCTGCCTGGGTACTCTACCCTCACCGAGGCATTCATAGAGATTCTAAATTCTAGAGGGCATGGGAACTGTCCCAGAGAACAACACCAGGGACTACGCGTTAACTGAAGTTAGAATTGATAACAACGTTTCAGGTCAGTGTGAATTGGTAGTAAATCTGGTTTTGCTTTTGCGCTCCAGGTGTTTCTGTTAGGATTTGATAAAACATATGATGGAGAATTTCCCTGCTGGTATAAACAAAACTCGACTGATCTAGATCTAAGCAGTGACACAGCTCTAAGTAGAGACCAGAACCAAGACAGAAGAGAATATATTAACCGTTCAGCTATCTCCTATATATTGTCTGTATTTCTAGTTCAACTCAGTGCTTTGATGGAAGAAAGTTGCTGTCTGCTTCTTTTCTGCCCAGAGATAGCACCCAGTATAGCAGCATGCCAATGGGAAGAACTCTGTCAACCAAGTGGTCTTCTGTGACGTGAGGTCACATTTTATATAACAGAAAACACCATATCAAAAGCTATAATATCCTCAGGGCCCTTCTTCCAAGAGCCACTTGGCTTAGTAGTATATACTTTTTCTAGTCCTTGGAGTAACAAAATATTTTTAGGAAGACATCACTATCTTTCAAACTAGTACCAGTTGCTGTAGCATTTCTTTACCTGACAATGATAAGGATCATAGATTACTACTTATTACTATAGATTTTACTGTATTATAAACATTGTAAACTTGAGTGAACTCACGAGAAAAGCATTTGGCCTTATGATGATCCCCAAATAAGAATC
Organism: Vulpes vulpes; assembly: GCF_048418805.1. Taxonomy (NCBI): domain Eukaryota; kingdom Metazoa; phylum Chordata; class Mammalia; order Carnivora; family Canidae; genus Vulpes; species Vulpes vulpes. The sequence goes on from NC_132780.1 coordinate 106,055,725, forward strand.
GTACCGAGTACATTTTATAATCTGTACATTTCTCTAAACAAATAGCTTATTGAGACTTATTCAGCATTCCATTTTCTGGTTTGCAGGGAGAGGATGGAGTATCTTCTTTTCCTTCATTCATCTCTCTGAAGTTCATTTTTAGCTTATGTTGTTCTGTTCATGCTTATCTAGGAGAAAGATGGTTCCTCAGTTTTCATTGTTCCAAATCCCTGCCTCATGGAAGCAGAAATTTTAGTTACTTAAAATCTTAAATTAAATCAGATAGCAATGTTGACTCTCAATTGCAGAAAACAAAGAAAGATAGCTAATAGAAGACTTAGGGTTGTGTGGTGAAAGGAGCAACAACCTAAAATTTCAGACGACCAGGGGTACATCTTCCAGGGTTTTATAGATTAAAATCAGTAAAGGTAAAATATGTTAAATAAAATCTGAAATTTTCATCAGTATGTCACCTCCTAATTCATTGGAGGCCAAATAATATGATCCACTCCATGTGGCATTATGGTGCTGAATAATGTTCTAAGCTTTTACTAACATGCCTCGTTAGAGTCAGCTTCAACTAGACCCCTGAACATATTTCTTAAAAATCTAAACTGCTGGTGAAATAAAATTTCTCTTTCTTTGTCTCACTCAACCCTTCTAAAGGAGGTCTGGGTTGGGAGTGAGAAAGGGTGGGCTCCATTCCTTGCCCTGCTGCTGACCAGCTGGTGGTGACATTGAGTATTTAGCCCCTTGAGGCCTTGGTTTTCTGTTTGTCAGATGAAAGAGTTGGGCTACATAAGATTCTTTCCATCTTTAAAATTCTTCTCTCAACATCTTTAAAAAAACTATTTTAATCCTTATTGATTATATAATACTCATCAATGATATTTTCTCACCTTGAAAATACTAGAACTGGGTCCAAGAAATGTAAGACTCTCTAGCTGAGAACAAACATGGTAACCAGAGGGGAGGTGGGGTGGGAGGATGAGTTACATAGGTGATGGGGATCAAGGAGGGCACTTGTGATGAGCACATGGTGCTATATGGAAATGTACACCAGAAACTAATATTAAACTCACTGGAATTTAAATAAAAACTAAAAAAAAAAAAAAAAAAAAAAGAGAGAGAGAAATAGCTACAGCTAATTAAGTCAGAGCCAGACTGAGAACAGGGAGGCTCTTTATTGGCTTAGGAAGGGTCAGGTTCATGGATATGTGAACAAGGCAATCATATAGGGTCCCATGTTTAGGATTTGATACAATGTGGGTATCTTGAAATCATTAATAATTTTATCTTTAAATTTGTCTTCTATAATCAAAAATCATCCTGATGGGATGATGGAGCATGCATTGAACTCATCTTCTCACATAAGATCCTGCCTCCTGTCATCTCCTTATTTCCCCTGGTGGTGGGGTGCCAAGTCATCCACTCCCTTGACTGCACCCAGTGACTTCTGCTGCCTTCTGTTCCCAGCATGAGTTTCAGCATGGGTGCAGAGAGGACACTTGCCCAGCAGGTATTCTCATTCCCAAGGGAGCAGAACATTAAATGAAAATAAAAGTCACTATGAGAGACAATTTGAGAGACAATTGGACAGAAAAAGCTTTTCCCCTGCTTTTGAAAAGGGGCTCATATTCTCATTTTGCACTGAGCTCTGCAAATTGTAGTTAGTCTTCACCTTAGGCCTTTGTAGACATTTTCTTTACATGGATCAGAAATTAGCAAGAATAATAACAAAAGTATATAATGTATGTATAATATATAATGTAGTGATACTTATGGTGTCCCTGTTGTTTCCGATCTTATTCTCATTTTTGTAGGTTCAGGAACTTGATTTCTTTCTTTCTCTTTAAGTCTTAGCTTCTGGAGAGCTGCTCATGTCTACCAAACTATAAGAGCCTCATGGATTAATAAATAATTGGAAATACTGATAATGGGGTATCAACATTTTCTTCTCAAGAGAGATGCCTATTTGGGAAATCAGATGATTTTAAGAAAACCCAGATAGAAAGTATATAGATGATCTTTAGAAATACTATTAATAGAGTATTATGCACCCTTTTTTACTATACGAATATACCTGCCGAGATGGCTAAAGTCTCTTACCTGCCAATCAGGACACCCCGTTCTATGGATTATGCTGGAGGCACAACTCTACAATATTAAATTCTCAACTCTTATTTACTCAGACTTTACCCTTCGGAAGGCATTGGGTGTTACAGCGTCCAATTCCACTGAGTGGATCTTTAAGAACTATATTTACACAATATTTATAATGTCAGTATGTTTATTTCTACAATTAAATGATCAGCTTGAACAAATAGTGCAAATATTATCAGAAGTAAGAGCTCATTATCAAGTCTACCAAAATGAAAATGATCATTTTTGGAAGACATTTTTCAATATCCGTGTGGATATGATGCTTAACAGGTCTAATCTGCAGGTTCCGTACAGTGTATTTTGAGAGTAACTCATCTTGAAATGCCATTAAGGTGTAGTCTTCCTCAAATTATTGTTAGTATTCACATGATGGAGATTGAGAATTATTAAAGTACAGTCTTAAAGTTTTCCAGTTAATGTATTTGCAGAACTCTGAGAATTTAATTGTGTTCTTGTTCAGACCTCTGGCAAGAACTGAAACTGCTTTCTGAGAGAAGTCTTGGTCCTGCTCGATTCAATTGCTCTGCAGCTGGGCAGGAATACAGATAAATTATTCAATGTTTATACCAAAATAAACATCTCGTCAACTACACAGCTAGTAGCTAAGTCATTAAGAAATCAGTCCGTTAAAAAAACAAAATGTGTCCATTCCAGGCATTTATAAAAACCTCAGTTTTCAAATATATGTTACATATGCTATTCTTTAAGAGGCCACCTGAAATAAGCAATCATTTTTCTAAAATTTATAATCTCCCTTCTGTTTTATTTTTTTCACTAGAAAGCTCCACAATCCAGTTCTTCAAAAAATTGTCATTTTAGTGATTGATTCATTTATTCATCCAACTAGTGTTTATCGATCTCCTACTAGGAGCTCTTTCAGGCTCTAGTTGTAAACACAGCAAAGACTGAACCTGCGGACCACCATAGAGTGATGTGGATACCCAATATCAGATAATGACAAAAACTATAACAAATCTAGGAGATGTTAGATTTATGATAATGTATTTATCAGTGCTATCCTGAATGCCAGCATGAGGTTTCTGGAGCAGACAGATTTATCATTATTTATTTATAGCAAATAATAATGCCCCGTTTCCTTGTGCTGTAGTGTCTTCCTTCGGGGGCCATGCAGTGAGAGCCAGCTGTCACTCCACATATACAGAGTCTGTATGGTAGGTGAGTACCCCCAACCTCCTCCCCTAAATGAAGCTGGACATTTATACAGGACAGAAAGGCAGCTGACTTTCCTCTTTTTTTGAGAGCGTTTCCTTGGAAAAATAATAGGAAGGATCCTGCGTCCTCCTTTGGAATGGGTCCATGGCCCTGGGTCTCATCTCCCCTTGAAATGTAAACACATACCTCTGAAGAGATAAAACTCTCTGGAGTTCTTGTTATTTAGTCAGTCCTAAATTACCTTGTAAGGATTGTGTTTTAGCCTAGATTCCAAATTTCAGTAAAGTGTTCCCAGAAGGCCCTAACTTTGCAGAAACAAGAATATTTTCTCCACAGCTGCACAAGAGGGTTATGGGACAGAGAGCTTGATGAGTTCCTCTACATTGACTTGTCAGCTGTGACCTCTCTGAGGATGTGATCTCAGCTGCCATCTGAAAGGCAAGAAGGAGCCAACATGTGAAAATTTGTGGAAAGGGAACATCTGGTACAAGATCTTAAGGTTAGAATGATCTTGAAATGTTTTAAAAACGGAAGGAAAGCCAGTGTGGCTAGAATGTAATGAGGAAAAGAAAAGACATACAATCAGAGCAGTGCCAGGTTTCCCAGAAGGTGGGAGGGATTTGAATTTTACTCTAAGGGTAATGGGAAACTATGGAAGGGTTTTTAAGCAAGGAGGAAGCGACTTCAACAGTCTAGGTTTAAAAAAAAAAAAACCCCTAGCTGTAGTAATAGATGTAGCAGTTAGTAGTAGTAGTAGATGTAGAGAGAAGTGGGTATTGTCCTTTTTTTCACTAATTTCTTTATTATTCCCCCATTTAATAGATGCACTTGGTGCTTCCTATGTGCTATGTAGACATGAGCTAGGTTCTGGGGACCTGCACTTGAAAGTTTGACATGGTCTCTCTCTTCCTGAAATTTAGGCAATGAGGGAGAGAAAAGGTTGTGTTTGGGATTGTAGGAGATGCTGTGGAAAGAAGGGGGGGGCAGCTAAACCAGAGTGAGGCTGAGAAACACAAAGGAAGTCTAAGATTTAGGGTTGTATTCAACTGCATGTCATGGAAATTCAGTTAAAGTGTCTTATTTTGTTTATTTTCCATTTCATGTGACTAGAGTCTGGAGGCAGATAGTACTCCAGAGCTGTTGACAGGAGGACAGTGAGGTGCAGACTTTCCCTGCTTTTTAGAATTGTCATCCTTAATGCACAGTCATTCTCCTTGTATTTGAAAAAAAAAAAAAAAAAGGAGAGCGAGGGTGAGAGGGAGAGAGATTACCCTTCTAGACATCACTTTTCAATTCTAAGAAGGAAGAAAGGGTGAAGGTAAAGAGCAAAAGATATGTCGAGGAGGTTTGCCCATGTTTTTAGGAAGACATAACACTCTGGGACTGTGGAAAGCTAAGTATTTTTAAACGGAAACATTACCCACTAAATTAATTTGTGTTCTATTAGAAGGGGAGATGGAATGAATAGATATCAGGAAGGCAATTAAAAACAACTGGCACGAGGATGATTTCTGTAGAAAATGAGAGCTAAGACTTGGAAGAAAATGGAAATTCTCAGAAGGCCACTGAGAGACTTACAGGAAAGAAAAAATTCCTGTCACTTAACCTTTCCTTCTTAATTCTTTAAGAGCAGTGATAAGAACAGTATAAAAAAGAATGTGTTCTTCATTTTCTACAAAGTTGCTATAGAAAATACTGTTCAGGTTTTAGTCAGTGCTCCTTTGTAGATTCTTAAACTATATTCCTCCTTCCTGTTTGATTCTTGTCCTTTGAAGTTTTCATAATAGCTTTATTATATCTATTCCTCTTACTTATAATATTCCTTAAATCAGTTTAGAAGTAGGTGGGACCACCCACTGTAGCCATGGCTGAAAATAAACAAATGTAATCATATAGTGAGTTTCAGGAAAAAATTTGTTTGATCTTTAGAAGATTTTCTAAACCAAATATCTAGTATAGTGGACCTTGGGGTCAGTCCTCGTTAAGCAGAGTATGTGGCTGTTGACAAAAACAGACCTACATGTGTCACCGGCCAGAGTATTACCCTTGTAATAAAAATATTATATAAAATAAAATCAACTTCAAGCAATGCTAAACTATCAAATATATTAACTTCATTCCTTAGTTTCAGATTACACGGACTATTTGTTTCCTAATCCTTCTTAATCTCTCTGGCGTGTATTTCTTAAAACTTGAAGAGGGCACACTCCTTTGGAAAGAAGGAAAATTGCTTAGGACAGATATTATTAGTAAACAACTCTTTCCTATGGACCTTTGATGTCTTGTGAAAGTAGCAATGATAAATGGACTCTAGTGAAGCTGTTTATTCCAGCAATGCACCTTCTTGATTTTTAAGGTAAGAGTTCAAGTGTGGGGCCAAGTCAAATAAATTTTTCACAAATAACCTTGCATGATCATGTGGTTCAACTACATATTTTTAGCAGGCCCATGGTGAGCACATGGAGAGCACAGAAGATGCTGGATGATACTTAGAACCAGAAACCATTACTAAGATGGTTTGCACAAAACTGAAAGCACTGGTTGGACTTGGTACAAATTATTCTTGGGAACTTATTTTATCTGTATAGAACTCATTTTCCAGATGACTGATTATATTTAGAAAAGCAATAGTTTTAATGTTTTCTCTCCTGTTTAATTTCAAGTTTGATAATTTGGAGAGTCCTCCACCCAGTGTGAGCTCTGTTTCCTTTTTCCTCTTGATTATATATCGATCTAGTTGAACATGAGCATGTGGAACTGTTGCTGCAATATGGTTTTTGGCATTTATAGACTGGACATTTATAGGTGCATTGCCACCCTAAGGACGTTTGACTTTTTATATTAGGATAATGAGTAAATATTTGCTTAGAGTGGAGTTGAGTATCAGTATTGGGCAAATACATGCGCTCATTTAATTTTGTCTCTCTTTTACTATATGGACTATTATTCCAATTACAATAATTTTTATCTCACATTTTGCATTTTATTTGAAATTTAGAGCATTACAGAAGAGTTGCTTTCAAAAAATGACGAGACGCTCAAAAATGTCTATGTGCTTTTTAATGAAACAGGTTGCTAGTTACTCCAGTGTTTCCTGTGTACGTGCACGCACACATACACACACACACACACACACACAAATCATTACATCACTCACTCAGTTTCTAAAGCCTGTTAGACTCCTGATGGTACAAATGAAGTAACCTTTCAGCAACCTAACACTGGACTACAGAAATGGTGAAATCAGGAAGCCACTTAGAGTTTAATCCCCTCTCTATTAAGAATTCTTTTGGAGAAACACAGGAGTTGCTGTTTGGCACCTACAAGTGCATAGGAATCCTGTTGAGTGGAAATTGGCACAAGTACCTAAGTCCTGAATGGATGCCTTGTTTGTGAAAGGCTTACTACACATGCCTGTGTTCAGAAAGAGGAGAGGGTAAGGGGAATGGGAAGGGGGATCAGATAAGAATACCAATATATTTCTGTCATATAAAAATGTAATAATATTCACATTCCAAAATATTTCTTAGGCAAAATGGAAAAAAATTGACCTAATAATTTATATAAAGATTACTAAATGTTTCAAAAAGTAATTTTTAATAGACACCAGATCCTGAGAAAGAATTGCATCTGTTCTCAAAATACTTTTTGCGTGTGTGTCCTTAATATACCCATCTATGTTCATTGTGGGGGAAGAGATATATTGGCATTTAAATAACACAAAGTGGTTGCAAAAGTTTATTGTACACAAATATTTAACTATGGGATGAAAAGATAGGAGCTGGAGGCAAATCAGATTCTACTCCTCCAAATCCCAGCATATGTAAAAGAAATCCTTTACCCAGCAGAATTAGCAGATAGTCTAAATCCCATTGGAGTTCATCGGCTCAATTCAGTACTGATTCGGGATTATTTATTCAGAGTTTGGTGTCTTCTGAGACATTAATAAGGTAGGTAAGAATAAAACCATGTCGTTAAATTCAAGCATTGTAATTTGTCTAGTATGATTCAGAAGAGTTATTAAGTTAGCTTTTATATTTGAAAAAACCAGTAACAACATTCCAAAATGGACATTGACTATGGCAGGTGTAGACCATTTCCAACTACTTTATACATTGATCTGACTTCACAAAGTAACTTTAATGAAACAAATATGATTCTATCTTCCATGTTTGAGATAAAGCTGGGCAGACAGTGAATATGTGGGACATCAGAATCAGATCTCCAAAAGAATCATTTAGCCATTAATAATTATGAGTTGATTCTAAGAAGATCAAGTTTGTTGTGAATAAATAAAAGGGTTTTTTTTTTCATTTTGAATTCAGACAAATAAAAACTGAAAAGGAAAAAGTCTGTAAAGTTGCTAGGTAGGGGAGATGGAATTTAGCAGAAAAGGTATAACATTAACTTGCTGTTATGAGTCAGAATTCTACAAAGAAAGAGAACCAATAGTGTACAACTCTTTCCCTCTCCTTCTATCTTTATCACCTTTACCATCTGATCTCTCTTTCTCTGTCATCTCTATTTCTATATGTACTCTTATGACCATATTTAATGTTGACCACATGGAGAGGAATTAGATGCATTTTTTAAAATGATAATGATCAAGAAGCAAGTTGACTAATATTGTGCCATTCACGAAGAAATTTCAAAGAGAATATTTTTACATGTGCATTGTATTTTCATCCATGACGTATGTTTCTATAGGTCAAAGCCATAGGTTTGAAAAGCTAGATAGTATTTTGTTCTTCATCTCTATTCTCTGTTTCATTAGGGTAATGGTACTTAACACCTTCCTGAATGTGTCAAAAGGTAAAGGTGATGTTATAACCTGTCTGCTTTGATGTGACTGTAGTAAAACTAATATCAAGGTGGTACATTTGGACTTACTATTTTCTCCCTTCAAGATGTGGTACTTTATTATATGATAAAAATATATCAATTAAACTGTGATGTTGGGCCTCTTGGTTAGTTAGTATAATGAATGTGTAAACGGGTGCATGAAATTCACTCTCTGACTCAAGAAAATGTCACTAACAGCTAATTGGCCAGTACTATCTAAAAAGAAAAAGATCTAAGCAGGAAACTCATTTTTTCCATTTTTCTAATAAGAAATACCATTGACTTTTCAGACTTCTAGGCACGATAGCAAATTGGTAGCTCAAAGTTGTAATCCAGTCCAAATATGTGAAAATGATTTAAAAACATGAGGTAGTACATAAAAGTTGAGTAATTGCAAATAAAATCCTCGATCTGGTCTTGAAAAATAAGAATTTCCCACCTTGCTGTGCAATGTACTTCTGAATGGGAACAATTCCTGAAAAAAGTGTTAACCATTGTCTTTAGGCAAGCTTTGTGCTACCCAATTGGTTCCTTCCTGCTATTAACTCAGCCTGCTCTAGGCCCATTCACCTGGAAGCTCACATCCCTTCTTTAAATTATCTTTCAGCCTTTGTAGTCCTCGTTTGTTTCCTGTTCTATGAAAGAGGCGGTACCCAATTTAACCAAAAAAGTTCAGGACAAACCCTTACCATTCTTGAATATATATTGAAACTACTATAGTATCCTATGTTTCTGGCTTAGAAATTTCTTAGAAATTTTGGTTTTAAAAGCAATGGGTTTGCCTTATTATGACAATAGAGATACGATTAGAACAATTTTTCCTACCATTATCCAGTTTGTGGCTTTCAACCAAGATTTGCTGGAAATACAAACCACAATTTCAGTGCTTTTATTGGCAAATAGGGCTGTATTGGTGAACTGATACAGTAATTGCACTTTTATAGCCCTCAGCACTCCAATTTACAATTATTTTAAATTTAATGCTTTTGATTAGGTGTTTCCAGAAATAAGAGTGCTTAAGTAATCCAAGAAACAAGGAAATGCCATATAAATGTGGGGATGATTTATAAGCTTTCTTAAAGGTATTCAATATCAGATACCTAGAAAAGCTAGTTCCTGGAATTGATCATCTGTAAATAAATAACTAGCAAGAAATTATACTACTATAAATACTGTAATTACCATGAATTCTTCACTGAAAGCACCTAGGATATATCAGTAAATCTTTCATGTAAGGGAAGTCTCTAGAAATACCTGAAAAAACAGAGGTTTTAAGAATCATGTGATATAAGAGCAACAATCTATCAGAATTTCTACTGAGCATCTTAAAGTAATAAATTCAACATTCCTTTAATAACATTTTCCCCTTTTGTGGTGCAAGAATGAGTGTGATACAATAAAATCTTAGTCTGGCTGTATTGCTGCTTGCTAGCTTATCAACTAACAACTTATGCTGATCAAGTAGTAAGACTAATTTATTCAGGTTTTAAACTCCTGAGATTAGAAATATTTGGTTAAATTACTTGTTGAGCTGGGAAATCGATTGCACTTATGTAGAAAGCTTGCTTGGGCCCTCTTTCAAGTGTGGCTAAGCCTGCTTTTATAATTTGTCTACAATACTGTGTGGACTGAAATCTCGTTAGGACATAGAGCCAATTTATTTGTGTATAGAGTACATGGGCTACAACTGATTTTATAAGTACCTGAAAAACCTATGGCTCTCCTACAACTCAGCTCTGCAGTAAGAAGCCCATTGGGGTGCATCTATGTGATGCCCATGTGACAGCAGGAAATGAAAAGTAAATTGCTTGAGGAGAATCCATGATACCAAAAAACTATTTTCTGGTTGCTGGATTAATTGATATATATATATATATATATATATTTTATGAGTTCCTTTATAGCACTGAGTTTGGGTCCATTTTAAAACAAACAGGAATTTTGCAAGTGAGGCTAAACATTCACATGGTACAAACTTCATCAAGCATAGAGTTAAGAGGTACAAAGCTCTTATGCTTATTTTATAATATAGTTCTTTAGTGTGAAGCTAAAACTGCTTTAATAGAAAACTACGGTAGGAGGTATTTCTATAGGGTGAAGAAGACCTTTTCCTTTAATCTTGAAAGAAATAGATTTCACCACTTACAAGTAACAAGAAAGAGTCATAGACGTTTTCTGTAATGCTGTACTGTCTTTCTTTAATTCCTTCCTTCATTCAGAATATATTATTGATGCCACCGACATACTAGGCATTCCCCTGGGGGCTAGGCAAGCATTAGGGAACAGGAGAACCCACAGGAGGGATTACATTCAGGTATGTGTCAGGAGGGAGAAGACCTAGAAGTAAGTAAATTATGTAGGACACAAGAAAGTGGGTAAGTGCTTTACAACTGAATGAGACTGAATCATCTGGAAAGCAAACGTACATACTGAGGTAAAGAGGGCAAGGCAGTTCCATCCCTGAGAGAGAACTGTGAGAAGACAGTGGAAGTCAACCTTTGTCTTTTACCCCTTACACAGGCTGCTGCTGAATGTCCATTTTACCTTTCTAGGTTTGACCTTAATAACAAAAAGACAAAAATCTCACCGTTATGTTTCATCATGGATAGATATTTATATTGAATGATAGAAAAGATGCGCCTGTCCTGTAAGCCAGATCCTAATGTATTGACTTACTAAAAACTATGTTTTATTATAGCTCCATGTGACAAGGAGAGCTTTTTACTTTCATTTTCTAGCTGGAGCAATTCAGTTACTGAGGGTTTAGTTATATGATTTTTATTTTTATTACTTCATTTTTAGATTTTATCTATTTATTCATGAGAGACAAACAGAGAGAGGCAGAGACATAGGCAGAGGGAGAAGCAGGCTCCCTGCGGGGAACCCGATGTGGGACTCGATCCCAGGGATTTCCCCAGGATCACGACCTGAGCCAAAGGCAGATGCTCAACCACTGAGCCATCCAGGTGCCCCATTATATGATTTTTTAAAGGAAGTCAGGAGCCCAGGCAGTTTGAAGAAACGGTTACTGGTCAGGGAGTCTTTGAGGTCTAAATACAGCCCCCTTTAGGAACTCAAGGGCATTCATTGGTCGCCTTACTATGAAACATTAAGTAAATCCTTTTTGTGGGTGGGATAACTGCACAGATTTCCAATTCTGGTGCTATCAAATACTGATGAATATTTTATATAGCTAAAATTATTCCCAGATACAAGCATATGCTGCAGGTACAACTAATCAAATATTCAGCTAAGTCGCACAGCTTGTAAGACAAGAAATCCCCTAATAAAGGGCTCAGAGTTTTCAGAAAACTGTTAAAATTTTCTCTTAGAAGTTAGTGGAATGTATGACGTTACTGTTCACTACCTTTTAATGGCAAAATAGTAACAAATAATTTCAGTTACTTTATCTCAACTATTTTATTTTTTCCTTGTTGAAAGCCTCTAATGGAATTACTGTCTTTTTAGCTAACCAACTTATAGAGAATGCGGGTAGTGGTTTCAATATTTATGAAATGCTCATTTTCTCATAGGGTGGAGGCCACTGATTTTTTTTCTGGAAATGGCAGGATTTATTAATTGATGCTTAAACCCATTGCATTTTTATTTTAACTTTCAAAATGGTAAAGAACTTGGCAGACATATATTCAAAGTGAAACCTGAAAGATCGCTTGAAAACACATAGCTCAAAAGCTTCATTATAGAATAAAACAGCCTCTGGAGAATGAAGAAAAGCTAACGTTCCTGTCAACATAATTAGGAAGACCTAAGAGAGATTTCTTAGAATCATTTTTGTGTTTTTAATCAGAGTTCCTAACCAAAAAAAAAAAAAAAAGGAATTTATATTAATGGTACTTAAAAAATTGGTATATTCATGTATGTCCTATTTGCTCACGAGTAGAATGGTGTTTTAAGTTTATGGAGCTGACACTTCTCTGAAAAATGTGAACCTGGACTTGTCTGGTCTAGGAAGCACCAACTCTCTCTCAACACTAAACAGGACATAGAAGGCAATGTGAATAGCCTCCAGCTATTATTTTTTTTAGTAGTTATATTAGCTTTAAGTTCACTTACCACTTAGAGAGAGAATTTGGTTCAGGGAATGGATTAGAGATTCTAAAAGGCTGAACTCTTAGATTTGAATCTCAGTTCACAGTAGCCATGGGCAACTTGCTTCAGTATGGAGGAAATTGAGAACGTAAATGTTGTTAAAGTATCTTGAGCCAATTGAATAAAATAAAATTTTATAAAGATATATGCCAGGGTATTACTGATAAAGCAATGTGCTTTTTCAGGACAGCCATTATTAAACAGCTGGCAGAGTAATATAAAACCACACAATGGGCTTCAGTCTGTTGCTTGGTCATCCCTAAGCACAGTAGCGCATAAAGTAAAGCTTTATTTTGGTCAAAATATCCTGAAAAGTTTTCCATGGTGCCTGAATCCCAGCTTCTCACTTCCCTTCCCAGTGAGAAATCATAATAGTTCCTGGGGTGGAAGGTTTAGATGACATACAGCTGAGTCCAAAGCCTCCAAAGGCTGATGGGGTGTGTTGTTTGGAGGCCCCTAAACAAAAGCAGAGATTATGAAGCAGGTTCAGTGTCTAACTCCTTTACAATTCGGTCCTGTTGGTTTTTTTGCATTGACAGCCTCTTAGTCATTATGATCCCAACCAAACCATTTTTCACGATGATATTCCATATCCCATTTTCATCACTACATGAAATGTAGCACTGAAAGGGCCAGGCATCTTCACAAAGCATAACAGAACACTGATAACCGTGCAGATTGACTCCCAATCCAATCTCAGGCCTTGTTTCTTACTTTATGATCTTTTTTCTCCTGGACCAGCAGGCTTTCCCTCATCAGGCTGACGGTGGCTCACTTCACACATACCACTCAAGACCTCTGTGCAGTATAAAATAGAAGATCAAAAGCAGGTAGGAGAAAAAGAATAAGGGAATGAAATGAAAATTGAAAGAGATATAGTTGGAAGGAAACAAAGGTCTATAAAGGACGAGCTCAAGTTTCATGTTGGTGATGATTAGTCTTGCAAAACCTTCTGAGACTGTGGAAGAATTTGCTTGTCAAAAATCCAGTTTTTTTTTTCTTCTCTCTTTCTCTCTCTTTTTAAAGGCTTTTCATAATGAGCGACTCTTCTCTCATTTGAAGGGTTGAATCTTTTCTGAAAAAGTTTGGTAAGGCCAGGCATTTGAACACTCAGTCACATGCAGCAGAACCAGGCACATGGAGGACAGCTGACTCCACAGAACCAGGGCCTTGGGTAAGTGCCCAGCACTGAAGCCACCTGAAGTGACCTCAAATGCTACCTTTTTAGTAAGCATGGAAAATTCACTTTAATAATTTTTTTATGTCATAAGGCAATCTCCATATAATTCTTTTGGTGGTGTGGTTCCAGTGATAAGTAAGGATTGGGCTGAGGAGTATCTTGAATATTGCAAAAGCAAAACGAAAAGCATCTTCCCATATTTGAGTGAGGAAAAGTATAAAGAAAATTTTATTTTGAGAACTGCAGTCTCATTCCAAACATTTGGGTTGGATTTGGAGAAAGGACTTACTCTTTTGGCAGCTTCTTCAACTTTGAAGTTAGGGCCTGAGGTCAAAAGTTGTACAAGCTTTGCTACACTGTTGTATTTGAGGCTAGAGCTCCATTCACAGTCCACTCCCAGTCGGCTACAGCCCATGGCTGTTCCATTAATGAGATATCTTATCAGGGATCCAGCTTACCGAAAAATCTGGGTAAATATGGGTGGCATCGTCTCTAATTACCAAGATGATATGATAATTGAAAATAATTGTGGTTTGATTTTCTCTTAAATGAAAATAAATTTAATGATGAGTCTCGTATTGTTAGAATCCACATGGAATCTCATGTAACCTGGAAAGAAACATGGTGATTTCTATCCATTTCTTGGATCTCTCTAAGTCTCTTTCCATTCCAAGACTGCCTTTGGTAAGACCAGTTGTTTTTGATGTTAAGGAAGACACGTCACTTCTTAGGCTCATGTATTCGAAATAATCTTTTTAGTTCTCAGGAATATGACATTATTTGTTTTGCTACTGGGAACTGGCTTCTTATGATTCATTATAGGGGTCAAGGAAAAACCATTCTAAACTGTCAGCGTAAACAACTTTGTTAGCAACAGCAAAGGAGTTGAATTTAGTTAAAAATCAAATATTTCTTTTAATATATAATAGAGTATTTATTATTTCATTTGCTAGTCACTAGCTTTATCTTATGAGACACATATCAGAGCTATTAAACATTGCTCCTAGTCATACATTTTTTAATGTACCTAAGTGATTTTTTTATTTTTCCTTACAGACTATTATAATACTTGGCTAAATATAAAAATCTATAAGTATACTGTACGTACTTTCACTTTAGAGATTTTCAGCAATGTCCTCAAAATAAAATATAGTAATTGTTATTTTTTAATAGCCCCACATAATATAATAACAAGATGATGCTAAATATTGCAACAAATTCTACATTCCTTTCAAGACATTTAAAGCTTTTTTCCCCCTTTTAAAAAGCCCTATGATAATGATCCAGAGGATTAAAAAAATCAGATTTTTCTGCTAGGAAATCTTATTTTGAAGGTAACTTTTGAACCATAAGCAGCTGCTCAGATTGTAATCCATTTAGTCATGACATCAAACAGTGAATTACTGAAGATTTATGTTTTTGTAGCTTTTTCAATAGCTTGAATAGCATTAAGATCATTAGTAGAGGATGATAATCTTTTGTATCATTTAAATACCTATTAGTAGTGTTTGCTTGCAAGGAATTCAATTTTTTGGTTAATTTACCAAATTTGTGCTTTTTCCTCCTTCTGTGTTTAAGCTGAAATGTAAACTGGGTCAAGACTATAAATTCAGCTTGATCTGGTTTGCTGTGTTTTGTCTTCATTACAAAATGTTGTAACTAGAAACCGGGCATAACAGCTTTACCAAGACATGATAAAGTAAATATTAGGCTGAGTTTCATAGATCCGGAGTCATTGCTGATTGTTACCAGACATCTACGTTGATTTTGGGGAATTATAGGAATTTCAAACTCTCAAGACTTCAATGATGTGATAAAGTAAAGTAAACCTCAAAAACATAAATGATTGATTTGACCAGTTCAATAATACTTTTTCAAATATTGGATGAATATCATGATAAGTATTTTATTACTAATGACCAATGTTTCAGGTTGGCTGAAAGAAATCTCCTACGAATACATTGTGTCCTGTCCCCCAGATTTGCATATTATTTTATGTAGAGTCACATACTAATTGTTTAAAGCAGGATTGGTGAATTTTTCTGCAAAGACCCACAAAGTAAATATTTTTAATCTTTGTGAGTATTTGTCATGACATCTTAAAGCTGTCATTGTAGCTCAAAAGCAACCATAGAAATATGCACACAAATGAGTGTAGCTGTGTTCTAATAACTTCACTTATAGACACTGAAACATGAATTTCATTAATTTTCCCTCTTCATGAAATGTTATTCTTTTTTTTTTTAATTTACTTTTTTCAACCATTAAAAAATGTGAAAACCGCTTTCGCTCATGGTCCATGCAAAAATAGCTGATGGATAGGATTAAGCCTGCAGGCCATATATAGTTCACTGACCCCTAGTTTAAAGTAGTAATTTTCTAGAACTCACAGTAAGATATACTAATACATGAAGAAATATTTTAAAAAATCCAAAATTACATGCCTGGATATTTATGGATTTTTAAAACATAACAAGAACATTAGGAAATATTATAATGCCAAATTTGAGAAAAAATAAAAAGCTGCTACATCTTAAAAAGAACAGAGTTAAAGTTAGATTATTACGACAGTTTTGTTATTTCTATTGCTATATATGTAAAAGACCCAAATGCTAAATACAAAAGGTATTTTTTTAGTTTTTTTTTTAATATATTTTTTTAGTTTGTTAAAGATACTTGAGGTTAAATGAAAATGTCAATGGCTTTATTTGTTTGTAAAGTTCAGATTCTCTGTAAAATGAAGTTAACTTAAAATTTTCACTAAGGCTATAGGCATTTAATGTGAAACTGCATCATTAGGAAGAGTAAGAAAAAATGAAGACCAGTTAGTGTCATATGTTAGAATTTAAAGTATATTTGCTCAAATATGCTTAACTAATAAATAACCAGAGCTCATATAACTATACTGTCTCTCAGTTAGATATACCATCCTTAAACCACTGAATATAAACCTTCTGTAAATTAAATGAATTGTACTTTCAAATTAAACAATTTTTTAGATAAGATTTAACTTGAAATTGGAAAGAACTTTTGCTTAGCTTTCTATTTCAAATGTAATTTATCATAATTTGGATATAAGAAGTTAAAATAATTGAATAATAAAAAATACTAATCTTTTAGAGACTTAAAATGATTACCATAGAATATATACACTTTAAAAACTTATGTGTATTTGTGTTTAATGTGGATTTGTGCTCATATATTTAAGTTCTGGCATAGCGATTCTATTTAGAAACTTATTTTGAATGAGTACTTCAAATTAAAGTAATATATTTCTGGTTTCTAAAAATTCTGTGCTTTGTCATTTCTATCATAGAAATGTGTGCCATAAGCTATATTAATGGAATGAGAAGGAGACTTAGCAAGGGATTGTATTTTGATGCTTTTTAATTTATAAAAATTGAAAAAAATTACTTATAAGGCATAAAAAGTGCTAAGTGAACTTTTTTTAAAAAGTGAAACAATTACTTAAAGCTATTCAGAGAACATAAAAAATACAAACTTTTTTTTTTAAAAAAACTGAATCAATTAACTAATTCAAGCAATTTTTAATCCAAGAGTTTTATATGCATATAGATGTAATCTTAGATACCAATCTCATTTTCTTTTGTTTTAAAATCATATAAAAATCAACATAAGTTACTTCTAGTGGTTAATTTAAGGATTTTAATTTAATTATTTAATTAATGTTTTGTTGAAATAGAAAATTTAATTTCATTAATGAGATCATCTTTAAAAGGTAAAGCATTATCTTGGTCAGGACTAGAAATTAATATACTAGATTTTCCATATTTTGGTAGTATGATATTGTCCCTTTTATAACAAAATAATTATTCATTTAACAAAAATTTCTTGAGAATCTGTAGTGGACCTGGCATTTTGCTATATCCTAAATGCAAAGGTGAACATAATACTCTTGCTGTTATGAAGATTACAAGTTTATTGGAAAACAAAGATATACATATGAATTAACCGGGGCGATTTTGAACCCTGTCTTCCACCAGACATTTGGCAGTGTCTGGAGATATTCTTGGGTGTCATGACTTGAGTCAGAGTACTCCTGGCAGGTAGTGAGAAGCCAAGGATACTGTTACATCTGCTACAGTGATGTTAAGACATCCTATAATAGTTATCTAGTCTAAAGTGTCAATAGTGCTGACGCTGATAAACCTTGATCTCAACATAGCACATTTTAGAACTGCTATTATAGAACAGTGCAGAGACTCTGGTGGAAATAGAATAGGAAATGGTCAACTCCATGGGCAGGAAGTGTTGTCTTGATAAAGGAATATCTGAAAGAAGAGTATGTGTGAGCTGACTCTGGAAGGATTGAATGGAGAGATGTTCCTGATAAGAGGGTGTGGAGTTGGGAAGAGGAACTTTCCATACTGAGGCAGCAACATGAGCAAAGGAATGAATGTGTGAAATCCCTTTTCATCTTTTGGAACATAAGTGCAGGGTGCGTAGAATGGGTATGGAAGTAGAGAGATCTGAGGTTGGTAGGAATCTAGGTAAGTAGGAATCTTATCTCGGGGATTTTTCTTTCTTTTGTTCTATTTTGCTACATCATAGAGTTGGGTTTTCTTCTGAAAGATGTTGAAGATGATGAAGGACATGACATGATCAGGTGGCCTATTTGTAGGACTCATCAACGGCGATGTCAAATGTCATGGTTATTTAAAGAAACACAAAATCTTACATCATTTGATGACAGAAGAGGCACAGGAAGAAAATGTCCCCCAGTGGGGAAAAAGGATCACTACTTCTTTATCTGTCAATGTTTTGCTTCTGATTCTATACCTTTTAATTTATTGGTCAGAACTGTATCAAAGCAATAAAAACTCAAGCTTAATTTCATTTCTGTAGTTCCATAAATGCATTATGTTTCTGATTGGCTGACTCTCGCAGGACTAAGCTGCCATGTTGTGGCATTAGTTAGCACTGTCCTTTCTTAGAGGTTCTGTTTTCAGATTTCTGTTATGGAAATGCGATGAATTAAAAAAAAAATCTGCTGGGCACCCCGGGCCCAGCGGTTTAGCGCCTGCCTTCAGCCCAGAGCCTGATCCTGGAGAACCGGGATCGAATCCCACATCGGGCTCCCTGCATGGGGCCTGCTTCTCCCTCTGCCTGTGTCTCTGCCTCTTTCTCTCTTTGTGTCTCTCATGAATAAATAAAATTTAAAAACCTTAAAAAAAATTCTGCTTACAAAAAAAAAAAGACAGAAGTGAAATCTCAGCTGTAGTAAAACCTTGTTCTTTTATCTCAGTGGTTCTCAGCCCTGGATGTCCAGTAAGATCATTGAAAATGGGAAGGGAGGTGATTTTAGTGCTTGGGAGGCTTAGTGGCTGACTCTTGGTTGGAGCTCAGGTTGTGATCTCAGACCTGGGATAGAGCATCATGTTGGCCTCTGCCCTGGGCTCTGTATTGGGTTCCAGGTTCAGTGGGGAGTCTGCTTGAGGATTCTCTCCCTTTCCTTCTGCCCTTCCCCCTGTTCCTGCTCTCTCTCTCTCACTCTCATAAATAAATAAATAAATAAATAAAATTTTTTTAAAAAAGAATCACTGAGGGAAGAGATTTGGGTATCTGTATTTCTTAAAACTCCCTATGTTAACTCAGGGAACTGTGTTATGAATACAAAATATTAACCTCACATTTTTTATTTGGTCTTTCAATGATTTATTTTTGGTTTTTCTCCAGTAAATATATCTTCATATTTCTCAAAAATTTTTGAGTATATGCTATTAAAAGCTGGTTTTCTAACAAGGAGGAACTAATCTATGATTTCTTATGTAAAATTCACAGAACAGATGAGTCTCACTAGCTAGAGAGATAACTAGAGATTTGAACATGGAGTTTGGAACAGTGATATTTACATTTTCCAACAGTCTTATTTTGTGCCGCCTGACTCTGATTGGTTGGTTAACATGGCTAATGAGCATGATGTAGTGAAAGTGAGGCAAGGAGTTTGATCTTCATGTAACCTATTCTCTGTTCTTGAGCTATAGATCACACATTTCATCCTAGACAACTGCCTTAAAAAGTGGGGTTTCTTGCTAAAGTGCTATGGGAGATTTAGTGTGTTCCCATGATTGCAACTGACAGAGCTCATCTCTGTAAAAAGTAACTAAAAATGCCAGTCCTAATCCTTTGTTAACTCAACAAAATAGTTATTAATTACCTGCTCTGTGCAAGGGGATGACATTTTTTTTTATCTGTCAGGAAACAAAAAAGAAAACAAGGTTCACTTCTCACCCTATGGATTATTTATAACATCATACCAGTGAGCAAAGAAGAAAACACTATCATTACAAATTGTCTTCTCTCCAGCTTCTTGATTATTTTCTTTTTCATTTCTTTTCTCTGTCATCAAAGCATTCCCTTTGTGGAAAAATTTTCTCTTAATTTCCTTCCTAATTTTCTCCTTCAATTCACAAACTTCCTTAAGTAAGTATCTATTGCCTCTACTTCCTTAATACATACTTTAAAAAATAAACATCCTCCTAAAATATAAACAAACTAATAATCAATCGCACTCTATAATCCTACTTTGAGTTCTTACTTACATCATGGGAAACATTTTTTCTCAGCATTTTTCTGTGGGTAGCTCAGTCTGGGAATGCTATTTTCCTTTCACTTGCTTCTTCTGTGAAGCCAATCAAAACATATTTGTGGGTAGAGATATTCAGCCCATGGGCACCATGTTGCTATCTTGTTCTGAGCCACTGGATTTCAGACTTTCCAGTATGACTCACAGTCAGATATTTTACATTGTAATCTAATATATACTCATCCAAACACATGTACATAGTATATATACATTTTACGAAAATATTCCATTTTACCCTATTCCATTCTATTCCATCCTATACTATCCCATCCTACTCTATCTCATGAAAAATGCTGTTCCTGAACCCACTAAACTAATATCCTAGCACAATATTTATTTTAAAAAGATTCTTCTAATCTAAACCCATGATTTTCTCCAGGGTCTGTGGAGTGTAGCATCCTCCTAAGAGTATCGCTGAAACTCTCAGGAGGTTTAGATAGTTTGAAAACAAAGCATTTTTTTTGTTGTTGTTGTTATTCAGTGAAGATTTGTGTTTAGTGAAGAGGAGTATTTTAGTTAAATTTTCGAATATCACAAAAATGAGACTATTTTATGAGACCTAATTTCTTCTTCTCATTTATATTTTATCCTTTTTTTAGTCATCCAATGAATGGACTGAAACACTCATTGAAATTTATTTGGCAATTAATTATGTATTACTGGGTGACATCTTTTGTGTCAATCTTTGGGTCAGAGACATTTTTGTTATGATGAGCCTCAGTTTTCAAACTGGTCTTGATGGAATATTTACCACAGTAGTGTGAGATAAACTCTCCTGAAGAAGTGGGATCTCCATGTCTTAAGGATTTATGTTTAATTTTACCAAAGACCTTGATTTACTAGCTATGATACAACATTATCTGTAATCCTTCTGCTTACCTTCTTCTTTCTGTTCACCTGCTTCCCACTCACTTGTTGACTAGGATCCACAATAAGGACCTTACCTACTGTGGCCCGCAGGCATCTCTACATCTTGCTTGGTGCTTTGGATCCCAGAACCATTTTGGTTTATGAGACAGAAGCTAAAATGCTATAACTAGAGTTATATCTTATATTCCTAGCACTGGCTATTGCAAGGGCTATGATTTTGTTAGAATTGTGTCCATCTCATTGAAGACACAAAAGCTCATAAGCTCTCTTCTTAAGAAGTGATAACTATCCTCCCCTTCAGAACTCTTCATTCTTCAATGTCTTGACATCATTGACTTTGATCCTATAAATAAATTCTGCTTTTCTGTAATGCTACTAGAAAAAGGGTGAAATATTTTTCAAACCTTCTGTAACCTAATTATAATTATTTAGTCAGTTATATTGTACAAGTCCTTACTTTATAGATGACAGGAGAGTCCATTAGAGGCAAAGTGGGTTATCTAAATTACTTCAGTTAGAATGAATTAGGTGTAGGTCACTTGATTTTGAGTTTTTGTTATGATAAATTTATAATATAAAAGAGATCAAAAGAATAGCATAAGCTTTAACGTTTTGCCATAGTTCTTGCACACACACACACACACACACACACACACACTTTTTTGGTGAGAAATCATTTTAAAACAGAAATACAACTGCTACTTGGAAATCAGGACTAATGTTTAATTCTTTCCTTTTAATTACTGATTTTCAGAGTAAGGATTTAATATAGTGACCACCTCCAGTGATCTATGAGTGGTCTTTTTAATTTATAAAATAGGAGCAATTAATATGGAACTAACTGCAATGTTCCATATGAGGATTTAAATTTTAGATTATCCCCGATTTCAACACTGATTCTTAACTAAAGCTTTTGTGTAACATTCTACTTGATCTGATTGGCTAAAACTTTTGTTGATCTTATTTTATCATGGTCAAAGTATCATATTTTGCATATGTGATTTTGTTATCAAACATCTAACTTAGAAATATTAGAAATTGTTACTTCAGGAGCTGCTTTTAGTTATGTTCTTTTGTGTTATCTATAATAAGCATGCATTACCTGGGAAAATCATTTAGCCACTTGGCATCAATTCCCACATCTAAGAAAACAAAGGCAGCTCTGTTGTTTCAATGTACTCCTCAGAGTGATGTCATGAAGGTTAATATTACATTCTCCCAAATAGCTCAACAAATAATAATAAAAAAATGAACATTAATGAGAACAGGGTTGAAAATGTATTTGAGGCAGAAAGAACAAAGTGCTATTATAAATTATCAGCAGCCTATTTTATTTTGTGATTATTGCTTCCTGAAAGCCTTTGAGACCTTTGAGAAACAAAAATGTAGATGCAAGGAGGAACAAATAAAAGTATAAAACCAATTACAACTTATTTATTTTTTTAATATAATTTTACTTTACCAGAAGAAGGACAGAGAGGTCCAAAAGTAGAAGGGTTAATGCTTTCCCTTAACAACATTGAGATTAATCTGTGAGGCTCCTGCTGATTTTTATTTCTTATAAAATGACAAGAGATAGATACGAGGGTGTTCTGATACCCCATCAGTTGATGTGGAGACAGCAGGAAGGCAGCAGATATCTAACACCTCCTAATTTTGTAAAGCCTAAATTCTGATAAGGGGGGTGATTTTAGAAAGAAGGACCTGATGAATTTATCACAATTTTCTCCTCCAGTTCTTAAAACATGGTTTCTTTGGCTTTTGATACTGGAAGTCCTATTAGTCCTCTTCCCGTCAAATACTTCTCTGTGCACATGAACTAACTGAGAGTAAGACACATTATGTGACTTCTCCAGGACCACACAGACAATTAGTGATAGAACGAGAACCAGAGCCCAAAGATATGGTTGTATTTAATCAGAAGTATGCTAGCATATGCTACATAATGTTGCATTATATGAATTAATAGGCAATGTGGAAACAAAAATATCTCAGTGAGTCTCTAGAAGGAAGTTGTGAGTAGGCCTAGCCTATAATTTCTGATGGTAAAACAATTTTTTTTTCTAAGAAATTTTTCATTATCCCAAGGTCATAAAAAATTCTTCTAAATTCTAGAAGTTTTCATATTGTTGTTGTAATTATTTGAAGCTAAAATGTTTCCCCTCTGATTAAAAACTTTTTGAGGACTGAAACATATATTCAGAAATGCATATTCTGAGCATTTAGTGAAGTCACATCAAACTGGAATTTATCATCAACAAATTCCACTATATAATCTTGGGGAAAAAAGAGAGAAAAATGAATTAATTTCAATAATATTTTTAATCTTCTGTTATTCCAGTCAATGAATTGATTTATGACTGTGTAAATGTGAGACAGACTACATCAAACTGATATCCTTCAGTTGATCTCCGTTCCCCTGTAATTATCTGGTTGTAAGCATCTCAATATGTGGTATATAAACTTAGTGTTTAAAGATTTGAATTCTATGTCTAACATGGCCTCTGAAGCAAAACAACTGCTTATTTTGGGTTTAGTGTGAGCTTTTTTTTTCTGTTGCTGTATATTGAATAATTGAAAAATATATTCTGAGGTGTTTAAAGATTAACACTCAATTAGAGTTACAAATGGTCAAACCTAGGTTATTCTTAAAGATTTTAAGCTCAAATTATGAGGTTTTATCTGTAAGTTCTAGCAGACCTTATAATCTTTAATGTCTTTGAGTAATATAATATTTGATTTTATATGCAAAAGTAGTTAATTGACATACTGAAAAGGAAATAAGATATATCAGATTTTTATCAGAGGAAGTTTAGTATGTTCATAGGAGTTATCTGTTATAAAAAATCCTAAGTATTCAACTAATGCTCAAAGATAAAAAATAGATTTTTAAATGCATTCAATTTTATGTTTTAAGTATCTCAATAATATATATAATCTTGGAAGCATGTCAATTTTGCATAAAACGTCTAAATTATTTACTCAATTACACATCTTAAGTCAGAATAAAAGAACTAACATTAGTTAAATAGGTCAAATTCCCTAACATATTAATTACAAAGAATACCAACATGCATTAGTTCCTTTAACACAAAGAAATGATCTGTAATTTTTGATTATCTTAAATATTTCTATGCCTACATATTCCTAGATTTAGGATATACTAACCCACTCAGAAAGCATTATCTTATAAGCTAACAGCAATTGCTTATTAGAGGTTTTGACTGGGACAATGGATAGATTCTTACTTGCAACCATCATGCAACATACCTTTATTTATTTTCTTTACAAGGACATGATAAATTAGGGAAGAGTTTGGTCCCATTGTTGTTATAGCCCACATAAGTCATCCAGCCCATATAACCCACATTTCTAACATTCTCTAGATTCCTGTTACCCATTACCCAATTTTTTTTCTCTGCAACTCCAATGATAGTTTTAACATTTGATTACATTTGGTCTTTATTGACTCTAAGATATATGAATGAATTTTTCCAGCTTTAAATATTTCTGATTTTTACAGAATCTTGTACTTTCTCCTATTATTTTGGTCTGGTATGACAACAGAATTCTTATGGACATGAAAGGATATCAGAGCAGTGAGGTCTCTGTATTACAAGAGTCTAAAGGGATATAACAACCCAAATACAATACATAAACCTTTGCATTTAGTTATATTATCTCTTTAGTCTCTTTTTTTCTGGATCTTGGATTGGAGAAAAACAGCTGTAAAATATATTTCCAGTGAATTGGGGAAATCCGAATATAGAATTCATATTAGATATTCTTATGAATTAACTATAGTTTTATTCAGTTTAGTAATGGTATTGTGGTTATGTGAAAAAGGTCTTTTTCATATATGTGTTGAAATATTAAGAATAAAAATGTCTAAAATTTAATATCAAACGATACAGTAATCACCATCACCACAACAATAAATGGATAGACTGATAAAAAAAATAAACCAAAAATATGAGAGAAATAATATCTGATTGGAATCAAGATTTGATTAGAATCTCAAGGCTGTGTTAGATTTGGTGGTGTCCTCAGTTTCTGAGATTATGAGCCTGATTACACAGATTTCATTTCCAAAGATAGTAATCTATTCAGTTTTGAGAAGCAAAACTAGCCATGAAGAGCTTAAGGATAACGTGTTTCTCTACACAGGGTTTTGTATGCAGAATTAGTTTGCATCTTAGATACCTCCAAATGAATTTTTTGTCACTTCTCTTTAAGTGAACTTAAATTACAGAAGAGACCATTATTGCCTATGGCACGAAACATTGAATCTTGCCATTTCGAGATAACTGGTTTAAAATTTAGTCACTGCTGGTTTAAGACTTAGTTACTTTGGGGTTAACTATTCATAGTAAAAATTCTTCTGTCTGTACATATGATATTTAGATAAGACCTATGATAACCAATAGAGGCTTGCTTTTGCAACTTAAAACAAGATTGAAATACTGCCTTTTACTAGTGCTCCATCTTTCATGATACGTAAGATTTGGTTGCATTGCATTTGGACTAATCCCCTGATACCTTGGTCCCTTCTCCACCCTGCTGCCATGACAATAAATACTTCTTCCAAATTTTTATCATCTCAATATACGAAGCCACCATTTAGTTGGTTGACCAAGACACACACTTGAGAGTCCTCGATTTCTCTCACTCACTCTGCACCTAGAATTCAACATTGAGTCCTATTATTTCCTGTTCAAAATAATATCTTAAATTTATTTACTTTACTCCTGGCATTACAATCCTTGCCCTCAACTCAAAGGCCTTCAATGGCTTCCCATTCCATCTAGGTAAGATGGTTTACCATGGTCTGTCTCCTGGCCTTACCTTTATACTTACCTCCTGGCCCTTTCCTCCTTGCTCAGCATCATGGAACTTCTTTCAAATTCCACCAAATAGGGGTGCCTGGGTGGTTCAGTCACTTAAGCATATCCCTTCAGCTCAAGTCATGATCTCAGGGTCCTGAGATTTAGCCCTACCTTAGGCTTCCTGCTCAGTGGGGAGTCTGCTTCTCCCTCACCCCCTGCCTTGATCCCCCAGTTTGTGCTCTCTTGTTCACTCTCACTCTCTCTCTTAAGTAAATAAATGAAATCTTTTTAAAAACCCTCAGATTCCCAAAATATTAACTGTTTTAACATTTTAGAACCTGTGGTTACGCAATGAGCTCTACCTGGAGTGCTGCTCTTTACAGACTTCACTTAAGTCCTTCAATTCTTATCAACTATGGCACATTGCAGGAAGTCTTTACTTGGCACCCCCTATCTATATTAGGTTCTATGTTTTGCTTTCTTGAGGCATCCTTTTCTTTCATAGCACTTACCAAATATATTTTTTGTGTATGCAATTATTACATTACTGACTATTTCCTTCTCTAGTCCAGTCTATAAACTGAGGGTAAGGGCCATGCTTGTTTTGGTCACCACTGGATTCCCAATATCCTGAGTCTGAAACGTAGAAACTACTCAATAAAAATTTGTGAAATGAGGGACACCTGGGTGACTCACTGGTTGAGCATCTGCCCTCAGCACAAGGCATGATCCAGGGGTCCTGGGATCCAGTCTCGCATTGGGCTCCCTGCTTGGAGCCTGCTTCTCCCTCTGCCTATGTTTCTGCCTCTCTCTGTGTATCTCTCATGAATAAATAAATAAAATCTTTAAAAAATAAAAATGTGTGAAATGAATAAATAAAATAAATGAATTAATTAAGAGGAATTTGAAATAGTGGGGGTTCTCTTATTCTTATTCTCTTATTCTTGGCAAGAGTTGACCAGCATATGTAGTTATCTTGCCATTATCATTATTGGTACCCATGCAAATACTTTTGATTTTTTAGAAGTGTGTTGATATTCAGCCAAAATATGTCAGTTTGGTGTCTCTTCTGATTGGCTGGTTCTTGTGTTGTGTCCTTTCATAAATATTTTGTATATTATCTCCATTAAGAAAGAAACATTTTCATTTGGAAATAATCATACTCATTGCCAATTATTTAGTTAATTACAGGGAAATGGGCATTTAAAATAAATAAATTGTCATTTTACTATTAATTTGTTATCACTGTACTTCATGAAAAGTGAGAGGAAGTTTATATACTAACATGTCTTCAAAGCTGCTTCAGGAGAATAAAATGTACACATATCTTGAAAGTGAAACTGGTGCATTATTTAAAAAAGGCTTTTAGAGTGACTTAGTTCAATCTGTCAGCACCCCCAAAACTAAGATGTTAGAATAAATGTTTAAGCTAAACACTGTAGATCATTTAAATTCTATGGATTACTCAAGAAAACCCTCAACAGAAAGACAAATGAGAAAGGCGGGCAAAGGGAAATGAATGAATACTCTGTGTCAGAGAAAATTGGAGTGGGTTTTTCTCTTAGGAACAGCCTTGAGCATTCATATTTTCTCATGGTATGTATCAGCATCTTTAGTCATAAAATTTCTGGGTATCTTCTTGATGGCTAAACATATATCCTTCTTGGAGGCATTATTCTGAAACTACATGGTACATTTTATTCTTTGTTTAGCAAGACAAGGAAGGACACTCTTTGTTAAAGAATGTATATGTACATCATAATGGATATTTCTGATGGAAGTTTTATTTTTTTTACCTTTCCTTTTATTATCTATGTTGCCTTTAATGTCCAAGTGGAACATACAGAATTTCAATCTAGACATCCCATCAGAAAATCTGTTTCTTCATTAGACAGTCATGGTTTCCAGCACTTTAAAACTGGTGGCTGTGGAAGGTGAACTAATATGTCCTTTGGCTAGAAGCATGACTGTGTAATGCTTTTTAGACTTCACTGAGCAGGACAGTTGCCTACCTGGGCAAATTCAGTGCCTTTTTGCTGCAGCTCTTACCTGGGTCTCGTTGGTTGCTTCAAAGGGCTTTATTCCTTTAACTTAAACACTGATCTCTGCTAAAACACACATATTTCTTCTCCTCCACTTTCCTGGGAACTCTTTAGACTATTTCCAGTCATTTAAAGTATAATGACCTGTTTCTGATCTTTTCTGAGGGGCAGGTGATACAGAAACACCAGGAATGAGGTTATGCCCCCTGTAGAAGCCAGGAAGCCTGTGCAAAGCAGGTGGCCAATAAATTTGGAGGAGGGCTGACAATGAGAGAATTCGGGCAATCACTCATGCCAAAGACCCATTTCGTCTTTTTTAAATCTGTAGGATGAGGATCAGCCTTACTTCAGCGAAAAAATGCCTAAGTCTTAGCATGACAAACATTTGAAAAGATGATTTTTGAATTTTCCATTTTTCTTCTCAACTAGAACAGTATCATACAGATGGTCTATATGAATGCAATAAAATTAAGGAAATACAAAACTGACAAATGGTTGAACCCATTTGTTTCTGTAAAAGTTACTTCTTGAGAGTAGATAAAAGCACTTTGAATACGTTCACTTTTTCTCAGGTCACAGGGGTGCTATTTAATAAATTACTTTTCTCAGGCACTAAGGGCCACTTTTATTCATTTGAAAAGGTTAATGTGCTTGTTCTAAATGTCCATGTTTTTCCCAGAGAATAATTTATGCACTAAAAGTCTGTTTTGCTTGGGAAATGCCTAAACAGTGTACAAAAAAGTGAAGTACAAGTTAAAAAGAGTTAGACCTGGCAGTTCATAACTAAAGTAGTTTTTTCATTTATACATGTTGTTGATATATCCGGGACCACCCCATTTAAAATTTCAATACTCCCATCCTTCTACCCCAGGACTTCCTATCATTCTTTTTGCTCTATTTTTCTCCATAGTCCTTATCACAAATACACTCTGTATTTTACTTATGCATATTGTTTTCTTCTGACTTCCCTTACTAGAATGTAAGTTCTAGGCAGACAAGAAATTTTCAGCAGTCTTCCTCTCTGGATAGTACCAGGCATATGTAAACACCGAGTAATATTTAATAAATGAATGCAGAAATAGATCTATCTTGATCAAATTTACTAAGTAATTGCCGTTTTTCCTTCGGAGTAGCATAGGATTGCTTTCTAGAAGGAAATACCATGTGATTGTTATCTGTTTAACCTTGGGCAAGTTACTTAGCATTTCTGTGCCATAGTTTTTTATCCCCAGAATAAGACAAAAAAATTACCTGTCTCAGGATTAGATAATATATATAAAGTGCTTGAAAAAAACATTGTGGCATATAATCAGTCCTTAAAACTCACTATATTATCATTAAGTCAATCTGTGAAAAGAATAATATCCTTTATGGCATTCATTGCCTAGGTGAAATAGTCATGACAATTATGTAGATATTAAAGGTATTTTTTTTGCCTCAATCATTAGAACTGTTTAGTTCAAGGCATTATGTTATGCATGTTATTAATATAATTTGCTTTCTGAAAATTATCAGAGCATTAATTTTATTTATTTGACAAACTTCAGTAAAATCAAACAGAACAGTGTAATAATTCCAAGGGTCAAGCTTGGTTTTGAATTCTACTCTGTCATTTACTAGATCTGTGACCCTGAGCAAGTCAATGAAAAACCTTAGGCTCCAGTTTCTACATTTGTAACATGGGTTAAAAAAAAATCTGTGTTAGTAGTTTAATATTAAATACAGCACAGTTCCTGGCACATAGCAGATCTCAATAAAAAGAAGGTCAAAAAATGATAATTGAATATGCAAAATTATAGAACAGTATTTATGACAGAGCTTATAAACACTGTTATATACATTAGAAAATTGAATGAGAACTTAAAATGAAATTACATTTTTCTGACTCATGGTCAATCTTAAGCAAATAAATCAGAATTTCTGTTTTGGAAGAAGATACCATTCTAAAAAGAAAAATAAATATGAGAAATATGGATATATTTGACAGCAAATCACTTAGCCCATGATTTCCTTTGTATTGCTATGTATAAAACACAGAGCCTATTAATATCAGCTTAAGAGATGCGAGTGTCTCTTTTTTAAAATTAACACCTCTAAGTTTCTTAAAATTCAGTGTTGTTCGTATAATTCTCCTCTCCCTCCTTTATTCCCACAATTTAAATTTATGAAGATACCTTAGTATCTAAGTAGTATCTTAGTATCTAAGAAGCATGTACAAAAACCTTGTGCACACTTGTCTTCAAGGTTTTTGTTATCTAAGAATTTAGTATTAATGTTTTGGATTATTGGCTGTGTTAGGCAGTCCTGCACACCGTTGTCATCACCAATGTTGGGGCATTGGTTGCTGCATTTAGTTATGGTGGAGAAGATGGGAAATGCCTTTGCTCAAGCAGTTTGTTGGAGCCATGATGGGACAGCAAGCACCATATGTCACATCAGAGTGGATGATAGGAATCAGGTGCTACTTTGTGATGTGAGGCTCAACTAAGCTTTTTTAGGCAGAGGACTGGAGTACAGAATTATACTTGCCTAGAATTATACTTGTCTAGGAGCCAGGGAGCCTGAGCAAACAGGACCTTATGCTTTAATGAATGTAAAGATACTATTTGAGTACTCAAAGATACTATTTGAATGTATCTCAAAATAGTCCCAAATATCAGGTAATACCATTTCAGGAAAGAACTTTAGGAACTGTGGCAAGACAGCATTACTAAGCTTGCTTCTGTGAGTTGGTGATGTCCAGGGTTACTGTGTGCAGAGGAAATGATGAGATGGGATTGAGGGTGGGAAGGTTACAAGTTAATAGTACATCATTTTGTTTTAATGTGCAGTTGGACTATAAAGAGTCTCTCAATGTCTTAATAAGTCTTTTAGGGATCAAAATGTGGATACCTAAACAGGAGATGTAGACGTCCTTTAAAAATCTCCTGCTTAATGTACCTTAATATTAACACACAGATCAGTACAAATGCCATTATAAATAGAATAATGTCATTCAACTAATCAGAGCTTCCAGTAGCTCATGGAACATCTTTATGTTGAGCAATCTAGCTCTGGAGCATGTGGCTTAGCCAAAGCACAAGCCCTGTCACTGTCTTTATTGGATCTACTTGTTAAAGTACAACTTTCACATCAATATGTGGTGACCCTGAAACTGATATTTCAGTGTCTTCTGTATGTCCAGACTATGCTATGGTTTTTATGCACCTATAGTTTATAGTATTGTGACCATCATCTTGATTTTCAAATAACAAATCTAGAGAATTATTAGGGAAAGGTTGAGTCCATATATGCCAATATGATCAAAAATTATTTCATCAAAAATATTTATTAGGAGTTTTAATCTTCACAACAGTACTGTGAGTCTTATTTAAAGTATAGGGGAGAGAGGAGAACCTCAAATCTGATCTAAAAGTTGTAAAGCTTAAAATTTAAAAAATAGATAATAAAATTTTAAAAAGTTGTAAAGCTAAGACTTTGCCACCTCTATTGGTAGGCTGTTTCAAATAGCATGAATTTGTCATCCATTTTTGGTAAACGTGGATGTGTCCCATTTAGTCTATAGTAATAATTCTCAGTTTTCCCAATTAGGGCCTTTTCTCTATTTTTAAAAAATAATTTTCTCCCTCATAATGCCCATATTATAAAATACATCTTTTAATCAGATTGCATCAACTATATAAGAATTTGTTTATCCATTTCAGATGAAAAGATCTATTAAAGATCTATTAATTCATAGGGTACCTGGGTGGCTCGGTTGGTTAAGGGCTGGACTCTTCTTTTCAGCTCAGGTCATGATCTCAGGGTGATAAAATAAACCCTGTGTTGGGCTCCATGTTGGGGTGAAGCTTGCTTAAGATTCTTTCTCCCTCTCCTTTTGCCCCTCTCCCTGCTCATGCTTTCTCTCTCTCTCAAAAAATCTAGTAATTAATAAATTTAAAGAAAAGCAACTGATGGTAAATAGCAACCAAAATAATTTATTTAATAATAGATGATAGGTAGTGTGTGCAGTAAACATTACCAGAAAGACCTGGAGTTGAATTCTGGTTTCTCCACTTATTTTCTATGCTACTTAAACTTCCTGAGACATATTTGTCCCTCTCTGTGCATGGAGTAATAATTCCAGTCTCATCTAATTATTTTAAGACATATAATGAGAAATAATAGCAAATGATCTGGCTCACAGTGCCTTCTTTGTAAATAGTGTCCACTCGGTAAGTGCTATTTTTCTTCTGTGAAAGAAGATAAAAGCTAGAAAGTGTTTCAGAATAAAAATCATTCATTGATGAAAATTCCTGACTCCCTGAATCCCAAGAGATGGAAGATTTTTCTAGATTAGAAGACAACAATGTGAGTCTAGAGTCTCCAATGCCTTGTGGGAATCATGGGGACCCATCATGAGAAGGGCATGGCAGGGCATATCTAAGTTTGTGCGGGATAGGATGTACAGCTCAGAAACAAGTTGCTCTCTTTCCTACCAATATTTCCAAGACTCCAAAAGAGCAAAGCTTTCTTAACACTTAACACTTCTTTGAAATGTCTTGAGGAGCTAGACAATGATGGTATTTATAGATGGGGCCAAGAGAGCCCAGGGTCTGGGTCAGCCATTTGTGTGAACTTTTAGTTGACCCAATGTCTTAGGGAATTAGAAGTAACCAGACATATGGCTGTTCTCCTTAAAGTCATGAGGTTGGTGCCTGAGTAGTATGTTATAATGCTGAAGGAAGGAAGCTCCTGTTGAATTAATATTTTTCAATCTATTTTTAAGAGTAAACTCATGCCTTCCTTTCCCACATCCTTACCAAAGTGACTTTGTTCACCATAAACTTGTTATACTAAAATGATGGTTCAAAAAAGCAAGATGTATTTCCTTCCTTTTGCTAAAGACTTGATTAATCATCTAAGGGCAGATCTTTAAGGGCAGCTAAAATACCACCCCCCAAACCCCAAGCTTTTAAAATGCACTAAATTATTTGAGCAAACCATTTACAATTTTATTTTCTTTTTGCTTTTTACACACAGACCAAAACCACCAACCCAAAAGATTTTTTTTTTCAGTGCACAAACTGCCCTGAGCCTCAGTTGGGTGCTCTGGGAGATCTGGCCAAAAATGGGGCATCCAGGAATAAAAATATTAAGCACCAGACTGACTGGTGTTTAATTATCAAAGTCAGTTCATATTTATTTGTTCAACACATGATGACAACATAAAAAATCGTTTTCCATTACTTTTGCCTAAGAATGCACGGTGTTCATTTATCTGTATCAGTCCTATTTTACCCACCAATGAAGAGTCATTGGTGGAATCATGATGTCAGTCCACAAATAGTATTTTCCTATTTTTCCTTTTGCTTTATCCCTGTGTTTCCTGAAAAAAACAACAACAATAAAAAGATATACAAACTACTGATTTTGAGAAGTAGCACTAGTCTGGAATTTATTTGATAAAAAAATTTTTATTTTTTTAGGGAAAATTTTTCCTGACATTATTAAGCCATGTAGACTATGGAAAATTCTTTGAGAATCAAGTATCAAGTGTTAAATCCCTCTTAATTTACAGATATTGGTATTTTAAAGTATAGAGCTGTCTCTACATTGGTCAGTTTGTCTAGCTATGCTGTTCTAATATGGTAAATATTTGGTTTGAGTTCTTCTTATTTATAATACACTTTCTTTGCAAATTTTATGACTTTCATTTAGTTCTTCCCCTACAAAAGTCTGGATTTGTCACCCTTACCAAACTGATGCCAAAGAATGGAAATAATTTTCAAATATCATAACTGAAACTTCTGTCTTGTTGCTGATAATTATTTCTCATAATCCTTAGGCTTTAAATGAGCTTTGCCTGCATGGATACAGCCTGCCAGCCCACCCAACAGTGAGTTCAGATCAGCCTCAGTCTTTCCAGCAAGAAAGAGTGAAGGCTGGTGATGTACACATGATAAGAACTCTTTTCTAGGTTTTGCAATGGAACGAATATGGTTGCTGTTGCTTCTAACAATTGGAGTGCTTCTGGGGTCTGCTCAGTTTAATGGCTACAACTGTGATGCCAACCTCCACAGTAGATTTCCTGGTAAGTCTGAACCTAGTCTTTTCTCTAATTGTATCTGGAAAGAGTGATTGTGTTTGAATAGTAAGGCACTTGAATACATATGGAAAATGGAGGGAGGGGATATCCATCTACATTAAGTGGATATTAACAAATGGCAAATGACAAAAGACATTTTTCTGGAGTTGTAATTTATATCCACATTAGCATACAAAGTGTTCATCATAGTTAATATTATTATAATGGCTGCTCACAAATGTGAAAAATATTGGCTATTGGGTGATAGAATTGGGAGAGGCTAATTTCATCAAAATTTGCCTAATTGATGCCCTTTTCTTCCTCATAAGTTAATTCGGACTTTCAAAACTGCCCTATATGCTAATAGATTTACTTAGGAATAATACTTAAGAAAAGAATTGTGAAATATTGTGTATACTCAAAAATATTATTTCAATGGCATGCTGGTCATTACAAAAGTACACAGGTCAACTTGAGAATGTATGGCATGGCAACCATCAATATTGTGACAGGAGATTTTCACCACATTGATGGGCATGTCCTACAGGTTCCTAAAATATGCACTCAATGAGAAGTAATTCAATGTTTCATTTAAGTATTCATCATTTTATATCAGCCAAAGTTATAGAATCACAGTTAAACATTTACAAAATAAATATTAGACAATCTGAAATCACTTTTCCAAGTTTGTCATGCAAATTGATATACTTTGTCATGTTTTACATTTTCAAACCTGCCCGGTACTCCTTTGTTCAGGGCATACCGGAGCAACAACACACTTGTACAGAGTATTCCGTAGGTAATTATGGTGTTGATGTGGGATTTCTAATTCACCTGAAGAGAGGTAATCTGGATTGCTCCAGAATAAAGATCCAAGTATTTAGGAATGTATTCAGGAGCCCAACCTAGCACACAAGTGCCTGGCAGGTTAAGTATGAGCCGGAGGTCAGGATGGGGAAGTGTCTAAAGGTAAGTCTAGCCAGGTGTTCTAAGGCAGGGTTGTTAATGATTTTGATACCACAAAGGAAGGTTAAGAATTTTTTTTTTGTTATGGAAAATTCAAATATATCCAAAAGTAGAGACTAGTAAAACAAGCATTTGTACTGATATCCAGCTTCATCAGTTTTCAACACATACATTTTGCTTCATCTCTCTCTTCTTATCATCACCCCCCTCTCTGGAATAATTTAAAGTAAATTCATTATTCATGCTTCAGAATGTGTATCTGATGGAAAAGTACTTAAAATATTTACACTTCATGTATATATCTAATAAACTTAATGGTAATTCCTTAATACATCATCTAATACTCAGCCAAGTTGCCTCTAAAACATCCACATGATGCATTTGTTAGACTGACATGTGTCAGTCTATTTTAATTTATAACAGTTTATCTCTGTCCCTTGCTTTTCTAAAATACTCCTCATATTTTTAAGTAATATGGTCATTTGTTTTGTGGAATTCTACCTTTGAATCTGGCTGATGCAGCTCTGATGTGTCCTTTAACATGTTCCTCTTTTCCTATATACTCTGTAAACTAATTAGGGTGAGAGGCTTGAGTAAATTCAGGTTCAGTTGTTTTGCCAGGAAGATTTTGTGGGTTATTTGTGTGAAGTATTTTGTCTTTATTTTGTAGGCAACAAAGAGCCATTGTGTCCTATTAAACATATTCTTTTAAGGATCTGACCTGGTCATGTTTTATTTTAGAAAGCCAACATTGGGGAAAGTGAAAGATAGATTCGAGTTAGAAGAAACCAGAGGCAGAGAGAAATGTCATGAAGCCAGTGTCAGTGGGAGCAGCAAAAGGAGACAGTTCTTAAGAGATATTTTTTGTGGTGGACCCAACAGAGCTTGAGAATTTGTTCAGCCGGGGAGGTGAAAGAGTAGATGATGACCATGTCTTAGATGATTTTTTGAACTCGGATAACTGGATAGCGATACTGCCAACTGACACCAAAAGTATAGTGCACTTGCATGTTTTAGAAAGAAACTTTGGGTTTGGAAAAAATGAATTTGAGGAGCTTCTAGAATTTATAATGGCAGTCTCTATCCAGTATGGATCTTGGTCTGAGGAGAGAGGTTGAAACAGAAGATAGTTGTGTAGGGGCTAAATCCCTGAACGCTGAGTAAGTAATGAGGGAAGGGGACAGGAAAATAGAAAGTGGGAAAACAGACTACTACTTTAGATATGGTTGGTAGTGAAGGAAAGAGGAGCAACCTGTGCCAGCAATTTAAATGAGAAGAGAGAATTTGGGTATTAAAGAATTAGAGACAATTTAGTATACATGAATAAAGGGAAATTATTCAGAGTTTGGGAATACCAATAAAGAAAAACTTGATGTGATGAGGAAAGAAAAGATGGAGGAGAGCAAAGGCAGAGGTGGAGGTGCTAACCTCTAAAAACTGATAGCTCTTTCTTTGATTTCAGAGAGAAGGAGAAATAAGACATAGGCAGAGAAGTTGAGGGACCCTCATTATGACAAGGGAGGCAGAGGCCCTCAGGAGAATGAGGGCCCAGGGGACTGGTCAGGTCCTGGGGAGGGTAGTCAAGCCTTCCTGTTATGTGTGGAAAAGGAGGTCAAATGTAGAAAGATTGCTCAGCAGAGAGGATCTACCTCATGTTGTACTTATATATTTGTAAAGGTAAATAAAATGTGTAAATAAACCAGGAAGTGACTAGGACAGGATAGAGAAGTATTTTTCATATGGGAAATTTAAAAATTATGTTAAAACATTTATTTGTAATGGTGCCCACCGACCACCTGCATCAAAATCATCTGGGAGAGTTGTTAAAACTCCCCAAAACTGTTAACTCTCCTGTTTTACCCCAAATATGTAGTGTCCAAATCTCTAATAGTGGTGCTAGGAGTCGGTATTTTAAGCCCTGCAGATAAGGCTAATTCACATTTATGGTTAGGAACAACTGACATGGTATATACTATTATTTTCTTTAGTCCATTATTCTAATTAAAAGCATAGTCATGCGTTAGGGGAATAAAATTAAACACAAACCCATCTCCCAATTTGGAAATGCTCTCCACCAGGATAGTAGAGATGAAAGCACTTATCATTGAGTGAGCATTGAAGCAGAATGTGAGGCTTATCATAATCAATCCATCAAGAGATTATAAAGACAGAAAGAAATCTTACTCTTTTACATAGCTAAGCAGATGCAACCCATTACATATGTTTTCAAGATAAACAATAACTAGTCCTCAAATAAGGGGACTTGACAGCACCATTTGTCACATATAGTTCATTCTAAATATACCTGGTAATTGGGATGACCATCTGTGTTAGCATATTGACTTTATCTAGAGGAAAAATAAACTTGTATGTTTACAAAAGGAAATACTTTTGTAATTTGGAGCCACGCTCCCTCAGAAGTTAGGCTCCTACCCTCCCAAGGAACCTGTGACAGAGGGGTGCTACTTTCCTGGAGGTTTACCTTTCCAAGAGATGGTTCCCAGATCCTCGAAAAAAAAATTGTTGGGTTATAAAGCTGACAGAAGGCCTATCTAGTTTTTAAAGGATTTATACATGTCTTAAGGAGACGAGAAAGTACTTAGAATTACAAGTTTTCTGATGTAAATGATTTAAGAAAAAGGAAGGAGAAGTTTCCTCCCTTATTTTAAACATGGAGAATTAGACCTTCTATTTTTAATTTGTATTTGTCCTTATACATGTTAGCACTTTTTGTACTGTCTGGATTAGATAACAAATATCCAGACTTTCCAAATGTACATGCACATGCACGCACACACATGTTGTTGCAATGTAAAATCTGTTTTAAAAAAATCGAAGATCTAGATATAACTCAGAAGTCCCAAGAGAGGCTTTAATGGGTATTATTTTCAAGTAAGCCCATTTTTGTAGGTCATTTGCAGAAGACCAGAGTGAGCAAATAAAGCATGAAGGTTAATTGCTCACTCCCCTCTTGACTTGTGGCTTCTCTTCCACATCAGGATTACCTTTGATGTCATCAGGAGCTCCACAAGCTGCTCAGATACTAAGCAATGGGATAGAATGAGAATGAGTCTGGCAAAGGAGAGGGTCTATCTAAATGCAAAGTAATGTTAATAATGATGAAAGTAATCATCTCACCCTATCTGACCTTTGCTGTTTCATGACATTAGAACTATTTTCTTTAATTTCCATGGCATTTATCCTTGGGCCAAGGGAACTGCCATGGTCTAATTCGTTTTAAATTTAAAGGGACACAATTTAATTTTAAAGGTAGTTAACTCTTGGCTATCTAAGCTAATAGCAAGGAACAGACTTATACCCCACTGACATTATGGTGGTGCTCTTCCCAGAATAAAATTCAAACCATAGTTGACGTTTAGAGTATCACAGAATTATTTGGCCTAAATTAAATATCTGGATAAATGCCTTTGGCCTTTGTGACTGACAAATACCTTTGGAACTACCTCCCTTTTTTGGAAGATGGTAGCATATAAGGTTTAGCCTCTGAGAAGTCTTTAATGATAAAGGCACAATCAAGGAAAGATTAGGTTTATGGCACCAGAAACTCCGTGACTTGACACTGTCTTATAGTGAACTAAGCACTCATGGGAAACTGAATATAAGTCAGTGTTACACAACTTGTCACTTGCATCCTATTTAAAATAACACTTATAAGGGAAGAAAACAATGGGTTCCGTGTATTGAGTGATACCCACATTACTAATTCTTGTATTTCTTACGACAAAAGTGTAAAATCTTATAACATCATTTTACAACAGGGAAATTGAGGATTAGCGTCTGTTTAATGTTGCAAAGCTAGACATTGACAGAGATATAAAACTCAGGCTCCTTCCATCAAGCCATGATGCCTTAAAGTGAATTTAGAATACTAAGTTTAAAATAATCAAAATGGGAATTGCCACATTAAAACATCTGAAAAATCACATAGTAGAAAAACATGTTTAGCCTTTTGGATACCTGCTTGACTAAGGAAGTGTTTTTTCCAGTAATACTTATTAATATTTCAGTAAACAACAGTGTTCCACAGGAAATAAAATTAAGAATCACCAATTTAATTGAATTTATGGGTGGGTCAAGCCAAATGAACTCTCTAATCTTGTGTTAGGCTTTGCTTAACCATTGCATCATGCTGTGCTCAAAGTAAGAGTGGATAATGGAATAATTATTCAAGGAAATATGTTTTGGCCTTTCTGTGATAAGAAGGGCCAACTCTCCTGCCTTCCTACATAGCAGTAGTATTTTGATGTCCAAATTGTCCAGAGGATGCCTGCCTTCTGCTTTGAGCTTGTGATCGCCATTACTAGACCAGATGAGGCAGCGATTGCTGATCACTTCTGGTTAATCTTGGTGATAAAATGCAATGGCAGGAAGAGCAATTAGTCAGCAGGTACCACGACTTAATAATTCAGAGTCCATACCCTTCTTTTTTTTTTTTTTTTCATACCCTTCTTTATTTCAGTAAAGTTCTTTATTGCACAAATTTTTCACTTCCTCTGCTTGTATAAGTGAAATCCATAGGCCTTTTCCTGCCTGAAAAAAGATGACCAATCTCTTCTGGTTCCAAAGACTGTAGAACAGCTAGTGTGAATAGAAGTCTGCAAAATTTGCCTCAGACCACATATGAATTTCCTGCAGCACTGGAAACAACAGCTTGTATTTGCTAACGAGAAACAGATGTGGAAAACCAAGGTGGCAAGGAAACCTGTTCCACGTAGAAAGGAAACTTAAATTCCTAATCCACCTTAAATTCTCCATCAGCTGCTGGTTCTTTGTGTGGATGTAATATCAATACCCCTTTAGGATTTCTTGCTCTTTTAGCACCAAAATCTCAACATGGTATAAAATCTTGTTGAGAGGAAAAGTAACTTAAAAAAATGAGTTAAAACAGTGAACATAGCTTCTGTTCTCTAAGCAATTTTAAGTTTATATAGCATTATATATATATATTTAAATTATTATATGGCATATATATATGACATATGCCAAGTATTTCTACTCTCATTTTACAGAGATAGAAATGGAAATGATGTATAAATTACTCATAATCTGCTAAAAATGGTATAAATTAGTTTTGGAATGTTTATTGGGGGTGAGAAAGTAAATTCTTTCCAGGTGAGATTGCTATATCACTACAAAGCAGTGTACTCTTCAGCATATAGAGGAAGCTCCTCCTGGGACGCAGGGCTGACTCAGTGGTTGAGTGTCTGCCTTTAGCTCAGGTTGCGATCCTGGGGACCTGGGATCTAGTCCCACATCGGGCTCCCTGCAGGGAGCCTGCTTCTCCCTCTGCCTGTGTCTCTGCCTCTCTCGGTGTCTCAAGAATAAATAAAATCTTTTAAAAAAGACTCTTCCTATTATATTTAATAGGTTTTGGTTCATACTCTCAGTTTCAACCCAATGCTACTTTGAAGGACTTGTAATCCAGCCCATGAATCTAGGTGCAGTCATAGTCACAGGATTACCTACATCTTCATCTGACCTGCACAGAGCCTCCCTCTACTCACAACAGATACCCACCCCATCCCATGTCTCCTTTGGTTTTGGGAGAGTGTCCAGAGTATACTTGCCATTTGAGGTGCTACTCCAGTCATTAAACTGCTTCGTTTATGCAATGGGGGAGAGATGGGGGTAGGAAAAGACCAAACCTATTCCCAACTTTGTTTCACCCACGGTCACCTTAGTACTAAAATAGATTTATTTGGACTCAAGCTCAAAAAGTTTTTATGAGCCCTCTTTTATGAGATTCGAAACCAGTTAGTTCCTCAGAGAAGGAAAGGAGTTAGGCATACATTCATCTCCTTCATGATTCTTTCTCCTCCTCCTCCTCCTCTCTCTCTCCTTTTCTTTCATCCCTTTCATTCCAACTTCTCATTCTTGTTAACATGTAAATCATACAAATAGCTATTTGGTGGGAATGCTTAATCCTACCAGATAGAGTCTACCCTAAGGGTTAGCTTCTGCCAGAAGTAGATAGGTGTGACTAAGCAGTTCAGCTAAGACTTGCAACATTGACATCACCTGGGGGCTTGTGAGAAATACACAAATCAGCCCACCTCCCACCAAGATCTACTGAATCAGAATCTGCACCTTAATAAGATTATCTGGTAGTACATATGCACCATAAAGCATAAGAAGTGGTGTATCGAGCATGGTACTCATGATGTCTTGCTAGCTTTGTGTCAACCCCAGCTGGCTGTCATGCACTTGCTTGCTATTAATGACAATAGGTTTCAAAAAATCTATCACTGTAAAGGGAAAATAATTTAAAAAAATCATTATTAGTAATGAGGCAAAATAATTAGTTACCAAGACTAATGTATTTTGAAAGGTTAAGCAACTAAAAAAAAGAAAAAATCTATTCATTTGCTATTATTTAATGGGTTGAATTTTGTCAATTGGAAGTCAGAAAATATGTGGCATTAAAGATATTGATGTCTGTCTAAAACTCTAAAAACAGGAATCATCTTGAGCACTTGGCAGAGTACAGATAGGAAATATGAGTTCCGGATGAACAGTCAAGATGAAACCATATTAATTGCACATATATTTTCTTTGTGAATCTTGGAACTTATTGTTATAAATTAGAAACCATGTATGCTGTTTGTGAAGGAGTTGAATTAAGTATGCTGTAATAGGGATCCCTGGGTGGCGCAGCGGTTTGGCGCCTGCCTTTGGCCCAGGGTGTGATCCTGGAGACCCCAGATCGAATCCCACATCAGGTTCCCGGTGCATGGAGCCTGCTTCTCCCTCTGCCTGTGTCTCTGCTTCTCTTTCTCTCTCTCTCTCTCTCTCTCTCTGTGACTATCATAAATAAATAAAAATTAAAAAAAATATGCTGTAATAGACATTCGCTGTATTCACTAGGCACCTGGGAATATCCAGAGCTTCCAATGACTTCATAATCTACTGGGAGAACAAATATCCATTCCCAGATATAATGTAAGCAGTATGGTAGCCTCACAGTCAAAGAGATACAACAGAGAGCACAAATGATTACTTTCCATTGGGAAATGAGGGAAAATCTCATTAATGGACAACTTAGATATTATTTTTCTATTCTCAGCTTATTTCTCTTCTTACCTGAATACTGTCATGGGTATTTCATCCATTATTACCATTTATTTGTGATACATTGAATATTTGGTGATTCTCACATTTATACTTTTTGCTCTTTTGTATTCCCCAAATATTAGACTCGTATTTATGACCATCTTTTCTACACTTCTGCTTGAAATGTCCCATATATATCTCAGCCTCTCAAAAACTGAGCTCATCCTCTTTATTCATTCCTTTATTCCTTATCTCAGGGAATGATCAAGTCACCCATTAAAGCTGGAAATCTGAGTTATCAGTTTGACTCTCTTTCTTCCTGCTATCATCTAATCAATTTCTTATCAATTTTGTCCATTAGAATGATTTCGTTTCCATGTATATATGTATGTAATCCTTTACACAACATGGGGCTCAAACTCATGACCCTAAGATCAAGAGCCACAAGCTCCTCTGACAGCAGCCTACTGCCCTGGAATGATTTCATTTCTTCTCCACAATCCCTTCCAAACACCTCTCCCTTACAGAGGCATGGTTGTATACAATATGGTATATACACCTCTATCACGTTTTTATCAGGCTGTATTATAATTGTCTAGTTTTTCTGCTTCCTCTAATTGAACAAGAGCATCTTGAAGTAAAGGAATGTTACTAATGCCTTTATCTTTGGAGTCTAGCAAAGACTGACATGTAACATATATAAGTAGTTTTTTTATAATAAATTTATTTTTTATTGGTGTTCAATTTGCCAACATACAGAATAACACCCAGTGCTCATCCCGTCAAGTGCCCCCCTCAGTGCCCGTCACCCATTCACCCCCACCCCCCCGCCCTCCTCCCCTTCCACCACCCCTAGTTCGTTTCCCAGAGTTAGGAGTCTTTATGTTCTGTCTCCCTTCCTGATATTTCCCACACATTTCTTCTCCCTTCCCTTATATTCCCTTTCACTATTATTTATATTCCCCAAATGAATGAGAACATATGTTTGTCTTTCTCTGATTGACTCATTTCACTCAGCATAATACCCTCCAGTTCCATCCACGTTGAAGCAAATGGTGGGTATTTGCCATTTCTAATGGCTGAGGAATATTCCATTGGATACATAAACCACATCTTCTTTATCCATTCATCTTTCGATGGACACCAGGCTCCTTCCACAGTTTGGCTTGTGGACATTGCTGCTATAAATATCGGGGTGCAGGTGTCCCGGCATTTCATTGCATCTGTATCTTTGGGGTGAATCCCCAACAGTGCAATTGCTGGGTCGTAGGGCAGGTCTATTTTTAACTCTTTGAGGAACCTCCACACAGTTTTCCAGAGTGGCTGCACCAGGTCACATTCCCACCAACAGTGTAAGAGGGTTCCCTTTTCTCCGCATCCTCTCCAACATTTGTGGTTTCCTGCCTTGTTAATTTTCCCCATTCTCACTGGTGTGAGGTGTAACATATATATAAGTAGTTTTAAAAAATACTTTGTTGACATGAAGCAGCATATAGTCTAGATCTTGAAAATAAATAGGAACAGTAGCCTCTGGGTTGTATAAAACTGATGGCACTGATTTTGTTTTATTTATTTTACTTTTTTAAAAAATATTTATTTATTTATTCATGATAGATATAGAGAAAGAAAGAGAGAGGCAGAGACACAGGAGGAAGGAGAAGCAGGCTCCATGCAGGGAGCCTGACATGGGACTCGATCCCGGGACTCCAGGATCGCGCCCTTGGCCAAAGGCAGGGGCCAAACCGCTGAGCCATCCAAGGATCCCCCAGTGATTTTGTTTTAAACTCATGTGTGCATCACATTTTTCCTCTTTTTTTGATATTATGCTTTGACCCCAGAATTCCTGATATTCATGTGGAGATTTTTACATTTTCAGATCAGTGGTAAAAGAATATTTTGAGCCACTGCTCTGTGGGGCTGAACCCAATTTTTTGGGGGTGTTGCCGTTTGTATCATAGAATATGTGTATGCAAATTATTTGAATAATGTATTGCTCTGTGCTCTTATTATTCCAGGTAATAATTAGAAAATGTTAAAATAAATATTCTGATGTTAAGGAAAGTAAATGTAGGTCTCAAATTTAACAGTATTGAGATGAAATGGAGATCGTTCAGTCTATCAAAAGCGCAGGATCTTTAGTGTAATCTGGATGCCGCTGGATTTAAGCTAGTTGAGTGTGGAATAGTTGAAAAAAAGAATAAAGTTAGATATACTTGTAGATATATGAATGATATGCAACAAATATATTGTCAGTAATTGCGTCTAAAGAGAAAAGTATAGTTAAGATGTTCTAGGAATGGGACTTATTGAGAATGAAGAAGTAGAATGAGGTTTTTATTCATATATATAGAATTGGATTCATCTCTTCTTCACTCCCACTTATAAGGTAACAATACTCTATAAACTCCTAATCTGGACACATTTTTAAATATGTGGTGAGATAGATGGCTGGTAGTGTGGCAGGATATTTAAAATTTGCATGGTTTAAGGAAAGGTGAGACAAACTCATGGCCTGATTGGTAGGTGAGAGAAGTGCAGAGCATTTCTTTATTTTTACCTGAAATTGATTTAATACTATGTATTTTTAATTCTTATGAAAAGCAAAGATTGGTTAAAATATCAGAGGAGGGGCACCTGGGTGGTACAGTTGGTTAGGCATCTGACTCATGCTTTTGGCTGCTGTTGTGATCTTGGGGTCATGGGATTGAGCCCCACATTGGGCTCCGTCCTCAGTGTGGAGTCTGTTTGGGACTCTCTCCCCCCTCCCAGTGCCCTTCTCCATTCCATGCCACTCTCACTCTCAAATAAATAAATCTTTAAAATGTCAGGGGGAAAAATAGCTATTTTGGCAGTATAACTGCACATAAACT
The DNA here is from genome assembly GCF_048418805.1 of Vulpes vulpes. NCBI lineage: Eukaryota > Metazoa > Chordata > Mammalia > Carnivora > Canidae > Vulpes > Vulpes vulpes. Next base: position 106,100,491 of record NC_132780.1, read on the forward strand.
CTGTAAGCTGGCCTGTCATTATAAACATGCTTAGTATATTTAAACGAAACACTAAAAGCCAAAAATCTAAAGGTATTTATTTCTTGATCTTGTTTTTAACTTGTTCTCATTGAGTTGTTTAATACTCAAGTGTTGTTCAAAAGGATAGAGCAATTCAGACCAGAGATTGGACACTAAAAAGGCTCAACAAAATTTAGTTGTTGAGAGCGACCGTTATTTACTAGCTCTGAAAAAAAAAATCTCTTCTTTTGGCAGAAATTGCCCTTTGGCAACTTAAAAGTATCTTTTCTCCCTCCTCAAAGCCTGACAAATGGAAAAGTTGTGCTGAATGGATGTCTTTAGTATCTACAACCAGGAAAAAAACTGTGTTTCTCAGAAGGGATAGTGAAAAGTCTTAAGAAAACTGGGTTATGGGTGGATTTGAACAGATTTCTTTTCTTCCACTGCAAAAAGCCTTTAGCTTGTTATCATATCTCCTAGCGGGATCAGCTTGTAGCAAATTCAGTTCCATTTCAGGAGTTACAAGTCTTCGGTTAGAGGCAGAAAACTAGAGAGAGCTCTACATCTGAACAAAGTAATCTTTGCCATTTATGAAGCTATTTTAAGTATCCATTAATTCCTCTCAAACAAAGGTAAAGAAGCTGAAGGCTTTAGTTGGCTTAAATTAAGGAGAATGATAATTCTCCTTTGTAACATATTTAATGGTACGTATTCACTTCTATACGTTTGTGATGGTCCAAGTAATGCAGTGATACCAAGTCTCGATTCCACGGGACAGAGAGAGAGTAAACTCATGGGTAGCTAAGAATTTGATCTGAGGCTGAGGTAGGTATTTTGTTACCTCACAGAGACCGAAAAGGCTTCCTGTCTGAAAGGGCTTCCTGTGATTTTGCCACGGTGTTTGCCACTTGGCCTCATTTTCTCCCATTTTCTTCTTTGTATCCTACATTCTCGTGAAAACAGAACCGTCCAGCTCTCAGCCAAGCCTGAGCTTATTTCACACTTGTGTCTTTATTCATCCTCCCCTCTGTGTTATAAAATTTCCACTCCTTTAAATTGCTAACTCTACTGATGCTTCAAAACTCACGTCAATGGCATCTTCTCCAGGAGACTGTTCCTAACCAGCTGGTCTGGGTGGGGTGCACTTTCTGTACCACCCCATAGCTCTCTGCCCAGTCTTTCTGTCACACTGGGCCACACCTATCTCCTCTTATGGACTATGATGTACTCGAGAACAAATACCACTGCTTTGTAAATCTTCAGTGCAGTCTACTGTTCCAACACGTCATATGGTAAAATAATTACTTAGTTAATAATTAAATATATCAATGACTGCTACAGCTTCCTGCCTTCTGGGACTTCCAGGTTATAGAGAAGACAAATAGAAGAATACACAAATATATACATGATTCTAAGGCAATATGACAGCATAATGGGGTGGCATGATTTAGATTTGGGATCAGGAAAGTCTTTGGGGAGAGGACAATGAAATTTGAGGCCTGAAGAATGAATAGGAGTTAACCAGACCAAGAGTTAGGGGTAGGAAGAGCAGCCTCAACAGAGCAAAGAGCACGGATTAAAGGCCCTTTGCAAATCTATGTTAGGCTTTTTAAAACATTCACAGCATTTTGTTGAGGAATCGTTTATATAAAATAATTGTATATATTTACACTGATTTTAAGGAGAGAGCTTTGCAATTTTGACACGTATATGCAGTCATGAAACTACTACCCAGATCAAATACCATTTTTATCACCCCATATATTTCCTTGTTTCCTCTATTTTAAACCATTTCACCCCAGGGGGTAGCAACTATTCTGGCTTTCATCGCTCAGTATGATGCCTTCAAAGAACTTGAAAAAAATTTAGTGAAACAAAGGTAGTGAGTAAGGGGTTGGTAGAGAGATGTGAATACAGTGGTTAAGGGGAATGGCAGGTCATGGAGAGTCTTGAGGACCTGGTTCAAGATTTGGAATTTTGGCATAAGTGAAATGAATAGCTGTTGAAGACCTGAGTGGAGGTGACATGATTGGATTCATGTATTAATAGCTATACTGATTAGAGAGGGTTAAAAGTATAAATAAAGGAGCCAGTTAGGAAAAGCTAACCTAATATTCTAGGGTTAGAGAGGACAGTGGCACGAGCCAAGGAATAGCATGTAAATGCAGAACAATCAATAAATATAAGATCTAATTTGGAGTTTGTGGACAAACATTTATTAAAATAAACTCTATTATTTTAGCAAAGAACATCATTAAAAGTTATGGTTGCTAATTTAAACAGCTAATGTTGCTAAAAGCTAATAGAGATATTCTCCCAATTTTAAGTAGGATTTATTATTTCCTATGTACTTAATAATGAATTCTACCTATGAAGGGAATATTGCTTGAGTTTTCTATAATAACTATCCTAGTATTTGCCTTTTGGCTTTAAAAAAGATTTTCCATCTTTCTCTCCATCTTTAACCATGAGAAAGTCTTTCTTTCTTTTTGTAATGAGTTTAAGGTCATACCCAAACCGAAATTTTCATTTTTACCTATTCACATTCTCAAAATATGACTCACTTTGCCAGCAAAAATCAGTATGCAGAGTGAATACTCCAAAGAAACATGCTGTTGAACACTGTTACCCTTAGATTAGATTTGAAGTACTTAAGCAAATAAAATGACATTTATTACTTAGGTGAACATCATCTCCTTTACTAAACATTTATTTTAGTTTGCTTGTTTTTCCTGTTTTGAAGAAAAGAGTTTATTTCTCCAAATAGTTTAGTCAGTTTTTGTTTTGTTTGTGTCCACGTTTTGACAACCTGATGCTTGTTTTTGATTCTTTATCTAAGCGGTAAAATGGGATGATAAAAGTGGTTAGGTTACTGTATTAATTTCCTAATGCTGCCACAACAAAATGCCACAAGAAGGGTGACTTAAAACAGCAGAAATTTATTGCCTCCGAGTTCTAGAGGCTAGAAGTTCAAAATCAAGGTGTCAGCAGGGCCATGTTCCCTTGACACTCTGGGTAGAAGAATCCTTCCTTGCCTCTTTCAAGCTTCTGGTGCTTTACAGGCCATCTCTGGCATTCTTTGGCTTGTAGATGCATGGCTCCAGCTGTGTCTTCACATGGCATTCCTTTATAAGGACACGAGTCATGTGGAATTAGAAACCCACCGTATTCCAGCGTGACCTCAGCCAAACTAATTACATCTACAATGACCATATTTCCAAATAAGGTCACATTCTGAGAGACTGGGGGTTAGGATTTCAGTGTATTTTTTTTTTTTATGAGGGGAGCAGGACATGATTCAACTTATAACAGTTACCAAAAACAGTAAAAGTAAAAGCTTCTGCCACTGGGACACTGCCTCCCAACCAACCTCTCCATTTGCTACAAATATTTTTATCATTACATATAGAAAATAACTAAATAAAGATATGAAAAGCTTGTGTGTATACACACACTCACCTTTTTAAAAATTTTTTTTATGATAGTCACACAGAGAGAGAGAGAGAGAGAGAGGGGCAGAGACACAGGCAGAGGGAGAAGCAGGCTGCATGCACCGGGAGCCCGACGTGGGATTCGATCCCGGGTCTCCAGGATCACGCCCTGGGCCAAAGGCAGGCGCCAAACCACTGCGCCACCCAGGGATCCCCCACACACTCACCTTTATAGACCTAGAATGAATCCCATCACTGATAACTCATGGAATAGTTAAAGAAGCTGTGAAAATGTTATTTTAAATTTCCACGTCGAGTTTATTCCTTTTATTTTGGCATAGTCATTAGCAAAATTTTCTTAGAGCAGGCTATGCCTCTGTTTTTGTAGTATCAGCACATTTGTTTTCATTCCTTTCTCTGTAGAGTAAATTTAATATAGGCAAAATAAAATGGAATTCTGATGGACAGCTTCTGTTTCTCCATCCTGGATGAGATGGCTTACAAAATACCAAAATGCTCAGCAATACGGCTTACAGTGGATTTTTAACTGCTTCTTCCTTACACTTGGGAAGATGCATCATTCGTAGTGAGTCTCACTACTCTGGACAGGTTATCTAAATAATTCAGTTACTCTAGCTCTGAATTTTCTCTGTAACCTGATTTTTTCCCCACTAGATTCTCTAATCATTCTGTAATACTCAACTGACATTTAATGCACGTCCACAGTATACCAGCCACAAAGAAACAGAGATATTTTCTAACTCCTTAACAACTAAATCTAGGACTGTTTTTCCTGGCTACTTTTCTTAACAATTTTAGCGATGGATTATAGTACCTTTAACTATAGGAATCAGTTAAACAGACTAGAAGGATGAGTAAATATATTAGAGGATGTTATAGTTATTCTTGTACCCTGTGTTGTGCTTTTGTGACTAGTGTTTTTATATATATATATATATATATATATATATATATATATATATATATATTTTTTTTTTTTTTTTTGTTTCAGCTGAAAGAGACATCAGTGTCTACTGTGGGGTGCAGGCCATTACAATGAAGATTAATTTTTGCACCGTACTGTTCTCGGGTTATTCTGAAACCGATCTGGCACTGAATGGAAGGCATGGGGACTCCCACTGCAGGGGGTTCATCAATAACAACACCTTCCCCGCAGTGGTCATTTTCATCATCAATCTCAGCACCTTGGAGGGCTGTGGAAACAACTTAGTGGTAAGACAAGTGTGAAATTATGTGCTGGGTTTGGGGTCACGACAAAAAGTCGCCCCATTTCATGAAGTAATCAGAAACCCAGTCTATCTTTCAAGAAAAAACTCCAATAAAACTGAACAGGTCACTTCCTTTGCCTGTTGGAGGCTTCCGACATACAATTTTATTTCCCAGTAATGGTTCTGCTTACTGTAGCTGAGCAGTTGAGGGGCATGAGTTCAGCTGTGCTCTTCTAAACAGCATTAGTTGTGTGAGTGACATTGATGAGTAGGCCCCTACGGCTTATCATTAGCTATGCTTCTCATGCTTTTTATGGAACTATCTTATCATACAAAATTTGTTTGTTCTGGTGAGTTTGGCAATGATCCCTTGGCCCGTTGCTTCTTAGTGACCTCATTCAGAAAGAAAGATGAAATATAGAATGGGAAACTCAGAATCTTCCAGGTTCCAAGTTTTACCATGGAATGACCCACAGCAATGTTTTGTGGAAGAGGGCTGTTAGCATTTCCAGAGTGATATTCTTCACCACGTGGGTCTGTCCTTTGAACTTCCAAATGTTTTTCATACCCAAACTTACTCATGAAATCCCAATATATTGTTCAAAAAAGGAAACCTCTCTAGTCATTGTGAAAATCAAAATTTTTATAATACTATATTATCAAAATTTTTATAATACTATATTATAATACTATAATATAATATATTATAATACTATAATACTATAATACTTCTATAATACTAAACAATAATATAATGTTTGAAGCAGTATAATAAAATACTGCTTCAAACATTTCCACCCTGAATGAGAACCACTAATCTATGCTATTCATTTATTTATGCTTTCATTGAACACCAAAAAAAAAAGAAGAAAAAAAAAGGAAAAGAGAAGAAAAGGAATTGAATAAGAAATTGATTCTCCCAGGAATTAAAATTAATTCAAGTATAAATATTGTTATTTGAGGGGTGTTACACTGAAATTCATTGAGTTCTGTTTTTCATTTTGCTTGTTTAGATATAATCTTATTGGTAAATCCTAACACAGACAAAAAGGAGACACAATGAGCATTACCACTTAGCCCAGTGAATGAGGAGAAACTGGCTCTTCCTCTTCATAAATTATTGTTTGAGATTAAAAGAGAAGGCTTAATTTCTCTAAGGGAAGGATTTCTAAGACTGGATGGGAGATGGCAGACAGGAAAAAGATTTCTTTGATCTCCTTCTTTATCTTTTCCCAGAGGGCATTTAGAATATTGTGCCCCTGACCATTTCCAAGCCTGTAGCATAAGTATTGTTGACTCTTTTTATTAAAAACATTTATTCATCTCTCTGAGTTGTGCGCAGAGGTTATGAGGTGGGCCTGAGGGAGAGTGACGCAGGCTGCTTATTACATGTCTGGGTTTCCTCGTGGAAGGAGGAGCCTAAATGGAGAGCCAAGTTTTCCCTCCTCCCACCATACCCTGGGATCGATCTCTCCTTCATGGCACTTTCTTCTTTGGATTTAAGTCTTGCCCTGCTGCCAAGAAAACAATTCAGGAGTGATGCCAGGCAAAGCATCTGTGTGTGTGTTTGTGTGTGTGTGTGTGTGTGTGTGTGTGTACATGCATTTGCATGTGCACATGCTATTTATTTTTTAAAAATCTAAAAAAAATCTGAATAATTTGGATATAAAAATGACTATATACATGTGTGTGTGTGTTGTTTGTTTTGTTTTCACAGACTTAGTATATTTAGTTAGCCAGTCAGGGAAGTGTGGGAGGAAGGGAAGATGTGCTTATTTTTTTCATTTTTGGCATGGACGTCACCAGCTTTGGAGTCTGCTCCAAGGACAATCCTACATAGGAAAAGTTAAGTAGACTATTACATCATTGGATTAGAATAAAAACATGTTTTCGTTTGTAATGATTCTAGCTCTGCTCAAAAATTAGTTAGAGATTGCCTCAGCTTTGCCCATGTGCTTATAAGTTTATGCATAAAGCTTATTCTATTATTGAAAGTATTACAGGTTTCCATAATATCTGCTAAAAGTATTTATTGAGAGTCATACTGCCTTTGACATAATGGGGAGGCTCTATGGTGTTATGAAACTCGAGAACATTATTGACTATTCCCAAAATGATGGTTCTCAAATTTTAGTGGGATTGAAGAGTCCAATGAAACCTAATCAGTCTCGGGAAAATACACATATGGACAATATTTTGATATAACTTCTGGGAGTTCATGATCCCTCTGAAACCCATCTATGAACTATTGCCCTGGAAAGAAAGAAGAGTCTCCATATAGGTACCACAGAGTAAGGCCCTCAGATTGACTCTTAGAAAATTTATGACCTTGATTCATTTGTTCAGAATTTATCTCAGGGTTCCCAAGATGCTGGTGTCACTGTGTGGTGACAACCGTGCCAAAGCAAACAAGGCTAAGTGGAGTCACTACCCACAAAGAGCTCTGATTACATGGAAAGGGACTGCTGGTTCAGCAGACTGCTCATGCACTGTGACTCCTATGATGCAAATGAGCACTACCTACGTCAGGAGTTTTCCTAGGGAACATGAGATCCAGGGGAGAAGCAGGGCATGTCATGGTGAAGTGGGGGAGAAAGAGGCAGAGGGAGCATATGCAAAGTCGCAAGAAGGGTCCTACAGCTGGGACATTATTAACCAAGAGTATGAGTCCAAAGATACGAAGCCGAAGTCAAAAACAAGATCAGATTAACAGGAATCTTTTAAGCCAAGCCACAGAATTTGGACCTTACTCATGAACATTTTTGAATTACTTGTTGTAGCACTCTGAACATGTAATCTCTCTCCTTTCTTATTTGTGAAATGTGAATAAAGAGTTTTTGGTGAATATGAAGTTTCATTTATTTAAAAGACATATATAATCACTTATACATAGCATTATTTTGTATATAATCTCAAAGCTATGGCATGCTGCAGTTGAAACAGACCCTAGAACTAATGTGGTGTAATGTTTTATTTTGCATACGAAATGCCTAGATTTATAGATAGCTATTAAATCTCTGAACTTGATCTATTCTAACAGGTATCCACAATTCCTGGAGTCAGTGCTTATGGAAATACAACTTCAGTACAAATAGGAAATATTTCGGGATACATTGATACTCCAGACCCACCAACAATCATCAGCTATCTACCTGGGCTTCTTTACAAATTTAGTTGTAGTTACCCACTGGAATACCTGGTTAATAATACCCAGCTTGCCTCGTAAGTTCACATTCTATCCTTGCTTTCACATTCTGTGTTTATGTTTGGGTCATGTTTTTTTTTTTTTTTTTTTTTTAATCTTCAAGAGACTTATAAAGATAGCAGGGTTTGTTGAGAATAGCCAAACTCAAAGTAATGGAAACCATATTAAGTCTTGTATTTATCATCTATCTATCTATCTATCTATCTATCTATCTATCTATCATCTATCTATCCAACATTGTTATGACCCATATCAACAGATCAGATATATATATATATATATATAATTTCCCCCCAAATTAAAGCTGGCTCAAACTGGTTGGATGTCTACCTGGGATTCTTCTCACGCCCTTCAGAATTGCCCAAGAAGCTCAGAACTGTGTACTTATGCAGTCCAGAAGAGCTGTCCTGTTTCCAGTGCATAAAACAGCTACTGCATTGTTATGTCCTGTTTGGCTTCAGTCTCTGCCATCTGCTTTCAGTGTTGGACTCTGCTGCCTCAGAATCTGAGGACTGCATGCCTTTTGCTGCAGACACAGCACAGGTGCCGATGGTTCCCAAAGAGCGGTGGCAACACTCAGAGCCAAAGAGCTTCAGATATGCGCTGAGGCCACAGCCTTTTGTTTATAGTCATGCATTCATTCATTTTTCCCAAAGTACCTACTCCAAGACAGGGCTCTATTCACATTACAACACAGTCATCTGGATTTGTCAAATAGTTTTGACAAGATGGGGTAGCTGAGTAAAAACTTTCTCTCCTCGGTGCTAGAATTTGCTTTCACAAAAGTGTAGTTATTGTTTAATCTCAGTCATGAGTGAATGTAGAGGCCACATTCTGTTTCAGTTAAAAAAAATGATCACAGCTGGTTGTGATGGCACAATGATGATAAATACCTGGGTGAAAAGCAAGGCTGGGAAAGCAAGAAAGGCTTGGAGTCAAAACAATGCAGGTGTAGAGGGAAGTGAGTCATTAGGGTGTCATGGATTAGTCTGCTCCCTCTCTTCCTCAGTAAACACATTCCTGAGATGCCGTGTACATGGAAATCCATTCATTTATTCAATAAATAGTTATCATACTTCTACTATGTGCCATGCAGTGTTCTACCAATGAACAAAGTAAAACAAAATCCCTGATCTCATGAAACGTCTAATGGGATTGATGAAAGCGTGTCTGTTTCAGATTCCAAAGCTGACGTTCTTCTTTAAAAAGTCTCATATATGTAATGCAAAATGGAAAGATGCCTTTGTAAAGAAAAAGACCGTAAAGAACAGTCTGTCTTTATTTGGTCTCTCTTGCTTTTTGATTATTTATCTGTTCAGTGATTTAAATAGTGTGCGTATTCCGGGCCTGGTTAAAAAGTATGTCAAGCTTACTCAAGAGTTTTAGTGCCTTAAACCCAACATTAATGTATAACTGAAACTTTTAATTTAGAATCTCATCAGTGCTTTCCTTTCTCTAAATCTGTTTTAGGTCCTCAGCGGCTATTTCTGTGAGAGAGAACAATGGTACATTTGTCAGCACTTTGAATCTGCTCCTTTATAATGTGAGTTGATAGGTGAAGGATGTCACGTTCTCTTGTACCGTTCTGAGGAGCCATTTATGCGGATGGATTTTATATGAAAAGCTACCAAGAGCCACATTAACCCTGTTATACTTTGGTAGCATTTATGCATCTTACTAGCAGTTTTTTATATCTTAGTGATAAATATACTAAAAACTATTACTTTCTAAAAGTTGATAAATGACTTAGATTTTATTTGTAAATGTGATTCTACATAGCTACTCCAAATGTCTATCTACATTTTTATGTATATATTTATTTGCACACATGTGTATGTAGCCATAGTCAGGGTTAAGAATTTGGAAGTAATATTTTTGTGATAAAAAGATAGGAAGAGTCCAAATGATACTTTCCTTGGTGACGAATGTGTTAATGCTTTCCATATGGGCTTTGGCTGATGATAATTCTATCACATTTGAAATAATTTGGGTCGACTACATGGTATTGTCTAAACTCTTGTCATGTAAATATCGACAGTGGCAGCAAAACGTGAAAAATACATGGATTTCTATTTATAACTCTAACATTAATCCCCCAAATGATATTTTCATGTTGATTAAAAATTTTTATTCATACATTTTAAATGCCTGATTTAAATATCAATTTTTCAATCTATCAACCAACATTTTTGTAAATTATGAATCTGATTTTTACATTATTATTCATGTCATCATGGCACTGAGTTATAATTCATGCAACTGATTTAAAAGTCAGTGCTTTATACTTTGAATATAATGAGCTATAAATATTGTAGTAGGACATTTTCCAAAGGCATTTAAAAAAATCATGTTTATAAGTGTGTAGTCTGACACCACTGAGTTCTAAACAACAAATTAAAATGTGTTGGAATGAAGATTGCCTTTCTGTCATTTCTAAACTTTCTCCTGCAAGGAGAAACTGCCAAGTTACTTGGTTCCACAATACTCAGCAAATACTTGACAATATTCATTCCCAATATGGCCAGATAGTTATTGTTTTGAGCAATATTTTTAAATTGGAAAATTCCTATCTGTTGATTTATATGTGTAAGGTCCCTGGGGTAGAATTGAGGTGACTGGTTTGGATTCAGTATTTGTTGTATTTGAGTGAAACAAAGATGATACTTCCTCATTCTAAAAAAGAAAAAAAATATATGCCCACATGGCATTGATTGACGCCTTTTTGTGTGTGTGTGTGTGAAATTAAACTATTCTACTGGAAAAGCAGAAAATAAAAATTTAGAAGTGCGGATTTGGGGAGAGCTTTGCTCTGAGGGTCTTTCCTTTATAATTAGAAATAGTATTCTCCTGTTATGAGCTAGGCATAATCCTTCAAAAACTTTCTAGAATCTTAACGCTAAATAAAAGCCTATGATTTGGTGATAACCTTAAGATTTTAATTCTATGGTAAAAAGGTAACCAATTGTTTGATATAAGACAGTAAATGAAATAGGTAGTGTCAAAACATGTCTTTTTTTTTTTTGATGTCTTGTGCTTTATATTTGATAAGATTCAACATCTTAAGAGCCCTGATGAGAATAGATTGTAAGACTATAATTCAGAAAACAGAATAAACACATCTAATTTTTACCCAGTTTGCAATAAAGGTGTCATTGATGATTGAATTAAAATTAATTGAATTTTAAAAGTTATTTACTGAACAATTATGTAATGAAATTTGACAATTTCTCCACAAAATACGTTTTAAATGAACAGACGACTTTTTAGAGCAGTTTTAGGTTTACAGAAAAACTGACCTGGATTTCCTCTATTATATACAACTTGATTTTGGTGTATATTTGTTACAATTGATGAACCTGCATTGGTATATTAACTGAAATCGATAGTTTATATTTGGTTTCACTCTTCATATACATTTTGTGGATTTTGACAAATGTCGATGACATACATCCATCATTAATGTACAAAATAGAAGATTCTCACTGCCCCCCAACTATTTTTTTAACATGATTGTAATATGGTGCCATGTTACAGGATATTACCAAACCAGTAATTTATGTAAGCCTCCAGTTTTAAAATAAATAAGTCACAAAGTGAAAAGTACAGCCTAGGGAATATAGTCAATTGTGTGGTAGTAACAAGGAAAAAAATCCTAGTAATTTACACTAGAAAAAAATGGATTTCCTTTCTTTCACTTATTGATCCAAAATCATACTTATTATAATTGTTTGGAACACTTAACATTTAGCTGTCCATATGTAATTTTATTGCAGCATTTCAGACTAAGTATTGTTTTATAACCATTAATGGTTATATCTTCCTATTTCATATGCAGAGTTTTTAATTTTTAATCCATAAGAATGATGAAAAGTTACATTATATAGCCACTATTCTCATTCTTTGGAAAGGAAAAGTTGTGCCTAATTTGGATTCATCCAATTGTTTATTTCTATGTGTTCTGGAAGCTAGTAAATATACTTAAGAAAATTTTATTTATAAAAAATGATGACTTTAATTGGCTATGTGATTTCCATGTATGTATATTATTTCAAGTTGAACTGTGGTCTTATTTTTGTGTAATATAAATGTATCAGTTTTCTTCTCTGTGGAAATGGAAAGTGAAGATGACTTTGTGAATTTGAATTATACCTAAATATTAGTGTCTTCTGAGCAAATACAGAAAGAGTAAGTCTGAAATAGTATCATAGTAATAATGTTTCTTAAAAGTTGAAGAAAAAGTCTAAAATAAATATAGTTGACTTTAGGTACAATGTTGCACTAACAAGCATAAAAAAGAAACTATACAAACCAAAGGAAAAAAAATACTTTTTAGAAGCAATTTTAGGAGGAAAAATGTGATGATTCATGACTAAACCACAGCTGAGTCACATCATTTGCAAATGACTTAGCAGTATAAAACTTGTAAAAAATTAAAAAACTCTTCTGGACACTGCTGATGCAAATATAAGATTAAAGATCTGTATATTTAATGAAGTGTGGAATATTTGGAGAAGTTTGCAAAGGGAGCTGAAAAAGATAAATAAAAATACTACCTATTAGAAATGGTTGGGGGAGCTATTACCATTTATCACAGAAATATAGAAAAAAAGTACAGCATATAATCCCTCATTTATCTGTCTTTATTTGGGAATAAAATAAAGTGCTACTTTTTCAAAAATAAAGTGTGCAAGCCATAATTTAAAAAATTCAAAATCTGTTACTTTCTTTCCAGCTTCTTAAATAGCTTACATTTTTAGAAGTTCTTTTCTTTTCCGTTTTTTTGCATTCTACATTTTTTTTCTGTTTTTTTTAAACTATTAAAGTTGCCACTTCTCAATTTCTAAACTATTGCTTTAATACTGTAAACTGGGAAGTGATATAAATAAGCTCTCTAGGACTGTTATAAAATAAGGGTAAAGAGATAGAAGTGAAGTCCCGAGACACTGTTCTATAAGTAATTGGCAAGGAATCAGGTGAAGGAACTCCATGGCATACATTTTGGCAACTTTCAGGACCCGTTGGTCTTTTTGGGGTTTTCAAATACATTTTGGTAATTTCAGATTGTCAGATAAGTGATTTGGGGCAAATGAGAGATTATCAAGAGTGTAAAGACCTACGACTCCAATGGCAAAGGGTTTAAACTAAAATAGACATAACTCAAAGAAACTATTAGCCACTAATGTAATTTAAATAAATGAGGTATTAATTTAAATAAACTCTATATCCACAATTGATTATTAAATTAAAAACTAACCACTGACTATTAACTGTTGAATGCAATTTAAATACACCGAACATTAACCATTATATATGATAAGCTATAGAAACAAAAATATTTATTCACAGAAATGAATTTGTTACTTGGGTATCGTTTAAGAACAGTTCTGCTGAGAAACTAGAGGTTTACTAGATCCTTTTTGCTGTTGATTCTGTTTATTTATGTTGATTTGCCCCCTCTTTATATGATATTATTGTTTTAAGTGGTAAATGTATTGTTTGGAAAACAATGACAGATTAATTGCTCATTTTTTTCACCATTAGGATTCAACCTACAGTCAGCAGTTAATTATCCCAAGTATAGGATTACCTTTGAAAACCAAAGTATTTGCAGCTGTACAAGCCACTAATCTGGATGGCAGGTATTTTCAAACGTCTTTTTTTGTTGTTGTTGGCTAAAACATTTTGACCACGTAAAGCCTCATGAATCATTAAGTTTGCTCATTTCATTTTTAATTTAAAAAATACTGTCATTGCCACATCATTTAGGAATGCTAGTAAATAGAAATAACAAATTGCAAAGATTAAGGGATGACAGTTATTTTGTGTCATTAATTGGAAAATAACAAGTCTTCCCATAAAGAAGGAGGGAGAATTACTGGAAGAGGGAATGGGCTGATCTTCTGGAATACCACAATGTTCTATTCTTTCATCTGAAAGATGATGAATCACATGCAATCATTTTGTGACCACTGAAGATTTGTGCACTTTACTATGTGTATGTTACTATTCAATAAAAATTTATTAAAAACAAAAGAACTCTCCCCATAATGATCTGGGCCAAAATTATTTAAAATGATCCTCAGAAACATCTCCATAAAAAAACCCTAAATCAATGAAGTTTCATATGATCAAGTTTCATATGATCACGTTTTAGATAATCCAGAATGATCAACATTGAAAGGGAATTCTAAAGCTGAGGATCCCATCCTACCCTATAATAACATTATAATGTGTACATGGTTTACTTTGGGTTTCTCACCTATTATTACATAAACTTTGTATCCTGAAGAATATTCTCCAGTATACTCTGGAAATTTAGTTCCTCCCTTTTTTTCTTCTTAGTATTGCTGTTCTTGGATCTTTAAAACTATCTTATCAAATGCAGGATTTTAAACAAAATGTTGGCATTTACTTCCCATAGACTAGTAATTTTTATAACAGCAGAGTTGGAAGGAAATAATGCATAAACCTAGGCACAGTATGTCTTGTGGAGGAAGGCTGTGTATTTGCCTCATGGTTTTCTTTTATCTAAAACAGTGTCTATCATAGACCTCCCACTTGCGCCACCACTGATCCTGGCATAATTTTCAGTGTATGATTTATGCACCAAACTCCTTGTTGTATATAGTATAATATCTTCCATCATTTGTTGGATATAGTAATTTCTGGAAACAAAAGGCTGTTGTTCATAGTGAACATAGAAGCATCTCTGTAGCTTACTTTTGGCTTTTGTTTCTTCTTATACACAATTTTTGTGTTTGTGTGATATTAACCTTAGCCCCACTTGATATAGGATGGCAGTTTGCTGCAGATTTTTAAACACCTTGAGCTTAGGAGAACATTTTAATAATCAAGAAGCCTCTGAAATAACTAATAAAAATATGATCCTATTCTATGGGGTAAGATATCTGTCAATATTTACTTCCCTTGGATTAGTAACTAATATCCAAAAGGAGGTTCTGACTCTCGGCTATGCTTGCCTCTTTCTGCAGATGGAATGTCTTAATGGATTATTGCTACACAACCCCATCAGGGAACCCAAATGATGATATTCGATATGATCTCTTCCTTAGGTAAGTCTTGTATTGATAGCAAAATCCTAGTTGTATATAGTTGAAATGAAAACTCCAGGATTGTAGGGCACTTCTATAGCTTTAAGTTTAAAGTTACATTTTGAGCTTTTAGTTCTTAAAAAGCTGGAAGAATAAAACTTGAGAAGAGTTTTCAACACAAAAATGCTGATAAAGCTATTGTTGAATGAAACTGCAAGTAAGTTAGGTCCATCAAAGATGTTTTATTCATGTTTAGGACATATGGGAATATTTCACTGTCTTAGAAAAAGCACAGTTTGGGTATTATTGGTAATCAGAGAAAGGCAGGGGGAGGTACTATTTATTCACAGCTAGACAGTCTCATCGTATGTCATGGGGAGTAAAATTAAAGTAATGGTATAGATAATTTAGACCCCAAAATGCTTTTCTTCATTTATCAGTATTTAATAAGAAAGTATGATATAAGCCTACTACTTCTTTATCAGAGCCAATAATTTCAACTTCATTCCCCAATAGACAATGATAGAGTGAATGTAATCTACATTTGGGGAAAGGGGACATTGATCATAAAAACATTCAATCATCCCAGTTTCCTTTCAGCATTTTTATCTGACAGCAGAGCAGACTTGAGAGTCAAGCAATGGCTTCTAATCATGCTTATAAAATGCAGTTGGCTCAGATCACTGCTGCTTATTGACACATGATGGGAGCAATATGATGGGAAACCAAAAGAATATGTTTTATTGCTTAATCAAGGTTAAGAGGATGGTCAGAGGCTAGGTCAAACTGACACTCTTACATCCTATTGCTGGAAGTGTTAATTTGGGCAATGTTTTGGGGAAAAAAAAGTCTGTATCAAAAGCCTTAAAATATTCCATATTCTTTGATTGAATATCCACAAGTTTGGAAGCATATTATAAAATATTTATGATTTTCTGATCTATCACTGATATTTAAAATAGTAAAACTTGAGGGCAAACTGGGTGTTCAGCAATGAGGAAATGGCTAGGTGAGTTATAGAGAACTAATGATTTGAGATCTCACACAGGCACTAGATTATATAAAGTTACTTCTAAAACAGGGAAAAATAAGACTGGTTCTGTTTTATTTCCTACCTTCTGGCTTCTTAGTATTTTTATCCTTGGTAATATGTGGTTCTTTAAATTTTAAATTAATCAAATATGAGGTGAGAGAATCAGCATATATAATTATATGTACAATGAACCTCATTTGTATAATATATGATAGAAAAGGCCTTAAGGAAATACATCAGCAGGCTCACAGTGGTATTTATGCATGGTAGGATTGTGAATCATTTTGTTTTGATGTTTTTCTTATTTTCCAAAATTGCTATAATGACCACATACTGATAATCTGGAATATGATTGTCAGACTTCTAGTATGACTGTGGCTTAGGGTTGAATTTCTTTAGTGTTCTTGTCAGAACTATAGAGAGTGAAGTGAGTAGCTAAATGAGTTTCTCAAATGTCAGTTGCAATGAAAGTAGGGGAAAAAGAAAACTGAGAAATCCCCAAATATGTGTTTGTGTTGATAAAAATAATTAAGATCAAGACCAAATGGTGCAGAGGGAGGTCTGTAGGAAGCAGTGTGGGGAGAGGTGGCAGGAGAAGCAGGGAAGAAAAGTCAATGTTGAGGGGTTGGGGTAGTAGCAGATTTCATAAACAGCCAAGAGAAATGCACACCCAGAAGGAGAGGGTACCACTCTGAGTGGGAGTTGTTAGGAACAGAGCTGAAACCCAACAAGCCAACAGCCCTGGAGAATGTGGAGAATGAAGGGATAGAGAATGACCAGAGCCTCAGAAGTGGTAGATCTCAGAAAGTGCCAGGAAAAGTGTACCTTCTAAAAAGTGAAGGATTCACCTAGGAAGATAAGAGCCATGGTTGAATAGGCTTGTGAATGAAGCTGAGGAACATGGAGCTGATAGTAGAACTCTTGATATCTTAGGTTCAGAGAGGCAGGGAAAACTCAACTACACAATTATGGTGCATTCAATGGAAACTTGTCCTTGTAAAACAAAGGCGGGAGAACGTCGAGTTGAGGAAATCCTTGAGGAAAGTCCTTACTGCTCCACATTGCCCAAAGAGTCCCCAGAAAAATGACATGTCTAGGGAAATCCAACCTTTCAAATGTGAATGGTAAGCAATGAAGATACTGCTTGCTATATTCCAATGTACTACACAAAAAATGTAAAAAAAAAAAAAAAAGCTGAGAAAAAAGAATTTTAAGGATAAACTCACTAGAAAAGGTTGCGTGAAAAACATAAGATTTGCAATTAGACATTACAACATTAATTTTTTTATTACAAAGTAACCATAAAGCAACAAAAGCAAATTTAAACAAGTGGGATTATATCAAACTGAAATCTTCTGCACAGCGAAGAAAATCATCAACAAAATGAAAAGGCAATCTACTGAATAGGAAAACCAAGAAAGAGTCTGGAATTCTAGTCCTATTTGGCAGTAATGACACAGCATCTCTCCTTCCATGATGAAGTGTTGGCAAAGGAAGTCAGCTAAAATATAAGGTTTATGTAAGATTCTGAGTCTCATAAGATAATTGTCCAAAACATCCTATCTTATGAGAGGCCAATATCTAAAAAATATAAAGGGAAGTCTGGATGACTCATTTGGCTAAATGTCTTATTCTTGATTTCAGCTCAGGTCATGATCTCAGGATCATGAGATTGAACCCCATGTTGGACTCCATGCTCAGTGGGGAGTCTGCTTGAGATTCTCTCTGTCTCCTTCTCCCTCACCTCTCAAATAAATAAATACATTTTCAAAAAAATATAAAGAACTCCTATAACTCAACAGAAAAAAAAAACCCTCATTCAAGAATGGGCAGAAGACATGAATAGGTATTTTCCAAAGAAGACATAGAGATGGCCAACTGGTACCTGAAAAGATGTTCAACACCATCAATTACCAAGGAAATGCAAATTAATACTATAATAGAGATAGCACCTCACACCTCTTAGAATGGGTACATCAAAAAGATAAGAAGTAGCAAGGGTTGGTGAGGATGTAGAGTAAAGGAAATACTTAGGCACTGTTGGTGGGATTGGAAATTGTATAGC
Source organism: Vulpes vulpes (assembly GCF_048418805.1). Classification (NCBI taxonomy): domain Eukaryota; kingdom Metazoa; phylum Chordata; class Mammalia; order Carnivora; family Canidae; genus Vulpes; species Vulpes vulpes. The sequence continues at coordinate 106,118,506 of NC_132780.1, forward strand.
CACCATGGAAAACACTATGGGGTTTCCTCAAAAAATTAAAAATAGGCAGGACACCTGGGTGGCTCAGCCACCTAAGTGTCTGCCTTCAGCTCAGGTCACAATCCCAGGGTTCTGGAATCAAGCCCCTCTTTGTGCTCCCTGCTTCCTGTTTCTCCCTCTCCCTTTGCCCCTCCCTCCCACTCATTCTTGCTCTTGCTCTCTCTCTTGAATAAATGAATAAAATCTTAAAAAAAAAATAGAATCACCATTTGATCCAGCAGTTCCACTACTGGGTACTTATGCAAGAAAATGAAAACCCTAACTCAAAAAGATATATGGACCTCCATGTTCATTGCAGCATTATTTACAATAGCCAAAGCATGGAAACAACCTAGTGTCTACTGATGGATGAATGGATAAAGAAATTGTGAACGGATATCACATGGGGGAAAAACCTCTCATAGATATCGTAGATACAGAGAACAGATTAGTGGTTGCCAGATATGGGACTTGGGGGTGAGAGATATGGATGAAGGTCAAAAGGTGGGGAAAAAAATTAAAACAGGGAAAACAGAGAAGGACAAGAAGAGAAGGAGAAAAAGAGCAAGGAGGCAAGGAAAAAATTGTCGAGATGACAATTTGTGGTGAGTTCCTTGGGTGTTCTTTTTGTTTCATATATCCTAGACTTAGAACTGAAGAAGTCAGTAACTCAGAAATATTAGTGGGCACAGATATAAATGAATGAATAGGTGATAAACCTGTCCAAATGAATGAATGAGTGAATGATGATAAAGCCTGTCCTCTCAAGCCAAAAGACTAGGAAAGGAACAGCCTAGTAAGCAGAAAACTTGCACAATAATTGTACTACTCTTAGTCTAACACCACAAAATGGACTGTGGTTTCATCTCCAACCCGGCCAGCAAAGGCTGAGTGGAGAGCCAAATTTCCACAGTTGTCTGGCCTTAACAAGGCATCCCAATCTCCCCTATAGGATAATTTCAGAGAAGCTGAGTAGGGATTCTGTACTTCTATTCTCACAAGGCAATAATGAAATACCCTTACTTTAGTCTCATGTCAAAGAAGTCCCAGTGGAGAGTCAGGACTATTCTTACTGCCCCACAGAAACAAGGCCATAGTCCTTGGGGCGTTGCTGAAGGCCACTCCTACCTTGGCTAATCAGCCAGATATTAGTAGATGCCTAATGGGGAGTAGAAACTCTCACCCTACCATCAACAAGATTCCCAATCCTTGGGTCCAGAAACGCCAAGAAAGATTCTGGTATTCTAGTCCTATTTGGCAGTAATGACATAGCATCTCTCCTTCCATGATGAAGTATTGGCAAAGGAAGTCAGCTAAAATATAAGGTTTATGTAAGATTCTGAGTCTCATAAGATAATTGTCCAGATGTCCTAGGTTCAGTAAAAATCACCTGTCATAACAACAATCAGGAAGATCTCAAGATGATTAGGAAAAGGACAAAAATAAGTGTGACAGAGTTTAGAATTATCTAAAAAAAAAAAGATTTTAAAGCAGTCATTATTGAAAGTTTTAACAGGCAATAGCAAACGTGCTTTTAATAAATGGAAAAATAGGAAGCCTTGACAATGAAATGGGAAGTCTCTGAATGGAAAAGGAAGACATAGGAAGAAAAAAATGAGAAATTTAGTACTTAAAAATACAATAATCAAGAAAACTAAATATGCAATTACCCTACAGTCTAGCAATTGCATTCCTGGACATTTTTCTCAGTGATAAGGAGGCTTATATAAGGGACTCACACAAAAAATGTATACATAAATATTAATGACAACTTTATTTGCAATAGCCAACTTTTAGCTATTTGCAATAGCCAAAAACTGGAAAAAAATGGATATTCTTTAATAGATAAGTAATTAAACTAACTGCAGTATATCTATAGCATGAAATACTACTCCTAAATAAAAATTAATGGATTATTGATTTCTATAACATAGATGCATCTCCAGATAATTACACTGAGTAGAAAAAAATCAAATCCCCAAAGGTTACATATTGCATGATTCCATTTATATAACACTTTGAAAAGATGAAATTTTATTAGAAAATTCTAATGTATAAATGAAGTTTTCTTAAAAAAACATAGTGATGGTGGGTGGTGCCTGGGTGGTTCAGTCAATTAAGTGTCCAACTCTTGATTTGGGCTCAGGTCATGATCTCAGGGTTGTGGGATGGAGCCCCGCATCTGTCCCCACACCCAGTGGGGAGTCTGCTTGAGATTTTCTACCTCTCCCTCTGTCCCTTCCCCTACTTGTGCACTCTCTCTCTCTCTCTCTCTCAAAAAAAAAAAAAAAGTAAACAAACAAACAAACTTTAAAAAAAATCATAGTGATGGTGATAGAATTATAAGAATTCAGGTAAGAAAGGATAGGACAATAAAAGAGAAGGCTATAAAAATGAGTAAAGGGAAATGGATGGAACTAGAAAACAATGTGCTACAGAAAAATTTCTATAAGACAGAAGGAAGACATAATTAGGTGTTCCAGGGGGAATAGACACAGCAGAAAGCACAGTATGGGACAGAGCAAATAAAACTAGGCAATGCAAATAAAAAGAAACAAATATAAAGGAAAAGATAAAAAGGATTAGAGTAGGAAAAATAGAAAAAGAAGGTAGGCCAAGGGAATCCAATACAGACATAAAGGATGCCCTGGATGAAATCAAAGGTTTTGTCAAATGGAAATGAGGAGAACTATAAAAAAAGACATAATCAGAAATATAATAAAAATGAGAGACTTTAATTCCCTTCTCTCAGGAAACTCAGCTCTGGTGGCCAACAATTAAGTAAGGGTATAAAAGATCTGAATGACATAGTCAATGAGCTATATATTAATAGTTGACAATACTTAACAATATGGAAACAGAAAGTCACTATGACTTGGCAGTTTTAAACACTTAAATAACACTTGGATCTGAATTGGAAATATAAACCAAAATTTTGCAGTAAGTAAAGAAAAAAGTAAGTTCTTTGAAAAAACAAAAAATCCCAAGCTAACCTAATCAGGAAAAGGGATGAACAAATCCACAAAATACCCCCAAACGTGGAAATGGCCCTACCCAATATTATACCTAATAATAGTTCTAAAATTATTAAAGGAATGTGACATCATGCGAGATTAGCCACATAGACAAAATTAGATTAGTGAGATAAGAAATAGTTCCAAAACACATGGTAAGAATTTACAATGTGATAGACTGTGACATCACAAATCAGTAGGATAAACAGAGATTTTAAAAATAGTGCTGGACAGTAGATATCCATGTATGGATATGTATGACCAACCTCTGCGAGTTTCAAACTTTTCTTCTGCAGCTTCCTCACCATCCTCAGCCTTCCTAGAGTTGAAGAGACTTAGGGCCTTGTTCTGGATTAGTTTTTGGCTTAAGGGACTGTTGTGGCTGGTTTGATCTTCTCTCCAGACCCCTGGAACTTTCTTCATATCAGTACTAAGTGTGTTCCACTTTCTTATCATTCCTGCGTTCGCTGGAATAGCACTTGTCATTTCCTTCAAGAACTTTTCCTTTGTTTTCACAACCCGGCTCACTGTTTAGTCCAGGAGACCTAGCTTTCAGCCCATCTCAGCTTTCAACATGCCTTCCTCACTAAGCTTAATCATTTCTAACTTTTGATTTAAAATGAGAAATGCGTGACCTTTCTTTTCACTTGAACAATTAGAGGCCATTGTAGGGCTATTAAGCAGCCTAATTTCAATATTATTGCATCTCAGGGAATAGGGAGGCCTGAGGAGAGGGAGAGAGATGGGGAAACATCTGGTCCGTGCAACAGTCAGAACACATTTGCTGGTTAAATTCACTGTCTTTTAGGGGCAGAGTTTGGTGGGGGTGGGGGGAGCCCAAATTACAATAGTAACATGAAAGATCACTGACCTTAGATCACCATAACAAATATAATAACAATGAAAAAGTTTGAAATATTGTGAGAATTACCAAAATGTGACACAGAGATAGGAAGTAAGCAAATGCTGTTTTGCTGCAAAAATGGCACCAGTAGACTTGCTCAAGGCAGAGTTGCCACCAACCTTCAATCTGTAAAAACCACAATCTCTGCAAGCACAATAAAGTAAAGCACAATGAAACAAGACATGACTTGCTAAAAGCCATACAATAAAATATTGAAAATTTAACATAAAAATAAAGCTCTTGTGTATGTATGAACACAGACACACACACACACCCGCACTCAAGAAATGTCCAAAGCTAAGCAACAAAGTCAAACAATTTGCAGCTTATGTAACAAACAAGAACTAGTGTTCCTAACACATAAAGAACTTGCAGAAATCAGAAAGAAAAAGCAACAACAAAATAGAAATTTGGGCAAAGGACAAAAACAATTTTCCGATAAAGAAATACAGATGGCTCTAATGTATACGAAAAGATGCACATAGTCATTTCCACAGACTTAAATGCAAATTTAAAATTATATGGTGACAGTTTATTTTTCCTACCCGATAGTAAACAATTCAGAAAAACTTCCATACACTTTGTTAATGTAGCTCTGGAGGAAATGAGGGTTTTTTTTTTTTTTCATACTTTACTGGGGGAGTACAAACTGCAATGTGATTTACAGAGGGCAATGTAGCAAAGTCTGTTAAACAATCCTACAGATGTATTGTACAGATAATTTTGCGTATATTCAAAATAATGTATAAGGCTATTCACTATTACTTTGTAAGAAAGCAAAAGATTCAAAATAATGCAAAGGCACATAAATAGGGACCTGATAATGTAAACACTGACACATGTGCGTGATGGAATACTATACAGTGTGCAAAAAGAATGAGGTGTCTTGATAAATATTCATAGGGAAAGATCCCCAAAATCCCTTGCTAAATTTTTAAAAAAGGTATGGTACAAAATAATGTAGATAGTGTCTTTTTTTTTAAGAAGGAATAAACAATAGGAATTCATTGCTTCAGCTTCTATACGTATGTATATACCCTGGGAGGATGCAACAGCAAGTGAGGTCACCTCTGGCAGATTTGAATGTGGATGCAGAATGATGTGGACAAGGGCAACGATGGGGGGGAGATTTTTCACTACATATATTTTATACTGTTTGGATTTTTGAACCTTATGAAAATATAATCCCTCTAAAATTTGATGGTGCTATTATAATCAGGATTATAATATATATTATAATATATATAAGGATTATAATCCTTAAATTTTATGATCTAGGTCACTCGTCATATTTGTTGAGTTAGCTTATGCTCTTATTAAATATCTGTAACACGGCATGATTTTGTTAGCTCTTAATGCTGCAGAAATTAGTTTACCATTTCCATTGGGCTGGTAATTTCCAGTAACGTCCTGTTTTCACATTCCCTAAAATGTAGCTGTGACAAAGATCCTCAGACCACCGTCATTGAAAATGGCAGAAGCCAGCAGGGCCGGTTTTCCTTTGAAGTGTTCCGATTTGTGAAACACAAGAATCAGAAAATGTCCACCGTCTTCCTGCACTGTGTTACCAAGCTCTGCAGAGCTGATGACTGCCCCTTCCTTATGCCTGTATGTTTTTAGCAACTTTATTCTAAATTGTCAAATTGATCTAAGGTGAAAGGTTGTCAAGTGTTAGGAACTAATTTCTGTACCAAAAGTGCATGTGTGTCAGGTCAGATGATTTTAAGTAGAGTTTATTTATTCATCCAGTAAAGATCTACTGAATGCCTACTTTGTGCCAAGCATAATACTGGGAATACAGACACGTGTGCATAAATTCTGAACTCATTTAGCTTGTGTTTGAGGACCATGACATAGTCATGGAAGAAAATAAGACAAAAATGTTATGGGGCAAAGGCAGAAATATATGGGTTGTGGTAAGAGGCAGTATTCACCATTGTGAGAGAGCCAGAGATTGGGAGGTTTGATGGAAGAGGAAGACGTGAAACCCGGGGTGTGATTTCGAAGGTGGAGAAACCCTGAAGCGATAAAATCAAGAGTGTGAGAGACACTCCATGTCATAGGTTGACCAAATTCACAGACACATAAGACAGAGTAACCAGGGAACTGCTAAGCTTTCAGTAAGGTGATGGATTAGAGTTAGAGGATGAGTGGAAAACCTATGGAGGGGGAAGGGCTGGCACTAGAAAGGTAGATTTGGGACTGATGGCTCAGGAATCCCTTGGATTACAGGTTAGAAAAGGTGTGGATCTGAACTGCATACAGCCATCATTAAAATGTTGATCCATTTAATGGTAAAAAAATATATATAATATATACTTACCATATATAAAATATTATATTATATTATATAAAATATATAATATATAAAATATATAATATATATTTATTATTTATTATTATTTATATAAATATATATATATAATATATATATATATATTTCCGACAGGCCTCTAAGGTCACATCCATATTAGCCTGAGGAAAAAAATGAAGCCACATTTTTTATTTAAAATAGTTTTAATAAGTTTTTATTTATGTGCAAATTCATGCATTTCTTCTCAACAAGTGATGGCTTGGTCCTAACCAGCTATGTCTGATGGGGTTAAATGGTGAGTCCACATTACCTTGACTCTGTGCTGACCGACACTTCTGGAAAAAATTTATTAAAGGCTTGAGAGAAATAAAAGTAGGAAAGTTTGATAAACACAGCTCTTTTTCAGGAGAACCACTGAGCTATGTAAATTAATGAGGCAAAGCACAATTATAACGGGAAGAAAGAAGAAATGTGGCCCAAGCCAGGATAAGAAACGCTGTAGCAGTTATATGCAAAGTAATTAAATAAATGCACAGAAGTAAATGGATAAAATTAAACATGTGGTATCTCTTCCAAAAGAATCTGCTTTCCAAATGGCCATAAAGAACCAATTTTGTGCCGGTGTGGAATCTCATTTGTTTTCATTAACACCTCAGATTTGCGGCCACAGAGAAAGGAGGGATGCGGGGAGGAGGACCACTTGGAGCCCCCCGAGCACGTCTGGAAACGCCGTCCTCTCTGCTGGTCCCATCATTACTCGGAGTGGTAGGAACATTCCTCCTTTTGTGTGTAGTAATAGATTCTTCCAAAATGGCTTATTACTTGGCTTCTAAGGAGGACTCAAAGTGGTTTCTAAACAGCACTAATTAACTGTGAAACAAGATAAACTGCTAAGCAACTTTAATTTCACAGTAGTTTCCTGTTTACTCAACTTTCACACAAAGGGCAATATTGTCTTTACAATATTTCCCTTTTCACGCATGCACGCGCTACGCATGCACACACACAGATATACCTGCTGGACGTGTGTCACTCTCCCCTTGCCCGAGCTGCTCTCAGCCCCAGAAGATGGGCCCATGTGAACTGCACCCGTCCACTGCTTTGCATCCAGTGTTTGCTTGGGTATGGCCAGTAGGGTGGCTCCATCAGGGGATGGACGTGAAGTCTACACAACTTCTCCCAGACAACTTCCCCCACAGAACTGGAAACTCCCCCCTTGGCCCATAGCCCAGGGAACTTGACTTTTTCGTGTGAATTCCCTATATCTTTATAAATAGTCCTATTAAGCTTTTCTAAAAAAGTTTAAGTACCCATGTGAGTAATTTGTTTCTTCCCAGGATCCTGAATATTACACACCCCTTCCAACGCACTCAATCACAGTCTGAATCTAATAGACACAGTTGATACACATATATTCTCAGGTACACAAATATGAAATAATAAAAGTGTGCGTATGCATTTATGCACACACTCTCCAAAGGAAAATTGCTTTGTATCAGTGTGAACCCAGAGACATTCAGAATCAATTGGATAAAACAGATGTGCAATGTAAATAACACAAACTTAAGTCAGAAAAACTGGTTCTAGCTCCAGCTTTTATCTAAACAAACTATGTGACTTAGGATTTTATGTCACTTCTCTGGGCAAATATTTCTTTATTTCTAACATGAGGGGTCTGAAGAAGTTGGCTTTAAGATTCTAACTTTATAGCTCTAAATTTTGTCTTAAAAAAGGCAGAATTATGATCTGGATTATATTGTAACAGTTTTTTTTCCTCAATTTTATATGAGCCATAAGGCTATTATGTTTTGAATAAGTTATCGTCATTTTCCTCCCATAACTCCTGTTCCACGGTGAAAAGAAAGTTTTGCCTGAAATAGATAATTAAGCAAAATGTGGTTTGGGCCTAAAAAGTTAAGACAATTGCTTGAATTATTCACTCCTCTGTGTTTGTGTAGACAGCATTATTTAAAAACAAGCCAGTGTGTTTTTAAAAATAATGCAGAAATTTATTAAATATGAAATCTCAGACTTAGTCTGCACTCCCTGAGGTTTGGTATGTGTTTTGAGTGGTTTGAAAATGACTGGTTTGTGGTTTGTGAAAGGCCCAATTCTTATCTCTGTCCGGCTGTCAGAAATAGCTCATAGAATTACACTGTATGGAAACTCTTGTTACCAATAATTAGGAATGCTTTTGGGTAGGCACAATAAAAAATATTTTTATTTCTGTAGAACATATCTAGAATCAGTTTTGTATAAGAAAAAAAAAAAAAAAAAACCTTGAAAGTGACATCTCTCTGCCCTTGTTGAGTAGATGGCTTTTCCTCATTAGCCTCCTTGCTTCTTTCTTACCTGGGTCAAATCAAATTTAAATATTATACATTTTGATTAATTTGTTAGTGTAAGATAAATTTTTTATAAAGACCAACATTTCTAAGACCCTCAAATCCCAGTAAAGATTACCAACTAGAAGTTTCTAATACTACCATAGCTAACCAGCCATGCAGGTTTGTAGGGTTCACCTACACCATATTCAGTTGCCCAAAATATCTGTGCTAAAACCTTAAGGAGCTAATGCCCTGATCATAGTGCCCCTGATGTCATGCCTGAATTTCTTCCTTTCCATTTTCAACCTATTTTCACCTCAAGGATAACATTCATTTTCCTTTTATTTTTATTTATTTATTTATTTACTTATTTACTTACTTACTTATTTATTTATTTATTTATTTATTTATTTGAAAGAGAGAGAGAGAGGGATCATGAGCAGGGGGGAGGGCAGAGGGAGAAGTAGGCTCACTACTGAGCAGGGAGCCTGATGTAGGACTTGATATCAGGACTCTGGGATCATGACCTGAGCCAAAGGCAGATGCTTAATTGGCTGAGCCACCCAGGCACCCTAACATTCATTTTCCAACACAGTAGTATTGTCTTGGTTACCTCCGTCTCCTCATCATCAAAGCCCCCAAAGAATCATGTTCAAACCTTCCAGATGCTCTTGATTCCTCTCTTTCTCTCTGCAGACTTATTTTTTATAATTTTGATAAATAGCCATAGGAAGGTGCTCATTTTGGGGCAATCATGGTGACCCCACTGTGTGGAAGGCCATATATAACAGTGTTTACATTATGATACTACAGTATCATAATTTAAAAATTATTCAATTCTACATAAATACAGAACTCAGAAATCAAGCTATATCCATCCACAGGAAAATTCTATGTAAACGTATTGTCTGGCTTAATGATCAGGGCTACCTTTTTTTTCTAAGTTTCACTTTATTTTTATCTTAAGTCAGCTAGAATTTATCTCTTCAGATCCTATGGCCGATTTTATATAGACAAGTCCAATTTCAGGCTTGATTTGCTCTCTCCAAAGCTCTCTGGTACTTGGGAGTTTTGCTCTGTTTACTCATTGAACCACTCCTTTCCCCTGGACATCTGACTTAGGTCAAGTTTAACAAGTTGTTAAAGCTCAGTACTTTTGTTTTAATGAAATCAAGGACATTCTGGTTATTTTTACCCAACATTGTAAATCCTTTTGTTGGTTGATTTAACAAAATATTCATATCTTCAAAGTTTAAAATCCTCAAAATTCCTGAAGTATTCTTTTTTGTAAGCTTTTATTTATTTGTCAGAGAAAGAAAGAGGGAGAGAGCATGGGGGAGTAACAGGCAAAGAGAGAACAGTCTCTGCTGAGCAGGACTTAAACTCAGGACCCTGGGATCATGACCTGAGCCAAAGGCAGGTGCTTAACTGAGCCACCCAAGCATCCCTCCTGAAGTGTTCTTATTTTATGCCCCACATGCTGTTAACTATTCACTAAGGGAATGCTTATCATGGGGTAGAGTTCTGAAAATTCACAATTGCAAATACTGGGAAACAATAGTACCTAATTGTTTTATTATGTAAATTCCAATGGAGAAGTCCAAGCCAAGCTAGTCAACCCATGTCATTGAGTTTTATGGGGAGTTAATAAATTCATTGGAATCTCCACATGGGACAGACACTCTGCTAGGAACTGCAAACACACTAAAGAATGGTCTCTGCTCTCAAGGATCTTAACATTCAAAAGTAGAGAGACTCGACAAATGTAACACACAGTGGAAGGGATAAAGTTTGGAACTTCTCAGGGTGGCTGGGTGGCTCAGTCTGTTGTGCTTCCGACTCTTGATTTCAGCTCTGGTCATGATCTCAGGGTTGTGAGATTGAGCCCCCGGTCAGCTCTCTGCTGGGTGTGGCACCTGCTTAACTCTCTCTCTCTCTCTCTCTCTCTCTCTCTCTCTCTCTCTCTCGGGCGCCTGGGTGGCTCAGTTGGCTGAGCTTCTGACACTTGACTTTGGCTCAGGTCATGATCTTAGGGTCCTAGGATCAAGCCCTATGTTGGCCCATAGGGGAGATGGGCCTTGATGATTCGCTTGATGATTCGCTTGATGATTCGCTCCATCTCCTTCTGCCCCTCCCACCCTGCTTTCTCTCTCTCAAATAAAATAAATACATCTTTTTAAAAAACCTCTCTCTCCCTCAGCCCTCCCTCTCTAAAAAAAAGTTCAGGAGTTCTGAATTTGACATATATAGTCCATTTTACCATATATGTAGGTAGCTAAAGATTAAAAAGAGTTTGTGCTAAGAAAGGAAAAATATTTATTCTGTATATATCTTTGTGCTAATGTTTACTTTTTCCATTTCTACTACGTATATGAGAGAAAAGCAGAGAAAAAGAATTTATCTGCTGCTTCTGGCTTTCAAACAGCTATGGTATTGCTACCATTATTTTCTTCCTATGGGTCCTCAGCGAGCTGCATGTTTTTTGAACAGCCCATCAAGTTTAGTATTCCAATCTGTTCCAATTCCAGAAGGTTTCTTTTAATATATATGTATATGGTAAGACCAAGTAGGTATAAGAGAAAAAAACCAGAGTGTGTGGTGGAAAAGATCTGGAAAGTGTCTACCTCTCCTTTGGGACTAGACCAAATTGCAAGATACTGGAAATTGAAGGACACCAGAAACAGCTACTACATAAAGTGATTCTCTCTACCTTTATCCACTATCAAATATAATTCCAAATAATATTCAAATATTACCTGCTTTGATTTTAGCCATCTGCCAGGGTAGGATGCTTTCATTTTTTTATAGTCCCAGAACCTATAGCTGATATAGCTCATTTGACAGTTTGTCTCACGTGAAGATTTATCCCACAGCCCAGGCCTGGAGAGGGATACCTGAGATATTGTTCCTACAGAAGTATTTGTGGTAATGTGGGAGAGAAGGGAATATTCTGACCTCTTTAATTAACTTCAGGATGCAGAAAATAGTGTGGGCATCCAGTCCTAGCACTTCCTTTTTAAAAGATTTATTTATTTATTTGAGACAGAGAGAGAGAGAGAGAGAGCGCACAAGCGCACAAGCATGAGACAGGGAGAAGGAGAATCAGGCTCCCTGCTGAGCAGGGAGTCAGATGTGGGGCTCCATCCCAGGACCCTAAGATCATGACCTGAGCCAAAAGCAGATGCTTAACCAACGGAGCTACCCAAATGCCCCAAGTCCTAGCACTTTCACCTAATTTGGGACACATAGGAGGGAGGAGTTTCTATTCTTTAAACCCCCCCCCCAAAAAAAACAAATAAGTGTGACTTGTAAACAAAGAATAACTTTGAAAAAGGAACTTTAGAGCATTAGATATTCTCCATGTTCCAGTGAGGCAACTTATCTTGGAAATCTTTTGGAAGAATTGATCACAATTCATTCATTCCATCCATTTCCATGAGAAACAAATGTCTTTACAAAATAGTGTTGGTTGGAGGTTAGGGTTTTCCTAAGGGTGTCCTATAATGAAAATGTGTGGCTTTTTTTGTTCTTTTTGTCTTATAGTGGTGCACTGCACCATTCTAAAGAATACTATAAATAAGTACTCTATTAATTTGGGGCATTGTAATTCAGGCTCAAACAGCAGAATCATCATTTCTACCAAGACTCATGTGTCTTAAAAGACATGGCATCAGATGGCCTATAAATATCACATCAGGTTCTCCCAATCAATTGTTTCAAATACTAATCCTGGGGTTTCATAGCTTAAGATATTCATCTTTATAACTAAAAATATTTTCCATACTTGGCTAGTTTATATTATTTTAGAAAAAGAATTCTGAAGCTGAGCTTTTATTTAAACCTGTTTACTTTATCATGGAGGCTATGACAGATGGAAGTGTCTTCATCTGTAAAATGGGGGTAGCGATAATATTAAAACCATATGGCTGTTATGAGGACAAAATGTGATAACATGAAGGAGCACTTTGTAAACTGTATGGCATTACACACATGATAATTGTAATGATATTTAGACTCCAAAATCGAACAGTCAACTGCACACATTTTATGGTTCAAATAACGGACCTTCACAGACACATATATACTTTGTATTTAAGAACAAAAAGGAAATCCACTCATTGTGCATGATCGGGGTTAATGGCTATATGACTACCAAATGAGGAACACAGGTTGGGAAACCAGGTGAATCCATTCATTGCATCTATTATTATGTTTGCCAGGAACAAGTAAAAAACTGATGTCTTTAATCTTTTACTTAACAGATGCAAAAAACCCTACAATTCAAGATTAGGAGCCATGTTTTCCTTTCATTTAGTTATTAAGTGTGAATTTATCTTTTTGGAACTTAAAATGATGTTTTTGCAGATTATGATGGGCAAATTGGCAACACTTAAAATAGAGCGGCACTAAATAATGAATATTTCTCTAAAACAAAATAACAAATGGCAGGTTATAGGGCTATAAAAATGTAATAGCTGTTAACAATTACTGCCCCCACTAACGTGACTAAAGAGATAATGACAAAGCAAAGTTGGCAGGATAGAATATAATATAGTATATTTTGCAATTATATTTGTATGCCCGGGGCAGTGGCAGGGTTAGGCTTATGGAATAGAAAGATAATAAAACCTCAGACACGTGGAACAGAAAGAGAATGATTTAGGATGATTTTCATTATTGCCTTCCCCATGGAGCTTGTGGATGAAGATGAGGGCACATGTAGGTAAAAAGTAATCACAGAATTATAATAAGCATAAGTAAATATTTAGAGATACAATATCACTTTTCTTTTTCTTTTCTCTCCCAGACGAGACTCCAACCAACAATTCACAGCTTGGTAAGATAATGAACATATATTGAAAATAAAAGTATGATTTTCAAAAATTTTAAGTATTTTTTGACGATCAGTTGCAAAATTCTAAACAACTAAATATAATGAGTTCTGATTTTATGCATGTGTTATATTTTACGTAACAGTTCACTGAGGATTTCTGAATTGATATGTGACCTGTTGGTCAATTTTTATAGCATTTTATAGATGATTTTTTTTTTGCCTGCCTATGGGATACAAGATATCTAAATCACATAATCCTTTGGTTATTGAATTATAGTCAAATAGATTATAGAATGAATCAACTTCATGCTCTTACTTTACAAGATACTAATGACAGATGTTTTGCAGGTATAAATGGGGATAAGGCGAGATAAATCTGATATTGGATTTTTCTACTGTGTTTTATTGCTTGCAGGTTCTCCAAATGAACCTCCTTTCCAGCTGAATGCTGTCACCAGTGCACTGATATCGGGAATGGTCATTCTGGGAGTCATGAGCTTTTCTCTTCTCCTGTGCTCACTGGCCCTTCTACAAAGGAAGACACCCACCAATTTGGTGTTGAATGGCATAAGAAACCCAGTCTTTGATTGACTGTAATGGTCCCTCCTCTTGAAAGAAGGATTCACTGACCATAGCATGGGTGACTGGTCAGTGTTTCATCCAAATTGAATGCCAGCCAGCATTTGATATTTGTAGGTTTGATAGGTTTCACAGTGTAGCTTGTTAGCCTAATGATAGCGAAAGAATTGTGGTGATATTGTTCTTGTCACTATGTATGTGGCCAGCCCTTTTTGTTTGGCACCAGTGGGTATAATGAGAAGAAGCGAACAATATTCGGGACTTAGATCACACAGGATCAGTCATATTTCATTTTATTTTAATTTTCTTTTGATTAATGGTTGTTATAGAGATAAAAGGTAGGCATAGAAAAAGGTACATTTGTTGCATTTTCACCCTAAGCATTAAAACCCAATGTGATGGCATTTAGATTTGTATATGTGGTCCTAAAATGAAAGTTCCTTTTTTGTTTTATTCCAGATAATTCCAGCTTGGGGATATGTTTTAATTGGACTGGCCAATTCGGACACCTGAGATTTAATTACTCATTCTATAACCTGTGTTTTTGGCTGATTTCCATGTCTGATGACATTCATTAAAAAAAACCAAAACACCAACAATAAAACAACAAACTCTTGGGAAATGTATCTTAACCTAGAGCATCTACTTGTGTAGCAAACCGTGAAAATAGTCATTAATCTCTAAAGGATACTAAGTGACCCTAGAACATTATTCATTTGGTTAGAAATGAATGTGATCAGTTTTCTCCTGGTTCAAGTGAGAACATCAGCACATGTTGACTCTCCTCCCAGGTAAACAACTCAGCTGCCTTTGCAGCTGTGTTTCCAGCAGTGAGGCAAAGGCAAAGATCATTCTTCATTCAGGAGCCATTACAGGAGAAAACAAACCATAGTTGTGGGAGAAGACACTGTCCCCACACATAAGTATAGTGTTCCCATGGGGGAATTTAAGAACCTAGTTTCCTTTTTTTCCCCCCGTGACAACGAGGAAACTGGGTAAGTACGTTTTGCAGAACATTGTTGGAGTCTCTGAAAAAATGTCCTTTTCCCACAAATTTCTGATGCTGGCTAAACAAAGAATCTGGAGGAGCCCTACTTTCTAAGGTGTCTTCTTGAAAATGTCATGATTGCCATGGAATAAACAGTATTTTCCTATAATAGTAAACTGCAAGAAGTATGTGATCCTTTATCAGTTTTGTAAAAAAAAAAAATGTTTCAAAGCCAAGGTTTAAGCAGCCTATGTTCTTATAAAAAAAAAAAATCAACCTTCTGTTTGTTCACTCTACACAACTGAATAGAAGAATTCGGTGACAAACATCAAAACCTAGCATGTGTGGCTACCAGAAGTGCTATGCTAACTATAACAACTACTGTAGAGACTAATTTCTATTCAATATTTGTGACCCATTATTCAGAACTTAATTTACTATACTATATGCAAATCATTATGCAATTTTAAATTTGTTTCAAATGAAGTAGTTATGCTCTGAAGTTAATAATTAAATCAATCACCAAATCAAAAAACACCTTTTCTCCAATTTGCCTGAACAGATCAGAAGAAAATGTTTCTATTATGATAATTAGCCATATGATTGCCTCACCTCTCTTTTTCAAGGTGTAGATACAGTCAAAGTGAAATGGGATCTGGAAAGTCTTTGGATAATTTATTTGATATTAAAAAGTCTAACACTTAAAAAGCCAACCTCTTCTTCCCTGTGTTACTTCAAAATCACTTTGAAGTGACCATTCTGAACTTTTATCTGTATTAAAATTTTGTTTTCTACTTTAAGGGGAAAAATCCTACAGAAAAAAAAAAAAAAAAAAGGAAAGACCATGCATGCTACCATGTGACCTTTCATGTGCATGGATAGTGTTAGTCTGGTAGATCTGTTTCAGGTACTTTAAGTGAATCGCCATTAATCTGAGGATTAAATCCTGTGAATAGAACATTATCATTAAAACCAGTTGGTCAGTTTGATTTTGTGCTTTGGGGATGCCTGCTGTTCCAGTGCTGACCTTTTATATTCTATATACCACTTTTGAAAACTGAGTAATGGACACATCATTTTGCAAGCCACTTACATCTCACATTATTTCTTTGCCACCCTTTCATCATAAATGGGAGAATCAGAGCTATAATGAGACAGACCAGGTTTGTTTTATATAGCTTTGTTCTCGTCAACCTGCAGTTATATGTAGTACTTAGTTGCACTGAATATTTGGGTTACTTTAGTGTGAAAGCCTTACAAAATATGTGCAAACGTTCCTTCAGTTTTAATACCTCAAACTGTTTTTTTTTTTTTTTTTTTTTTTTGCACTTCAGGGGTAAGGTCTGATGATGTGTAAAAGATAATTGTTAATAAAATAATTATAAATGAATATCTTTAAAATAGTCATCTGGTTTTTTTAAAAAAACGATATTTCTCCTTCCTAGTCTCAACATACTCTTCCCGCTTTCACAAGCATTAAGAAGTATTGAACTTAATAGAAGCTACCTAATGGGACAGGAAAGGGCAGCGATCTCTGAAGTTAGATGAAGCTTGTTCTCTCCATTTTGAGCTTCCTGGTTAGGGCTCTGCGTCAGAAGACCTGTTCAGGAGAAGCTGATGGTAAAGAAGTGTACTTTACCTTGAATTTGAGCACTGATTAAAATTGAGCCTATAATGTTTAAAACTTTGAGGGGAAAGTCAGAACTGGAAAGACAAGGAGACAACACCCACTTCTGTCTAGAGTTTCACGGGCTCTCGTGACAGTTCCACCAAACTCTGGCTGTCATTCCTTGTTTTGGGAAGTGACATAGAGTTGAGGAAAAAAACTTTTCTTGATTCAAGGAGAATCTAATCTTATAGAAGTGAGTACTTCTCTGGGTCTTCAAATGCTGGCACTTAGCTTTGGGAGCATCGCAGAAATGATATCCTTTCATGACATTGTCAGCGTGGAAAGTGTAAGGTAGTAAACTTCTACAAGTGAGAAAAGAGCAGGAGAAGTCCTGGGAGATACTTATTTGTGAACACATATGAGACATAATTTGAAGGATTTCCAGAGCACTTGGCAGGAGAGAATTTTAATAGGATGGAGAGCCTTCTATTATGACTGTGGAGGCTATTAGGCTAGCACACGTTGGCTTTCATTCTATATTTATAAGGGAAAAAGCAAGTCGATCACAGATCAATTGCCTTTGAGAATGAAGTTCCTCAATTATTTACAAGTGAGGAGACATTTAATATAAAACAATCCAAATTTGTAATTTAGAGAAAAATGTAGTTGGGTAGTAAAGAAAACAAATGCCAGGGGGCTACCTGTTGTATTAACCAGGGTTCTCCAGAGGAAAAAGAACTAATGGGACATATATACTATATATAAAGAGGTTTATTTTAAGGATTTAGTTTACATGATTATGGAGTCTGGCAAGTCTCAAGATCTACAGTTAGCAAGGCCCAGAGAACTGGTGGTGGAGTTCTAGCCTGGGTCCAAAGGCCTGAGAACCAAGACAGCCGATGGTGTGTTTCCAGTCTGCAAGCTAGCAAGCAGGCTTAAGAAGCCCAAAAGAGCTGCTATTTCCATTCAATTCCAAAGACAGGAATAAACCCGTGTCCCAGGTTGAAAGTCCAGTGGAAATATTTCTCTCCCAGTCACAGGACGTTCAGCCTTTCTGTTCTATCCAGATTTTCAAATGACTAAATGGAGTCCACCCACATGAGGGAGGGCAATCTGTTGACTCATTTACTCAAATGTTATTGTCGTCCAGAAACACCTCACAGACACGCCCAGAGTAATATTTGACCAAATGTCTAATGACCTGTGACCTAGTCAAGTTGAAACAAAATGAACATCACAGATGGTAAACTTGCAAACACACCATTAATATATCACACTTCTGAAAACCAAAAGTCCTAATCAATCCAATAATGGTAAGGGAATAAAAAAAGAAAAATGTCACACAATTTGGCAGTCTATGATTGCAATGATTTTGAAACAATGTCCAAAGGTAGGGAATTAGGAGCAGAGGATTCTCTTTTATGTTAGCTAGCAATATGGGTCACATAGAGAAAGGATAGGGCCTTGAGTAGGTGGGCAGTCATGAGCTCCAAAGCTGTGCCAAATTATCCTTTTGAGCATCAGGAGAAAGAGGGCAGAGGAAAGCTTGGCATCAAAGTACTGATGCACCCACATCCCGCAGGGCTGGCCCTGGAGCAGAGTGAGGGATGACATCAGCCATGACAACCGGCCAGAAGCAGGAGAGAACATAACACAGCAAAGCAGAGATATTGGGGGCAAATGCAGCAGGGGAAGTGCCAGATGCTGGAAGGAGAGACACCTTCTAAATGGGAATGAGTTCACTAATGGGAAACAAAAGGAGAATCTCTGGTAGCTGTTACCCATATTTCTCCTGATGGTGGCCCATCTGCTCCAGAGGCTCCAAGGAAGTGGAAACTGGATAAACATGTCACCTCTCTCTCTTTCTTTTAATTTATTCTTTTTGTATATTTTTTATTGGAGTTCAGTTTGCCAACATATAGCATGACACCCAGTGTTCATTCCGTCAGGTGCCCCCTTCGGTGCCCCCTTCAGTGCCCGTCACCCAGTCACCCCAACCCCCTGCCCACCTCCCCTTCTACTACCCCTTGTTCATTTCCCAGACTTAGGAGTCTCTCATGGTCTGTCTCCCTCACTGATATTTCCCACTCATTTTCTCTCCTTTCCCTTTTATTCCCTTTCACTAATGTTTATATTCCCCAAATCAATGAGACCATATGATGCTTGTCCTTCTCCGATTGACTTACTTCACTCAGCATAATACCTTCCAGGTCCATCCACGTTGAAGCAAATGGTGGGTGTTTGTCATTTCTAATGGCTGAGGAATATTCCATTGTATACATAGACCACAGCTTCTTTATCCATCATCTGTCGATGGACACCGAGGCTCCTTCCACAGTTTGGCTATTGTGGCCATTGCTGCTAGAAACATCGGGGTGCAGGAGTCCCGGCGTTTCATTGCATCTGTATCTTTGGGGTAAATCCCCAACAGTGCAATTGCTGGGTCGTAGGGCAGATGTATTTTTAACTCTTTGAGGAACCTCCACACAGTTTTCCAGAGTGGCTGCACCAGTTCACACTCCCACCAACAGCGTAAGAGGGTTCCTCTTTCTCCACATCCTCTCCAACGTTTGTTGTTTCCCGTCTTGCTAATTTTTCCCATTCTCACCAGTGTGAGGTATGGTGGTTTTGATTTGTATTTCCCTGTTGTCACCTTTCCATGTTTGTGAGAATATCTTGTCTGATTGCTTGTTGGTACACAGCATCAGTTTCTGCAAATGTGAGTGACACAGGACAAGTGAAAAACAGACGTGGTTAAGGTCACTTTTCTGCTGAGATAGCAGAGAGAGAACCGGTTTGGGGCCTTCTACTCACAGGTCCTTAACATAAGATTTAGAAATCTCTGCTCAGTAAACTTCATTTGCAAAATGCTTTATATTCTTCAAAAAGTGAAATCAAGAGCTCAGATTGTTATCTGCATAGTGCAGCTCTCCAGTTCTCTTTGCCTCAAGTATCTGGATATTTTCTGTTTTACTTAAATTGCCAACATAATTACCTCAATTTTCTCTTTCATTTTCTATGTTGAAAAGTGAAGTGCCATCATTATATAGAGCTTTAATGGCCCAATGTGGCCCAAATTTTGAGGTTAGTTTTCATCAAGAGTAGAGCTCCATTAGCATTGCCCAAGTTGGAATCCGGTACTGAATAGCTGGTTTGGCTAATCAACGAACACTGGAAGATCCTGGGAGAGTTGTAGTTTGACAAGTTCACACAATTTTGCCTCAAAGTTCTAAAGGCCCTTAAGCTATTTCTCCTCTTGTATGTAGTTTGTCGCCTTTTTTTTTTTTTTCCAGTAGTGAACAATTGACTAAAATGAAAAATTACTTGAGAGGAAATATAGTACATTTTAGGAATTATTTACCACCTGGGATTGGAAATTATTTGCTTTTTAAAAGATATCGTTTTGCTAACACATATTTTGCTGTTGCTAAAATGAGGTGACAGAGAATAATGCACCATGCCCACTGGGGGAGAAAGGGGACTCGAATCTCCCTTCAATCCTACAGAGATAAATCACGATTTTTTTTGGGGGGGGGGCATCACCCTCACTCTTGAACAACAGGGAACAAAGGTGATTCACTAGCTCTCATCAAAAGATTTATCAAAACCCTAATGCTTTTTTTCCAGTTTGTCAAAGGATATGTAATGAGAATTTCTCTTACACATCACCATCCTTGATCTGCGGTCCTTATACCATGATCCCAAAGAGAGAAAGGTCCAAAAGTAGAGGCAAAGGGCTATACCATCAGTCGTGTAAGGAAGTTTCCTGGGAGCTGTCACAGGACACTTTCATATTCTAGTGGCCAGAACATGGTTACATGGTCATACTACCAGCAAGGGTGTCTGGGAAATGTACTGTGGGAGTCCACGTGCCCAGAATTATCAGGAGGTCTGACTTAAGCCTGTGCCACTCAAATAATGTCATCATTTACTCACAACCTTAGAATGTTAGATACGTTGATTTATGTACAAGATGTTTATCACTATTTTGCACAAAAAAGCATTAGGTGCCACTTAGATGTTCTCAAATACAGAATTCTTAGATGTACTGCATGACTGTTCTGTGATATAAGAATATGTAGACACTGAAAATCTGTTATTAAAAAACCCTTTACCAAATAATATGCTGGAATATGAAAAGGAAAAGGAATACTGGACCGTGTCTATAAGGTAAGCTCACACAGAAAAAAAAAAAGATAAGAAGGAAATTGGCAGAAATGTCAACTATGGTCAGTAAGGAAAAATTATTGATCTTAATTTTAATCTTATGACTCTCTGGCATGTTTTTTTCTTTTCGTTTTCTAATGATTTAGAAGTTGAAAAAAATGTTTTGTATATATTCCTGAGATAATCGCATCAATTTAAAAAACTGTGTTTTATTTCAGCTACCGAGAAAAATATTTGCATCTATTTTAATAAACATACACATGAAGGGAACAAACCCAAAACTTTCTGAGAGACAGTGAGAATGTAAATGCTTTGCTTATTCCTAACATTTTATTCAATTGTTAATTTTAACATTTTACTCAATATGCAAATGATCTACAATGCACTTCAGATTATACAATGGCAGATACTAAGCGGATTTGGGGGGGACTCTGGCTTCTATTGACAGCAATGAATTGCTATCCGACTCATTGTTTTTCATTTGTGCATTTGTTTTTCCCACATCACCAGCATTCGTTATGGTTAGCCGGGCTCGCACTGAAGAAGGGTTTATGCTCTGGGAAATGGTTGAAAAGCATCATCATCTTCATTATGTCAACAATGAAAATTATGTTTGTCCACGCTCACTGGAGTTGATGGCTGGACTGTTTGAAAACAACATCCAGGCATTTTCCCTCTCACCCTGAGGGGGGCGGGAGGGAAAGACATCCATGCCAGCATTATGTTTTTATTTTACAAATAATCTGTTTCCCCCTGCCCTTTAGATCTGAGAAAAGCTGCCTGTAATGAATGCTATTTGAACATAGAGGCAATTTCCAGAATGAGTATAATGCCACTGCCTGCCGAATCTTGAGAGAGATGGCCTATGAAAAAGACACAGAAATTCTCCAGATTACCCCCTTCAGTTGAACACTACCTGGATTTTGAAGTGAACAAATAACTATTTTCTCTGCGTTTTTGCCTCACCCCATCTCCCCTTCAGAACAGTGTTAATTACTTTGCTGACACCTCACATTTCTTCCATTACCTGTTAAGAATTCCTGGGAATGGGTGGACGGAAATTCATTATAAATATAAGGCCCGAATTCCTACAGGTCCGAGGGAAAAGACTGGGGCAGCTTTCCTCCACTAATTTATTAACTCTTTGGGTTAAATTTTTTTTCTCAACAGTGGATATTGCCTCAAATGGCAGCCAGCAAGAGTAACTTTACACATACCCAGCAGGTTTGAAATAATGCCTTAAAGACTGTGTGGTTTTTCCTAAATTGTCACCTGTACCGTTCCAAAGATATCATGTTTTGCTTCAGCTTAAAAATCAACATTTTTCTCTCTTCAGATGGGATTAAGGGAATAACAGAGCCGAGGATAGCACATGAATGTATATCTTTTGCTCTTCAGTCTAAATTACTTCCCCCAGTATCTAAACTCTGTGCTAACTCTAAATGGAAGGCAAGAAGTAAAGAATAATGTGCTGTCTTAAATGTAGATGGAAGATAAGATGTTGAGACTAAATTTTAAAAACCACACCAAGATATATTCATTCCACTCTCACATTTAAATAATGCTCACATTAAATAATTGTTCCAAAGGAACTGTCAAAATGAAACAGTCATAGCTTTCCCTAACTGAGCCCTGACAACTATAAAAGTCTAATGCTCACAGTGAAGCTATGAAGATTATTTTTTTGAAAATCATCTGCAAAACATGAGCAAAACCTTATTTCAGACTGAATATTGGCAGAAAAAATAAGTTCAAAAATATTGATAAGGTGAAACTTTCCAGATTATATTGATTACCAGGGCTAACCCAAGGAGTCTAAACCAGTAGGATGAAAATTGAGTTTTGAGGACTTTTGCATAAATTGTAAAGGTATAATAAGCACTAATTGTTTTTAACTTTTATCTTAGTTGTCATCTCTTATATGTGCTTTCTGTGCTCAGGAAAATGTAGAACTTACTATGAAATGCATAAGCTCCGTAAATCAGTACTTGGAGCTTCTGAGAGGGTCTTAGAGTCAAGGAATTGAAAACTTTACTTTTAGAATAGATTGCTCCTTCCTGATATCTGATATCACATTATGACCAACATTGGTCTGTATTAAAAAGAAATAAATTGGAAACTAATCGTCCTTAACATATGGTCCCCAACTAGCACTGTCAGCCTTATCACAGCTTCTCAGGACCCAGGGCAGACCTACTCAGTTAGAAACTCTGGGGATGGAGCCCCACATTTTCTATTTAGCAAGCTCTTTGGTTGATCCTGCTGCATGCTAGAGTGTGAGAACCATGTTTCTAGAATAAGATCGAAGGCAATTCCAAAAAGTTGAAAGGAGACCACCAGAGATATATGGCACCATCTGCATATTCCCTAATAGGAAGAAGGAGTCTACAACTGGAAATGTGATTGATAAGACTTTCACTTACTGATCACCAGGGCTGATTGGGCTGACCTCACAGGGCAGGTGTGTGCTTTCTCCCTCAAGCCTCCTTGTTTAGTCTCTGGTGGCAGTAATTTGTGTGCTTAGATAAAGGGGATGAACTCTCCAGTTAGAGAAAGACTGTTCTTTGATCAAAGACATGCACATATGGAATTCCTTTGCTGTCTGTACCACGTTCCTTAGAGACAGACTGCTCCTGCACGTGGAACAACTCTATCGTCTAGACTGTATGCATTTGGTCTCTGGAAATCCTATATAATAGAAAAAAAAATATGGGTTTTGGAATCAGACCTGATTTGAATCATAGCTCTGTCATTTGTTAGGTGCGTGAACTTGGGGATGGTATTTGACTTCTTTGAACCTCAGCTTCCTTATCCACGAAGAGAAGACTCTCACACCAACTTTTGGGCTGTTAAATGACAAAGGGAGGCATATAAAAAAAACTTTAAGAGTTTATTTTCGTGAATCATTTGAACTGGGCAGTGCCAGACTAGAAGTGTTTGGAACAGTTCACTGAAAGGAACCAGTGGAAGAGACTTATGAAAAAAAAAAAAAAGGCAGAAGCAAAGAAAAGAAAGTATCTATTGATTGTGGCTGAAAGCCTCAGCTGAAAGCTGGCTGTTCATGATTGGTCGTCCTCAGCATTTTGATTTCATTATCTTGAAGTGTTCAGAGGCTTGGATTTGAGTTTGCTCACATTGGCCACCTCAGTCAAATGACATCATTCTTTAATTAATTTAATGGGGTTAATTTGAGGACCGGGGACAATCTGATTAGAGGTCTAGCACTTGGAAGATACTAGATGGTCCACTTTGCCTGGTTTCTCCCTACTGTTGCACTTGATCTTTGCTGTTATTGTGACTTCTGACTTCTTCATTTGTTCCTGTATAGCGGTAAGAGGTGAAGAGCATGGGCTGTGAGTCAGCCTACCTGGGTTCGGATGTCTTTCCTGAAATGTATCCTATAGTTTCCTCACATGTACAATGTGGAAGAAAATGCTACTTACCTTCACAAGCAGTTCTAAAGAATATATTTTTAAAGATTTTATGTGTTTATTTGATAGAGAAAGAGAGCATGAGTGGGGAGGAGGGCAGAGGGAGAACCAGGCTCCTTGCTGAGCAGGGAGCCTGATGACACAGGATTTGACCCCAGGACCCTGAGATCATGACCTGAGCTGAAGGCAGATGCTTAACCTCCTGAGCCACCCAGGTGCCCCCCACAAGCGGTTCTAAAGAATAAATGAGTATAAGTCCCTTACTCAGTGACTGACACATAGCAGGCGTGCAATCCATGTTAGCTGCTACCATTATCCTCGCTCCTCAGCCCTGTTGTGCCTTCACTTTTCTTCTTTATCCTGCTTGTACCCTAAAACACAGTACTTTGGTGGAAAAATCAGCTGTCAGTTAATTCATCAGCAAATATTTCTAAGAATCTACCATGTGAAAGGACTTGAGCAAAGACGCCATATAAGATCCCTGCCTCAATTTTTAAAACATGGATTTGCATTTACCACTTACTGCTTCTCCAAGTTAGTTTTCTCATCTGTAAAGTGGGGATAATAAGAATCCCCCCTGTATCTGTGTTAAGATGTTGCAAATGAAGTGAGGTAATGAATGCGATTCCAAAACTGAAATGAAAAGCTTCAAACCCATACGCATATTATCAAACCATAAACACCTCCCTAGATGGCATAGCATCAGGGCAGAGGAGTACAGATATTGTTCCTCCTTTCCAAACATATCCCCCAGCTTCCTATTTGTATTTTCTTTGGCAGCTTTAGTGCTCTTGTTAGAATGAGACGGGAGAGAAGAGCAAATTACTTAACCAGTAAGAAACAAATGAACAAAAGGACCAAATTCGCAAGGTTTTGGCTCTTCTTCAAAAACTTAGACTAAAGCTATAGATATTACTTTAAATATACTGTATAATATGAAGGTAATTTGTTAGAATGTTTATCTACCACTGAGACTGTGGAAACAAGAACTCCATTTATGAGCATCAGGTCAGGGGCACCGAATGACAGTTGAGTGCCCATGTGTTGGGTGAAGTGCAGGTCCCTGCTTGCTCCAGGTTGGGGCAAGAAATGCAGGTTACTGTAGACCCAGATGAGAGCCAAGGAGGACAAACATGGCAGTATTAGGGGCTTTTTCATCACCATGGGTGGTGATAGGGCCACGAGTTTGTCTTGCTTCTTCTCAGACCCATTGCCACTGGATCTCTTGGAATTCTCTGGTAATCTGTCCAACAGGAAGATCTCTTTCCTGATATTTGTCACCTCTTGTGACTGGATGTCAGTTCTAATCCCCGACTGTGATCCCTGAAAGTTCTCTACTTTTCTGAAAACCTGCACAGCACTTTCCTCTGCCTCTATTCCTATCAGCTGCTCCCTGGGTCCTATCCTCCTGGAATCATGAGCTGCAGAGCTCCTTAACCAAAGCCCCAGTATTGGAAGCTTCTTCTCTATCACTTCTCTGCCTTGGAATTTTACACCAGCTGAAATGATGTCTAAGACTCTTTAGGTTTGATTTTGAATTTTAGATGGTTGGCTAACCCCAGGGCACCTTGTTCATGTGGACTCTTATTTATGCTCATTCTCAGCTTACTTCTCTTATGCTGTCATCTGCTGAGCAGTCTCAGAATCTCTTACAGCCTGGATCATGTGGGTCAAGAAAGGGAATCTTTCAAAGAGGAAAAAGTCATTTCAAACTTCCCTAGGCAGCAATTTCAGAGACCCAAGCCATTCAAATCATAGCATTTCTAAGAAGGCAAGCAAAAATATTGTTAATTAAATGTTTAATTTTTATTATAGCTAGCATATTAATTTTAAGTAGCTTTAATTTATAGTATAGCACAATTTTATTTATGGGCAGCATGTATACTTTATAGCACACAGTGCCCTCTTGTATAATCAATGTGTATAGGATATTTATGCTCATTTTATTGGACTCTGAGCATAATTTTACTATTAAATATATGGAAGAATTTTATGCTTGTTTTTATGACATCGTTGGCCTGAGCTAGGCTTACTTTTATGCCAAGTCTCTTGTCAAGAACACAGCTCTCAATTTCAACATTGTTTCTATGGGAAAATACATAAATACATTGCCTTTCATGAACATCTGCTTGTCTATAATTTTAATAAAGCTAATGGAGCGAGACACAGGTTTTCTTATTTCGATTGAAACATTTTTCCTCCCTGTTTTTCCCTTTCCCTCTTGGGCTAATGATCTCCCTTGAGGTTATGCTGTTACGTTATATGGTGGTCAAGTCTCTTACTATGAATGAAGCACTCATTTCCTTGAGGTACAACATTCTCAGGAATCTAATGTTTTTAAAAAATGCACACATGTGTGTATCTACATGGGGAGGTGTATGCGTAAGTGTATCACAAACAACAATATCCTTAATTTGAAAACAATTTCAATTAAGTGTTTTTACTGTTAGTGCTCTCACTATTCTTCTATCAGCGTATTTCACTTCATAGCCTTGTTTAGAGGTCTAGATTTTATTGGCCAATGAGGCCTGAAAAACCCTTTCCCTGGCTATTTGGAACAAGATGAAGTCTGATGGATGTAATGTGGTGGTATTACAAGTAATTTGTGGTGGTCAGTAATAAAAGAAACTTGTACCCAGGGTTTGAGGTAGCATGCAAAGTGGGAGGAATTAGTGATATGTCGGAAAGAAAGAATGCTGAGTAAAAAGTTGGGATGCCTACATTTACTTTGGCATATCAGAATCTCTCTAAATTTCCATTAGATTCCTTATTATTATGCTTTATTAATTTCCTGTAAGAAATGCAAAGCTACATTTCTTCTACTTCATATGTCAAACTACTTCAGTATATTAACAAATTAACAAAAAAGTAGTATAATTACATGTGGAAACATATGCATTGTAACTTTAAGTTTTCCACACTTGGAGTGAGAATATCTGTTAAGCCTAACCATGTGGCCTTAGGTTAAATCAGCCATAAATGTAATTTGATAATTTGCAATTCCCATCTTCAGACTTTATATAATAAAGTATACATACTAAAATAATAAGATCTCATAAGCAGCAAATACCTAATCATCTTTTGTTTGTTATTTGAAAGCCTTTAATTTTATGCCAGTTGTTCTTTGTCATTATATGTTGTAAGATGCAAATCCTCACAACCAGCTTTTTATACTAATGAAAAGTCATATAAATTTAGAAAGTATTTCATTTCATCCATGCAATGTGCATTTCAATCCAGAGTAAGCAAATATTTCGCATGCACACAGTGAATCTCTTATAGTTCCATTTTAAGCTTGTCAAGTATTCTGATTTCAATCCTATTTGACCAATTTAAATTGCAATTTAAATGGTTAGTTCTACCATTAGATTTTAATTACCTCCAATTCTATCAGAGCGGGTTCCAACCTTTTGTAGCAAATTCATTTCCTGCTTAACCAAAGACACAATACTCTTTAAATAGACTATCTCCCCCTGCCAGTGCTTTCTCTGAAAGAGTTTTCACGCAGACCGTTGTTTATTTCCTCTCTTACTACAGGAAAAAATTATGAATAAAATAAGTGACACACCTATACAAGGGAAAGACAAGATGAGAAACGTTATTTACTTTATGGAAGGAGGTGCTCATCATTTCTTTAATATTTTGTGACCGGGAGGCTTTATCTTTTTAACTAGAGCCACTAAATTCTCATCATAGTATGACTCTGCACCTTTAGCCTTTCTTTGCTTAGGTCTTTTCAAATGCGACCTCTCTCTAGAGAACATAATTGGCTAATTAAATATATAGAGAAAGAGAAACACTCGCTAGGCAGCCTGAGATTTTAAGCAGAGCACTGATAAAAATCATGGGAATCCATCTGACGTGTACACGTTTACACTCTTATAAAAATACATTGTAGAAGATGCAGCAAGACAAAGCCTCATTCTTATTCTTGATTTAAGCTATAACCAAGCATTTCTGGACAAGCCGTTAATTGTTTCATGCCGCCAAGGGCCCACTGAGTGCACTGAAGCAGTAACTTCTAAGTGGTCCCACTGGCCGCGAAGATTTAAGTTAGGCTCCAGAAGAAACCCAGGATAGTTTATACAAGAGTGCTCAAAGTCAGGCATGTTGGAAACGACTTTGTGACTGCACATGGTGATGTTGGGAATGCAAATATTGTCATATGTGATGAGGTGGTGAAAGGAAAATTATTTTCTTCACTTGGGGCTTGAGGATTTTTGATCTCCCCGGTGGCTGAGAGTAAAGGTGACTCTATCATGATGCTACAGCATCTTGGCAGAAAAAGCTTCCCCTTATTGGCACACCATTTGAATCAAAATCTAGTGTGGCGAAAGATTGCCAAGTTTCTTTAAATGGGATCTGTTGCCATTGTAATAAAAATCTGACAGGCTCCTGGCTCCTACTTGAAAAGAAAGTACTGTTTATCCTTGAATCAAATAATGAATAACCTGGGGAAAAAAAAGTGAAACTAAACTTTTTATAAGATCTGCATGTCCTACATAAAACATGCTGGTAATAAACAGAGTTTGCTTTTAGGCTTGTCACTGACCGGTATTACGACCTCTTCAGATTCAGACAAGTCTTGGCTTTGCCACTTGTTAGCTACTTGATCTTGGACAAATTTTTTAATATCCCTTAGGCCTTGGTCTTCTCATCTGTGACACAGGGTGAGCACATAGACTTATTGTGAAGATTAAATGAGATCATCTAATATAAAGTCTTAGCACAGGGCCTAATACCTAGTTTGTCCTCCACATGTTATTGCTGCTGCTGCTGCTGCTGCTGCTGCTGGGGATGTCTCACCTCATACTCAGGTTCTTGACCAGTTTTCTCACTGTCCATTCAATCAGTGGTCAGAGTCTTCAATTAAGCCTCCACAATATCTCACATCCGTGCTTTATATACAGTCTTGTCCTTTTACCTTATATCAGGCTGTATTCAAATGAGAAAATGTCTGTGAGAGAACTTTGTAAATTTTAACACAAAAAAAAATTATTAGTTACTCTAAACATTTTATTGAAATTTGCCAACACGCTAGTCATTAATTAAGTGGTATCTTTGCCACTCGGCCTTCTAATCCATTCTTAACAGAGATACGTTTTAAAGCATATCTTTTTAGATTATTCTCTTTCCATGGCCCCTCGGGATGATGGACAACACTCCATCAAAGTGGGTCTTTACACATTTATTAATTAATATTTCCCTTCACATCCCACCAATACCCTGCTCTCCAGCACTTCGGAAAAGATGCTCTCCTCTAAATTTGTTCTAACTTTGCCTCATTTAGGTAGCAATTCTTTAATTGGATAAATATGTTCGCAAATTTTTTCATATGTTTTCTCTTTGTACCAAATTGCCTATTTCTCTTTCCACTGTTCAAATTTCTTCTTCAGTTTCCTACTTAAAAAAAATTTTTTTTCTGTTTTGCTTTTTTGGATCCCCCTGGTAAAAAATCAATTTCTTCTTACCTCTTCTCCATTTTCTAGACTATATCCATATTCACTCTTCTTTCCTAGTTTGTCATTTACAACATAGGCTCACTCTGGGAGATAAGGACTAGATGACCATTTTCCCTCTGATTCTATAGTGCCCAGTGCAACATCTTTCACAAGGAAGGTCCTAAATCAGAAGAAGAGACAGTAAATATTTTTATTTACAGGTGTCTTTGTTAGCACTGAGCTATAGTTAAAAGAAGAAAATAAAACTAAAGATAGAGCAGTGGCTGGATTTAAAAAAAGTCCCCAAACTCAGAGGGGAGAGAGGTTGACTTTGCTGTTCTCTTCTTCTTCTTCTTCTTTTTTTTTTTTAATGAACTACTCTTAGGCTGTACCTTCTTCTGATATTTATTTTAACCAGAATTCACGAGGATAAAAATGTTAGGTGAAGGTCATAGATAAAAGTCAGAGGGAGAAACTACCAAAAGTGTCACTGTGGACTCCAGTCTTTGTTCTGAAGTGTTTTACTAAGACCTATGAAAAATACCCCCTGTCATACAGCAACAACAAAAAGGCACATCCATAACTCCTTGAATCTTGTTTGCCATTTGATGACAACTTGTATTAGCCTGACCTGGTCCTCTTGGTATTCAGAGTAAGGTGAAAATTCATCACAGAAAAAAAAAAATGGCATTTTATCAATGGCCATTCTCTTCATTTTCTGCATTCCACCTCTACCCCAGTGTTTTATGGTTCTCTTTAGCCCTAAATTGCTTTTCTGGGTGAGATGTTTAAGATTGAAAGGCCAAGTTAGAAAATACTTTCTTGGCCTTCACCACCACCAAGGTTCAGGATTATCAGTGTTTACCACATCTATTAATCAGGTAACATTGTGAGGATCCCTTCAGGCTTCTCCAATCTTCTTTCATTCTTCATGTAAATCACAGGACACTACTGTGAACTGTGTGTAAAACGTAATGGGATGGGTTATTTGGGGACCACAGTATTGATGGCTGTGGGCAAGATACTGTTATAAGATTTTGCCATAACTTGGATGGGGTAATTAACTAGATAAATAGCATTGCCCCTTTACGGATTTTCAAATCCAGCCAGAGCCATCCATCTTTCTAAATAAATGAGTGAAATTGGTCAGCAGCTACAGTTGCATCTTACCCAGCCCTATGGTCAATAAAAACTAGTCATCTTCTACTGTGAGGAATGCATGATCTTAATCCCAACTGTTTTGAATACCAATTTAAGCATAAGAATAGAGAGACTAGGACTCCTGGGTGTCTCAGTTGGTTGAGTGGCTTCCTTGGGCTCAGTGCATGATCCCAAAGTCCTGGGATCCAGCACCACATGGGGCTCCCTGTGGGGAGCCTGCTTCTCCCTCTGCTTGTGTCTCTGCCTCTCTCTCTCTCTGTGTCTTCCATGAATAATAAATAAAATCTTAAGAGAAATAATAGAGAGACTAAAGGAAAAAGAAAATATACTCATCCTCAAATTAACAATTATGTTGGGCAAAACAAATAAGTTCTCTGTTGACTCATTGCATGACTGACAAACTAAATCAGAGTGGAGACAGCATTGCCTCTTTTCCCCATGTGTCAAAATGTTGTTCTGGGCTCCTTGGTTCCTGAAATGGCCCTACAATAATGGTTTCATTCTCATGGCGTCCCATGAGTTTTACTTTGAGTCAGATCAGGGTGAAGGCTGTATTGAGTGCTTTTGTTTCTGTGATCAACCCCTCTCCTTTCATTTAAAGGTGCATTAAACACGGTTTACAAGGATATTCAAATCACACAGGTTTTCCTTTTAAAGTTTTCCACTTCATAGAACAGAGCAACCATATCATAGCTACATTGCTATTTGTACTGAATCCACTGTTTCAGAAAGATATTTCCCTCTAAACTGCTGCTAGCTATAAAATGAATAAAATATCAATGCCGAGCTACAAGGTACACACCAGATGTAACCATGCTTTTCTGGAAACCATGCCCACCAACAGGAGCTACGTGAGAAATTGGCCCTGAGCATTTTCAGCCTCATAAACAGGACTCTAATTAGCACGCTGATAAATACTTCAACAACTAGCAGACAGAGTAAGCATTCTGTGGTCTAATTTATACAATTCTTTTGACATTCTCTGGTAAAGAATGATAAGCCATACCGCTGATACCAGGGATTCATGAAAGCAATAATAACATTAACTCAACTCTATTTACAAAATAATTTCATTACACCTCAATCTTGAATATCTCTGCTAATGATGAATGGGGATAGCAGGGATAAATGCAACTTATGAAATACTTACGTCATAAAAACTTTTAGCTTTTACTTTTAGATTCCTTTACCTCTTATTCTCTTATTAAAATTCTTTACTGAAGATGTAAATACAGACCAATGCTGACTGTCATTCCCTTCTGTCTACCCTTGCTGAGATATGCTAGGCTCTTGCATATTTAGGAACAAGCCCATTTTGGACCAGATACAACAAGCTTACCTATGTTAGACTCAGGCTGCAAAGAGAAAGTTTGCAGGTTGTAAGAAACCAAAAAGTATGCACCTTTTGGTCAGAATTCACACAGAGAAGTCAGGAACAAAGTCTTGTCAGCAGCTACATAATCAGGCCTCCTGGAGAACTAGAACTCAGGAAAAACTCAAGCTGCCCTAGTGGTCCGAAACAATTCTAGTAATGATTTAATCTTCAATTTCTTTCTCCAATTCTTTCTCTACTTCTGTATCTGCTTTTGACTGAGGTCAGCCTTACCTCAGGCTTTACTCACAGTTACTCCTGTCTCATGGATCCTGTTTATTGCGAATTCTCTATGTGTCTTCTCCTATGCTACTGTATCTCTATATTTGTATTCAAGTTTCTCAGGAAAATGATCTCACCTAGACAGATGATCATGGTTCTTGCAGGGCACCTACAATGAATAGATATTTAATCCTAGGACATACATCAGAGATTGTATAAGTCCCTGAAGGGTTGAATGCCTTTGCTTAGGGGTTCTTCGATTTTAACAAAGGTGTTAGAGTAAAATGACCCAAAGCATGATGACAGATGCATTGGAATTAAGTATCTTTGATTGTAGAGAAGACACTCATTTCATTTGTGAGCACTGAATTGTGAGCAGACAATTGCAGGAAATTGATGGAGTGACATGAAAGAAATATAATGTCTAAGAGGAGAAGGAGGAGCAAATGGCTTGAGAAAAGTAAATAAAATGAATACTTGACACTATGTTCTATTTGAAACTGATAATAATAAATATAACTTTCTAAGAAGAGCTCTTTTTTAGTTCTTCAAGGAATTTAGATATTAAGGAAATTGTCCACCAAATTGTCCACCAAACATACATCATGTAGTTATCAAAATTAGAGCTTTGTTTGCGTGAGATTGAGAATAAACTTCAGCTCCTTTGGTGGTCCTGCCACTCCAGAGGATGTTAGCTATCTGACCTCAGAATCCCCTAATTTAATAATTGTTAATAGGAAATAAAAGATCATCTTAACCAAACTTCTTATTTTACAGTTGGAGTTTAAGTCTAAATGAATAGTCTAAAATCTCACAGCTAATTATTGTCTAGGTGCTACACTACATTATAAGGGACAAGTCCAGTGGTCTAGGAAAACATCATTTCCCTAGATTCTGTGTTTTATCTAGACTACTGTGAGCAGCCCTTCTACATGCATCTAAGGGAATCCTACCAGTTTCAAGTGATTACTCCATCACTTAAAATTCTCAATCAACAGACCAAAGAAGACCACAGAATTCATTTGAGTTACTGACAAATGGCTGAAATAACTATTTTCCTCCAGATTTAAATATTCAAATTGATTTAATTCCCCATGTTGTTTATATAACACTAAAGAAACTTTAAATTATAATGCCATTTCTCATTTTTCAAAGGTGTGATCTACTATTAATCATGGATAGCATCAATACACTTCATAATCATTCTTTGTTTCTGGTTTATATCACAAGCCATATTTGAAGCTTGGCAAATATATGTGCAAGGCCTCAAGGCCAGGAATCAGCAGCACTGGGTAAGGATTTCACATCTTCTGATTATCCTTTATTACGGACATCGTTATTTATGTACTCCCAATTACAATCTTGTACTTTTACCTTCCATAGGAAAAATGTCACACTAAGCCATTTAGAGCACAAAGAAATTAAATCAAACTGAGAAATCCTGGGGTATAAATTATGTTCATTTAGGCACTTTCCAGTGCCCAGCATAAGTGATAGATGTCTTACTCCCTCAGGTTCATCCTTTCTCATCCCTCTGGCAGCTCACCTTTTTATTAGATTCTTGGTCCTTGAGAAAACAAAGCCAGTCTTTCTGCTTCATTTCTGTGGCACGTTCCTAGAGTGAAGATAAAATCATTTTCCATATCAATTCCTAATGCCCCAAGCTGGGCAGAGGAGAGTAGGGCTTTGAGGGTAGAAAAGCAATAGTAGAATCTTGTTGCCAAGAAAAGAAAAACATATAAACCTGTTGGAAAATAAAACGAAAACCTCTCACCCATCAAATGATCACTCTAGCCAGCAATAAAGTGCTTCATAGAGCCATACTAAGTTGGCAATAGTAAATTACTGGATTCAAATATATTGTTGGTATTCAGAGTCTCAGAACAATCCCCCAGTCTCAGCTTTGCCTCACTTATGCTCATATTTTCAGTAAGTTATGGCCAACAATCACCTAATATGTTTTGACTGTCAAACTTTTATGCAATTGGTAATGATCCTTCCAAAATGGTTTCTGTGACCAATGAAGCCTTCACCCATAAACCATAGACTCAGGAAGGAAACAGGGAATGACCAAGGCATTTTGTGTTTGCATTTGTATTCATTTGTATATAGACCCATAATTCCTAATGGTGCATCCTTTCATTCTCTAAATGTCACTCTTAAATGCTACAGAAATGCATATGGTTCTAAATAACACCAAGCCTTTAAAAATAAAACTCTTGTCCTTGTCATATCTTGGAACATGATTATACCGATTGTAAGCCAGTTGAAAACAAAGACATGGAGTTAGAAAGTCCCAAACCTAGGGTCTACTCCTATTCTTAACCTATAGTAAGAAGACTAATATTCAGCAGGGTTCATCAGTGAGTAGTTCAGTAAAGCAGTTCTTAGCAGAAAAGCTGAAGATGTTGATAATGGTCAGGTGGACCCTAATTATGGGGAATCTGGAAGGCAGGAAGGCAGTGATTCACCAATGAACACTTGGATCTTGGATAAGAAGGGATTGCCTAATAAGCCAGGGTTCATGAATAGGAATCCAACCTCAGGAAGGTGGAGCTTAGCAGGCAGGACTGTTCAAAGTGGTTTGGGGCTGAAGGAGGATTAGGGTGGTGGCTAATATATAACGACACCTGCAACAGTGACAGATGGTATATTTAAAGCTCTTACTACATACCAGGTGCTTTCCTACACCTCTTCCATGAACTAGCTCCTTTAATTATTATTGTAATTCTGTAGCTAATATTATTCCCATTCTAAATATAGGAAACTGAGTCTAGAAAGGGAACTTGACCAAAGTCCCACTGTTTGTTTGCATTTTTACCCTGTAAAATGCATTGTTTCAGATACCCCTTATTCCCTTGCATTCTTCTCCACGTTGCCCTTTAAGGGGCTGACAGGAGGAGATGAAAGGGAGATTAAAGAGAAGAAGGGAGGAAATTTAAGTCAAAGTATTTTTTTTTTTGCCAGGTCCCAACCCATAGGGTCATGTCAGGCTGTCTGTGTCCCTTGTCTCACAGGGTATCTAATACTAGGGCACATGATGGAACATGGTCTCTTAGGCAACCTGAGATGCCCAGTTGTCATACTCTAGTAGGAGTTCAGAGAGAGCTGAACACCAAGCGATGCAGGGCAAGAACTTAAGTCTCCTTTGCCTACAATCACAGACCTCCACATCTACACTGCAGGTGAAGTCAACTGGCTTCATCTGTGGGGTCCGGAGAGTACCAAGGACTCCAGCAAGGCTCAACGACAATTCTCTTGACATTGTAAGAGCCTCTCTCCTCAGTAAATTCTACTGGGAAACATTTTTTTCTGTTAATTGTTCTTTTATCCCATTGCTGTTAGGACTTCATGATACAGTGGGGCTTCTCATTTTGAAATGAGAAAAATCTGATAGGCTTCCTTGCTCTAAGAGTAAAATTTTAACGTCAGCAGAACTGAGAAATGCACAAAACTGCCAGAGTAGCTCCCATGCCTACTTGACTTGACAGTAACCCAGTGAAAATATTATCACAGATATATTAACATATATACGTTAATGTCATATGTATGTGTGTGTGTGTGTGTGTGTGTGTGTGTGTGTGTATTTTAAGAGTGACTTTATCAAAGAGAGCGCTAACAGCCTCTTCCAAGACAAAGAAAACGGAGAGTTAGGGAGGGAAATGGGTAAATGCGGGCATAGTCTGGTGAGTGGACAAAGACCTGTAGCCAATGAATTAGATTCTCCCACCTTTTGTCAAGGTGGTAACTTTATAGGATTTTCCAAGTTTTCAATTGTATTCTCATTTAAGAAACTGGATTATGATTGGGCTTTTCATATATTTTGTCTTTAGGGAGATAATGTGTCAGCCAGAATTGAGAAACAGAATCAAGTAGACTTTATACCAAGATAAATCTGTGGTCACTCTAGTTTTATTTATCAGTTTTGTGAAGTTAACGTGAGTCTGCATCTGAGAGACAGATCATCCTATGGGTGATGACAAAATAAGACCTCACCGTCTTTAAGATTAAGGACCAGGTGCTGTACCATGGAAAGTTATTAAGTTGATCTCATCCTGCAAAGCATTTTGGGAGGAGAACAAGCTGACTCATCATAGAGGACCCCTTCTCCTCTATAGTAATCTGGGCTTTTGGTCGTTTCTTTATTTAAAAGTCCTTAATTATCTCTCAAATGTCAGGTACTTTGTTTTGTACCGGGAAAGTAATGATGATCAAGACACAGGCCTGGCTCTCAAAGATCTAGAGTCTTGTAAGGCCACAAGCAAATAATGCCTTTTCTGTACTTCTACCTCGGTTTGCAAATGCTGAGGGCAATTTAGATGTATTAGATGCTCTGGGACCCTGTGTGGATAAGTTAAAACAGGAGGAACATCTTTTGAGTCAATAAAAAAAAGCTTCATTGAGAAATTTCTGTTAAAACTACAGTATATACAGTTTTGTAGATCCACTATTCACCCCTGACTGCTCCTGTAGACTTGAATTTTCAGAACTTGCTTCCTAGACAACCCTCACCTGGAGGTGGGACTTAGTTCCCACTTTGCTTTTTGCCACAGCTGAACATTAGCCCTCCCATACGCAAGCTGGAGTAGATCCACAGAGACTCCTTTTCCAGGAGGGGAGGCCAGATAATATTTTCAGCATCCTGTCAACAGTCCCATGACTGTTGTTATGTAAAAAAAAATTTTCTTTAAGACTTATTCAGTTTAGAAAGAGCATGAGCAAGGTGGGAAGGGGCAGAAGGGGAGGGAGAAAGAGAGAGAGAGAGAGAGGCAAACTCCCCACTGAGCATGGGTTCCATCCCACAACAAGGTCATGAAATAATCTGAAATCAAGAGGAACGGTCAACTGACTGAGCCACACAGGCATTATGTGAAAAAAAAATTAAAGTAATTATTTCCCTTAGTTAATGTTTCCATTCATTAATTCACCCATTTGTTCAGTCAAAGTTCATTGAACATTGAACAAGTGTTATATGCAGGCATTTCCCTTTACTACTTTGTTCTAGAGAAATAAATAAGCCACATATTATAAATAATATGCAACATATTTGCACATTCCTTATGGGAACATTGGGGCATTAGGAACTTGGCGGAGCAGGTGGTATTGAGACAGATCTTGAAGGACAGAGTAAGCTTTTCCTGGCAGAGACTGCAAGGACTCAGGAAAAGTCAACAGGAATTAGGGTGAAGAAGAAAGAATGCTGTTTTTGAAATCTGAATGCCTTTCTATCCCAATTATTATACATGTGACCTTGGAGAAGTCAATTTATCTTTTTTAAGCTTCCATTTTCCTAATAGGCAAAATAGGATTAAAAATACCCACCTTCTCAGGGTTGTGGGAATTATACGTAATAGTATATGTTAAGGTTTCTTGTAAACTCTTAAGTGTTTTGTAATGATGAGATTTTGTTCACACATAGCTAACAAAAGGAAAACTCAGAGGAGTCATATGGTGAGTTTGAGAAGTTGTAGGTGTTTTGGCCATGAATTTTTTTTAAAAGATTTTATTTATTCATGAGAGATAGAGAGAGAGAGAAACAGAGCAGAGGAGAAGCAGGCTCCATGCAGGGAGCCTGAGGTGGGACTCGATCCCGGGACTCCAGGATCACGCCCTGGACTGAAGGTGGCACTAAGCCGCTGAGCCACCGGGGCTGCCCTTGGGCACAAATTTTGTTTAGATAGGTATGCCCTTTCTGATTTGAATGACCTTAGATGGGTGATTTATCCTTTTGTTTTTTCAATTACTCAGCTGAAAAACAGGAATGTTATTTTCCACTGTGATGACTAAAATTAGAGTATATTATAAAATGCAAGGAGCATTTGGAAATGAAGAGTTTATGTAAATAATTTCAACTGAGTACCTGTTTCAGCAGAGAAATCTCATTCTAAAGAGATATTCTTTAATGTACTATTGTTCTGCTTTTATTGGGAAAGTATGAAATGTCTCACACAGCTCTTGAAATGGCGGAAGACTAAGTAAATTTATTAAAATTTGATCTATATTACGTGACTGTCTCCTTTTAAAGATTATTTGTCAGCTTGGTTTTTTAAAATTACAAATTCTAGTACTTGATTTTGGCTAATTACCACCGGAGTAATTTGGGGGCTTGGGCATTAATTTCATTTTAATAAACAGCATCAGCCTAATGTGGGAATGACTTTTATTTCAAAACTGAATTCCTAATGTAAATGTCTGAAAGAAACCTCTCTAAAACCCAACAGCGTACATGAGAGTTATGTCTTCATAATGTAAACACAGCCTAAAATTGCAATAAAGATACAAACACAAGAATTTTGGAACAGTCATTTATAAATGATTGCATAATTCCTAATGCTCTGTCCCTTTGTTTTCCAAACTCTGCCTTTAAACTGCTTAATCTGTTTCTCTGACAGTTGGGGGTGTCGTGTGACACCTACAGAAGAAGTATTTTCTTCAATATTGCCATTATGAGCAACATTTTAGTATATAAAAAATGCCATGAGCAATGCTAATTTGAATGGCTTCTGAGCCAACATCAACATTGCTGACACCATGGTGTTATGTATACCAAACCTAATCACTCTCCTAATATGATGCCTCAGTAAATCTGTGAACATTAACATACAGTCGCATCAACTTAGCACTGACTCATGCTGCAGTATATTGACACAGAAACACTCTGGTTTAGGAGCAGAGCAGCTCAAGCATAAATACATAGAATGTATTTGTAATGTATTTTTAACTTGTGATGTGGCTATCAGTCACAAGCTCTGCTACTAGAATGGCACTTTTTTGGTCTTACCCTATCCCAGAGACCTTGTAAGTGCTATTTCGAAATCAGATATGTCCATTTTGAAGGTGGTGATTTATCTTCTTTATGACACGATGTGCTTATTTTAGAAAATATTATCAGTCCGATTTCAAATCTGTAAAACAAATGAACTAGGTGGTAATTATTGCCTTTCTAGAATGACTACTTTCATGCAGAAGGAGATACCTATAGGACTCAAGTTTCCTTTGGAGACACATGTGAAGTAAGATGGATGCATGTGTGTTCAGAAACATAAAAACATTTACACCAGCAGTCTTCCAACCAGTGTGGTGTCAGTTAATGGCATGGAGTGTACCCACCTAGAATTCCTACATATCTAAAACAATTTATCTTTCTTTTCTTTTTTTTTTTGTGAACAATTCATCTTTCTTGTTTTGCTCAAGCTGCCACTGGTTAAAAAGACACACGTATACTAGTATAGAAATCGATAGACCTGCCCTACGACCCAGCAATTGCACTGTTGGGGATTTACCCCAAAGATTCAGATGCAATGAAACGTTGGGACACCTGCACCCCGATGTTTCTATCAGCAATGGCCACAATAGCCAAACTGTGGAAGGAGCCTCGGTGTCCATCGAAAGATGAATGGATAAAGAAGATGTGGTTTATGTATCCAATGGAATATTACTCAGCAATTAGAAACGACAAATACCCACCATTTGCTTCAACGTGGATGGAACTGGAGGGTATTATGCTGAGTGAAATAAGTCAATCGGAGAAGGACAAACAGTGTATGTTCTCATTCATTTGGGGAATATGAATAATAGTGAAAGGGAATATAAAGGAAGGGAAAAGAAATGTTGGGAAATATCAGGAAGGGAGACAGAACATAAAGACTCCTAACTCGGGGAAACGAACTAGGGGTGGTGGAAGGGGAGGAGGGCGGGTGTTGGAGGGGAATGGGTGACGGGCACTGAGGTGGACACTTGACGGGATGAGCACTGGGTGTTTTTCTGTATGTTGGTAAATTGAACACCAATAAAAGTTAATTAAAAAAAAAAGAAATCGATGATTGTAATAACACAATAGATGACTAAGTCACAACTACAGTGCTGGCGAAGATTTGCTAAGAGTATTCTGGTCCTTGGATCAAAAGGGCAACCAAATAAAAACCAACTGAGCACATGTTCCTCTAGTCAACCTTCTTAAAGAGTCTAATGGGATAGAGTCCACTAAATGTATGTCAGAGACAAAGTTATCTTAAGGGATTTTTCTTTTGTGTTTTAGGACTGTAGGCTGATAGTAGTCAGTCAGTCTTACTTTGATGGTAAAACATTGGTAGTTCAGGATTTTTCTCCCGGTTTTGGAGATAACTAGAGTGTAACTTTTATCACTGAAGGTTTGGTTATGAGTAACTCTTGGAGCAAAGTCTTGAAATTAACTTAAGCTTTGCTGATTTAGTTCAAAACCACATGATACAATGCTTTATTAAGGACTGTTCTTCCGAACAGGTGTGTGGTACAGCGAGCAGAAAAGAGTCTCCAAAGGTTTGGGTGTGGGTTATGTGGACAATAAGGCAGCAGGGACACCAGGGAGCTTCTTTCCCTTCTTCTGGTGGGAGGGGCTGCGTCCCTTGGGATGAGTGGCTTCTTTACTCTGCCAGCATTCTATAGGCCATGAGGTTTCCAGGTGTTGGACAGCTTTTGTAAACAGCTGACGTACAGATCCTAACTCCTGGAACCAAGCCATTGTATATTCCTGCTCTGACAAGGTTACTTTCTCATTCTTAACTACAAGCAGGGAGATGCCTCTCCAGGAGAGCAATTCCACATTGTAACGCAGGATTGAATAAAGAATATGCCCTAATACAGGGCACAACAATTAGCAGCCGCGAAGGAATTCGACTGGCATGCCGGGATGCATTTGGGTAAGTCCCTAGGTGATGCTATTTACAAAGCACTTGGATAAGGATCCACAGATTCCCAGAACATTCAATTGTGCATGAAAAGATACAACAACCATCATATTATAGTGGTTGCTGATTAAGCAACTTCAGTAATTGAATACTGGGGGAGAAAACACACTTTCCTATAGCAACATACAATCAGGTAACCTTCTGTTCAGGCTAAGAGTAAGGAACTCTCAAATGGAGAAGACGACTAGGGGTGGAGAGGGCTTTCTCATATGCCCAGCAAGCTTCCTGTGGTCACAAACCACATATGATTCCAGTTGTACTAGACAGCAGAACCAGGCGCAGATTAAAGGGGATAAGAAGACATTTATAAAGATTGGCCACTGAAAAGACTGGCTCAATAGTGCACAAGAACCCCTCAGCACTCAGTGTGGTGCTTTTTATCATCATGGCAAAGGACAGATTTCAGATTCTGGTAGTTTGTCATTTTAAAAAGCATGCTCTGGGGCAGAATTTTCTTCTGAAATACATGCATGATCCCCACCGACATTCTCTTGCAATATGTTCCCTCCAGTTAGGAAATTCTTCTGAAGCAATGGCTAGTATAATCCAGTTATAGAGAAGTAAAAACTATTGTATGATGTACCCATTAATATGCCAATGCATGTTTGTTATATCTGAAACCTAGAATTCAGGGACCCCAACAGTTGAGTCCTTTTCTCTGAAGGTCATTACGGCCACTCTTACTGCTTGAATAATTACATTAATGACAGCTCATCTCCTTTATGTGATGGTCGTAAAGTTGGAGCAAGCCAGGAGACACAATTTGAAGATGTGTCGATTGATTTTATATACAACGGAGTCTCTCTCTATGGTACTTTTTTCTTGCTACTCCATGTTTTTCTGTTTATAAAGGACAAGTAAAATAATGGGAACCGTGAATACTGAATCTAATTTGACCATTATGAAATTAAATCGCTCAAAGTAGAGGATAAAGATGAAAATATTCAAGGCTTTTTCCTACATACTTGGTGAAATTGTGCAAATAGAAAGGGAATTCCTGCCTGATTGAAAGGGTATGAGTTATATCGGAGGATTTACAATCATCTCCTGAAATTGCTTTGTAGACAGTTAACATAGTTCAGACTAAAGCATCCACCTTTATCTCTCATGGACAATAAATGCTAAATGGTCCAAAGTCCAAATTGGTCTTTTTTCACAATCCAAATTCACTGAGATATTTAATTACCAAAGCTTAATTTTGTGCTGGTGGGAGAAAGAAGAGGAAGATGAAGCTCTTCAGAACAAAAATCCATCTGCCACCAATAATAGCTTTTGTATTTAAAAGGCAGTTGGTGATAACATGACTTTTCCTTCTCTGTCCTATTTTTGTATTTCAGTTCTTTGGGAAGAAGGGCATTTTGAAAAATTGACAGACTGTCAAAAAAGGATTCAGTGAAAATTAAATTGCATGGACTTTGTCAGGAAATAAAGGGAATATGTAATTTGTTCCATGTAGGGCCTCTAAACCTTGAGCACATCCTGTGTGTCAACTGGGAATGAATGGATTTGTAGTAATGATGACTAGAAATGTGAGCGTCGACATCAATAACTTATTACTGCATAAACCACATTTGAAAAAAAAGTCTCTTTGAGACAATATTACTTTGGCCGTTACTCAAATGAGCAGGAACAAATGAGGCATTTATACAGTTTTTTTTCCTTACTCAAATAAAGCTAAATCTCATTAAGAAATGAATCCACCAAAAAGAGCTTTTGCAATTAAAAATAACTTAGATAAGAGACAACCTATTTTACAAAAGAATATGTTCTATTTGCACTTAGCTATCATATAAAACAAAAATCAATTTTTCTGTTAAGGGTCCTTCATTCATAATTGAAGCAGGTTAGATCTAATTAATGGAAACATTATTTTTTTTTTTCCACCAAGAAGTTCTATCATCAAACAAGGAAGTAGACTAGTGTAACCTAAGTCCATGGGATTTTTCAAAATGACCCCTCTTTTTAGGATGCTCATTCCATGTATGTATTTAAAAAAAAAAAATATAACACAGGGGGCACCTGGGTGGCTCAGTCCGTTGAGCTCAGCCTTCTGCTGGGGTCATGATCCCAGAGTCCTGGAATGGAGCCAGACGCCCAGCCCCCCACCCATCAGGCTCACTGCCCAACAGCGAGTCAGCTTCCCCTCCCCTTGCTCTTGCTCTCTCTCTCTCTCCCTCTTAAATAATAAATAAAAATTTTTTAAAAAGGGAAAAATACAGCTGCAGCTTAGCTGCCAATTGTGTACATGTCAGTTAGAAAAAACTTAATATGCTACTTTAAATCAAATGTAGGGATAAAGTGACTCAGCGCATTAAATCAAGTACAGAAAGCTGGGCAAGTGCAGAATGAAGCACTGTGGGCGGTCACGTTGGTTCTTAAGGCCCAATCAGCGGGTCCGCGAGCAGGATTCCTCCACCGTCCATCTCCAGGTGCCACTGTTGGAAAACCATGACTATGTTTTCCCAAAAAGAATATGTTAATTTTATTAGATTATGCTGGCACCTTCGTTGAAATCAATTGATTGTTTTTTTTTTTTTTTTTTTTTAAGATTTTCTTTATTTATTCGTGAGAGACACAGAGGGAGAGGCAGAGACATGGGCAGAGGAAGAGGCAGGTGGCCCACGGGGAGCCTGATGCTGGACTCGACCCCAGGACCCTCAGGCCACAACCGGAGCTGAAGGCGGACGCTCAACCACTGAGCCACCCAGGTGCCCCCAAATCAATTGGTTTATACGTATAGGTCTATTTTGAGACCCTGTACCCCTGCCTCTCCATCTACATGCTGACCTTTATGCTAATACTACCATAGTCTTGAATTTCTGTAGTTTTAAAAGTAAATTTAATAACTCATCTCACTATTCTTTTCCAGAAG
The DNA here is from genome assembly GCF_048418805.1 of Vulpes vulpes. Lineage (NCBI taxonomy): Eukaryota > Metazoa > Chordata > Mammalia > Carnivora > Canidae > Vulpes > Vulpes vulpes. The sequence goes on from NC_132780.1 coordinate 106,162,485, forward strand.
CGTCTTGCCTATTCTGGGCACTTCTATATAAATTTTAGAATCAACTTGTCAGTGTCTGAAAAGAAGAGGTTGGGTTGTATTAGAGATTGTGCTGAATCTCCCGATCAATGAGAGAGAAAGGACATTCTAACTATTGACTTGACTAATTCATGAACGTGTTTCCCTTTTTCACAGCTTCTGTGCCTTCTCTCAGCAATGTTTGGAAGTTTTCAATGTAGAGGTTTTAAATGTCTTTCATTAAATGGATCCCAAATACCTCACATTTTTGATGACTTTGTGTTTTAAAGTCTAAGTTCCAGAGGTTTATCGCTGACCTACAAAATGCCATTGGTCTTTCACGTTGGCCTTTCATACTGCAAGCGTTCTAAAATTGTGTTAATGCAGGATTTTAAAAAATATTTTAAAAATAATTTTCCATGTGGATGAATACGGTGTCTGCAAATAGAACTCTTTTTTACCTCTTGGTTTTCAGTATGCAGCTTGCCTTCTCACCCAGCTAGGACCTTCAATACCGTAAACGTGATGCTGTTACCTTCTGTTCCTAATCTAAAGAAAAAAACATTCAATTTTCCACTGTTGTTATGATGTTCATTGACGGTTTCTTGGAAGATGCTCTTTATTGGGTGAGAAAATTTGTTCCTATTTTTAGGTTTTGAGGCTTATTAGCAGTGGGTTTTGGATTTTAACTGTTGGAACAATCATGTGATATATGTTCTTTATTCTGTAAGTGTGGCTATTTACATTAACTGATTTTTTTAAATGTGAAACTAACCTTGCATTCTCTGTCATTTTGCTTTATCTTTGTATTATCCTTCACATATATAGCTGAATTTGATTTTCTAATATTTTTGAAGATTTTTCTGTCTAGGTCATGAAGGATAGTGGGAGAAGTTTTCCTTTTGTGTAGTATCTCTCTGGCTTTGGTATCAAGATTATGCTGGCTTCATGGAATGGGTTAGAATTTTTTTTTCCTCTGCCTCTCTTTTTAAACAAAAATTTGGATTAGTTGGTATTATTTTTTTTCCTTAAATATTTGATTATATTTATGAGTGAAAGCAACTTGGTCTGATGTTTTATTTGGGGAAAGATTTATTTTATTAGAAATTTCATTTGTGGGATCCCTGGGTGGTGCAGTGGTTTAGCGCCTGCCTTTGGCCCAGGGCGCGATCCTGGAGACCCGGGATGGAATCCCACGTCAGGCTCCCGGTATATGGAGCCTGCTTCTCCCTCTGCCTGTGTCTCTGCCTCTCTCTCTCTCTCTCTCTCTCTCTCTCTCTCTGTGACTATCATAAATAAATAAAAATTAAAAAAAAAAAGAAATTTCATTTGTAAAATAATTTTAAAAATAATTATACGGTTATTCAGATTTACTATTTTTTCTTGTTTTAAAATTGGTAAATTGTGTTTTTCAAGAAATTTTCTATTCAATCTATCAAATTTATTGTCATAAAATTCTTCATAATATTCAGTTAGATGTTTCATGCCTATAATACCTAAAATGATATCCTTGTTTTTATTCTTGATATTGATACTTTTTGCTTCTTTTTTCCTAATTAATGTTGTAAAAAGTTTATCAATTTTACTACTATTTGTAAAAACCAACTTTTTACTTATCACCTTTTCTACTTATTTGAGTTCTGTTATTACCTTTACCTCTTTCATCTCATTTAATTGATTTCGCTTTGTTTTTCTAGCTTTTTAATATGAACTATTAGATTATTTTACATCTTCCTTTTCTAATAGAAGCATTTAAAACTGAATTTCCTTCTAGATGCTTTTTCAGTTGACATGTAATGTTTTCATTTTCCTTCATTTTGAAATTTTCTTTAATTTCCCTGGTGATTACGATGTTATTCAGAAACATCGTAATTAAGTTCCAAATAAATTGGGGGTGACTTTCTATGTATTTCATTGTTTTGATTGTAATGGTCTCAGAGAAAATATTCTACAAGTTATATATTTTGAAATCTATTGAGGCTAATGTTATTGTACAGCATATAGACCATTTTGGGGATGTTCCAGGAGCTCTATGTATTCCAGAGATTTTGGGTGTAGTATTCTATAAATGTCAATTAGGACAGTTGAGAGCCTTGTTCAGACTGTCTAAATATTTACTTATTTAATTTTGTTTTTTATTTTTTCTATCCATTACTGAGAAGATATATGAAAATTTCCAATTGTGTTGTAGATTTTGTTTACTTTTCCCTTTAGTTTGCCATTGTTTTTGAAATTCTTTTGCTAGATCAATATATATTTAGGACTTCTGTTTTCCTTATAATTTATCTCTTACTATTATCAAATATCCCTCCTTATCTCTTGCAATACTCTTTGACTATTATTAATATGGCCATTCCAGCTTTCTTTAGTGTTTTCAACCTTTAACTTTCAGTCTATATGTCTTTTTATATCAAGTGCATCATTTGGAGCCACTGTTCAGTTGGGTCTTGTTCTGTATCCAGACTGACACCTCTGTGTCTTAATTGAAGTGTTTAGTCAATTTACGCTTAATGTGGCTGGGCTTATGTCCATCACTTTGCCATTTCTTCTCCATTGTCTCTTTTGCTTTCCTTCTCTCCCTTTATTTCCTTCCTGCCTTCTTTGAGGTTAATTCAATATCTTTCAGTATAAAATTTTATTGTATCTATTCCTATTCTTTTTTAACTGTACATCTTTAGTTTTGTTTTTGTTTTTGTCTCTCTAGGCTCAACAATGTGCAGCTTAACTTACCAAAGTCTACATGAAGTTAACATTGCAAGACTTCCTACTTCCCATTTTTGTCATCTCTGACACTTCCCATTTCCCACTTGATAAATGTAGTAAACTTATAACAGAATGATGCCATTTACCCACCTCTCCATTTTTGTACTATTATCTTCACATTGTTCTTTTCAGAAAATGTTATAAACACCACCTTCCAATGTTATTATTTCTGCCTATAGAGTCAGTTGCTTTTTAAGGAATTTATGACAAGAAAAAGTAGTATGTTATATTTACCCCTCTCTCCTCCATTTCCAGTGCTCTGTATTCCTTCCAATAGACCTGAGTTTTCACCTGCCATTATTCTCTTGCATTCTGGAGAACATCCTTTTACATTTCCTTTTTTTAAATATAATTTAAGTTTTTATTTTTATTCACCTTGAGTATCCTAGTTATAATGGCTTTTACATTTCTTGTAGTGCAGTCTTGCTGGTAATGAATTCCGTCAGATTTACCTTATTTGAACATGTCTTTATTTCATTCTTGTTTCTGAAATGTATTTTCACTGGATACAGAATTTAGGGTTGATGATTTTTTTTTCCTCTTAGCATTTCAAAATTTCTTCTATTCTAGTTTCCATTATTTCTCATGAGTAATAATCAGCTATAATTTGTGTCATTATCAGCTGCCAGTTGATTATTTTCCCCCTGCATGTAATGTGCCTCTTTTCTCTACTTTTCAAATGTTTCTCTTTATATTTGCTTTTTAGTAGTTCAACCCCCTGGTGTAGTTAGATATTCTCTTTGTATTTATCCTATTTGGCTTTTGCTGAGCTTATATTATAGGTCAATGTTTTTCATCAAAATTCAGAAAAATTTTTCCATTATTTCCTCAAATACTTCTTTGCTACATTCACAATTTCTCCTAGGACATACATGTTAAGATTATTTTCCTGTCATCAGGGCATCTGGCTCAATGGTTGGACATCTGCCTTTGGCTCAAGTCATGATCCTGGAGTTCTGGGGTCAAGTTCTGCATCAGGCTTCCAGAGGGGAGCCTGCTTCTCCCTCTGCCTAGGTCTCTGTCTCTCTCTGTGTGTCTCTCATGAATAAATAAATAAAACCTTTAAAAAAAAGATTGTTTACCTGTCATCTAAGAGGTCACTATTGCTCTCTTCAGTTTTCTTCAATTTTCTTGCTATTCTTTAGATTGGATAATTTCTATTGACCTATCATCAAATTTACTGAGTTCTTCATTGATCTCCAATCTGCTAAAAGTTGTTTTAGTGCTTTTCTTTTTCATTTCACTTACTTTCTAGTTTTAGAATTTCAATTTGGTCCTTTTATTATTTTACATTTCCATTTTTCTGCTAGGGATCCTTTTCAGATTGTTCATAAATACCATATTTTAATATTTTCCCTATCTTTCCTTTGAGTTCTACAATAGTTCCTTTAATATCTTGATTTGCTAAAGACGACATTAAGGCTATCACATGGCTGGTTTCTTTGGCTGCTTTCTTGCATGACTGTGGATCACATTTTCCCATTTCTTTGCATATTTTATAATTTATTCTTGTGTACTAAACAATTTAGATAATACATTGTAAAGAATATGGATTCTCTTATCTTCTAAGTGTCTTGATTTTTGTTGTAGTAAAGAAATTTAATTATTCATGAAATACCTTGAACTTGTGTAAACATGATTTTCACTTGCTTAATACAGATCAAAACAAAAGCATAAGGTGTTTGCCAAGATGCTCCAACTTGCCCAAATTAAAATTCCTCCAAATTTTATGTTCTCTGAGGCTCTTGTCAGGGCTTGACTCTTGGTTTTATTAGACAGGTCTAGAGTAGTCCATACTAAAGATTACAACATCTTTTTTTTTTTTTTTTTTTTTTTTTTTTAAGATTACAACATCTTAACTGGATTCCTGTAATACTCCCAGTGTTTAAAAGGTCTTTTTGCTTGAAGCAGACTCTGATTTCCAGCACTATTCAACTTCTAATGTTAAATTCTAAGTTCTATCTAGCTGTTTTCTGGTAGATCTTATGGAAGTCTTGCTTTGCACATGTGCAGCCTAGCCCTTAATGAAGGACTTGTCTTGATCCCCCAGAGTTCTGCACATTCCTTGCACAGCTATCTTCTTGTCCCTTGGGTTCCAGCTGCTTCAGCTACCCTTAACCCTGATTTCTACATTCTCAGTTCAGTAGGACTTCCATATTCTCTCTGAATTCCAGCTCACTGTGCCAAGGTCAGGAAATATCTCCAGACTGAAAACTGGGATGATCGTTGAGACTCATGAGCTTTCCCTTCCCTCAAGGTTTGTAGTATTGCACTCCCTGTTATCTAATGTCCAAACAGTGGCCTCATACGTTGTGTCCAGTTTTATAATTTTTTATGACAGAAGCGAGTGATTAGTATTATTTACTTCATCATATCTAGAGGCAAAAGTCCCCTTTACTTGGATTGCAATAAAATCCTGTTTTCCTTGCTTTTTCCTTTCCTGTTTTCCTGTTTTTCCTTGTGAGTTATTCTCTTTCTTTAATTTATTTTTCTCTTTCACGGCATTACTATTTCTGAAATGTATGGTGATTCTTGATTGCATGTCTAAAACAAAGTCACAATAGGAAACCTATAACACAGTTGAAATAGGACAATCAGAGGAGAGTTAATTTACAAAGGTGTGGGCATAGGGGAACCTCAGAAATTTTTATTTTTAAGTAGAATAAGTCTATACTGGTACTATATACTGATACTATACTGGTATACTGGTACTTGTAAGATATTTAAACATGGGAATTGTGGGTACCTAGGCTTTCTGCCATGCACAGTGAGGAAGAATAATTAGGCCAGCATTCATAAACATGGGGAGAGGGAGAGGAAGATGGACAGAGAGAGAGAGAGACAGAGACAGAGAGAAATTCCTTATTGTGGTCAATGGTCTGACTGTAACTGTTCCAGCATCTGTATATTTCAGAGGTCTGTTGGTTAAGTGCCATTGTTGGAGCTGACCAACAAACACTCTTGATATTCCTTGAGTTAGTTTAACCTGGTTGTATCACTTTCCACAAGAAGAGTTCTATTACTCACAGTAAAGGAATAAAGGTTTGAGAGAAATGAAGATGGATTTAAGAGAATTTATTCAATATGAATAGGGCAATCTAAATTTTGTTAAATTTTTTTTAAGGAATTTAGACCCCAGTACTTGCTGTTTCGCTTAAGATAAAAAGATTAAGTAAGTGTACCTTTTAGGTTTTTTCATTCTTTCCCATATCCATCAAAAGGGAAATGTTATCTGAAAGTCTGTATAATATAAGCCCCACCTTTTTGTTTTTGTTTACTTCAAATTTCTCAGATTTTAGTTAATCAACTAAATAGGAATGGAATGTATCATTAAGTGTGCTGGTTCATCAACTAAGATTTCATCAATATTTCATATCCTATGCACTGTGGTCCAGAGCTGTGCTTGATTAAAATCTTAAACACTCCACATATTTTAAATGCTTATCCTAAAAATGATTTCACTTATAATCTTATACAAAGTATGTCTTAGCTCTTAAAAGAATATTGTTTTTTTAAAAAATTAAAATTCAATTAGCCAGTATATAACACATCATTCATCATTGTGTTAGCCAATATATAACACATCATTAGTTTCAGATGTAGAGTTTGATTATTCATAAAAAAATGAATACAAAAAAAATACGAGCTTTATCACTACTTATGGAACAAAGAGTTACGGTGGTTAATGATTCCTAAATCTATCAATACTAAGGAACAAAGCACTTGGGATTTCCTGTTCAGGAGTTGAAGGTGGTTAATTATTACATTACCTATCTTCATACAGAATAATTAGAACTTAGGATAGAAGCTGTCACATAAAGTGTTTACCTACTTGCAAAAAATTTTTAAAGGGATTATGCTTTCAAACATAAGCAAGGCATAGCGTATTCATTTAATACTTATTAATTTGCTATATTTAAATAAAAACTTACACAACTTTAAGCCATGAATGTAATGTTCCTTCTTTTTAAATTTTTATTTATACTGTTTATATGAACAGGATATGGTAATGAGATGAGGGGATGCATTAAACAAGACAGAGCCAAATTTTATAGCTTGGTTAGGGGAAGGAAAACACTAGAGCTTTTAAAATAAGACTTACAATGAATGTTTATGGAAGTAGATTCAGGCAAGGCTGTTAAGTAACTGTATGCCTTTAACTCACCAAAGGGAAATAAATAATTTTATCCATCATGGTGAAAAACTAGCCGATCCAAATGTATATTCACATTATTTATTACTCATGAATTTAATCAGAAAATTAGTATATATTGAGGATTCTGGCATCTAATTTATGTCTTGGTTTGGTGGGCATGCAGGGCATTAGAGAAAACAAGTATGGTTTCTGTGGGGGGTTGGGAATATGCAAGATGTGCAACTAATCCACCTACATTTGCTAGCACGAAGTCCTTGCCTGTAAGCCATTTTTAGCTCTTCCTATATTTCCTTTTATTATTTAACAATGAGAACCAAAGCATCTGTCTGGAAATATACATTTTGGGAAAGTCTACATAAGGCAAATTCATCCAAACATACTGTGTTATTTGCTCCTAAGACATTTTTTTTTCTACTTTGTTTTGATTATCTTGTCTTGGCTTGCCAACAGCCTCAGTGCTAGATATTTGGTTGCCTTGTGCAAATCTTGGTGTTTGAGTATGTGTGTGTATATGTGTGTGATGGGGTGTGGGGGAGTGTGAAGTTGAAGAGTGGTTACAGGATGATGAATTACTTTTTATTGAGGAGGTACATAACACTAAATCATAGGTAATTCCACAGTTGCCAGCATCCTGTCCAATAGTGTTGTGTCTAACCAAAGCTAGAAAATTTTCCTCCTGAAAACATTCTATCTCACACTCATGTTAACCCTAAACTGTTCCACCATTTACCATAATCACTGGTGTCTGGACCCCATCAGTCCTTACCCAAGTGTGAGTGGACTCAGTCTGCAAATCCTCCTTTTAATAGTTGCCCTTCTTTGGAAACTTCTGGGAATCGGTTTCAGTTTAAATCATGGATCCTCAGGGTATGAATCAGATGCAGGCAGGTTCTTCATCGCCAACCTTCCTCCACTAGAATTTGGCTTTCATAGTTTTCTTTGATAACCCTCAGAGGTTTACCAGGGAGTTGGGCAAATACTTTGATAAACAGTGCTCTTTAGGAGCATCGAAACTTCAAGTGATCCTTTTTTGTGTGGAGTATTCTTATAAATGAGTACTGAATGCACTTCCATCCCTAACAGGAGATGGAAGAAATAAATAAACCACTCACGAAATGGCCTAATGAGGCATTGACTTTAAGCCCAAATGACCAGACTGTGACCTTTGCCAAAAAGAAGAGGTGAACACCAGCCTTAGGCCAATAGTTAAAACTTTAAAGTACAATGCATGGCAAGGATGGAAGGGAGCCCCCAAAAGAGGAAAATGTTGAAAAACTTTAAGCCACAGTGGATCTGAATTATATTACTGGCACTCTTGAGAAAGAGTCCTCTGCTCTTCTTACTTACACTTTTTTACCATGAATCTATTAGGGAATGATCTTAGTAAAACTCAATTATGCATTTTTATTCCTTGGTTGTTCTTCTTGTCTATATTCCAACAATCAAGCCATGGCCACTCCTTTCTGATTGTATCCATGTTGTTTACATGAGCATTATGTACCAGACCCAGCTACACTTAAATTCTCCATACAACACAAGGTTAGGTGGAGTCATTTTCCCTGAGCTCTGCAGGCTTCTCCTCAAGGTTTTAAATGCATCTCAATTTAACAGCCTCTCTCTCTGAAGCATAGTTACTTATAATTGCCCACCGCACTGTTAAGCTCTCCTATGCGCCTGGCCCTAGGCGGTGGCATGGGGAGATATCAGTGAGGGAGATGTAGCGAATTTTCACCCTTATTCTGACCACTTAAGCTGCTTCTCCACCAGTAAAGTCAGTCTGTTCCAGGTATTCACAAAGGAACAGCCAGTCCTTCCTTCATCCCATCCTCACACTCCTATGAGCTCTCATCTGACTCACCAAAGCCCTGATTCTTTGTCTTTCAATGTCCATGGCTGGCACCCCGATTTTATTTACGCATATTTCCCAACTTCCTCTTTTGCCCTATCAGCCACGCTCTGCAAACTGCTTTGATTGTGGCATTATGGATAATTTCTAGGTAAAGCAATCCATAGCTATCTTCCCTGAAGGGGAGAGAAAATGAAGAGTGACTATTTCCAGCTCAGGAGCAAGAGAAGGAACTAATATTTGTGACTAATGTGTGTCAAACACAGATATGTGCATCACTTATATTATTATATTTAACTTAGTAGCAGAAATGTATGCAATATACTATGGCAAGTGAAAGAAGTATAAATAGCACAAAAGGATAACATAATAGGAAGAGTTATTTGCCCTACTGAGCATTGAGGGCATGGCTGGATAGCCTTCATACATGAGGTGAGTATTTTGGTGACATAGAAAGATGGTGCTGGCCAAGTTCTGGGTAGTCATAGCATGCCAGCTTGCCTTGTAGCTTCTCCTACTTCTGTCCTCTGGTTCATTCCATACACAGCAGCCAGAGAATATAAACCCACTAGATAATTTTCCTTTGGAATAGACCCTTAAATCTCTTCAGCGGTATATAGGGACATAGATCTGGCCTACGCTTCTACCCTTCTAAATTCAGTTCTAGTTACTCTTCCTTCACTCACCTCATGCCAGCCATGTTGACCTTCTGGGTTCTTAAAAGTATCAGCTATTTTTCAGCCTCGAAGACTTTTTACCTGCCTTCTGTATGGCATGTCCTTCCCAACCCTTGCTTAAAAAGTGGATGCACTCTTGGACTTCATAAGCTTGTGTATTCGGCTGATTACCAGATCAGAAGCACTTCAAACAAGTTCTGTTCTTCAAGTACAAGAAATTCTTATCTGACAACCTGGCTTGATAAGCAATTTCATTTCCCAAGGGCTTACTTGTTAAATTGAGACCTTCTGTTTCCCGCAGAAACATTTTTAGCAAGTGAGAGGGTTGAGTTTACCTAGGGAGTGGGTTTGCTTATCGTTGTGGATATTGTTTTTGGTCTTTAGCTTATCTTTGATACTTAGACCTGAAAGTTACATTATGAATGTTGTATATGTGACTGGTATGGACTTTGAATTTTTGATATCCAGTTATTATTGCCAAATTTTATGTAACTATTAGCTGTTATCAAATAAACAATGAATTAATCACATTTACTATAACAGAAAATAATATAGGGCTATTGCCTGTCTGTTTCCCTGAATGACCTGAATTTTGGAGACCATTTTACAGTGGGGACAGCTTAAGAGTAAGCTGTCCAGGAGGACTTGGTTTAGCTGTGGCTATTTCTCATGTGTCATATACTTTTTTTCTACTCCTGCTTGAAAACACCATTCGCTGTTATTTGGCAAATAGACATCTTGGGATGGAGGTTGGGACAGAAGAGGATGCATAACAAAGCAAGTGATTTTAACAGAGGGAGAAATCTGATGGGCAAAGGAAATGATTACTGGGTGACTTCTGTGGGAGTTTGGGATTTGTCAGGGCTGATCTCAGGGGCTCAGTGATGGTTAAGAACAGGTGGGATGGGCCAGATGATCAAACAGAAACAGAAAATCCCATAGGACAGGCTGAGTGGGGACGTAGATCTGAATTAGTCAAAGCATCTTGGGATCCACAGCCCTTCAGTACAAACTCTCACCCTTCTTTCTCCCTCCTTTGTCCCAATGACATATTAAAGGCAATCATAAGCTCATCAAAGAGGAAGAAGACTTTCAAGGACTTAGGGCTTTGTGTGTGGAGGAGGGAGTGAGTTAAGGGTGAGAGAGGAGGGTCTTACTCTTTGGCCAGACATCATAAAACAAGACACCTGTTATAGTGTGCAGTGGTATCTTCTAGTAAGATCAGGAAAGGCCATTAGCTGATAATCGGGGAAGAATACGTAAGTCCATTTTGCAGCATTTTAAAAAAGTTTGCATTATACTTAAAAGAAAGGCTGAGAATAACAATCTTCACTGGGTGAGTCTTGAATAGGGAAACTCGACTAATGGGAAATGCAAAATTTATGACATCTGTTATGAAATAGACTGGGTAAAAAACCATTCTCATATAGACCAGAAATGAGCCTTAATAGAAAGTCATATACCAAAAATATCATCCAGTAAGACTACATCTTAGGAAAAGAAAATTGTCATGACTTGAATTCATTTCTCACAATGTCCAGCTCCACATTCATATTTCTCATTTGTCAAGAAATCTCTTCCATGTTGGTGGTGGCAGCTGATTGAAATATAAACTGTTTAAAATCAACTTGTACAAATTTATACTCACTCAGGGGAGACCAACAGTACTGACCCATCAGATACCTCCAAAGCATGCAGACAGAGTGGATATATAGCAGAGAGTGACTGTATTTTGAATGGATGTTAAATTAAGTAATAGTAGGCCATTTAAGCACTGCATTTGCCAGAAATCAACAATTTGAATTTTCTGTTTGGACTTAAATAAACTATGAATGGCAAATGGAGCTCAAGGAAAGGAATTAGTATGGATATTCGATAAATACAAATGACATGAGCCCTTTGTTCTTGGGTTGACTAAAGACATCTACTTTGTATATAACTTTCCAAAGAATTTGAATAATTAAAAAAAAATGTCAAATAGCTTTCCACAAGTCTTAAATCTAATGCCCCTCTCTTCGATTTGAGTTTTTTTTTTTTAGGAGCTTTTTTTTTTGGTAACTCTGTCCTTGTCCTATGGAATCATGGCTTTCAGAACCATAAGATATAAGGTTATGAAAGAATCTTATAAATTATCTAAAATAATAGAAGGAATTGTCTACTAGTTCTTAAACTTGACTTGTTAAGAATCACATGTGCCAAATCTACTGAATTAAGCTTTGGGAATGGAACAATGCCAGATATTTTAAAACATTTCTCAAGGCGATATTGATTCAAATGATGAAAGTCATGACCATTCTACAGAGAGATACCTCAGTTTGAGAGATGATTAACAACCTAGCCAAGATTACAGGGTTGGTTTGGATGAGTGTGAACTAAAACCAGAACTCACTGGGCTCTCAGCTCAGTGAGTATTCTTCCTAAGATGTCAACAAGCTAGAATTTAAAATATAAATTTGTCATCATTGTGAATGTACTAAATTCCATTCCACTGACTTTTACACTTTAAAGTGGTTAGTTTTATGTGAGGTGAATTTCACCTAATAAAAACAATATTAAAAAGTACTAATTTTATTTTAATCAGCACATAAGCAGGTTAATTTTATAAATATCACGTAGAACGGGAACCACATGTTATGTCTGGCTAGTGCTACAGCTAATAGGGAGATTGTTGATATGTATCATTCAAGCTACTAAAACCACTTTCTGGTCTGTACGATGAGGGAATGGGGATGATAATGTCTTTGTTGTTGTATTAATTTAAAGCTTTGAAAGAAACTGTATGCAGTGTGCCTGGCATATGGTAGGTGGTCATGGCTAGCTATGCTTTAGGATATACAGCATATCATGTGCTATTTTAATCCTCTCATCTTGCCTACCACGGTGTCTTATATATAGCAGGTAATTAGTTATTTATTTATTGACTCATTGATTAATAGACACAGAAATCACCACAGCCTCTTGCTGGGTGAAAATAACTTTCTTGGAAATCTCAGTTTGAGAGAGAGCTCAGCAAATTCCATTTACTCCATATGTGACTGTTCTGCTTTCCTGAGTCTGATTAGGTTACAAGTTGTAAGGGCAGGGCTCATTTTGGGGTAATTACAGCATTAAATGCACCCAGAAGGCTATTATACACTGGCCATATCCAATGCATATAATAAATAATTAATTGGACAAATAAATAAATAAAAATTACAGCTCATAAAAGTGCCTCATTAACTTGCCCAATACTAGTCTGGCTCTTGCAATTAATTTTAAACTCTCTTGTTTCTCCTTTATTAAGTAAGCTGAAATAAAATAGAAATGATATAATTGTTTTTGCTTTCTCATTAGGAGAAATACTCATGTAGGCTTAGTTCTCACAGCACACAGAAAATGAGACTAGATGAGCCTCATTCAATGCACAAATAATAGAATTCTGAACAATAATGGAATCCCTGTTATTTTTCCACCTTTATTCCACATATATTCCAATGTGAGTCCCATGAATTTAGGAAAAACACTTAGTCATTACTGAATCATTCCAGGGGAAAAATTAGAATCCACTCCCTTTCTAATGACTATTGTTTTGTGAGGTTTCCTTGTTATTAAGCCAATCTCTTTTCTTTTTGTGGGGAAAGTGCACACAGGCACACATGCTATAAGTTCATCTTTTGGCTTATATCTTCTTTCCCCAAATTCCTGGCATTGTATAGTCAAAGGATAGATTATGAGAACTCAGAGATGAAGTTTGCTAATAGAGCTTCCAGGAAAATCACTAAGCCAATGATTCTGTTTTATGAAAACCAACTGACAGCATCTTTAGAAAAGTAGACATGATGTGATCTGTTTGGGGGGAATTTTACAGATCTTAAGGGTGTGTGCTTGTGGAAGTAGAAACTTTGGGAGAGATTACTCTCTTTAGTACTAGATTTATAAACTCTACTATAGGAAGTTATAGGTACTCAGGCGGAGAACACACTCCACCCCAACCCTGACACTGTTGATAGAACATTGATTATCTATGTAGGAATGACTCTTTCAAGCACATTGCTTTTGGGTTCCTGAGAGCTTCAAATACAATTCAATAATTATTATTTTTCTAATCCAAATATCAGTACAGTGAACAATGTCCCATGTAATTTTTCTGAAAGGATTTTGCCATGATTAAAATGAGCCATGAACAAATGCTTTGTACATAATTTCATTTTGAATTGGCAGTGTGGCATAGTGCGAGGAGAATTGGACTAGAAATCAGGAGAGCTCATCAAGGCCAGAATATTTTCCTATGAGCTGTGTGTGAGGTTTAATCTAACATTCAACTTGACTGGGCCACAGGGTATCCAGGCATTTTGTGAGACATTTTTCTTGGTGTATTGGTGAGGGTGTTTTTTTTTTTTTTTTTTTCCAAAAGTATTTGAATGAATAGACAGAGTAAAACAGGTGGGCTCCATCTTATCAGTCAAAGGCTGGAATAGAGCAAAAGGCTAAGCCTGTTTCAAGTAGGAGGGAATTTCCTCCTGCCCCATCAGGGGCTGGGACATAGTTTTTCCCCTGCCTTCAGTCTTGAACAGAAAAATCAGCTCTTCCTGGTTCCAGAGCCAACCAGCATTTCACTGGAAATACACCCTTTGCTGTCTCATGTTTCCCGCTTGCCAACCATAGACCTTGGGACTTACCAAGCTCCACAACTGCATGTGCCAATTACTGCATTAAATTTCTCCATCCCTTTCTTGTAGCTCTATCTCCCTTATAATAACAAATTTTCTGTCATCTATTTATCTATCTATGCATCCTGCTGGTTCTGTTTTCCTGGAGAACCCTGAATAACACTGTGACCTTGAGCCAATTCACTCAGCTTTCTAAATCACAGGTTTCTTTAGAATTGGTCAGTGTAGGTCCATTATAGCCCCAAGGTCCAATCTGGTTCTTAAATTTATAATTTATATGACATTTTGGGGCTCCCTCAGAGAGATGTTTTTGCTTCATTATCCCTGGGAAGAAAATAGGATACATTTTATTTCTTCTTCTTTTTTTTCATTTCCCCATTTTCTTTAAAGCCTATCTCCTCCTTCTTGGTGTTCTGTCTTAATCTAGGCCACCCTGTGGACAGAACAACATTAACAGTCAGGGGAACATGACTGGCTATAACCAGCCTCTCTCTAAGCTGGTTGGCCAAAGGAGAGGTTTTCTTGCAAATAGAATAGCTGGTGACAGGTTAAGTCTATCGGAAAAAGCAGCAGGTTCATACAAACATTGTGGTCCTCAGTGAAGGAAGCAGTGAGGAAGCACTGGGCTGTGGGTGGGTGAATTTCCTGTGATTACTTGCACGGCTGTGCACAAACTCTCCCTGGTGGGGACTATTCCAACCTGATGTGTCTCCTCATGGTTGGCAGTTGTAGAGTGCAGTGGAACAATCAGTTCCTTGGTGATCTTCCAAGGTGAGCAAGGTCAGTTTTAAACAGCTTTGCTGTCAGGCAGCTTCATATTTTACTCCAGTCTCCTGACCTCACAAATCTTGAGGCTGGCACTGAAGTCAATGAGTCCTCTGCAGCCCCAATTCCCCACAGCTGCTTCTCTCCTCTTACAAACATGCCTCGTCATGGCTCTGCCAACCCACACAGGTTTTCAGGGAGCAAAACTGCAATTAGTCAGTGCAGCCATAATTCAGCTCTAATAGAGTATTTGCTTTCACCAAGTGTCTTTTTTTTTTCAGTCCAAAATTAAGCCCCCACCAAAAGAAAATAGTCCTTTGAAGGTTCGTATGACATCACAGAGCTAATTTTGAGCTTTGTCAAATGGTTGTCATAGGAGAATGTGAGGTTATACAGTCATTTGCTTATTAGCATTTCATCGAGAACATTACCATGTCCAATTGACTTAATTCGCCTCATGGTATAAATATTGAAAATTTCCAAGCTCTCATTATATCTCTTGCCCCCATTTTATTCTTCCCATCAGACCAAAAAAAGAAGGAAAAAAAAAAGAATGTGATCCACGAAAGTGTTACTCTTACTTAAAGGAAGGAGAAGCCTGAAGAGGAATGGTTCATGAGATGACAGGTGTTCCAAAAAGGAAATAGCTACAAAATAAGACTCTTAAGTAACAGTGATGGTCCCAACTACAATTATATCCAGCACTTCAAGTAAATGAGCTAAATAGCAATGTTGTTTGCAAATGGATGCCTATCATTGTGTAATAGGCTACTTGAAGACATTTACCATTAGGGCGTAACTCTTTTTGGGGTTCCTGTTGAGCAGATCCTAGTTTGCTCCCTACGTGTCAGTGCCCTCTTTATGTCAGCAGCAGGAGATGAGACCCTCCATGGAAATAATCCTGGGAAAAGAGTGAAGAGATCTGCTTTCTACTTCTGGTTCTTGAACCATGGACCAGCACGGCTCTAAGGGACCTGTCTGGACAGATGGGACATTTCATGGGTCAGCTCAGAAGTGGCCCAAGTTCTTTGAATTTAGTTAATGGCCAGAGCTTGAACCAGAAGGATGAAGGATAAGCAATTTCCTTGTCCAGTTCTTGAGTTACCTGGCCAGTGTGTCCATTCTCTTCTGCTTGACCCCTCCATTGGTGGTGGTTAGGAGCAACTAAACGTTAAAGACTTATGAGGAAAACACTATAATCAATGAAGTATTTTAATTTAAAAATTCTTAGATAGACGAGGCAGGTGGTGTTCCATATATAATGCTATGGGTTGTTTTCCTATTTCCCTTTTGTATGCAGCAGCCGTAGAATAAATAGAACAGAGTCCCGAGCAATTATGAACCTAGCAATGCTTGTCTTTGGTTGCTCTGACAGAAAAGAACGTAGAGACGTGTGGTTATTGTGCTGTATTAAAATGTACCTGTGCACTAACGAATGGGGAGAGAATTGCCCTAGGAAATCTCTGAACTTTTCCAGGCCTCAATGTCCTCGTGGAGGAGGTAGGGAATTTAATAACTAGCCTAGAAGGTGCTTATTTTTGTTAGTGGCTTCTCACCACCGCATTGCTGGCCCAGACCTTCATCTACTGGAACCTAAAATTATCTCCTTGGTCTTCTATCTCCTTCCTGGGCTTATCTGTTTCCCTTTCTAATCCCTCCCACTCTCGTTGCCAGGCTAATCTTCTGCAAACTGTGCTTTGACTGTGTTGCTTTGGTACTTCCAGAAATGCCATCTGTTTGCTGCCCTATCAAATCTAATATTAGTGGGTAAATTATACGAGCTTGTAGTGGTGGCATTTTCTGGGTTATCACCCATCAGCCAGCGGGATGGTATTTTCTCAGGATAATTAAAAGTACCAAGGGAAGGAGGAGGCTTCTCAGCGTCCCCAGTTTCCTAAATGAGATATTTCCCATTTTGGCCCTGGATATTAGAAATGGTTATTAGAAAATAATAGGAACGAGTAGTGTTTTTATGCTTTTTAGCTGCTTACAAAGCACTTTCACTGATATTTACTTATTGAGAATTTTATAAGGTCTTCCAGAATTGCTATGCCCTTTGGGATTAGAGGTCTGATGCATAAAGATAGGATAAGCAGAGGAAGTAGGGGTGAGGCATTTGGATTTACAAAAATATTTGATAGCGAATTGCTTTTTTAAAAAATTGGCCATGAGGAGACCTATAGACATATCTCTCTTGGAGTGTGGAAAAAATATATACGTGAGAGAGAGAGAGTTTATTTCTCTAATATCTTGGCAAGGAAGAGAATTCCAGATGTACAGATACATAAGGGATCAACATGAATGTTAGTCAGCCCTCAGGAACCGGTGATAGCAAACCCTGTGTTCAGGTCATGCCACGGAAGGAGTTTGAGCTTTTCTTCCTCAAGCCAGTTTGAATGGCTTCATAGTTTTTCAGGTGACACAAAATTTCAGTGAGTGATGACAAAACTGAAAGCAGGGGAAAAGTAACACTGGAAATGAAAAAAAGCATCAGTGGGAAAATGGAGAGCTGCAGGTTTTGCACCAGCACGTGGATGCCTATTTCTAAGAGTATATCGCCATCTAGTAAATCAGCCTAGAAATGCATGCACAGCCCAGGGCAACCAGGCCCTGAAATCCAAGCTTCCGGTTACAATTCCTTCAGGCACCTTTCTCGAAGCATCTGCACACACAAGGCAAGCAAAGCGACCTCTCCCAGCCTCCCCAGTGCTCAGGGCCCAGGTCCAGCTCACCTTCTCCCATCCATCTAGGATTATGTAACAGAAGAGAGCAGCACACATTTAGATAGGAAGATGTGTCAAGACCTTCTCTTCATCTCTGGTGTCTACCCTTGGAAAACAATTAGTCAAAACTGCACATATTATCATTTGTCTGTTCTAAATAATTCAACTCCAGGCTGTTCATTAGTGAAAATATTTTTCATTTTCTGCTTTCATTTCTGTCTGGTAAAAGAAGTGGTCTGGTCATGCTCTTTGTGAGGAAGCATGGAAACCCTGGAATTAGAAACACCAAAACTGATAACCATATTTTTTCCCCTAAAGCCATGTCTTTAGTTTTTCTGTTGTTTTAAATAATCTCTTATTTCTTCTGCAGTGGTTGTTTGCACAGAATGTTGGATCACTTGCTCTGTTTTTTTGTTGTGTTTTGTTTTTCATAAAGAGATTGCTAGCTTGATGAAAATATTGCACAGACTTTTGAGGCTTCTTGTCTATAGGGAGTTAATTACATAGGGTGGCATCCTGGCTTTTATATACCCCTTGCTAATCCTGATTTTTTTTTAACCTGTCAGATGAGGACAACAACAGGGTGTATATCACTAGAATTTTAGGAGAGAGAAGTAAAGCAGAACTGCTAAAAATGTTAGCGATTATTGTTAATAATAAAAGTATAAAACAAATGCCATACAACAGAAATTGTTTAAGAAATAGTAGAAACAAAGAATAGAAACTAATTTCATCTTGCCACTCCCAGCAGATTAAAATGCTTCAGCCAAACGAATAGATGCAGAGGGAGGAGTACTATATTCCAAGACCAGGAAATCATCTATTTTTAAAATGTTAAGTGATTGTATTTTTTAAAATTATTAAATTTTACTAATTATAAAAGTGATTAAAGTGCTTTAAAAACCTTGACAATGCACCCCCATTCTTTTTTGTATACTTTCTTCCTTCCTTTTAAAAACCTATCCTCACTTCAGCCCTCCAAGTAACACCACCATTTCATTGCAAGGACTGCTTAGAATATTTTTGCTGAAGGATCATGAACCAAGGGTTTAGAGTGGAAAAAGAGGGAGGGAAAATTTTTGTTGTGGGAGCCTTGTCCATAGGGGCTGTCAGTCATATAATTATCAATTTCACTTCAGCCAGACATGGCAAGAGCCTGCCCTTTGGCCTCTAACATCCATTTTTCTTCTTTCCTTAAAGGCAATAGAACTTTTTGGCTAGCACATAACCATATGGCTAAACATGTCCTAGTTGCCTCTGGAAGTAAGTGTGTCCTTTGGGCTCAGGATATATGGCAGGTCTTGGTCATGCCCTTGTGGAGAACACGTGTGCCATCCTTCCCTTGCCTTTTTCTCTTTTTCTGCTGCCTGAGATGTAGATGATGATGGCGGGAAAAGAGCAGCCATCATGGGCTAAGAGGTGGGAGCTAGGTCTTAAAGAGAAGCAGAGCAGCGAGATAAAAGCAGCCTGGTTTCCCAGCTCCGCTGATGTTCCCTAACAGCTATGAAATGCCTAAACAGGCCTACAGATGGGAGGAAAGCCAGTCCCTATCTTACTTAAGCTGATATAGTTTTGAGGCTGTTTGTTACAGCCATCTAAGCCGTGTTACGTGAATTTTAACAGTCTCAAAGAGGAACGGATCCTAGAAAAATGCAAGTAAATTACAGATTTTAAGTATAAAGAATGTGCCACAAGTCACTATTTCCCAAAGACTCATCCTTTACAGATGTTGAAAAAGAAAAGGTTTTTTTTTTTAATGTATTCCAAGAAAAGAGTTCTCTTCTTAATGGTAGAAAAATTCTCTTGTGTGGCACCAGGGAGGGGGAGATCCTGCTTTTTTAAAAAGAAGTTGTAAAGAGATTAACTCAGGGTAGTAGGGTGGTTTGGCTGGCACCCAAGTTTTATGCAGAACAAAGAAACACCTCTACATATAAAAGAGAGGAAAAGAGCAGGGGCGAGATCTGAGCGTTGTGTAGAAAGAATCATGGAAAAACCATGGTAGACAAACCAAAGAAGGTCTCTAGGAGATAATAAAATATTAATTGAGGCTTATTAAGATATTTGCTGCCTGGATTAAAGCATAATTATCTATCTCCCCTAATAAGAGCTGACCATTATTAGACTCTTCCTGTGTGCCAGACATCGTTCTAAGGGCTTTATGTAGATAACACATGTAAGCCTTATACAACTCTCTGAGGCAGGTGCTATTATTATTCTATTATGTATTATATAATATATGTTACATTTTGGTTTTCCAGAGAAACTGAAGCCTAGAGAGATGAAATCCCTTGGCAAAGTCATACCTGATAGTAACATTTGGCATTTGAATGCATGCACTTTGCTCTAACAAATGTGTCTACTGTCTTTATAAAATGCTTGCTAAATCCTCCTCTACTAACCATTATTTTCACACTCAAGTAGAATTTGGACACACTGTTATATTTAGTTAACCAATACCCATTAGTGTACTGAAGGCTTCCCAGTAAATAAATCTGCTTAGCTCAGTTTAATTCAGAATTTTCCAAACATAGTTGATCCCATAACTAATGTATGAAGCACTCTCTATCAATACCCCAAGAAGCTAGTGTTTCACTGAAACATACTTTTTAAAATTCAAGGGGAGTAAAATATACTGACCTCAGGGTCAGGAGGTCTACAATATGCTCTTAATTTGCTACGTATTTGATCGTGTTGCTTTGAGCAAGTCATTGCAGATTTCTGGGCTTCAATTTCTTGATGTAGGAAAATAGTGGTCTTGGACTTGCTGAAGAGAGATGGTCAGTGACATCTGAGCTTAAGAACCAGGCTTGTACTTGGGGTAAGCAGAAGCAGAGATCCATCTATGAAAAAGCTGAGTAACAAAGGGAGGAGTGGCTAGAAATATAAGCCATATCTGGGTAGTGGAGTTTATTCAGTGTAGGAATTAAGATTATGTCTCCTGTCATAGATTCACGTTATGGATCCATTTCGGTAGGTTTCCAACAGTTAAACACAAAGTAAAACTCCCTTCATTCTAATCAGATTTCATGCTTTTTTACTTCTTTATTTTTTTCAGAAAAATTAAGATAGAAATACAATTAATTTCCCAATTTTGTTCTAATAAAATCATCCAATCATCATGATGCTGTGATGGATAGGTCATGATTTTTCAGATGTATATTCATTCCCTCTTCCTATATGTAACATATGTAAAATTTCTGTATGTATATATGCATAATTTTCCCTCTTTCTATAATATAACTTCTACAAATTCCTCACGATATGGGCTATCTTATAGATGTCTGTCTTTTGGAACTTATGTAACTAAATTCATCTCTGAGTGAGACCAGAATAAAAGAGAGATTTGTATATTAGATACAATTGATGTCCCCAGCCACTCCTCCTTACCACAGGGTCCCACTTGTCTACTCACTTGTCACTCTGGATCCCTCACTGCTCCCCAAATATCCCTACCTTTTCATGCTAAGCTTCTGAACATGCTCTTTTCTCTCTCTGGTCCGGGAAGAGACTCACCTTGGCTGTTATAATAATGTTTTGATACAGTTTAAGTTATTTGGTATCAATTCCTTACTGTCACTTAGGTCAGTTATTACAGCCATTATTAATCTTATTTTTTTAAAGATTTTATTTATTTATTCATGAGAGAGAGAGAGAGAGAGAGAGAGAGAGGCAGAGAGAGGCAGAGACACAGGCAGAGGGAGAAGCAGGCTCCATGCAGGGAGCCCAGCGTGGGACTTGATCCCGGGTCTCCAAGATCACACCCTGGGCTGAAGGCAGACACTTAACCACTGAGCTACCTAGGTTTCCCCCCATTATTAATCTTAAAGTTTAACTGAGGGAGGAAGAGGACTCAGTGAAAAGGAAAAAAAAATTGATGGGACTAAGAAAGGAGATTCCTCTCCCAACTTTTCTGTTCAGAGATAACTTCAGCAATCCGCATTCAGAGCTAGGAGTTTAGAGGAGAACTACCCTTCATTGAGATCCACTTGAGGTGTAGGAAGGGGAAGGAGTGGGGGGAAAATGAGCAAGGAGAAAAGAATCTACTTTATTTCAGGTACTCTTCTTCTTAAATGGGCATACATGATTTTATTTTAGTTAATCCTCATAGGTTCACAGGCCTGTAAGGTTGGAATCACTATTTCCATTTCACTTGGAAGCTTAGAAGACTCAGAAAGTGAATAACCCTTCTGAGGTTTTGTAGCTGATAATATGATGGAGCTAGAATTCAAACCCGGGTTTTTAAGACTTAATGTTTGCCACTCTCCATTTCAATAACTACTAGCTCTGCGTAATGCCTTCTTACAGGTAAGAGGTTCTGAGGTAGTAATTTTGGTCTCTTGATTTACAGTCCAGTGTTCTAGCACTGTTCCAAAACTGCTGTGTTTTGGATGGGAAGATACATTTTGTCCTGAACATTTTGGTTATGGCCGTCAACATTAACCATGGACTGAATGGCTGTTGGATTAATTTGGCACATGGCACTATTCATGTGTTTTTTTTTTTTTCTTGGAAATGATTGGAAAGGTTAAATAAATAATTTTTGGCTGTCAGGCAGAGACCAAACAGCATGGATTGCCTATCGATGAGTAATTCTGGATTTTAAAATTATTCTTGGTTCCATGCCTTGCTCTTTAGAATATATTGAACTACATATGGGCTAAGCTAGATGTTAGGCTAGGAATTTAATAAGCTGTATTCTAAAAGCCCTTGAGGCTCCAGGTTTTAAGCTATAATATTTAGAATTACGGTGATAAAATGTTACAAAATAAGGGTAATGGGGAGGGATAAAAGGGGAAGAAAGAGACTTTTATGATGTTGAGGTAGTTTCAAGTTCCAAGTAAAAATAAGCATCAGGTTGGTTGTCCTATAGCATCAGGCAATGACAGTATAAAAAAAGAACACTGTAATAACAACACTTTAAATGAGAAAATGGCTTTGCTTTATCTCACCCCGGTCCATATAAGATGTTTTATCTTTCCAGTTGACTGGATATATAACTTCTTAATAGAGTCCTCAATAACAATGACAACAGCAACAAAAATAGAAATCAGTAGAATATAAATGCTCGCAAATCCACTGAAATTCAAGTGGGTATGTGAAATGAAGGGTTAAATTCTTGACTTTAAATTTTCTAATAAACTTGGTAACAGGCTGTTAAAAGTTTATTAGCTTGATGTTGGTTAATCATCCTTATTGTTTCTGTTCTGGACCACAGTAAATGCACACAAACCAAATTAACCAGCACATGAGCCCTATATAAGAATCTTTTAAAAATAATTTATTTAGCTAATTCACTCCCACATTTTTGAGTTCTCTGAATTACAGAATTCCTCAAATGAACCAGTACCCCAAGTTGTTTGCCAAAATATAAAGATGAAAAGAAAAATGAGCTCTCTGAAAATACCCTCTGGGACTAATTACCCTGATCTGACTAGACTGGTTGTTAGATCTGAATTATAGTCATGAATAAGTTAGATCTTAATTAAAGTCATGTATGGGGTCCAAGAGGCAATGTCATACAGGCAAAAAAGCTGTTTTGTAATAAGTGGAAATTAGTACCATAATGCTTTATGAGATGTTGGGCTCCTGGTTAGAACCCTATCTGCTGAGATGTATAAGAAATGTTGGGCTTAAAAAACTGAACCTATCTTCTTTCACCCTATGTGGATTTTTCCTAAATTTTTAGCTCAGAGCCATATTCATTGCTGGATTTCCAATAATGCAAATTAAATAATCTATTTTCAAATTAGCCTTATTTTTCATTTATTTGCTTTCACCTACATATTTTTTGCAGCTTTATTTAAGGTTTTAAGTTTTCCTGATAGTTCCCAATGTCGTATATGGATGGGAGACATAGAAGCAAGAAAGATGATGGTTAGTTAGACAATACAAGAGAGAATTTCCTGGTAGTAAAAGGTACTACACGTTAGAAAGTAGCCCTGGAGTACATATGGCATTTTCTTCTCTAGTGGCCTTTAAATTTAAAGAAGTTTCCTTTGGAAGGCAAGGGGATGAACTAACTACCTCTATGTTTCTTGTTTGTTCCTTTCCCTGAATAATGAAAATGGTCTAAATTTGTCACCGGCCATCAGAAGGAAGTAGTCAACTGTGTACACATGAACCCACCATTGGGACCACTCCCTTGTTGGGCTTAAGCTGAGGAGTTGTGCACAGGGTAGACACCTTCGAAGGAAACCCATATGGAGTGTTGGGTTTACAGTTTTCTGAAGTTTTTCATTTCAGCAGGGTTGCTAATATTTCCTAGTAGAAATAATTTTCTGGGGGAGGAGTGCACAGGAATTTTAAGCTTTCCTCACATTTGAATAGGACTTCTGATCGTGTTTATAAAATGCTCTCCCATCTGCAGCGAGTTGATAGATGGATGGGAATGGTTATTCCCATTTTATAACTGGAGAAAATTAAGACTTGGAGAAATTCGGTGACTTGCTCAAGGCCATAGAGCTGGTAAATGGCAGAGACAGATCTCAGATGCAAGTGTCTTGACTCTATTAGTGTTTTTCATACATGTTTTGACATTTTTTAAATGGGTTCAGAGTCCTACTTTGCTGCGAATTGAGGTAGTAAAGGAAGCTCAATAATTTTCTTTCTTAAGGGAAATTCTAAAAATTGTCAGAGTAGGGCTTTTAGCTGTTGATTTGGAGAGTTAAGGCCCAATTTCAACTATCGCCTCTACGAAGCACGGCATATACTGTTACATTGACAGGCAGTTTGAAGGTACTTGTGTAAAATGGGTCACAGGCTCTCAAGTTCTTTTTCAATGTATTGGTTCATAAATTCATGTACTATTAGAATCAGATAGGATCTTAAATATCATTTAATCTACTGTTTTGATTTGCACAGGAGGAAACCGGAATAAAAGGGCTAATTCTATGCTTGTTAGATATTAATGACAAATGAGAAATCTCAGCGAAAATGCTTTTTCTAAAGAAAAATTCCAAAATAGAATCAAAGCTACAAAAGCCCTGACCAGTGTTCTTTAATAAGAGCTGGGGACGTGGGATGCCTGAGTGGCTCAGTGGTTAAGCATCCTCCTTCTGCTCAGGAAGTGGATCCCAGGGGTCCTGGGATCGAGTCCCATGTCGGGCTCCCTGCATGGAACCTGCTCCTCCCTCTGCCTGTGTCTCTGCCTCTCTGTGTGTGTCTCTCATGAATAAATAAATAAAATCTCTAAAAAAAAAAAAAAGAGTTGGGAAGGAAATTAGTAGCTTCTGTCTTAACCAAATTTTAACATTAAGTTTATATAAAGGAATTTTAGTTATCATTATGACACATCCATGAACTGTCACACACAGAGTAAAAGTGAATGGATACAGATGATCTGTGGTCTGAGAATGGTCCATGAAAACAGATTTCCTGATTTTTGTAGTATTTTTACCAAGACTTAGTAGTCTTAAAGAATATAGCAATTTGGAAATGAGTGTGCATTTCCATATAAATCTCTAGGCTGTGTGCAAAGGGAAGCACTGAATTTAAAAATGTTTGTGCTTGTCTTCTGCTGTCTTTTTCTGAATCATTCATATATTTCTGCTTGGCCTACAGCATGCTTCTTTCTTAGCCTAATCCATCCTTAAACAAAGTCATCTGCTAATAATGAATGTTCATTAGTGCCTTGAATGACTTACATATGCAGTAAAATTGTACTTTTCTCAGAGGTTGGATTATAAAATAAAAGCATAAAGTGAAAATCATAGAGTTGCTCTTGAAATGTCCCATAAGGTGTAGTGTCAGAGTAACCTGAATTAGTTTTTTTTTTTTTCTTAAGGTTTCATTTATTTGGGAGAAAGAGAGAGAGAGAGAGAGCCAGCAGGCACATGACAGCACAATGGGGGTGGGGGAGAAGACAGAGAGGGAGAAGCAGGGAATGGGATGCTGGGCTCATCCTAGGACCTTGAGATCATGACCTGAGCCAAAGGCAGACACTAAACCAACTGAGTCACCCAGGCGCCCCAACCCAAATTAGTTTTATACAGCTCATTTTCCTGCTTGTGTCTTGAAGTGAGCTACAGATGAAGCATCTGGTCTATTTTCAGGGGCCATATGATACAAAGCAAACAAACAAAAATATATAGCAACTGTAAACACTAGAATCTAGGTAGGCACAGAGCACGTGTGCATGATGTGGGCTTGTGGAACCCACACCCAGGCCCCGCTTATCTCATCAGGTGAGGCTTTTCATGACAGAGTAAAATGGTGACAAGATTCACCTGCACTATTTAAATTGTCATTTATCCCTCTCTCTCTTGTTTCTATGTGCTTGGATTTGAATTAGCCAAGTTAAATGCATAAACATGTGTCTTTTTTTTATTGGAGTTCAATTTGCCAACATATAGCATAACACCCAGTGCTCATCCCACCAAGTGCCCCCCTCAGTGCCTATCACACAGTCACCCCAACCCCCCACCCACCTCCCCTTCCACTACCCCTTGTTCATTTCCCAGGGTTAGGAGTCTCTCATGGTCTGTCACCCTCACTGGTGTTTTCACTCACTTTATCTCCTTTCCCTTTATTCCCTTTCACTATTTTTTATATTCCCCAATTGAATGAGACCATATAATGTTTGTCCTTCTCCAATTGACTTATTTCACTCAGCATAATACCCTCCAGTTCCATCCACGTTGAAGCAAATGGTGGGTATTTGTCGGTTCTAATGGCTGAGGAATATTCCATTGTATACATAAACCACATCTTCTTTATCCATTCATCTTTCGATGGACACCGAGGCTCCTTCCACAGTTTGGCTATTGTGGACATTGCTGCTAGAAACATCGGGGTGCAGCGGTTCACTGCATCTGTATCTTTGGGGTAAATTCCCAGCAGTGCAATTGCTGGGTCGTAGGGCAGGTCTATTTTTAACTCTTTGAGGAACCTCCACACAGTTTTCCAGAGTGGCTGCACCAGGTCACATTCCCACCAACAGTGTAAGAGGGTTCCCTTTTCTCCGCATCCTCTCCAACATTTGTGGTTTCCTGCCTTGTTAATGTTCCCCATTCTCACTGGTGTGAGGTGGGATCTCATTGTGGTTTTGATTTGTATTTCCCTGATGGCAAGTGATGCAGAGCATTTTCTCATGTGCATGTTGGCCATGTCCATGTCTTCCTCTGTGAGATTTCTCTTCATGTCTTTTGCCCATTTCATGATTGGATTGTTTGTTTCTTTGGTGTTGAGTTTAATAAGTTCTTTATAGATCTTGGAAACTAGCGCTTTATCTGATATGTCATTTGCAAATATCTTCTCCCATTCTGTAGGTTGTCTTTGAGTTTTGTTGACTGTTTCTTTTGCTGTGCAGAAGCTTTTAATCTTAAGTCCCAGTAATTCATTTTTGCTTTTGTTTCCCTTGCCTTCATGGATGTATCTTGCAAGAAGTTGCTGTGGCCAAGTTCATAAAGGGTGTTGCCTGTGTTCTCCTCTAGGATTTTGATGGAATCTTGTCTCACATTTAGATCTTTCATCCCTTTTGAGTTTATCTTTGTGTATGGTGCAAGAGAGTGGTCCAGTTTCATTCTTCTGCACGTGGCTGTCCAATTTTCCCAGCACCATTTATTGAAGAGACTGTCCTTTTTCCAGTGGATAGTCTTTCCTGCTTTGTTGAATATTAGTTGACCATAGAGTTGAGGACCCATTTCTGGATTCTGTATTCTGTTCCATGGATCTATGTGTCTGTTTTTGTGCCAGTACCACACTGTCTTGATGACCACAGCTTTGTAGTACAACCTGAAATCTGGCATTGGGATGCCCCCAGCTCTGGTTTTCCTTTTTAAATATTCTCCTGGCTATTCGGGGTCTTTTCTGATTCCACACAAATCTTAAGATGATTTGTTCCAACTCTCTAAAGAAAGTCCGTGGTATTTTGATAGGGATTGCATTAAATGTGTAAATTGCTCTGGGTAGCATAGACATTTTCACAATAGTAATTCTTCCAATCCATGAGCATGGAATATTTTTCCATCTCTTTGTGTCTTCCTCAATTTCCTTCAGAAGTGTTCTATAGTTTTTAGGGTATAGATCCTTTACCTCTTTGGTTAGGTTTATTCCTAGGTATCTTATGCTTTTGAGTGCAATTGTAAATGGGATTGACTCCTTAATTTCTCTTTGTCTTCAGTCTTAGTATATAGAAATAGCACTGATTTCTGGGCAGTGATTTTGTATCCTGCCACACTGCCGAATTGCTGTATGAGTTCTAGCAATCTTGGGGTGGAGTCTTTTGGGATTTCTATGTACAGTATCATGTCATCTTCGAAGAGGGAGAGTTTGACTTCGTTTTTGCCAATTAGCATTGCCCTCCCCACTCTTTACGTCAACAAATACTAAGTATTAAATAGGAATATTGACTTGGTATGATATTTGATGGCAACTGCTGTGGTCTGAATGTCGTGTCCCCCTCAAATGCATATATCGAAATTCTCACCCCCAAAGATGATGTTTTTAGCAGTTGAGACTGGGGAGGGCCTTGAGGGTGGAGTCCTCTTGAATGGGCTTATAAAAGAGGCTCCACAGAGCCTTCTGGATCCTTCCACCCTGTGAGCACACAACCACAAGCCTGGGGCCGGGAAGAGTCCCTGCCGACCACGCTGGCATCAGACTGCCAGCCTCCAGAACCACGAGAGATACATTTTTGTTGTTTGTAAGCCACCCACCTGTGCTATTTTGATAGAGCAACCTGAACAGACTAAGACAGCAGCATTTGAGTGTGGACTATAGACTGTCTCTTTCTTACCTCAACCTATCCTTAAATGAAATCTTCAGAGTGATTTGGTGAATCGGCTTTGACTTCCCTGCATATCACAGTGGATCTAAAAAATATTTTGCTTTATGGATGTGCAACAGCCTTATCACAAAACGTATTTACTCTCATGGGAGGTGGTTCTTTGAATGGAATTAACTCAAGAGCGGTAGAGGAATTTAATGCAAGGATAACAGACATGCTCTGTGGATTTAAGCACTTAAAGACTCCTTCCCGGAAGTATATACACTTACATCAGGATTCTCAGCTTGATTCTCAGCCTGGCCTGTATCTGTGGCTGGGAACCTGGCAAATCTGGGCAGAGCCTACTAGCAAAGTAGATTTAAAAAAAAAAAAAAAAGGCTCTGAGTAGACAGGACTGTGAAGCTAATATACTCTTTTTTTTTTTTCTTTTCATTATAAACCCAAACAGCTCTGAAAACAAAGGTGTTTCCCTCCCCCCCCCCCCAAATTTTCTGCAAAGATATTTGGTGGGAAAACCTGATGTGAATTGATGCATATATCCCAAGTCTTCATTTGACCCTCTTTGAATATTCCTAAATGGCACTGCAGATGGTTGAAGTGTTTGATTATGGGTACGGCACTGCAACCCACTGGGGGGATTTATGAAATCCATGGTGGGGACACTATGCCATCTTTTTCAAATTGGGAAAATTCTGAATTCTAAAACTCATTTGGCTTCGAGGGAAGGGACTGTGGACTTGTGATATTTTGCTCTGCAGTTTCCATGTTTTTGTATGAACTTAATTTCCTTTAGGCCTCAGGTTTGTAGTGTCTGAAACTGCTTACTGGCTTATCTCTGACGTGACCTTTTTCATTTATGCTAAAATCTATGATCAGCAAAAAGGCTAAGTGAGGGTATTTATCCTTCAGATTTGTCCCCTGTATATAAAACTCTAGATGGAAAGTTTTTGGATGAAAGGACATTTCTGGTTACAGTTTCTGGCATCCTTTGGTACCTTAGGTTTGAAAAAGCAGTAAAAACAACCCATTCGGTCAGAAAAGGCAAAACGACAAGAGTGATGGGTGTATCTGGAGAAGTCAGTGGCACTTCAGGTGTGGAATCACCATAGAGCGCACGAGGCTAATGGTCTCTCTATCACTGCGATTGTCGTCACGGGTGTAACTCACCAGAGAACCAACGAGAAATACCCTCTGCTGTCCAGTATTTCAAAGCCCTTTATTGCTTTATTTGTTCAGAGGTGCATCGGGTAAATGGAGTGCTTATAATTGTAGGTGTAGTACCAGCCATTAAAGCAAATATATTTACAGCCCCTGTAATTATATTTTGGTAAAAGTTGTTCTGGATGGCTCGGCAGGACTCCTCCCTGGGTAATATGTTTACTTCGATATTTTCTCCAATGATGCAGAACAGCTTATAGTCCAAACATTTTCTCCTGATGATACTTTTATTTCTGGCATGACCTTCTTCTCTTTCAAGTCTAGATGGAAAAAAAAAATTTACAGAAACATACAGAGTGATGGACAGATGTAATGCACTCCAGGAACTTATTGATTTATTGACCAATAGTCACATTAAAAAAATCTATAATTCAGAGGCTAATGAAAGAAGGAAGGCGCAGTAAGCATGATATTAAATAAAGTCTATGTTTCAGCATGATGTTCGAATTCCTACCTTGACGTCCCTGTTCTTAGGTATTCTTGTTAGATTAGATTCTTGTTAGATTAGTTAGGTTAGATTTTTCTGCTGCTTAAGCATGTATGTAGAAAAACGGGCAATAGATACTATTTAACAGAATTACTGTATCACAGCTTTCTATTTAGCGGCAACATGAGCCTTCTCTGGGGAGTGTTTTAAAGCTTATTTAATTAGGTCATCTTTGGGCAAACTGGGTTTAGGGCAAACTGAAAGGTATCTAAATTCTTTAAGATCACCTCAGCACCATTTAGTGTCCTGGTGTGTTAATTTGCCAAATGGAACCCCAGGGAAGAGAAATAATTAAGTCAATAAATAAAGAATATAAGTAAATGCTTACTTATACATGAGAACTATCCTGTATTTGTATAAGATCTTTGACTAGATGAAAGGAGTTTTCATTATGATGTTATACTTTTTTTTCTTTATTCAAAATGCATTTCTGTGGTCCCCCCCCCAAAAAAAAAACAGCTTTATGGGTTATAAAATCATTGGAAGAATTATTTTCTCTTTCCTTTATAACTATATATATACTTGCAGTATATGCTTACTATGGTGCTTTGAATAAACGGTGGCTACGTGCAGTATGTTGGCACTGGAGATGTCTATTCTTATAAAACCCAGGAGTCTAGAGTCAAATGAGAAAAAAACAATAGAAATTCGTATGTCTCGTGGAAATTTTTGGTCACTTAAAGCAGTGAAAATCTATGGTTTTGGCCTTTCCAAAATACCTTTTTTCCAGGGGGAGATGTCTCCATTTTTTAAACATGCAATACAAATAATACGTCTGTTAATGAGTGTCTCAGCCAGTTCTTCCAACAGGAATTATGCCCTATGCTCCTCTAAATATGGAATTTATTTTCCTATTACCATTACAATAGACATCTGTTCTTAACAGGGTCAATAATAATCTTTCCATGATATTTCATACATAGATGCTAAGAGAAACTCTTCCTTTGGATTGTAAGCTGTTAACATAGACCAGTGAGCCTCTATCTTTCCTTACAGTGAGTCAGTTTGTTGAAGGAGAGAATGAGGCCAATCTGCAAGGAGCAGCAAGAGTTGGAGTCAAAATCTGGAAAGAGGGTCTTTTTTTTTTTTTTTATGATAGTCATACACAGAGAGAGAGAGAGATGCAGAGACAGAGGCAGAGGGAGAAGCAGGCTCCATGCACCAGGAGCCTGACATGGGACTCGATCCCGGGTCTCCAGGATCGCGCCCTGGGCCAAAGGCAGGCACTAAACTGCTGCGCCACCCAGGGATCCCCATGGAAAGAGGGTCATTGAACTCCTTGATCTAGCCATACCTGAATTTCACTTTTGGGCTTCCTACTTATATGACTCAATTTCTCTTTACTTAAGCTGGTGTCAGGTAGACTTAATTCATATGTGGCTTAAAATATTTTAATAAATTTTATACCTTTGGAAACGAAAAATGGCTCAGTATAAATAGCTTGCTTACTTCCCGCCCCCACCCCAGCAGTCTTGTCTGCTTTTTCAGAAGATGGTAAAGGCTGTTTTTCAGACATTAGGTAAAGGCTGATACTTTGGATGTTGATGCATGGATTACTCAATATAACGATGAAGTGAATTTTAGTTTTGTTTATTAAAAGTATAGCTTTCAAAATAGCCATAGATAATGTATTCTTTTACAGTAATGAACAGAAAGAGTCAGCTTGAAGTATATATTAAAGAACAGCTAAATTCAATGATAGCATATTTACCCACTGAGTCAGATGTTATCAATAATTGCTTAGCTAAATATTGACTTTTATCCTTACCTATAAGAAAAAATTTTACTTTCCTCACCTGTTTAATTTTATGTCCGTACAAAATGCCACTTGTCTCCTCCTTCTCATAGTTTGCAATGAGTCTTGCTACAGGTGCTACAGCTACTTCTGATTTCAGGGTAAATTCAAAAGTTTTAAAACTCTCTGTTTAGCTTCTGAGGGATGATTTTGATTTGCTTTTTTGCTTCTAGAAATACTCTGCAAGGGAAAACCAGGTTTTTGCCTGGGGTTTGTTCTGTTCCATGTCCTGCACAGACACAACTTTCCTTCCTTTTTTCCTTTCAGTCCTTTCCTTTCCCCTCCCTCCCTCTCTCTCTTGCTGTTTTATCCCCCCTCCCTAACCACTTTTCTTGCCCCCATGCATAGTCAAAGCAAAATGAAAAATGATCTTCACTGGAGATGAATCATCTTGGTTGTGTCAAACCCTGTGAGTATTTTCTCTGCTAGAGGAAAGATTATTTCTCTAATCATCCAGTCATTCCATTTCCTTCCTTGAAACTGGAACATGCTCACCCCCTTTCCAATTTATATAATTTTAACACACATTTTTAATGAACATGCACAATTAAAAGAAAAACAGATGCACATTGATTTTTTTCATATACAGCAAGTTAGGTAAATATTTATAAACCAAGTGTTTATAAATTGAAAAGTTACTTATAGGATCCTAAGTTTATTTACTATTGTTATCCATCACCATATTGTCATAATTTGATGAATTTCCCCAATAGAATTAGCTCTGATGGATGCAGTGTGATTTGGAGTACTGTCAATACATAGTCATCTGACAGTTGTTGCTTTTTTTTTTAAATACTAGCAAGCCTGCAGCAAATCTTAAAATACATTAAAAGGTGTTTATCATACCCAGTATGTAATAGATGTAATCATACACAGGTTTTCAAATCAGTTCAAAAGATTCATTTTATAGGCACACGATTATGGTAATTTATCATTAATGTTATCTTCTGGATGTTGTAGTTTTGGTTGAGGTAAAGATTTGCAGTTGCACATCTCCCTGTCCACGGTCAGTGTTCATCTAATAGCTAGCATCCTACCTAAGATTAGATTTATGCATTTGTTTTTGGTTCAAGGTTTCTTGCTCCCGCTGGCAAACACAGATGCTCCTTAACTCCTCTCCACCTGAATGTGCACAGAATATAATTATGACGGGAACTAACATTATCTGAAATACATTTCTGTTTATGCTTGTAGACCAAGGTCAGAACAATTAATCTGAAAGATGGTAGCACCGCGGATTATGCCAAACAATATTTCCCACAGGAATGCAATACCATATATCACAAATAGGCAAAATATTCATGCAAATCCTCTGCTGGCCTCTCTGTCAACCCAGGTTTACTGTCACTAAATAGGAAGTTCACAAAATAGACTGCGTGGAATGCGGATGTTTCTGGTGGTGTGTGTTTCATGCACGCGTTGAAGTAATATTGTGATGATTAATTCTTCCAGCTTTATTGAGATATAATTAATATATAACATTATGTCAATTTAAGGTGCATAATGTGGTGATTCAGTGTACATATATCGTGAAGTGATTACCACGATAAGAGGAGTTGACACCTTCTGTTGGTTACTTTTATGCTGACTTTGACTGGACTATGCAGATCCACATATTTGGCCAAATGTTATTCTGTGTGTTTTGGGATGAGAGTAAGTTAGTAGAATGAGAAAAGCAGATTACCCTCTCTAATGCGGGTGGGCCCCATCCAATCTGTCAAAGGCCTGATTAGAACAAACACTGACCTCCACTCCCCACCCTAGAGTGAACGAGGATTCCTGTTACCCAATTGCCTTAACTGGGCAACATTATTTTCTTGCCATTGGGCCCAAACTCAGCCCCCAGTTCCTCCTGGGTCTCAAGCATGTCAGGCTTTGGTTTGGAACTATGCCATTGGCTCTCCTGGTACTCAGGTCTTTGGGTCTGGACTAAAACTAAACCATCGCCTTTCCTAATCTCCTTAGTCATTCATTTTCTCATTCTTTCTCTCTCTCCCTCTCTTCCTTCCTGTCTGCCTGCCTCTGTCTCATCTGTCCATCTATATCTGTATAGATAGATGTATCCTATGGGTTCTGTTTACTGGAGAAGCTTAGTACAAGTATTAGATGGATGATCTATAAAATGGAGAAAGTAATCTTTTTCTGCCTATGTGACAAGAGTCTGGGACAAGTCCCAGGTCCATTGCAAACATCCCGATTGACTGGCGTGATGCTGCTGAATAATACCAGGTTTAGTGCTCCCTCCCCTTGGTTGCCCAGAGCACCTTGTGGCATTGCGATAACACAGTTGGCCAAGGTAAAGTCTCGCCCTTTGGGTTGGTGAAGGCATAAATGCTTAGGTCACTAGGGACATAACACTCAATTTTTGCAACTAAATCAATAATTGAGAAACAGTTTCCCTTTAACCCTGAACTTTTTTGAGAACCAGGTAGAACAATATCAAGAAAACTGTGGCAAAGCCCTGGTAGTTGGCGATTGCCTGGCACATTTCAGAGATCCTACTGCTGAAAAGCCACTGCTGCTCTGGTTGAAGAGTGGGTGGGTTTGGGAATCTCTGCTACCTCCATTCCCAGTCATCTCTTCCTTACTAAGAAAAATGGTCGATTGTTTGCCTCCTCTGTATAACGGAAGTCATGGTTTGCCTTTGCATTAGTGTCCTCTACAACCTCTCAATCAGCTATCCTTGGGGACTAAAACCAACTGACAAATCAAGTTAGCAAGGTAATAATCATTTGACAGAATTGGAAGCTAATTTTTTAAACTGTCTTTGATTTGACAAAATCATAGAATCAATCAGTGCCAAAAAAGGCCAGTCTTGTTACACCGTGAACCTTTCATTATTGCCATTCCCTATCACTCTTGGCATCAATTACTTCATCTTACAGGGCACAGAAGTCAGAATTGTAGAGAAGTAGACAGCAAAGTCTGGTGGCCTATTGACTTGACTTTGATAGCCGACTGAAACTGCATTTTTAAAACTAATCAGCCCGATATAAATTTTTCTGTTGTATAGATATGATCTAAAATACACAAAATATTCTGGGGCTTGAAAACATTTTATATCAGTCTAACAACCATGGTTTTATAAATTGGTTTTAAAAGCTATGGCCTTACACGGGCTGCATTCTGGGATTTGAGTTTTATTTTCAACTTTAAATCTTTATTTAAATTTTTATTTATTTATGATAGTCACAGAGAGATAGAGAGAGAGGCAGAGACACAGGCAGAGGGAGAAGCAGGCTCCATGCACCGGGAGCCCGATGTGGGATTCGATCCCGGGTCTCCAGGATCGCGCCCTGGGCCAAAGGCAGGCGCCAAACCGCTGCGCCACCCAGGGATCCCTAAATCTTTATTTAAAAACAGGTATATTCTCAGGGGGAAAAAAAAAAAGAAAAGGTCTGAGTTGAAGAGCAAAGAAATTTTATCCTGTGAGTGATTTTTGCTAAGGGACCATTTCATGCAAATTAATCTGTAAACATTTAGCAGCTAGATACCTGATGGGGGCGGGGGGGGGGTAGTGGGGGGGTGGAGAGTAGAGAAAAGTAGTCAGTTGGAGAGCAAGAAAATTACTCCCATCTGATTAGAAAAAGATAATCATGGTGTTTTCATGCAGACCAGCACCATCATGATGTTTTTGAAATTTCTCTTTCATTTTTGCTTGGCTTGGGGTGAGGATAAGGAGTCCTGAGGAATATGGGGGGATACCTGGTGCACAAAAGTTTACCTGGAAAAGTAAGGCAACTGAATACATTTTGTGTTGACAGCTATTTGGGTATCTTGTTAAAGAAAAGAGCAAAAGCTAGAAATATACCTGTCAGATATTTTCCCCCAAAGCTCATTGGAGTTTTCAGAGTTGCTGACAAATTCTGGTTAAATTGGAAGCATGTTTTTTTTACCAACTTTTGAGAGAAACCAAGAGCTACTTACAGCTATGTTTGAGATTGATTGGATCTTATCAGTAAAAGATGCTTCTAGAAAACTCAATTTTTTTCTTTTAAATCTTAGTGACAAAAAAAAAAAAAAACCTAAAGTTAAAAACAATGAGTAGTGATATTGCTCTATATGTTGCGTATGGTGATTACAAGATTCTGCATATGTAATAAATTATGTGCACCCACAAAAACAGGGGTGGATTTAGAACCAGTGACATCAGAATAAGGTCAGCAGATTGTATGAATGTTCATTTCCTGATTGTGATATTACACTAGTTACACAAGATGTTACCACTGGGGAACACTGGGCAAAGGGCTTAACAGAGGTCCCTCTATTACATCTTACAACTACATCAGAATCTACAAGTATTAATTAATTTAATTGATAATTAGAAGTTATAACAGTTACGACTATTATAAAATACATTACTTTTTCTTCACTTCCTTGAAAATTGATATTTAAACATTTCAAAAGCGCACGCACTGAAATTACTCTGAAAAAAATATGGAAGAATTTAGAACCTGCAATTTTTCTACAGAGCAGAGCCAATAAGCTTTCATTTATAGGTCAAAAGAAAAATTCTGAATTATTGTTAATCTCATGCACTGTCTCATAAAATTGCCAGCATGTAGCAAGTATAATTTGCTTTAATCCAATAGGACAGAGTGGTGAATACAATGTAGTTTATATAAAGACCTCTTCACTGTAAGTGGATAGGAAAACATTTCTTTTCATTATGTTGCCTTGTGGATGAGTCAGTTTGAGCAGATATATTAAAAATTTTAGAGCATATTGAAATATATTTTCCTGAGTGATTTTCAAAAATATAAATTTCAAAAATAACATTTACATTATTATTATACTAAAGATCCCACTATGTGCAATGTTAAATATTGAGACACTTGAGCTACTTTAAAAAACAATTCTTAAAGATCATTACAAAAATATGCATCAATTAAAAAAATGCATCAATTATTCCATTATCAACTGTTTTTGAATAACTGCAATTAAGCTGTGCCAGATAACAGATATAATAGTAAAAAAGAAAAATGAGCGTTAATGTAATAGTACCTTCTGTCCCCTGAGAACTTAATAGCATTATGGTACTAGGAATAATGCTATTATATTAATAATACAAATAATAACACTGATGGTTAACTAGTTGTGCTAGATCTGGTGCTAATCACTCTTCATGTTTTCATTAATATTCACTCTAATCTTCCAAGTAGATTCTAGGAGACAGGTGTCTGGGATAAAGGGGCTTTGATATAAGTGATTGAACGAGAGGTTAGAAGAACTCAAGGTTCTGATAAATACCGTTGGTAAATCACAAAAAGAAAACTCCATTGAAACTTAAAGCAAAAACAATAAAACTCTTATTTGAACTGTAAAGGAGAGATCTGGGAGCCGAGGCATTGACTTATACGGAAGGAAATATAATGTTTGTATCCTGCTTGATGCTTCAGGAGAAGGTAGCTACATAGCCATACTAATGGAAACATTTACTCAACTTTTAAATACACTAACAGGTAAATTATACAAAAACATTTAAATGGTTATAGGAGGAAAGATAAATGCCAGTATAAAGTTATAGTTGATGGAGGAAGGGAAGTGGAAAGGAATTAGGGAAGATATTAGATTGGACAGAGAAAGGCATCAAGAGAGGTCTTCTATGATTGAGGAACAAAAGGCAAAATTTAAAGATATTGTTTGAGGTTGCAGAGATCTCTGTACTAAGGTGGAGGAAGGGGGGTGGGAGAGGAGAGAGTTCAAGCCTCCTCTATCATAACAAGAAGTTTGTAGACATGGTCCAAAGGTAATAAGCTAGAAGTTAACTTATTAATAGTACACTTATTGAGGGGGGGGGAAAAACACAGCCAGAAGTGGCTGCACATGATGGTTTCTGGAATGTGGGAAGGTGTAGGGATGAACATGGAAGTTTCTTTTCAGCACACCCTTATGTACTATTTGATTACTTTAAAAAAGAAATACACCACAATGGGATATCACCTCATACCTTATTGGTTAAAATCAAGAAGACAAGGAACAACAAGTGTTGGTGAAGATATGGAGAAAAAGGAACCCGCATGCATTGTTGATGGGAATGTAAACTGGTGCAGCCACTGGGGAAAACAGAATGGAGATTCCTCAAAAAGTTAAAAATAAGTCTACCATAGGATCCAGTAATCACACTAATGGGTATTTACCCAAAGAATATGAAAGCACTCATTTGGAAGGATATATGTACCACTCTGTTTATTGAAACATTTTTCATTAGAGCCAAAATATGGGAGCAGCCAGTGTCCATCCAAAGATGAATGCATAAAGAAGATGTGTTTATATATATAAATATATATTTTGTATATATATAAATATACACACACCCAACAGAATTATTATTATTCAGCCATAAAAAGAATGAAATCTTACCATTTGCAACAACATGGATGGATCTAGAGAATATAATGCTAAGGGAAATCAGTCAAAGAAAGACAAATACCCTATGATTTTTCACTCATATGGAATTTAGGAAACAAAACAAAGGAACAAAGGGAAAAAGACAAACCAGACTCTTAGCTATAGAGAACAAACAGATGGTTACTGGAGAGGAGATGGGTGGGGGGGATGGGTGAAATAGGTAATGGGGATCAAGAAGTGCATTGATGAGTACTGAGTAATATATGGAATTGTTGAATCACTGTATTTTACACCTGAAACTAATTAACACTATTCTAACTATACTGGAATTAAAAATAAAAGTAAACAAAAAATAAAAATAAAGCAAGATATTTTGCTTTATGTAGGGGAGTAAGTTCCCCCATTAAGAAATACATGAATTTCAGGGCACGTGGGTGGCTCAGTTGTCAGTTAAGCACCTGACTCTTTTTTTTTCTTTCTTTTCTTTTCTTTTTTTTTTTTTTTTTAAAGCACTTGACTCTTGATCTCAGCTCAGGTCTTGATCTCAGGGTTGTGAGTTTAAGCTCCATGCTGAGCATGGAGCCTACTTAAACAAAACTTGAATTTCAATTCTTCACTCACTTAACAAACCATTCACTAGGCATATACTTTATTTAAGGGTGGATCATCTAAGAAAGTAAGATTTTTGGAGGATGATGATTTATGCTGGGTATATTTAACTGAAATTAATTTCTGGCCCCAAAATTAAGATTTGGATGTTTTTGACTACATATGCAGGGTCTGAGAATGTGGAAAATGACATGAGTAGGATCATCAAGGTATTACATTTAAGATTTAGTAGTTATGCAGCTATTTATTTTAATATTTTGCATATACCCAGATTTTGTCATGAGGCCTAAAAGTCAAAATCAAGAGTAATGATTGCTAGTCAACATCCAGCCCTTCTCAAGCCCTATGCATCACCTTGGCTAAATGTTAAAGAAATCTGACCCCTGAAACTCTCAATTTGTTCCTCTGTTAAGGAAACATACTTCTTGACTATGTAAGGCTCTAAGTTGCTATTTATGAGCATTCTACTTGCTGAAAAAAAAAAAAAAGTCTGAAGCGTTCCGGTGAGGTAGCAGTGTAATGTCTGTACAGAAAAGTTTCCCAATTCAAAACCTGTTCAAATCTTGGAAAATTGTTGAAAAAAATTGTTGATCTGAGGTTATTTGTTTTAAAAGATTCGACTTTCAACATAACACACATTACTTCTGCATTTGTTATTGGCCTCATTATTTGTTCAAAAGCAAATAGGGAATCTTACAGCTTTTCTTTTAAATAAAGCAGGTACCTGAAAGGCAAAGTTTAAGAGCTAATAATGGCAATAATTTTGTTATAGCGACTGCGTCCGATGGGAAGCCTTGCTGGCAGAGTCTGCTTCCCCGTGACACTTCAGGGGAAGAACATGGATTTAGCAGTTAGTTGGCAAAAATGGAACAGACACCTGAGGTCATAACTCAGATTGTCTCAATTTCAGTCTGTTCACCTGCAAAATGAAGAAGGACTACAGATCTTCCTTGATTTACGATGGGGGTTACATCTCGGTAAACCCATCGTAAATTGAAAATATGAGTGGAAAATACATTTAATACACCTAACCTGGCCAACATCATGGCTTCACCTAGCTGACTTCAGTCGTGCTCAGAGCACTTACGTTAGCCTACAGTTGGGCAAAACCATCTCACGCAAAGCCTATTGTGCAATAAGGTGTTGGGTATCTCAGGAAATTTATGGAAACCTGTACTGAAGGTGAAAAACAGGGTGGTTGTCTGAGTACAGGATGGTTGTAAGTATATCGGTTGCTTACTCTCATGATCACATGACTGAGTGGGAGCTGTGGCTGCCCAGCATGGCCAGTGTTGTACAGAATATTGCCAGTGTGGGAAAAGCTTGAAGTGCAAAATTCAAAGTATGGTTCCTCCTGAATGTGTATTACTTTTACAGCACTGTAAAGTTGAAAAATCATCTGTCAAATCAGAAGTCAGGGGTTGTTGGTAAAAATCATTCACTGAATCACTAACAACATTGTTGGGTGCCCAGTAGTACTAGCTGGCGGGTACTGGGCGCTGATGGTCTGACAGTTTCTATATTGAGTGCTTATACATGAGTCTTATTTGATCCTCCCAACTATTAGAATCCACGTTTTAAATTTAAAAAAAATATATTTATTCATGATAGAGAGAGAGAGAGAGACAGAGACACAGGCAGAGGGAGAGGCAGACTCCATGCCGGGAGCCTGACACGGGACTCGATCTTGGACTCCAGGATCACACCCTGGGCGAAAGGCAGGTGCCAAACCACCCAGGGATCCCCTAGAATCCACATTTTAAATATCAAGGGTCACAGAGGCCCTAATTCTTAGTAAGGTTAAGTAGTAGAAAAGAAACCGAACCCTAGGTCTCTGATTCCAAAGCCTTTACCTTTAAAATGCTACCCTCAATCGCCCCTTTATAGTGGCTAAGTTTATGAACTTAGGCATTCTCAGAGTTCAGATATTCTGTTAGTAGCTTGCAAGTCCTGTACTCTGGACTCTGAGATGAGGCGGGAGGGTGGGGGGAGGGAGGGCGGGTCACAGCGACCCGAAGACATTCGCAGTCCACACGTATCCAAAACAGAATCTGTAGACTGAGTAGTGTCATACACGTGCATTATGATATTTAGAGAATAAATAGATGCCATGTGATTAATTTTAAAAAATGCAGTTAATCTGTTATAGACATGTTTATTTTTTTTTCCTAAACAGTAGTTTCTAAAAGTACGATTTTTATCCTTATGGGAGGTGAAAGAGGTTTTTAGTGTTAAATAGACGTCCTCAGACTCCAGGCCACTGTACCACTGCACGGCTGCCGTTCCCTGGACCCCGATGTGGATAAGGTCCCATGGGGCTGTGTAATGCACAAGCTGTGCCACTGTATGTGCCCACCTGCTGAATCCACAAGGATCAGATCCACATTCCAAGCTGTAAGAAAGAAGAAAGGGTTAAAAGAGTGTGCCTCTCTCTTCAGGGACACATCTTGGAAGACCTTTTGCATATCTACTGGTCACAATTTAACCATATGCTGCAAGGGAGACTATATTTTCTAGCTAGAGCTTACCTGAGTTAGTTCTTGGGAGTGGAAGTAGGGGAGAATGGATATTGGGAAACAGTTAGCAGCCTTTGCCAGACATAGTGGTTTCTCATGGTATCTTTTTCTTCTATTTGTAAAACTAAGGCTAAGAATCGTCTTCCAGGACTTACTTACTTATTTATTTATTTATTTATTTATTTATTTATTTATTTATTTAAATGGCACTGAGTCACCAACATTTTACTTTTTTTTTTTTTTAAGATTTTTATTTGTTTATTCATGAGAGACATGGGGGCGGTGGGGGCAGAGACACAGGCAGAGGGAGAAGCAGGCTCCATGCAGGGAGCCCGATGTGGGACTTGATCCCCGGTCTCCAGGATCATGCCCTGTGCTGAAGGCAGCGCTAAACTGCTGAGCCATCCGGGCTGCCCTTCCAGGACTTTATATATTACTAGTATTTTCTAAAATTTGCTCATCTTTACTAGTGGTTAGCCCTAAGGATTAGATGATAAAATTGTTATAGAGTCTTTTGACATTCAACCCAATAATAAATGTGGGTACACATTTGTTTACCTCAAAACTTCGTTTCAAGGGTACAGCAATACCTTGAAGATATAAGAAAAGGCAGGTAATATACAAATGTCTGGTTCAAAAAATGGTTATTTCCCTTCCTCATCTCTGGATCGTTCAGAAAAGGACCATAAATCTTTATGCTGCCTGTATTCACTCGCTGGGGCTGTCCTAACAAAGTACCCAGGACTAGGGAGTTTAAACAACAGAAATTTATTTTCTCCTAGTTCTAGAGGCTAAACCCCCAAGATCAAGACGTTGGCAGGCTGGTTTCTTCAGAGGTCTCTCTCCTTATCTCACAGAGGGTTGTCTTCTCTCTTCATTCTCACATGGTCTTCTGTGTGCGTCAGTGTCCTCATGTCCCCTGAGAAGGATGCCAGTCTTATTGGATTAGGGCCCACCCTACTGACCTCATTTTAACTTAATTTCCTTTTTAAAGATCTTCTCTCCAAATACAGTCCAGTTCTGAGGTGCAGGGCTTAGGACTTTAACAAACGATTTTGGGAAGGGGGGGCACCATTCCAGCTTCTAACAACTGCCCCGCAGAATTCTTCCAGAGGATTGCACGTGCACACTCATGTGTTTCAAAACTTTGTAGTCTCCTGTCTCACATGCTACTTCCCTGGCTTTTCCTTCCTAGGCATTTGCTAGCTCTACTTCTTTTTTGTCCTCTGCTTTTCTCCATCTACTCTTACTGTTTATGGACAATTTCATCCAACCTCCCCCTAGAGCTTCAGGATCCAGGGATTCTAACGGATAGTGCAAACTCCACAAGCCAGAACAGGATTCTTGATATTTCTCTTTCAATCGCTCTTTCTCGGTCTCAACGACACAACCACCAATTACTACCATTGTGGTTCAGAACCACAACTTTGGAGTCATCCATATACTTCTTATTTCTCGCACCGGTATTCAAAACAGAAAAAAAGAAAAAGCCAATTGGCTCTACCTTGAAATGTAAATTGCAATTTTGAGCTTTCCATCTCTCACCACTTCAGAGGTCTACCATCCTCATTTAATTGTGCATTATCTCTTTTACATAAACTACAGTCATTTCTCCCTAACTAGTCTCCACGTTCTTCTCATTTGCTTAAATTTCCCTGTCACTTCCTATAGGGATTTTTAAAATAAAGATTTTATTTATTTATGAGAGATGCAGAGAGAGAGAGGCAGAGAGCACAGGCAGAGGGAGAAGCAGGCTCCCCAGGGGAGCCCAATGTGGGACTTGATCCCAGGACCCCCAGATCACAACCCGAGCTGAAGACATATGCTCAACCACTGAGCCACCCAGGCATCCCTCCTACAGTGATCTTTTAAGAGCACAAGTCTGACTGGTGGTTACATGGTGTGTATTTTTGTGAAAAGTCATTGATCTGTGTACTTCAGATGTTCTCATTTTGCTTTATGTAAATTTTTAATTCAATTTCAAAGAATTCAGAAAAAACAAGCATGGTTCAGTTCATCCCTCATCCCAGCTCAGAGCTCTTCAGTGGCTAAACATGACACTCTGAATGCTCTACAAGGTCTGTATTATATGTCCAGGCAAGCCCTCCAACTTCATTTGCTGCTCTCTCTCACTCCACCTTGTTGATACTGGACATTTTGATATTTTTCAAATGAACCAAGTTAATTTTTGTATTAAGGTTTTTCCCCTCTGCCTCAAATACTCTTCTTTTTAA
Organism: Vulpes vulpes; assembly: GCF_048418805.1. Taxonomy (NCBI): domain Eukaryota; kingdom Metazoa; phylum Chordata; class Mammalia; order Carnivora; family Canidae; genus Vulpes; species Vulpes vulpes. The sequence continues at coordinate 106,205,997 of NC_132780.1, forward strand.
GTCACTGTGTCTTCTCAAATATTACTTCCATGCGGAAGGGCCTACTCAATCGTGCTATATCACATAGCACCTGCCACCCACCCTTTGCTCCCTTATTCTTTACCTTCTTCCATTGCTTTCTTCCCCTTCATGGAAATGATCATTTTGGGATCCCTGGGTGGCTCAGCTGTTGAGCGCCTGCCTTGGGCCCAGGGCATGATCCCGGAGTCCCAGGATCGAGTCCTACCTCAGGCTCCTGCATGGAGCCTGCTTCTCCCTCTGCCTGTGTCTCTGCTTTTCTCTCTCTCTGTGTCTCTCATGAATAAATAAATAAAATCTTTTAAAAAATCATTTCTGGTTATTATATCATATTTTCATTCTTTTTGGTTTCTACTGTTTTCTCCACTAATGGAGAAAAGCAATGCTTAGGGCATTGCTAGTATTCGATAAGTCTTTATTGAATGACTTAACAAAATATTTATGTGAAAACAAAACTTAGAAACCTCTCCAACCACAATCTTAAGATAAATTTCAAACAAAATTCAGGGTTTAAATGTTTTCTCTTTTGCTCCAATTCTCCATTTTATTTTGCATGCAAAACTCCAGCTTAAATGGAATCTTCTTTCAATATTTTTTTTTTTTTGCAATTTAGACAAACTTTACTAAATTTGATCAAAAATTACTCTCGTTCTCATAAACAGGCAGATGCAGCTGAGGTTCATATGGCAAATTCATGTTTTTCCCCTAAATTTTTGTAGTTAAATAGAGTCTTATTATTTAAAAGACATTTCTAAATAGAACTGTGCAAATACAAATGTCCTTATTTTCTGTAGACGTGTGTCCTAAAATGTGGCCTATTATAAGTTTTGGGAAGCTTTATTATATGAGGTTCCCTATACATAAAAAAAAAAAACAACACTCTGGAGACGTTTACAAATCAAAGGAGAGTTTGAATAGTTGGTCTCTAAGCTTCACTTCTTTGATAATCTTGGGAAAATCTTTTTTTTTTGTGATCCTTTTAATATGTAAAAAAAAGAATTTAAAGTAATGGTAATAATGAAATGATCACAGAGTAATTATTTCACAGGTAATTATAAAGTGAAGTAAAATAGTTATGATACAGCATATTGTAAAATGCAATACTTCAAGTGTTAGAAATTTTACTTCAAATCAAAGCAAGAAATATTTGAGGGTCTATCATTTGAAGCACAGTGACCAAAGAAAAATCATTATTTTAGCTCTAAAATGAGGAAACCCTGTTGAAATTGAGTTATAAAAAAGTTTCAACTGGAATTTGAGTGTCTTGATGAATATAATTAGTAAATCTTGACAATTAAAGTCAATTTTATAGTCACTTTTAATTTTTTTTTTTTTTTTTAGTCTTAATTTTGGTTCAACTGATTTTCTGGAAACTTACCTTTGGCCTCATGTTCTCAAGCTTTCTTTCTCCACTGAGAAACTAAAAATGAGCCCCTTATTTTTCTGATTTTTGAGAGCTATCTTTCAAAGTGTTGAGGATGTAGAAAAACTAAACAACTAGATCTCAATCAGAAATACCTTGATTATTGATCTATATATCCCACCTATCCTTGTTCTCTCCAGTCTATGACTATAAATCAAGTTACACTTTACTTACTCAGATCATTAAATTACTCCCCAAGAGATTTCATGGATTTCAGGGAAATTTCCTAAGGTACTAACACCAAAACAAGATCCTCAGATTCTTTAACTCGAGGCCTCTTTCTTGCCACCAGCCTGCTATGACAGTTGCTGAATATGCTTGTGAATTATGAATTCTGTTGGGCAAAGCTATTTGTGCTACTGATGTCACTTCTGCCCCTATTCCCATCTCAGATGGGGTGCTACTCACTAACCTGTCTAGGGTCAATCTCCACTGCTCTTACTTGCTGCTCTAGATGGTGGCTGCTCCAGAAGCTGGGCCCTGTACTGCCTTGTGACTGCCATGGGCAACATCCCTGCCATCCTGCTGTTGGCAAAGAGTAGAAGTTCACTGCCTCCACTTATTTCCACACTGCCTCCACATGGCTAGGAGAATGTAACACCCCCAGCTTCCCTGCAACACACACTCCAGGCCTTTCCCACTCTTTGGAATCTGTGATGGTTAGTTTTATATGTCATCTTGACTAAGGGATACCCAGATAGCTGGTAAAACTTATTTCTGGGTGTGTTTCTAGAAAAGATTAGTCTTTGAATCAGTAGACTGAGTAAAGAAGATCCTCCCTCACCAACGTGGACAAGCATCATCCAGTCTGTTGAGAATCCCTTAGAACAAAGAGGTAGAAGGAGAGAATTTTCTTCTCTTCTTTAGCTAGCTGAGGCATCCATACCCCCCTGTCCTTGGACATTGGAGATCCCAGTTCTTAGGCCTTAGGACCTTGGGACTTACATCAAGCTATACCCCACCTCACATCCCTGATCTTTCTCAGGAGTTTGCCCTCAAACTGGGAGTTAGACTGTTGGCTTTTCTAGTTCACAGGTCTTTGGACTCAGTCTGAATTATACCAGTAGCTCTCCTGGTTCTCCAGCTTGCAGAGGGCAAGTCAAGGGACTGCTCAGCCTCCTATAATAAATCTCCACATTCGTGTGTGTGTGTGTGTGTGTGTGTGTGTGTGTGTGTGTGTGTAGTTTCCTATTGGTTCTGCTTCCCAAGGAGACCTTGATTAACTAAGAGACCTTTGCCTCCAAGCCCCAGGAAAAAGTCTCTTCTCCATCATCTGTTCAAATTCTAGGATTAACTCTACCCAGGAAGATTGGCAGTGGGTATATATCCACACCCTTAGGAGATAATTCTATCTTTAACCACCAGGTCATAGATCTGACCCATGGCTCTGATAAGGCCATTAAAAATTAATGCAAGACTGGTAAATTTCCTGAAATCCAACTATTCAGTGTTTTTTTTTTATGATCACTTTGTTACTTATATTAAAACTAGACTGGTGCTAAACATTTTGAAAGCTTTTAAAGTTTGAGCTGGGTGACTGTCCAGACCGAATGGAGTTAATAAATCTTAGCAATGGAGTTCATTTTGTTAAGGGCTAACTAAGTACATAACATTTTATAGTGTACCTAACGTTCTTTATAATTTAACTATAGGCAATAACTTCCATATCTGCTAATTTCCAGGTTTTTTGCTGATTGTCAGAACATACCAGTTATAACTGAGTGATTGTATCAGACAAATCTTCAATAGCAATGAATTTTAATTTGCAGATTTTATCAGTGAAAGATATACTATAAGCAGACGTGTTCAGAAATATTGTGATTTCTTTGCTACATGAGTATGTATATAATGTATGACCATTTTCTTCACAGGTTACTACCTTTTACAGGAGATAGTGGTCTCACCTGTAAATAAATCTTGTATTCAAGCGCTCTTCATTCTTGTCACTCTACTATTAAGTAATTGCCAAGACTTGGGAACTATCTAAGTGAGAATATTCTATAGTAAGAATTGCTGGATTTAATTTTGTTCTCAGATGTTCAAATTCATATTGACTTTAACTCTCTGATTCAGAACATCTATTGTATGTGACCATTCATGTACAAATGAGGCTAAGTAATTATGCAGGGTATTAGCATATTTGTACACAGCGATGTGAAGTGAATTCCAGATAACCCTCTGAGCTTTTACAAGAAAATGGAAAGAAACTGATATCCGTTCAGATACCACAGGGATGCTCTTTTTATCTAAGAGCCATTTCTTCAAGCTAACTTTAGGATCATAATATTGAGGTGTGAATAAATATAGGGAAAGTTATAAATCACCGTACTTCACAATGTCCTTTTGTATCTAAAAGTCTGTCAGTTCAGAGTGGAAGCCAATTATAAGTTCTGTTTGGAGTTAGGCACCACATTCTGTTATGTAGTTCAAGTTTTATGCATTTATTTGTAAAAGACTTTAAGCCTCCGAGTAAGTACCTTGTCCACCCTTACGGATCAGAAATAGGTTTGAGTATCTGCTGATCTTGGGAAGAGGCCCCGAAATGTAAACTACAAAGAGTGCTGCAAGATCCCTAAGAGAATTTGCAAGGGACAAGGAGTCTCATCGACCAAATGTGGTGACCCGGCCTGAAGTACAGGGGGCCGGTTATTATAAGTACAGAGAGAGGCTGCATTTGAACTCACTCTGCCCAAGGTCCCCTTGCAGTTCCTATGTAGAGGTTAAAAGAAGTTCATTATGCAGAACCTTTGCAGAAGATCTCTCAATATTGAAAACCAGGGTTCTCAACAAGATGAAATTATAATCTGTTGTCCCAAATAGGACAATTTTGAGAGTCAAAGGAGGTGTTACTTATAATTACTCTGGGACAAAATGCATATTCCTGACTATTCCAGTTAAATTTGGATATGCTATTACCAAACCTAAATAATACCATGATGAGTCTTTGCTAAAAGAATACAATTTAAGAAAAAGAAGGCTCTCTTTGCTTCTGTCAGAAGAGTGAAAATCATCAAAGACTAAGAGATGGACTCTGATGATAAGATCTCCAATAGCTGTCGGCAAAGGGGACTCATGGGCCAAGAACCAAAGACAGATCATGAATGCAAAGATTTTCAAGCCACATTCCAGGGCCTGCATGTGCAGCAGAAGTAGCTTGCAGCCCATGGAATGGTCTTTGTGAAGGGTGTAGGCTGTTAGCGGTGGTATGGAGCCACAGCCCGGGAAAGGCCATGCAATGGTCCTGGGTAGCAATGACAGCAATCCTTAATAACTGTAGGGCCCATGGGAGGTCAAAACAGAGCAGGGCTACAGCATGGCTGGCAGTGTGAGTAAGAAACATCAATAGGGTGACCAAATGTCCTGGTTTCCTTGAAATGGTTCTGGCATAATTATTAATGATGCTTCTGTAGGGGGTTCTGTTAGTGACTCACTGAGATGCTTTTTTAGGCTGATGCATCCGTATCTCAACTGCTGTTTGTATGGATGGCTGATGGTTTATAGCTGACACCAGCCCAGCCCTCCCTGCCCAACACACACGTACACAGATGTGCTCTCAGTTAAAGAGGTGGAGTGGTCTTCCAGGAGTAAGCGATTCACAGTCAATGGATGACAAAATAGATGCAAAGCATCCTTCCCTTAGTTCAAGAGGGGGCAACTTTATAGAGAAATTTATGCCTCAGAGTTTCCTGTGGATCATACAAGGACCAGACTGAGATCACTTGCTCAGTTCTTCCTCCTTTTCCTATTCCACTTGCTTCATTCCCTTACAGTTTGAGCTTTCCCTCAGGAAGTCACATGTACAAAAATCCTTGTCTCTTGTAGGTTCTTTATGGAGACTTGACCAAAGGCAACGTCCTTTTACTCTCAGTAGTGTCCCAATTTGCTTGATAAATTCACCCGAGACATCAAAGAAGAATATAGGCAACATTAGCAGAGACCAGCAGAGTAAAGTTTGGGAAAGACAGTGAGCTTGCAGAGGTGCAGCATGAAGGCAGAGAGAAATGGGAAGTGAGTATGTAGCAGACCATATGAGAGAGCCCCACCCTAGGGATTTTCACAGCTATAGTGCACAGAAGAGGGGTAGGGTCCCGGGTCAGTGTGTGAGAGCTATTAATTTAAGGGGCTTTAGGTCTAACTGTCAAAGTGAGTTAATTTTGTGTGATCCTAGGGGATATTCTGTTTTTGTAGATAGTAATATAACCTAGGTATTAGTTGAAGTCACTCTATACTTTTTGGTAAGATCAAATTAGTATAGTTTTATTATCTTACATCTTAAATAGTCTTGTGCTGTCCCAAGACTTGTGCAAGTTTTGGATACTTATCGTCTACATCAGAGCCTGGATTCTGCTTTTGCTGGCCTAGGTCTCATTCATGTGGCCACATGAAGGTCACTGGTGACACTGAGTGCTGATTCAGTGGCGGCCTTGGGGGCAGGTGTGTGGGGCTTATTGGAAAAAGTGGGAAATGAAGAAGTAGAAATATGAGAAAATGTTATTTTGAAGAGTTTACTGGAAAGAAGATTGGTGAAATGGGACTGTGGCCTTGTGTCTAAAGAGGATTCTTTTTCAAATATGGAAAATATTGAAGTATATTTCTATGCGAATGGTAAAAATAGCTCATACACACGTAACTTCCCATGTGCCTGAAACTGAGTGCTCCTCAAATATCAATTTCCTTAATTCTCAATTTTCATATGAACCTACCACCTTACAGATGAAATGAACTCACAAAAGGGGTTAGTAGTGGGCTCAACGTTACGCAGCTACTACAGGATGCAGCCAGCATTCCAGTCTCTGCACTCTATATTTCTAGAGAGCCCAGTTAGAGTAGAAGGCACTGCTTCTTATCAAAATAGGAATGATCCTGGTGGTGGTGGTGGGGGGGAGGGGGCGGCAGCAGAGAGGCGATGGGGGGAAGAGGGGGACCATTACAGGAGCAAAGTTCTGAAAGGTGAGAAGGTTGGAAGATCCCAGTACGGGTGGAAGGATCCTATCCATAGAAATCGGAGCACTCTATTTGATGGACTGCAGAGGAAGGGAGGTAGTGGCTCTCTTCTGAGGTTGTTTTTCATATTTCCTCGGTGTAAGGTGATGTAGGAGTGAGGCAGAGAGGGACAGTACTGAACATTTGAAAGGAAAGGAGATGCAAAATATATGAGAAATAATGACTTTATTACTTTCAAATCCCACCACCGATCATAAAGAGGATGTCAACCAAATCTGGTGCCTGTTAAATTTAGGCACTTGGCTACTTCTCACCCATGAACTTGGTTGACATCCATCTGTATGCTGTGGTTACTTTCTGAGTGATCCAGGAACCTCCAGTCCTGCATCTAGGAACTCCCTTGAGCTCCTTTACATGGCTAAATTTCATGAAAATGGAGGAATGTCTCTCTTTCAAGAATCCTATTAAGGACATATGGGAATTAAAATAAGGTTTTAAGATGGCCAAGGGCTAAACTGAAGCACTTCATGTGCCTCGTTAAAACAAAATACCAAATACCACAATTGAAAAAGAATGAACCTTTAAAACCAATTGTCTGAGACCTCACCCCAGGAAGTTTTATCTTCCTACAGATTAAGCATGTCTTTTCATTTCCTTGGAAAGATATCTGCTTGTAAAAGTGTTTTATGTACAGTTTAAGTGCCATCAGTGTGGTGTCACAGGAAAATGTGAATTGCTTTGTGAGTGTTCTCTGTTTCTTTCTTGCTTCCTATCAAGATATGTCTTCAGGTACTCGTCCTTTAATGCCTAAGATGTTCATATATATAAACACACACACTATGAGTTTGTTTAAAATTTGCAAATAGTGCACCAATTCCTTCCGCTACTCATATTTTCAGTTGTAGCAAAGCATCCCTGACCTAGGCTCTTCTACATACTAGTCTGCATTCCAGAACATTTTTGATGCCATTTCTAAGCCTGAACCTAACAACTGTTTTGTGAAGGAAATAAAAGGTACTGAAGGTTTTGCTTCACTTGTCTAAATGACCAACTATATTTAACCAGTGACAAGTTTTCTCTGAGGTGTTCTAAAAGCCATTTAAGTCTTCTGTGTCCAGTGGGGATTTTCAGTGAAACTAATGAATCAGTGCACACTTGTGAACCTAGACTTGAAAACGATCAATCTGCAGCTCATAACCTCCCTCCTTGGATCCACTCTCAGAGTCACCACATCTGCTCATTGCCGTGCAGGGATATATCGAGAATTAATGGAATGGTTTAAGAAGAGCATGTAACCCAAAATAGAAGGCTGTCTCAAAGCAGTGACATCATCGAAAAGTAAGAATTACCTTGGGTAGAAGGGATTCCAATTCCATGGGCCAGGATTCAAAGCCAGGGGGTAATAGTACTGGTTTCCTCTTCTATCTGCAATCAAACATGCTGTGAATTTGAACTTCTAATTCTGCTTGAAACATTCCAGTTTCTTCCATTCGCTTCTAGTATTCTGTGTGATGGAGGCATTAATTACTCCCTGTCCTTTAGGAGCTATGGAGAAATTATAATAATTTTTGATAAAGAACCCTGAAAACTCATTTGTAAAATCTCCTTTGGGAAAGGAATGATTAATCCTTGAATAAATAACTTTATAAGCCAAAAAAGTAAAAAAAAGGCGAATCTTAGAAAGGTAATCTATAAATCCCAGACTCTGATTGTTATTGGCCACTTATTAGGCTTTTCTTAAAAAGAAAAATAATTTTTATTTCAGACTGAAACCTTTGAGTGAAAAGAAGATAGAGAAGCACAGCTAATTTCTGTATGCACCAAGATAGCATTTAATGGTTTAATTAATATGCAGATTAAGTGGTAGATATAAAACCTTACTATTCTGAATTTAACCAGGGAGTTAAGAATAGTGTTTTCATTTTGAGCAAACAAATGCAAACAAAGGTAATCATAATTGATAAAGAGTGGTGGTGCCAGATTGAAAAATTACCTGCAAAAAAAAAAAAAGAGAAAGAAAGAAAAAAAAAAGAAAAAATTGCCCACAACATATATGATGATCTTTCTTGCAACCTCAGAATTTAATTTTGTAGTTCATATCTAATATACTTTTGGTGTCTTTTATAGTTTTAGATATAATAAAACAGAATAAACTTTAGGGACTTTCCTTTGATTTTTAATATATTTTTTAAAGATTTATTTATTTGCAGAGGGAGAAAGCAGGGGGTGGGGCAGAGGGAGAGAGAGAATCCGGAAGCAGACTCCCCACTGAACACAGGACCCAACCCCAGGTTCAGTTTCATGACCCTGAGATCATGACCTGAGCTGAAACCAAAAGTCAGCTGCTTTAACCGAGAGTCACCCAGGCAACCCCATGACTTCCTTTGATTTTAATTACGTAGATTATTTTACTCATAGAGTTGCTAAAATAGCCCCTGATCCTTAAAACAAAACAAAACAAAACAAAACAAAACAAAACAAAACAAAACAAAAAAAAAAACAAAAACAAAACAACAACAACAAAAAAACTTTGGTGATGAAATACACATAATATAAAATTTACCACCTTAGCCACCTGTGCAACCATCACTACCACTCATCTCCAGAACTTTTCATGGTCTCGTGAAACTCAGATTCTATACCCATTAAACAATGACTCCCCATTTCCTGGGCTCCCCAGCCCTTTGACTTTTAAATAGAACATGTTCTAAGTGACTTTTAAAAATGGAAAGCAACCAAGCTAGTGATGAATTCCCAAACAAGTCCACAAAAGCCTATTTACAGGCTAACTCACAAGACCTAGTAAATTGATTAAAAATAGACAAATCAGTAGGATTAGAAATCATAAGCAGTGGTCTGAAATTTGCAGTCAATAAAAGATATCTGTACACAGATACTGCTTTACGGGGTACAAGATAACTATGGTAAGTAAAATTTGGAAATGGACGCAGTTGGTGTCTGGTGTCTGCTGTGCCTTTTCTTGCATTTTTTTCCCTTTATTCTGGTGCTTTCTCTCCAACGCCTCAGTTCTTACTTCCCGGATACTATTTTAAACCTGAATGTTATGCCCCACACAGGTCTGTGTCATTCCTCAAGAGTCCCACACTTCTCTGCACATTTTGATTGGAGATTTTCGAAAGTAAAGATGGGGATGTTTTCTATTGAAACAGGCTTGAAGGATACCTGCAAACATCTTCAAGTCCTTCTTCAGTCTTAGAAGCCATGAGAATTCACAGGTAGTACATCGCCAGATAAAAGTATAGTGAACGGATTCCATCACACCAGGCAAAATAATAAATTAAGAGCCTTCACAAGCACCAGTGATGAGATTCATCACTGCCTGGGCTCGTTATCAGCCATTTTTCAGATGCCAACTTTGTGGTTTGCAGGGAAGCTGCTCTGTTATTAAACATTAAAAAAATACTAAATTAGATTTGCTAGTCGGATCACAGATATTGAACTTTATAAATTCCCCCTGGCCAGTATCTCGATTTGCATTCTCTATCCATTTTGCTTTCTGTATTTTATGCTTCTAGGGAAACTGTAACCTGAGATGGGGCCGGAAGTTGGGGTAGTGTGAAAGTTTAAAATGTAAATTTTGGAGGAGGAAGTGGTGTCCAAAAATCCCCAGGCCGGAGATTATTCTTTTAAGCTTCTGTGGGTGGGGCCTATCTCTAATGGTCCTTATTTTACTGGAAACAATTACTATCAGGAAAAGAAGGCAAGTTGCTTTGTAGGCCAATAGTCACCCAATTGATATTTCCTGTCTTATGGAATCATATTCATCATTTCCTGGGAGGCTTTCAAGCTTTTTAGTGGTCTCACCTAGCTCTGCTTAGGCAATCTCTAACCCATGAAATTTGGTCTGCTAGATAACAGACAACCATTTAGTTCTTCCTTTTGGCAGAGTTTGGATTGTGATAGTTTGCCTTGGGATGTCTGTGGCCATGTAAGCTTTTTTGGAAGGAGTGCAGGAAAGGGAAAGATTCCTTCTGATATTTAAATGTTGAAGATTTGCTTAATTCCCCAGCGTTTCCTCACAGTATACCTGGTGTGATAGTGGTTGGGATGGACTCATGAGAAATGAAAAAGCTTTTCTGATCCAATTATCCCATTCATGGCATTCAGTCCGGCCCAGTTTGTCCATTGCTGTAGCAGGGAGACCACTCCTTGCCTCTGGTTCCTGAAGGTCAGCGCTTGCTTGAAGGTCATCCTGCAGCTGAATGTTATCATTTCTTTTTGCTGGTTTCAGCAAATGCCTTTGTTCTAGAAAAAAAAAAATCATGCAACTGTTTTTACAGCATACTTTGTCTGGTAATTAAAATAACCACAAGTATTGTGGTCACCAAGCTGTTCCATTTATTACCGTATACTATTTTAATATTTCAATTTCTCAAAGATTATTCATATGCTTACTAGTATGGTTGGAGAATAGTATCCATTAAGGGTTAGATGTTTGAAAGATGTATTTTTTAGTAACACTAACTCTTTCCTCATTCTTTTATTTTAGTCATCACTGCACTTGGTTTAAAACTGTGACATCTTCACATCAGTAATTCTTACAGGTATAATGCCAAGTAAAGTTACCCTTTTCAGCTCAAAACATCGCCATGGGATAAAACTGAATCGGGGTTAAAGAAACAATATAAAAGTAAATCAGAACAGACATTTATAGGGAGGAAATAATATTTTTATTGAATGGCCTACAGCAGCAGTAATGTTCGGAAATGGGAAAATGCCATCTTAACGAAAACAGACAAATAACAGGAGACTCAGTTTGAAGGACCAAAAACTTGTTATTTAAAAATTTTATCAATGCTCTAAAACTTTTTTTTTTTATCAAAAGGAGAGGCTATTATTTCTTTATACACTAAGCCTGGTCTACATAAATAAAAGAAAATGGAATTATGTGATAAAGCCGACCAGCTTAAGGAGCTGATCTAGATTAGTCTTATATATCTTTACCCTCTCTGTATTTGGATTCTCTATATATTTGGTTATAGGTGATTCTATATAGAATTATCTGTTATTTATCTCAACTAATGGTGGATATGTACAAAATCTTTGGTTTTAGATTATGGCTGTATCTACCAAGGCTTAGTGATAGAAGCTGATCTTTTCTGACCATTCAGTCATGCTATTCTAGTAGAGTCACTCAGTGATTTACATACAGGGGAGACAAGCGGATTGAAGGAATAGAAGCTATGAAGTAAAAATACTCCATTGCTGCTATGAGAATATTATAGTTATTCGACGCAGTTACAGTGAACCACTCTATGAAGGGCCTGGAATATTTAAGCAAAGCCTACAAAACTCTTGGCCAAAATTTTTTACATTTACACCTGTGTCTGGCTTTATGTATTGATTGCATTCACCTGAGAGTTCACCCATCATTAATTTTATAAACTTTGGTGTATGCCTTGCAATGACTGGAATGGTGTGTAGGCTCACCTTATCACCAGAAATAAGCTGGTAATTATTCACAGTTAATCGCAGAAGGCAAGGCATTTAGTCACCAAAGGGCACCTGAAAGTCCCTTCCTTTCTTTTCTACTTTCTTCCCTTCCTTTAGCTTACCAGCTCCCTTGGCTTCGGCCACTCGTGCCCCAACCCCACCCGTTCCAGTTATTTTTTGAAACCAAGGCTCCAGAACAACTTTGCTTCAGAATTTCACAATCTTACTTATTACAAGATAAACCGCTCTATGTAATATTTTTTTGCCTTCTAAAGGTTTATTATGCCAATATGCTCATTCTCCACTAGGGGTTGCAGAGGGCAAGGCAAAGAAAGTGAACGGGCACAGGATCTGTGGCCAGCACATCTTCTATGGTGGGTGTGAAGATGTCCTTTGAGAGCAACCTGTGGTTTTCAAGCTGTCTTACTAATTAAGGCAGAAAAGAGAGGACACTCTTTGTTTGTAGTTTTCCTTTACTTATAAGGTACATTTTTAAATGTACTTTGCGCTATTAATAGGCAACACTTTCCTCTAACTTTGTTATATACGTTTACATGCTATATCATGTATGAAACTGAATTTACTATACCCAATGTTGACTTTAGCAAGAGTGGTACCTTACTTTTCCAAAGTTTAGAAATGGAAAAACAGTCTTCTTTTCACTTCTGATTTTTCAATTTAAATGTGTATGAGCAAGAATATCCTTTTATAAACCTCTCACCAACAGGATTTTCTACTTGCAAATGGAATTTTTAAAATTTGCTAATGTGATATATGGATAGTACACTCATTCTTGACAAATATGGCTCCTCTCCTACTGTTTTGAGACTACATCAGTAACCTTTGCTGATGGGAGTCACGATGTGGCACTGAAAGAAATAAGTTTATATCATTCGGAAGAAAGCTGAAAGGTCTGAAGCTGAGTTTGGAAGGGCGTATAATTAGCTAGACTGTATGTTTCAGTCACTTTTGAGGTATTGATGGAAGATTGCATTATCTGAAAAAGCATTTCACTGACTTTCAAAGAGAAAAAGGATGTAAGATAGAAGTAAACTGCATGCGTCACCATCTCACCTGATGGAGAATGTGAGATCATAGAAGGAATGTTGCAGAAGGGTAACATAGTAGTGCTGACGTGGCAGTTCTAAGATCTTGGTTAGTAGCAAATAACTAAAAATCGGTTATTTGAAGTGGTTACTGAAGGCAAATCTGTAATTACTATTAGAGAATCATTGGTTTTTGAAGATGCTCTCCAGGCATTTCTTAAAGCACAGAGGAAGCATCCGTATTGGAAAGGGCCCTGGCATTAAAATCTGCCATTTGCATTTGGAAAGTTAGCAAAAGTTATCTTGGTCCTTTTTTAACTTTTAAGGGCTCTCAAGAATTGTAATTCTCTGTGGTGCTGAATTATAGGCAAAAATGAAACACACACAGAAATAGCCTGTGTTTTCTAGAAAGACTCTAGATTAAATGCCCAAAATGTATAACCTATCTGTGTAGAAGAACAAGGAAAAGCATATTTCAGACATATACCAGGCCTACAAGAGTGCAGACCACACATAAATGTACAAGTTTTATTTTCCCACCTTTATATTTGTGAGATAGAACATTCATTTAACCCATAGTTATGAGCATCTATTATATGCTGGATACTCCGCTGGATCCTAGGAATATAGATTCCTAACCTCAATGAGTTTACTCTCTATAAAGGGAAATAGAAATAAAGAAGCAAACAAAAAATACAAATTGCGATGAGAACTATAAAGAAAACAAATGAGTTTATAATAGGGAATAGCATGTGAAAAGCACTATTTTAGACAATATAATCAATGTATGGACCTGAGAGATAAGAAGAAACCATTCAAGTGGGAAAAAAAAAATCTGAAAAAACCTGGTGTGGGAGAATGTTTGAGGCACTAAGAGAATCCAAAGAATACCACTGGTATTGGAATAGGGTGGACACATACGTTGATTTTCATAATTGTGGTTTAAGGATGTAGTTGAACATTTCCACTTGTACTAGAAAGAAGGTGTAATTTTATATGTTCACTTTTCTGCGTAGACGGAGATGGTCTCTACTGTCCAAGAGTCAGAAGTTGGAAGGGAAGAAGCTTGTAGCTTTTCCTTTCTACTCTTGGAAAATTGAACTTTATTTATCTTTATTACAGATAATTGCTTATCGGTCAATAGGATCCTTTGATGACTCTATCCAGGTTGCCACTTAGAGACCTCTCTGAGAGACATATTCATGTGATCATTTATACTTGGGAAAACTCAGGGGTTCCAGTGGCCAGGAAATGTGTTCATTCTAGAATTTCTGAGAGTTTGGAATCCTATGCTTTTTTTTTTTTTTTTTCAACTTGAGATTTTTTTTTTAAGATTTTATTTATTTATTCATGAGAGAGAGAGAGAGAAAGGCAGAGACACAGGCAGAGGGAGAAGCAGGCTCCATTCAGGGAACCTGACGTGGGACTCGATCCCGGGTCTCCAGGATCAGGCCCTGGGCTAAAGGCGCTAAACTGCTGTGCCACCAGGGCTGCCCCAGAGATTTTTTTTTTTTTTCTGCTTTGAGTTTGAGTCTCTCTTATTCTGTTACACTCTCTCTATATATACATACTTAAGATGTGTATTTTTGGTTTCAAATCTACATATTCCGCTAAATGCCAGCAATACCACAGATCTTGAATTCACCTCTGGGCTTATAATTTGTGCCATTTCCCTTTAAACTTTTTAGAGATTTTTTTTCTCACCAAAATATAGCTTTCTCAATTAATACTTCTAAAAATAGTTCCTAACTTGGGTATTTAAAAGCCTGAGAGATATTTATATGATCCTTTCATAGAACCACTGGCTAGGGAACACTCACAACTTTTGGGGTCTTCCTAAATTCTTTATGGGAAGTTATCCACGTTCTACACTGAACATGCTCAGTTCACTGAACATATTCAAACACTGAACATACTAGAGGGGTTTAAGTAAGATTTCTAAGCTCAAATAGATGACTCACCAGTTGTGTGGGTTAGGAGGAAGGTTTTATGTTTGTTTGTTTACACTAAATCGGTGATAGCTCTTGTGGGGGACAGCGTTTTTTCTGGGTAGGGGTGGTTTGGGGGCGTAACTGGAAGAGATTAGCAGCTAACTTCTTCCCACTCTCAGACAGGGCCAAAACATGACATTTGGTAGGTAGTGCAGAAGGCCTGGGGAGCTTTTGCTGTTAGGAACAGCAACATCAACTCTATGGTATGCTGGCCTAATAGTTAAGGGAGGTGGCTTCTGGTCCTGACTGTGCCATTAACTTGCTGTGCTTGGTAAAACAAGTCATGTATTTAGCCTGTCTTGGCCTCAGTTTTCTCATCTGTTAAATAAATAACTAGTATCAGATTCTCTTTAGAGCACCTGTAGGACTTCATTTACCAAATATTTGGTAAATGTACTAAGTATTGTGATGAGTGGTAGGTAGTCAATTTAAAACCGGGCAGCTTGAGTGGCTCAGTGGTTTAGCGCCGCCTTCAGCCCAAGGCCTGATCCTGGAGACCAGGGATGGAGTCCACATTGGGTTTCCTGCGTGGAGCCTGCTTCTCCCTCTGCCTGTGTCTCTGCCTCTTTCTCTCTCTCTCTCTCTGTGTCTCTCGTCAATGAATAAATAAAATCTTAAAAAAAAAAAAGAAAAGAAAACTAAAGACACGGGACAATTACTTCTCCAAGGTCCAACTTTTTTAATGTATAAAACAAGTATTACAGAAAATTCCTATTTCACAGGGTTTTGAGAATAATCTACATATAGTCTATAAAGAAGTATGGCGCAGAGGTTGTGCACAAGGTATGGTAGTTATTACTATGAGTAGTAGGAGTGGAGATTGTAGTCCTTGGCCTCATGGAACCACTGAGGGGATGAGACAGTTGCAATACTGTGATAAGTGCTAGGGTAAGGGAAGCGGGGGGAGGGGGGGCGGTGGGGGCTTTGTTTTGGTTCTGAAGGTAACTCCTGAAATCCTCAGGCCAGCAGTGGCCTGAAAGCAGTCTGTGATTTTGAACTCTGTGCCTCAGGATCTCATTTTTCTCTACCTTTTATAGTCCTAGTCATGCATACGGTCTGTTTTACCACAGAGTTGGTGAAATTTAGTCTCCAAAATCAGTGGTCATCTTATACTTGCCAAATTTTCCTGGTATAAAAACCATTGATTAATGTCAAAGAATGTTGTGGATCTCATTTGGTATTAGTTTTAGCTTAGTATTTATTGATAAATTGTGAAAATACATAACAAATATTATCACATAGGAATATATTTACAGTTAATTTATGCATTTAAACCTCAATAGTACTTATATACATTGAAAAATAATATTGTATCACAGCTCTCCAGAGAAAATGAGGCAATATTTATCCATGTATGGCTTATAGGAGTTAAGCCCAAATTTTTTTTGAAGGTTTTTTTTTTCAAGATTTTATTTATTTATTCATGAGAGAGAGAGAGAGAGAGAGAGAGAGAGAGAGAGAGAGAGAAAGGCAGAGACACAGGCGGAGGGAGAAGCAGGCTCCATGCAGGGAGCCCGATGAGTCTCCAGGATCACACCCTAGGCTGAAGGTGGTGCTAAACCTCTGAGCCACCTGGACTGCCCAAAGTCCAAAATTTGTGGGGCAGGCTAGCTGGCTGGTGACTCTTGAAGATGAGCTTCAGGGAAGCTCAGTTTTGCTCTTAAAGCCTTTCATTTGATTGAATGAGGCTGACCCACATTATGGGGGGCTAATCTCCTTTACTTAAAGCCAACTTGTTATAGATATTAAAATGAGCTACAAAATAGCTTCACAAAACAGCCTACATTAGTATTTGATCAAATAGCTGAATATGGTAGCCTAGCCAAGTCAACACATAAAACTATCACAAGTACACATTTCTAAAAGATATTTGATTTATTCATCCTGCAAAAAGCATTTTGACATGCATATGGATTGAAGAGACTTTGGTTTTCTAGGGGTCAAGGATCACAGATTATATTCCATAGACTTAGATCAATGGGAAGATGGCATGATTTTTTAGGACCCACAGTCTTACTATACTAAGGGCACAGCAAGAACATTAGGCAAGTGTCCAGTTGCTTCTTCCAGGGAAAACTGATTTTGCTTATATCAAAGTTGTTGGCTATGCTTGGCTCACACTGTGACAGTACTCAGCAGAATAAGCAGGCTTTTGAGAACTCTGTGCTTGTGATTTGTGATTCTTGTTTTGTACTTTTCCTAAAAACCTAGCTAGCAAGATATGACTGCTCCAACTGACCAATAAAGACAACACAGAGAGGATTATGAATTATTACTAAGGCATATTGATTTTTTTGAAAAGTTGGCGAAGATTTAAAAGGAAGCAGAAAAGCCAAATCCTTGACTGGGCAAGGCTGGCCCCTATACAGGTAGAGGAAACATCTTTATATAAATTTCTAGGAAGGATATGGCCTTTTATAAGATAAGTCTTTCCATTCTACATGCAATTTCTCATCTCCTTCTCTCTTTGCTTTCTATCTCCCTCCTTTTCAATTCCTCTGGTCAAAGATTTTACAGAACAATGTGCATTTCATAGGCTTTGGTCCAAACAGATTGAAAACAGCCAAGAACTATTGCTGAACAAGTATTTACCTAATCTGAGCAATTCCATATAACATACTATAGTCGTTGAAGTTGACATGGTATTATCACTACAAGAGGTTTGAGAATAAGGAATCGTTTTTCTAATTCTAGTCTAGCCTCAGTACTAACCAACTATTTAGCATTTCATGTTAATTATTTAAAAAAGAATCCAATCAAGGGCAGTAAAAATGATTATACAAATTGAAAGGTCATTTGAGAAAAAGTTAAACTCTGGTGAGAGAAGAACCAACCCTAAGGGCAAACTTGATTACTGTCTTTGAGAATTTGTAGGGCATCTCATCAGGGAATGTTGACCAGTTATACTCTATGTCCACAAGGAAATGGGCAAGAGAAAATAATCTTAAATCAATGGCAAGAGAGAGTGCTGTTGGACACAGGAGGAACTTCTTGAACATCCGAGTGATAAAACACTGAAATTACCTGCGGAGGAAAGCAATGAAGTCTTTAGCCCTAGACATTTGATATACTTGATAATAGTCATAGTTGAATAGGATATTTCCCTGAGATAGGAAGCTGGACCACATGTACCTTCAAACTCCCATGCAACTCATTATATTGGGCTGAACTTTTTATGTAAAGAACAATCATTTAGTGAATATCTACTGTATTAGTGTCCCGTGCTGCTATAACGAATTACCACAAGCTTACTGGCTTAAAATAACAAATTTGTTACCTTACAGTTGTATTGGTCAGAAATCCAGAGACATCTCACCTGTTGGTAAGCTGTGTTCCTTTCCGGAGGCTCTAGGAAACATTCTATTTCCTTTGTTGAGATTTTGGTAGAATTGGGCTCCTTGTGCCCATCACCTTCAGGGCTATTCCCACCTTCTGGAGCCTACCTTATTCTTTGGTTCATGTTTTCTTTCCTCTATCTTCAAAACTATCAACGCAGGATTGAGTCCTTCTCACATTTGTATCTCTCCTCTGCTTTCTACTTTTAAGACCTTTTTTTTTTTTTTTTTTTTAAGACCTTCTTTGATTAGATTGGACCCACCCTAATACTCCAGAATAATCTCCCTATTTTAAAGTAATTAAGGTACTAGGTACAAGGTAATTAGGAATTAAGGTAGTAGGACCTTCATTCTATTTCCAACGTTAATGATATTTTTACATGTAGCATAACCTACTCACAGGGCCTGGGTATTAGAACATGGACACCTTTCAGGGGGCATTATTCTGCATATCACAACTGCTGTGATATCAGCACTCATTGGTTTTTGTATTGGAGAAGAATCAACCTTTAAGAAGTGATTCTACCATACTTGGAGTTAACAAATAATTAATTAATTCAATAAATATTTTTGAATACCAAACATGGCAGACAGTGTTTTAGGGGAATGCTGTCCTTGCCCTAAAGATAATATATGCTACTAGAGATGTCAACTATATAAAGAAATGAATGTAACACTTAATGAATACTATAATAGAGTATAATAGAGTGGTGAAATGATCAACTATTTTTTATGACTAAGGTCTGAGAAAGTGCAGAGAAGGAGATGTTTAAATAAAATCATTTAGGATGAATAGAGAAAAGTATTCCAGATCTAGGGAACAGCATGGAGAAGTGAAGTTCATGGCATAGCCAAGGCTATAAATATAGAGGGCATGTGTGAGTGTAGCAGGAAATTCCAGAGCGATCTGAGGAACTTGGAGTTTATACTTTTGGCACTGAGAAAAATTTGAAAAGTTCTAAACTAGGATGTGATTATCTGATTTTCATTCCAGAGAGATCATTGAAGTAACACAAGTTATAGCAGTAGAGATAAGAATATCTATCCCTTTTACATAACTAATCTTCATTTATTTTACTTCCTAATCATTTATGTACATGCCTTAACATCCTTATAGATTGAAAATCCTTTAAGGTAAAAATCCGCATCTGATTCATTTTTGTATGCACTCAATGCTCATAAAATTATCTTTAAGGAGGAATATAGATAAATATTTGTTTGATAAATAATGCCAAACATATAATGAATGAATGTAATCTCTCTCATAAAATATTCCAATAATTACAATGTAAGCAAATAAAACATTGTGTGCTTATAAATCAAATGCTCATTTGCTGTATGTGATCAACCTATACTTGTATTTCTTCTAAGACAAATGCTGTCATAACATTTGATTAGGATGAAGGCCAAGGTTCATACTCAGGAAGGCATTATGCTAACTGCTGAATAGTCAAAGAGGCATAGAGCAAAGTTCCTTTAATCTAGGAGTTTTTAGATATACCTAGGGTGAATAAGACATGCACATAAATTACCTAACAATAGCAAGGAACATATGCTAAACCATAATAGAACAGCATACTCAATGAATGTTTCTGGAAGCAAATGTTTGGGAAATTACCATGAGATGGTTATAGGTTAGGGACATAGACTTTCCCTTCAGACAGATCTGGGTTTGAGCCTTGGCTCTGCCCAGCTCTGCGATCCTGAGCAAATTATTTATTTTGTGACTCCATTTTCAGATCTGTGAATTAAGATAATTATGGTACTTCCTATTTTGTAGGTAGGTTGTGAAAATTAAGCAAGATGTTTATGTATCTTACATCCAATACTATATATCTTATATCTAATAGATGTATGAATATTTAAGTTAAAATATTTATATACCATACATGTATTTATAAAAACGTATAAATAAGATTATGATCTTATTTAACCAAAGGTTATCTACATATTTATCTATAATGAATGGTGTTTGGCACATAGTAAAATGTTATAACATAAAGTTTTATCATTATTTGTGCCCAAAGAAGATTGGGAAGTCTTCCTGAAGAAGATGAGATTGGGACTGAATCATGAAGAATAAGGGACACTGAATCATGAAGAATAAGGAGGGGAAAGGCAGGAAGAGGAAAGGACTGGGTTGGAAACATGAAAATTCAGCCTTTAGTGCTCTTCTTTCTTTCTGATAACCTCCAAAAAATAAAGTGCTTTTAGTTCAGGAAGGTGAAGGAAATGAGAGAGAATACCTGAAATCATTCTTCTAATATGACTGGTAATGAATATAAAGATGGCTTTAGCTGTGTCATAGGACTTTTAACAAGAGCAATAGCCATCAGAAAATGGATATCAATAGAATTAGAAGGTCTTTTTTTAGAAGAAATCCATAGTGTAAAAAGAGCATTCGGATCTTGTAGATTGACCTGTTCTGAAATTAAGTGCTGAGGTTGAGTCACAGTATCACAGACCAGGTGACTTAGCTAACCTGTCACTTCTCTCTCTTCACTCAGAGACTTTAGTTATGTTCTATGTCCTATTTTAAGGGAGGAGCCCATGGGGAAATATGAATTTTGCCCTTATTCCCTGGAACCAGTGGTCCTGAGAAAGCTGGGTGGGTGGGGAAAAAGCACATCTTGCTACCACATTTCTTAGGAGATAAAGAAAGGGTAGCTTCCATTCTATGAATGAAAGTAAAGCTTCTGCCAAATGCCTAGGGCTGTGGGGTCAGAGATGTAGTGCGCTACGGCATTATAAAGCATACTTTTTGCATCAGTCATGGGTGAATCAAATCACGTCATGCCCTACCACCCAACTGACAATGATTGAAATAGAAGGTATGGACAGAAGTGGTTTTAAAAAAACTCTATACATAAGACTGCTTGGATTCAAATCTCTCTGTAGAGTAATAGACATCCAGATTTGGTTGGGATGAAGAGATTTCTTGGAAAAAAAGGACTTTCGATGCTAAAACTGGGACAGTGTTGAGTAAACTGGTGTAGTTTGTAACTATAACCCACTAGCTGTGTGATCTGGACTCAATCTTTCTTTGTGTCTCAGTTTCCCCTTCTATAAAATGTAAATTATAATATTACCCACTTCTTAGGTTTGTTGAATAATATTTTGTACCAAAGCCCAGGACATAGTAAAGCACTAATAATTATTGACTAGGTGTATGTGTTAGTTTCCTGTGGCTGCTGAAACAAATTACCAGACGCTTGGGGGCTTTAAAAAATAAGCAATGGTTAAGGAAGATGGAAGTCCAAAATGAGTTTTAATGAGCTGA
The DNA here is from genome assembly GCF_048418805.1 of Vulpes vulpes. Taxonomy (NCBI): domain Eukaryota; kingdom Metazoa; phylum Chordata; class Mammalia; order Carnivora; family Canidae; genus Vulpes; species Vulpes vulpes. The sequence goes on from NC_132780.1 coordinate 106,227,488, forward strand.
AATCAAGGTATTGGCGGGATGCATTCCCTCCGGATACTCTACAGGAGAATATATTCTTTGCCTCTTCCAGCTTCTAGTGGCCACTGGCATTCCTTGCGTTGTGGAGAAATCACTCCTATCTTTGCCTACGCCTATTTATCACCTCTTTTCTATGTGATATAGTCAGTCTTTCTCTGTGTCTCTTATAAGGACATGTTTCATTGCATTAAGGGCCAACCTGGATAATCCGAGACTATCTCTTCATTTTAAGATTCCTAATCACATATGCAGAGAAGCTCTTTCCAGATAAGGTAACATCTAAAAGTTCCTAGTATTAAGACCTGATAATTCTGTGGACCCGTATTTAGCCTACAAGTATTAGTATTATTAGTATTATTAACTTTCTGACCTTTATTACTTTTTTATTTATACGATAGGCAAAAATACCTGCCTCACCGTCTTGTTGCAGTGATCAAATGAGATAAGAGCTGGGGATATAGTAGGTGCTCATTGTAGATTGAGCTTTTTTCTCATTTCTTTCTCTTTCTCTTTCTCCAGTGGATGGCTTAAAACAACGTTACTGCTTCACAGGTTTGGAGACTGAACATTTGACCTTAGTGTGCCAGCAGGACCATGCTTCATTTTAAACCTGTCAGGAAGAAGATCATTTCTTACCCTTCCACCTTCTGGGGTTTGGGGGCAGTCCTTGCTGTTCCTTGTTTATAAATGCATCGCTGCAATCTCTGCCCCTGTCCTCACATGGCCATGTTCTCTGTGTGTCTGTGTCCTAATATAACTCTTATTATAAAGACATGGATCATGTTGGGTTAGGCTCCACCCTAATGACCTCATTTTAATTTGGTTACATCTTTAAAAGCCTATTTCCATTTAAAGGTTGCATTCCCGGGTCCTGGAGGTTAGAGCTTCAACATACCTTTCTGGGGAGGCACAAACATGTTTGTGTTCATGGGTAGACAATAGAATTTTTGGCAGGGAGACACAGGATACAAGATCTTGATTTTCTTTTGAGGAACCATTACACTCTTAATTCTCAGGCTCGAGTTTTGAATAGGATTGAATTGACCAATTTTCGATTCCAAGGAAGGGTCATGACTGGTTTAGGTAGAGAATCCTGTCTCATCTCCCTGGCCACTGTGCTTGGTTCGGGGTATGTATGTCTTTCCGTCACAACTGTTGAGATACTAGGAGACGTTTGCTAGGGTTTTTGGAAAAGAAAGAGGCTTATTTATTTATTTGTTTAATTATTTGGAGACTACAGTTTAAGGATTTGAAGTTTGGGTCTATTAAACACCTGAAACCATCCCATTACTAGAGTTATCTGAGACAAAAAGAAAAAAAAACATCTTTTTGTTTCTTTTATCTAAATTAATGCGTTGGAGTTTCTATTCCTGCAACAAAAGTATCCTAACTATATTTTGCTGAGATTGGAGAGATAGCCCTTCCATTTATGGCAGGAATCTGAAAAATAATAACAGCTAAGATAACAGATTTGAATGATTACTATGTTCTCATCTTGGGACTTTGTATGGACTAGGTCATTTAATAGTTACAGTGACCCCAGGAACTATTTTCTTTATTTTATAAATGAGGAAGCTGAGGCACACATATGATAATGTCCTTATTTGAATTCAGTGATAGAGTGGTAAAATGGGAATTTAAACTTTACAGCTTGACTCTAGGGTCCATTCTCTTAGCCACTCTGATATTGCCTCTTCTTTGCTATCAGGGTCTGTGCAAAAGCTGCTTAGAGAAACCCCAAATATTTTATATACATAAAACAGGACTCATTGAGACTGTATAGGATCCCGGGACACTGGGTGGCTCAGCGGTTGAGTGTCTGCCTTCTGCTCAGGGCGTATCCTGAAGTCCCGGGATCGAGTCCCACATCCGGCTCCCTGCATGGAGCCTGCTTCTCCCTCTGCCTGTGTCTCTGCCTCTCTCTTTCTGTGTCTCTCATGAATAAATAAATACATAGAATCTTAAAAAAAAAAAAAGGCTACCTAAGATCCCAGCCATTCTTCCCCCACTGCCATATTAGTTTGCTATTAATGTGTAGCAAAAAGCACAAACTTAGCAACTTAAAAAAGTGTCCATTTGTGATCTTCTGTGCATTCAAGAGTCCCAACTGGGATCTCAGGGTTTCACAAGGTTAAAATCAAGATGTCAGCTAAGCTGTGTTCCTATTTGGAGCTTGAGATTCTCTTTTGAATTCACAGGATTATTGTTAAAATTCAGTTCCTTGCAACTGTAGGCTAAGGCCCGCAGCTCCTAGAGACCACCCACCTTTGCCTGCCATGTGACCTTTTCTCCAACATGCTCACTTGACTCTTCAAGTCCAGTCCCACCACTTATTCACGGGAGAAACTATGTCTCATATTCATGGGAATCGCTCACATTCAGGTGGAAAGAATTACACAAGGTGTGTACACTTTGGGGTAGAAATTTTGGGAGACACCTTACAATTCAGGCTTCTATACCCCCTGCCTCCATCCATAATGCAAGGGGTCGTACACAGGAAAGCATGCCACAGGAGGCACCATGTGTGCTTCCTGCCTTAGACTTGTTAATGGCTTTCCAAAGAGAACAGAACACAAATCTGCTATTCCTCACTGAGATATTGTAGGAAAAAATGGCAATCACCTAAAGCATTATGAGATTAGAAGACCTGGAAAATGATTGAGAGTTTCTAAAATGAAAGAAAAATTCAAGGTCACCCCTTCCATGAAAGTGGTTAAATTGGGCAGAAACCATCCTGCACAATGGTTATTACACTTAGTTGCAGTTCATTAGGACTGTTTTGTTAGTAACTCTATTAGTGTTTCTGAATCCCCCATTGCTTGTGGGGTTGGCCCCACTAAATCTGCACCACTGCAATAACAAATCTTTTGGTAAAAATCTATTTGGACTACAAGTACTTAGACTCAACCTGATTTATTAGACTGAATTCAAAGAGGATTCTTAATTTGAAATCTGTTTAAAATGAATATTAGTTAAAATGCTTTATTTTTCATTAGGAGAGCATTTCCATGAAAGACTAACCTTAAATTACCTTTTTTATTTAGCTAGAGTCTGCCTAAGAGAATGGGAGGTAAATAAACACATCGTGTTATTGAGCAATTTTTATCTTTTGTTTATATTAAGTAGGCACAGCAAGACTATCATTACTGCAAAGAAAATTGCATTATTCTATTGCTAACTTTCAGGCTTTGAAACAGAAGCTAATGTAAGCTTTTAAGCTATGATATTCAAACAAATATTTCCAAAGAAAATTGATTGGTCATTTGGGTTTTTTTTTTCAATCACTACGCTCGTCTTTTTTCTCTGTTTTGATTTTCTTTCATCTCTTTTGTGTAGAATGAGGCCTCTAAGAGTTGTGTGAGGTTGATGTTATGAAGAAGTCTTAAAATTACTATTGATCATTTTCAGCGGACCTAATTTATTTAAATGTAATTTCAGATATCCAGTTATCTTATATGCATATTTTGCTGACATTCTTTCTTGATGCTGATTCCATTGCCATAGATTTAAAAGCTCTGTGCTGACCTCCATCCTTCTGCCTTCTTCATTTCCCATTCTACCTATGCCAAGGCTCTGATTTTCTCCCCCATTCTAGCTGACTGTGGTCGCTTTCACTGAGAACCCTGTTTGTAGCTTCTCCAAGCCTCCCTGACTTCTCATAGAAAGGAATCATTATCTATACCAATGATTCTGGCTCCAGGCATCATTTGGGAGGAGAGGCATTGTGATACTGGAAATGGCCTTTTGCTTTTTTTTTTTCCCCCTATCCACCCTCAACAACTTGTGAGTTTCTTAGGTTCACTACTTTTTTTGTGGTGGATGCTCAGAATTCTCTTCAGTTGTTACTGAAATTTTTGCCCCAGTCTATCCCTTTCAAATATTTTTGTTTGTGTAATTCAAACTTAAACCTATTTCTGGCCTTTTTTGACTCAGTGATCCCTTTTGATCAGCTCTTTAAAGACCAATTTGTTTCACTCCTCAGAGTCATAACAAGCTGGCTGCCTCAGGTAGAAACCTTCTAATTTGGTTCCATGGGACCAACCCATTGCAACAGACAAGGTTAGCCACAATCCCTGAAAGAAGAGAGAATAGATGCCAGAAACCAAGAGCGGTGGTTAGGGAGATACCACTAGTTGGCACAATGCAAATGTTCACCCATCTAGTCCCTGATGGGAGACAATTTCTTAGAGAATAGAGTCATTTTTGGGGGTGTCTAGTAAAAAGCTCTAACACGGGAAGGGTTATACTCAGTGATAGCTGTATTAATGGCTACAGTAAAATTTTTCATGAAACTCTACAGGAAGGTTTGATTCTTATAGTTCTAGTCTAAGTATTTGCTGAGTTTGGGGATTTGGCTATATTCTTCTGCTAGCTCAGGTCTAGGCTGAGCCCAATCACCACATGACTTAGATTGGATTTTCTGGAAACAATCCCAGAAACTGAGAATTGTGTGCATATTTATTGAGGGCTGCTCAGGAGATATATTTGCAAGATTGGGCAGAGGGAAAAGCTGACCCGTAATTAAGTAACTAATGAGGCATTAGCCAACTAGTCTTTGGCAAGTTCTGGAGTTGAGATGGCCCTCAGAGTTATCCTGAATGGAAGCAAAAGGCAAGGACTTCTTATCTCCATGTAATCTAATCATTTACATCTTTGAGTGGAGCAGCACAATATCCACTATAGTACATTGTTACATAAAGAAACAGCGCACAGTTCACTGTAATAGCAATATTTGACTTATAATCAAACAACACGCTGAAACATGCAAACATCACCTATGGTTACCTGTCATTAAGTGCATATCCTGTTAGGACTTATGTCCAGTGTCTTGAAAAAGACAACTCCTCATTTGAAACATCTGGAGTGACTTCTTTCTATGAAAGTAGCACTTCAAAGATATAGGTGGGTCAGGGGATATGTAGGGATAATGAGGCACAAGGAGACTAGCAATGATAGGGTGCAAAGAACACCCCTGGAGTTGAAGGGACAAGGGAGGTAAAGAGAGAGGTGGGAGCCCAATGAAAGTTGGAGAGACAGAGGAAGGTCTCATTAGAAGGAACTGTAGTCCTGGAGATGCACAATCGCTAACTGAGAGGTGGTGCAGAAGCCCTTGATTACATGTTGGTGACTTCCCATTGGCCAACCCAACTGGAAGTCACCAGACAAGTGAGTCTCAGAGATACAGTGCACAAGGGCTAGTCTCCTGTGACAAAGAGTAGGATGAGAAAAGCAAAGAGCGGGTAAGAACTGGCAAATAGAGAATAGTCAGCACAATTTCCAAATAAAACATAGATTGCTTTTCTATCCAAAAAGCAAGCCATTTTCTCTAACGTATTTGACAAATAGTCTCTAAGTAACTAAGTAAAACACTTAATCAAAAGACTATACCAGCTGAGATTCCTAGGTCTAAAGATAGACCTTCATCTACTCATTTTATTTTTTTCCTCCTTAGAAGAGGCCCTCAGTAATGAAATGTTGAAAGAAAGTCTATGCTGTAACCACCAGCCCATTTTACTTGTTGGGCAGGTGCCATACAATAAATGCTGTTTTTGAGAATGTGGCAATTATAGATACTAGAGAAGCCACCAGGAGAATAACTAAAAGAAATAATTATTACTGAATGCTCAATGTGGTGTGTGTGGCTTTTGCAGTACAACACCCATTAAGTGAGAGTCACATGATTCAACCCTACACATATTTTTTTTCCCAAATTTACCCCCTAAGGGGCAAATTACCAGCACAGTTCTGAATAACATTATTGTAGCTGTTAGTCTTTGTGTGCATAATTCCCCATCCATGATGTTTACAATTTTCTCCTCAGTGTTTCTTTGAAAAGTGGTACAATTACAATATTTTCATTATACTACAGCTTACACAGATAATTAAACAAATAAATATGCTCTTACACAATTCATTTTAAACATTCCTCATCTTTATAAAACACCCTCATTTGCGAAGAATACGGACATTCAGAGTAAACAATTTTTATTTTCTTTTAAAAAGACATCATCTGAAAGAGTAATAAAACTCATCAACTTAAGGTAAAACCTTAATAACTCTTTACAATCAGAGATTAAACTAGTGCATATTAATAACCACCTCATCGCTTTCACAGGAGAGTAGTAAGAATAGTATATTCTCATTTTGAGGAAATTAAAAATGTATTTCTCACAACTCATTGATGTATCATTGAGGCAGCAGTTCGGTAAATTATGTGCTTAGTACATTTACGAAGATGAATTAAAATCTTGAAATTTGGGATTTTTAACCTATGCTATTTTTGAAGTGCTAAAGCTAGTAAAAATAGGCACTTAGCCATGATAAGCAAACTTTGAAAAAAAAATCTGAACCTTATTTTCAAAGTAATGGAATTTAGAGTAATTTGGATGAATGGATTTATTTTGCCAATAAAGAAACCAAGTCTCAAAAGTATTAAAATGGCTTTCCAAGGTCTTATGGCTCGTTCCTGCCAGAGGCAGAATTACAACAGGCAGTCTCCTCAATACCACCACTGCGTCCCTTCTCCTGTTCAGCATGTCCCTTCCAAAGCTCTTTACACTTTCTCTTTCAATAAACATTTATGGGCCTTTACTTGAAGCCAAGTACTAGTTGAGGTGCTGGGGACTGGCAGGTGAATAGGACATGGTTCCAGCCCTTATAGAAACTCACTCACAATCTAGTGAGGGACACAGTATGTAGATGAATAATTATTGTTTACATTGTAATACATGTTTTGAGACCACAGAGGAAGGAGTGTTAAGCTCTGTCTTAACCTGGCTTTGGGAGTTAGTTTCTTGGCTTCAATTAACACAGTCCCTGGATCTTGAACACCTCAAGTCCCTAACAGGCATGGTCCTAGTTTCTTGCACACTGTTTTTGTTGTTGGCCTTGTGTGTTTTCCTGCCACACCCACCATCCTTCCTTCCTTTTTTTTTTTTTTTAAGATTTTATTTATTTATTCATGAGAGACAGAGAGAGAGAGAGAAGCAGAGACACAGGCAGAGGGAGAAGCAGGCTCCATGCAGGGAGCCTGACGTGGGACTCAATCCCAGGACTCCAAGATCACACCCTGGGCCGAAGGCAGGCGCTAAATGGCTGAGCCACCCAGGGATCCCCACCATCCTTCCTTCTAACTTATTGCCTCATGCAGTAGTTGCTGCTTACATGCTACCATTTCTGACTTTGAAAGTTCACAGCCATCGGCAGCAGGAACAGAAATGCTCTTCTGAGGAGAAAATACTCAGAGCGATTTCTGCTTCTTCATTTTGCTTCTTGAACGATTGCCTTATTCTTTGTGTTTCCCCTTTTCATCCAACCTCTACTACTTCTTACCCCCAAACTGGAGGATAGACTTTCAGTGACACCATCAGAGTGTTACACCCTAACTGACTCACTGCACATGACTGGTGACATTAATAAGCATGACATGCCCTCAGGGGCATATCGGGGATTGTGTACCCCAGGCACACAAGGCATACACTTCTTTTCTTTTTCTTTTTCACATTCATAGGAAAGCCCATAGGGATGGGATGAAACTGAAAAAGGAATGAGACTGTTATAAAATAAATGAATACCTCTTAGCTGTTGACATAAGGTTATGAAGTCAACTATGAGCAAAACCACTGTTCTAAAGCCTGCTTCCTCAGTAATAATCAGTATCCAGGATCAAGTCCAGAGCGCTGAATGCTGTCTTCCTCAATAAGGTTCCTCCTTCCTGAAATGACTTCATTTTCTCTCTCTATCCTTCATAAGTTTGAAGTCCTAGGGCTGATCTTTGGAGGCTAACTCATTTTCCTAGCTTCTCCAGGAAATCTCTCCTATATTCAATTCACTCAGTAGGGTTCAAAAGGTGGGCAGAGAGAGTGAGCTAGTCACAGTATCCTGGCTACAAAGAACTAGTTTGTAATGTCCCCAATATCTGGCCAGACCATTAGGCTAGGTCCTACCCTTTGTGCTAGCACAACAGGAAGATGCCCTCGTTGAACCAGTAGACTATTGACCATGTAGCCCATTCCAATGGGTAAGCCATCCAAAAAAGCTCAAATTGCCCACTGTTACTAGCTAAGAGCTTTCTGGTTAATTCCCAGTATGTGATTAGCATATATTCTAAAAATTTATACTCATGCCTCTGAAAACCTTAACCATAGTTAATCGAAAGAAACAAAGTTTATATTCACTCTTCCATAGTGATACTTACTGATGGTCATTGAAAAATCTACCATGTGATTTTGTGTCTGATTCATTAGAAGTGCGTGAAAGAAATATATACATTGTTTTTGGCGGAAAGGTGGAATTTTTAAGTACTATATGTAACTGTATAAGTTTGGGGAACACATACTTCAGAAGATTTATTATAAATAATTTCTGTTCTAACTTCGAGCCTAAAGGAGAATGTTGTGCATTTGCAATGGCAGACACTGGGCTGCACCTGAGAAAGTCCTTGTGTCTTAGTGACACAGGTACATGAATAGAAATTCTAAGATCTGGCTTCTAGGCTCAACGCTTTCCTCATTGAGGACGGGATGTAAACCTGGGCTAAATAAGTGATCCGTGGCTTCTCCTATGTCAAAGCCCTTTTCTGTTGAGAATGAGTGTCTTAGAAGTCCCCTGTGTGCCCTGACTTCCCTAATACCACCTATAACTTCCATTGGCATGCTGCTGTGCACACACAGTCCTATTTGCTCACTCAAGGGAGAAAGCAGCAGCGGCTTTTTGGTCATGCATGAACTCCCTGTGACGATAATAGGATTTACATGTGCATACAGGAGGATAAATCAGCCTTTTGTTAAACTGTTACATAAACTGTTCTCTCATTTTCCCTGAAATAAAATTCTGTGACCATTCCCTCCAGTTCTGTGGCTTTGCACTGGTGGCCTAATTTAACTGTCTTTGCTTTTTGACTGAGGTCCCCTATGATGCCTAAATGTAAAAAAATCAATGTTTGATGACAGATACTTTGTGTTCATTTAATATGTGAATTATATTCCTCCTTGCCTGTTTAGTAGATGAGCTATGTGCCATCCGGAGCATCTTCATTTCCAGTTTCACCCACCGATACTCTCATCTCTTCCTTCTTGGTCTCTTGCCTTCCTGATAGCAGAAACACTTTGTGAAGTTGCATTTAGCATTACTTTGTATTTTTAGTGTCTTCCTCTGCTATTAGTTAGTATTTTGGTTGCTCTTCTGAATATATCTCTTTATGTAAGATTTTTGGAGGATTTAAGAAACTTTCAAACTCATTTCCTTTTTAATTTCACGTTTCTCCTTATTTTTTCTTCCATAAGCAGCCTTTACACAGTAGAAAGTTTAAATTAATTGCAATTTCATAGTTATTTCCTTTGACATCTGAACCTACTGAATTTAAAATTTTTGTCTTAAGGCAGGGCAGAAAAGGATAATCTTGACTTTAAAAAAAATGACTAATTCACAAATTATACTTAAGTGGCTTCATGCAGAGGAGTACTGGGTATCATGAGACCTGATCTCAAGTCGTAGCTTCGCTGCTAACAAGCTTGTATCTTTGGGCAAATTACTTATACTCTGAGTTTGTCCTTTTTATGGGGGAGAGGGGTGACAAATCAAATTTTGGTTCTTTTCAGCTTTTTAATTCTATATGAGAAAAGGCCTCTTTGGTTTTACTCTAATGTACCAATTGAGAATAAAGGAGAGGAGAGAAAAAGGTAAGAATTTTCTTGGATTTAACATCGAATTGTAAGTCATATGAATGCTTTGATCAGGATGCCAGCTTCCTGAGGGTTGTGTTTGAGATAAAGAGATAGAATAAACCTTGATAAACTCTAGTTCTTTGCTCTTTCACTTCATTCTCTGTGAAAATGAAATGAAAATTCATTATATCATTAGAGAAGGTTTGGCGGATGGGGTGGGGTAATGATCAGTAAAGTCCTCTGCTGCATATTGGGAAGCAGGGGTAACTAAATAATGGTGTATTTCTCCCATTGCAATTGCCTCCATAACCTTCACCAGAAATAGCATTTGAGAATTAATGCTCAGTAATTTTTGGATCCTTATTTAAATGTGACTTTCAGATATCTTTCCCAAGAGGAGCACTTAAAAAGATCCATCAAAGCACTAGTGCTAATAATCTGCCATGGGACCTGGGCAGTAGGTTAAGAGACTAACCTCTTATTAATTAGGTGAAGGATTCACAAAATGTTAGGAGTGCACCTGAGCCCAGTATTCATTTTCAGAAGAGTGATCTATCCATGAGTGAAATGATATTGGAATTATCAAGCATCTAAGCCAAAGGGAGGAGGAGGGGAGCAAATTTTTTTTTTTTTTTAAATCTAGAAGTCATAAATTTGAAGATAGTGAAATTATTTGCTATTTAAATGGTTTAAAAGGAAATTTAAGATGGAATCATTTTGGCATTCACCAGAAAGCAGAGGATGTCTGCATGTATACGTGTGTGTATACATCTTGGAAGTGGAAATCCAAGTATATAAGGGATCAGTTTCTGAGGGAACACAGTGCTAGCAGACCCAGACTTCTCTTTCCAAGCCCCATGCTACCACTTTGACTTTTGTCTGCAGCACCCTTAAGTCCCCAATAAAATTTTCCAAAATTACCTTGTGAAGGTGGTCCTCCAAGCACTTTAAGCACTTCAGGGAGGAACTGGGGGTTATTTAAACCTATGGCTTAATCTGTTGATTCATTCAGTCACTTGAAGTGTGGGAGACAAGGGAAGGGAGGTGTAGCCTAGGGAGCAGCTGAAAACAGTAGGACTCCTGTTCTCTGGTACTGAGGAAGTCAGGCCTTATCTTTCCAGGATCAAAACCATTTCCCAGAGACATAATCATCTTTAGCAGTGAGCTGGAGCAAAATGATTCACCCACCATACCCAAACCCTAGAACTCTTCATTTTTAGCTATTCCATTGACGGATGTATAGAAGAATAAATTCTGACTTTGCATAAACTACTATCCATAGACTCTGAAAAATACATAGGATAGAGTTAAGGGCTAAGTTCAACGATATTATTTTGAAAGATATTTATAAACAAATCACCTATAAAACTTTGGTCATTAAAGAGGAAGGTATGTGATGTAGACTGAATGCAATGAGAAATAAAATGGCCTAAATTGCATCTCTTCTCCACCCTAAGAATTGTGCTCTTTGTTCAGAGACTCCACTCTCCTTCTCAAATCGCCCTCCTCTTCACTGTGTCATCTCCAGTTATGTGAGACTCTAAGTACACAAAGGACCTTTATTTTAGCAGGAAGGAGTGAAAGAATACATTAAGGTCAATTGGGTACCTTTAATGTTCCTTATGTTCTGTGGAGAGATCAGATCAGTGTGAAACTAGAAGATAAGAGTAACACAAGTGACACCAGTAACCACAACAAATAACCTCAATTATCTAACAAGGCAGTGTGGCCATGATGATGGAGGTGTCTCTGAGTAAGAAGTCAGAGGGTCTGCAGAAGTGGTTTCCTATGTCAATTTAAACTGGCTTGTGTTCATGCAAAATCAATTCACACGTCTCCTGAAAAACCAGCCTTTGCGGTGGTCTGTGATCTTAATTAGCCATCACAGGACCCTTCTACTCATTGTCAGATGCATCTAAAATAGGATTGCACTGACTTTCAGGATTTTAAAGTTAAGATGGGCTTGAGAACATTTGATTTCCTTTGTCTATTAACATTTCTAGACTTAGGCAGAAATGGACTTGAGAATATATAAGAGGTTCATCACCTTGTTTATAAAAGATAAGAAATCTTACCCTTGAGCTCTCAAAACCCTGAAAAATCTCTTCTGTGTCAGGCCAGCAACACTAGAGACTCAGCATCCAAGATGAGCAACTCTTCTAGCCATAAAATATATCTGTACATAAAAATGACAATGTTGAATTTTTCCTAGGCCCAATGCTTCCGGTAAATAGTGAAGTTGAAAGGAATCCCCATCCTTCTCTGCACTGAAAACAAAACGAAACACTTATTGCAAAGAACCACTCTTCCCCATACTTTTTACTTAGATAAACTTCGATAAGGCTCTGGGAAGCCTCCACTTCCTCTCTTTACCTCTGACAAGGCCCAGACCCTCCAAATTCCCTTTCCTTGCTTCATGAATAATTAGCTGCTCTGTGGGTCCCCACTACTTCGTCAGAACAAGGTGCTTGGCAACCAACTATTGGTTAAGACTCTCTCCTTCCCTCAAGTCCCTGAACTCTGGCCCACCCTCGGCCGGATCCAGCACGGAATCCTCCTGGAGGGCCCCTCCTGGAAAGTGGGAAGATGGACTGGCTAGAAAAGAGGCCCCTGACACTCTTCTCTGATCCGCTATCTGATCCCACCACTTTTCACCCCATGTTGCCACATCTCATCCTCTAGCTGTCCTTGTTGATTCTTCCGTATTAAAGAAAAGCCCTTTTGCCTAATTCTTGAGATTCTTGAAGATCTTAGGTTCACAGCTTATTCCTGTTGCAATAGCTTCCCTTGGCCTATTTTGATAGTCCCCTCACAACTTACAATCATCCTTTCAAATAAGGTCTCTCCTTACTAAGGCCCAGAAATGTTTTGCTTTGTTTTGTTTTGTTTTGTTTTTTTGTTTGTTTGTTTTTTTGTTTTGTTTTTGACAAAGGCTTACAAGTTTGTTCCAAACACAATTTTTGTTTATTTTTGTTTGTAGTTTGCAAGGAGAACTGCTTTTCTCTATTGCTCCATGTGTCGTTGTAAACACCTATTTAATATGTCAATGAACTTTGTGTCGATGTTGAGAAAAGAGACCAGGGTGGAAGTCTCTCTGGGATTTGTCTGTTTCCTGTAATAGGAACTGCCTCTGAAGTGACTGGACAAGAGGAGGAGCACGTGTTCTTTAAGAGACTCTTCAGAGCTTTGGAAAACCAGACAAAGGCCTAGCTAGAAGCGGGCAGACTGCTCAATGTATTTCTAAATCTTTTGAACATCCAGAAGTTACTTGGGGTTGAGAGACGATCCATGATTACATTGCTGGCTATAGGATTCCATTCACTCCTTTCCTAAAGAAAGAGGAAGAAAACATTACTTATTCAGGTCATTCAGAACCAGGGATTCTGATCAGAGAAAATGACACAGGAGTACTTCCTGAGACAGATGCCAAGTTTTGGTAAATTTTACAGTAGTGAGGTTTCATTTGCAACTGTTTTCATTGAACAGCAAGATAGCCTTTGAGTGGTGGCTTGGAGTAATTCTAAGATAAAAGCCTGAAGAGAACATGATATGCAAATGTGGAATGGCTTGGCTCCTTAACTCAATCACTACATAAACCAAGTATCCTTTTTGTTGTTGAGTACAGTCACTGCCAGAAAAACCAGCACTCCCACCAGGCTGCAGTCCTTGAGTTTTTAGTCAACACGTTAAATCCTAGTGCTTGGCTGTTTTTACTCTTGGCCTCCCTACTGAGTCCCCAGAGAAACAGAGGTCGAGTATCCAGCTACGCCTGGGGCAAGATGTTGATTACTGCACAGTCAGAAGCAAAATAAACTGTCTGCAGATAGATGAGAGAACAAAAAGATTGGTTTTGGAACAATGGGGAAAAATTGCAATTAAGCTTTTTCTTCCCTCTCTTCAAAGCTACACTTGGCCTGCATTATTTATTTTGTAGCTTTGTCTGTTGGTCTTTTGGCCTATCACAGTGCTTTCTACATTTTGATAGAGTAGTAATACAAGGACAAACCTACTACTTTCGTCTCTTAATTGAACGTCAATCATTTTCCATTCGAAAAGAAATGGTCTTCTTTGTCATTGAGAACTTCACTGATCTTTTCCTTTTCTGCTCTAATATTTTAGTACGTACATTTCCTTTTATTTTACTATTTATAAAGTCATTATAAATCAAACCAATTGCAGTGTAACAGGAGATGGTTGGCATTTTCTATCTCGAAGACTCATTCATAATTTCCCAATTACATGTAGTTTAAATACATGGCATCCAATCTGCAGCCTTTGAAATGGTGCCAAATTCCATCTGCTTTCCTGCGTATTGCTATAGTTATTTCTGAGCGTGACATGAGAGGGGGCTTCTGAGAACCTTAACCTGAACACAGACTTGTCTCAATAGAACCTTACTGTTAATCTTGCAATTTTCTGTTCAATACCCTTCTCTTACATAAATGCATAGTTTTATTGATTTCCATATCCGGCCGCTTAATGACCTCCACTAGCAACCTATCAGTATTTCTTTTCCATTCAGACCAGGGGGAGCTGATACCTCTTCCAGCACTGCCTCAAATTCATAAAAGGTCGATTCTAACATAATGGAAATAGAATTGCCACATGTAAAAGCTGCCATCACGCTGGATTTTTCTGATGCAATTCCTGGGTTTCATCTCCAAATTCTACCTGAAGGTTTAGAGAATTTAAGTTACCCTTTGGGAAGGCAAGTTCAACATTTTTCTACCTATGGTGTCACTAGTCAACTATCTTTTATTATGTTAGCTTTTCCTTGAGATTCCTTGTTTTCTCTCCTAGTGAAACCATTTTGTTTCCAGAGTACTTGTGGAATTATACATAACGTATGCTTGAGTTTTTAAAAATCGGCACATCGAGTTGACAAAATTTAACATTCCTCTGGAAAATTATAAATATCCCAGTGCTAAAATCTGCTATCCCACAGGCACACCGAACAGCTGAAACAAATGGAAAAAAAAAAATCTTTATGCATTAGGGCTAACGTCATGATAGATTTATTACATAATCTCTAACACATTCTATGTTGGATTCACAGCAAAAGTGCTGTTATTCCTTAAAAAATTAGGCATGTCATTGCCTGCAGAAGTACCTAGATATTTTCTCATTCTTTAAAAAAAAATTGTTTACTTTGTACTGATTTTTATTAAAATGCTAAAAGAAATACTAAATTTTGATAACACATACTGCCTGGGCAATTACTTCCATTTTTAGATGAATTCTCAAATGTTGGCTTGTGCAGTTGGGTTTCTGTTATTCTTCTCCTTGGATCAGTATTTTTATGGTTTCCACAAGTCATTTGGACTTGCCAGAACATTTTCTGTCTCTCATTTCTCTAGGAAGATCCAGCTCCCTCTACAGCAATGTTTTCGGTGGCAGACTGGAACTTTCTGTCCATCAGTGTTAGCAACAATTTTTAAATATGTGTGAGACTCTCTTGGTGAATTCCATATTGGTGAGAGGAGTCACACAGTAGTGATTTTCCATTTCTTGCCTGGTCCTGCATAGATTTCAACCAGGTATAGACCTGAAGCCAGAAACTTAAGTTTATAAGAAATATTGTGTTTGTCCATTGTCGATGACTTAACATTATTTTTGATGCTAAGCCCTCATCCTTTAGGCTGGTGAAGACATTCAGGCTTTGCTATGTTTTGGGCTTACCTCCCCCAGAGATGACAGGGTTTGATGCAGTGCCACTGGTTCTTGGTGGAATGGGAGGTGGCACCCTCTAGTAATGATTGTGTGACCACTCTAGTAACTACCGAAATGGCCCCTGTGCTCATCTACACAGCCCACTCAGATCCCACTCCTCACTGGACAGTTATTTTCATGGGGCTGGATACTGTGACATCTGTGTCCCCTCTTCTTTAGAAATACCACATAGATAATTCTCTCGCTGTCTTCCAGGGCCAGCTTCCTGCTCCTCTAGGATCTACAGTCTTCTTCCTTGCCATTCTAAAAACCCTAGTCTCCACATCAGGCCTAAGATTTAGGAATCTGAAGTCTGGAAGTCCTGTTGGCTACTTGTGCTGCCCACCCTATCAGAACCGACCTTGCTGGCACAAAGAGACAATAGGGGGTATGAGGTGGGAGGAGGGGGGTAGATCAGAATCTGTATCTCAAAAAACACATCCAAACCCACATTAAATGTCTCCTGCCTCTGCTTCTACAGTAAATGCTGTGCTGGTAAGCCTCTGGCACTGAGAGACCTCTCTCCGTTACTGGGATTGCTTCCCACAAATAGTCTTCAGCTGTCTCATATTTCTAGGAATTTGTCTTAGCTGAAGAGACCCATAATACCCAAGGTCACAGGGGCAGTCTACAGCCCAGTTAGGGTTGCAAGTCCAGCCCCTTTAGTTCAACTCAGGGCAACTTTGAAGGCCTAGTCTATTTTAGAACTGCTAGGGGATCAGCTGAGCTCTTTCTGTGACTGCATGGAGGCCTCCATCTCCCTCTGCCCAGCCCTGCTTCCTTCCATTTCCTGCAGATATTGATCCTACAAAAATTCCCCATTAAACTTGCAGGAGGGCAATTTCCTCTTAGTCTGCTTACTAGGGAAACTACTCTGAAACAATGTGGCCCGTTGCTGGGTCAGTAGTCTGCCCATTACCTCCCATTAAAGGTATAGGATATCAAAGCATTGCATGCCTGAGAGGGTGATTGCAGTTAGTCTAAAGGTTTAGTACTCACTTAGACATAGACAAAATAAAGGAGGACCCTGGCCGAGGTGGTCCACTGTGAAGAGTTTCCTGAAATGGAGGCAGTAAGAGACACAGAGAGAGATAAAAAGAGAGGGATGGGGGAGGTAGTGAAGGGAGGCAGGGAGGGATAAGGGGAAAGAGAGCCGGAGAGCACAAGCCTTGTTCTGGGGAAAAACAGTATAGATATAGGTGATATAGACATCTATCAGCCTGCCTATATCTATATATAAAATAGAGAAGCCTGCTGGCAGGTGTTTTTTTTTTTTTTTTTTTTTTTTAAGGCTACAGGCAAATTTTGAGGGACTAGTCCTCGTGAGGAGAAAACAAATGATAGGGCAGGTTGCCTTGCATGCAGGGATATATGGGGCATAGAAGTGAGTAGAGCAAGACATATCTGATGGTTACTGTCCTGTCAGGGGTTAAAATGTTTCAGTTAAATGGTGGGAGTTAGTTCTGGCTAGCTTTATTTCTCATACAACTTCTCTTTCTTTTTGCAGACTTTTCATAATCTTGATGCTTGAGCCCATAAGAATTTCTTGCTAGTACAATGTCCTAGTCAGTTTGGGCTGCTAGAATAAAATGCTGTAAACAAGGTAGCTTATCTATAAGAAACATTTATTTCTTATAGACTGGAGATTGAAATTCAAGGTCATGGCACCAGCATGGTTGGGTTCTGGTAAGTTTGCTCTTCCAGGTTGCAGACAGCTTCTTGCATTGTGCTAGCTCTCTGGGCTCTTCTTATAAGGACACTAAATCCACCCATGAGGGCTTTACTCTGTGACCTAAATACCTACCCAAGGCTCCACCTCAAATTCATGACATTGGGGACTGGATTTCCAACATGGGAATTTTGGGGGAAAACAAACATTCAAGTCCATAACATATAAATATCTTTATTCCTGAATTCATTTAGAAGTCTCTAATTATTTCTGAAAAACAGAGGTTTTGGGTTTTGTTTGTTTGGTTTTGCCTGTACTGCAGTGTTTTTTTTTGTTTGTTTGTGTTTGTTTGTTTTTTTTTTTTTTTTTACTTATTTTCAAGTCACCATGCCTTACATGTCTATTCAACTGATTTTTGTGTGTGTGTGTGTTCTCCCCATTGGGTTCTCCCTATCCTCCAGTAGTCTTTTCCTGGTCCTAGGCTCTCCTGTGGAACATTCACCAGGTGTGTATGTGTCTGGCCAGCAACATGGAGCAAATGAAAGGAAGGACTCAATCTTATAGAAATAGGCTTGGCTGCCTGAACTTGGCGATAGAAGTGCACCTAAGAAGGCAACGTATGTCAACAGGGTTCTAGGAACCTGGAGATGAACTTGCCAACACAAAACAAAATGAGAAACAAAACAGAAACCATGGGGAAAAAAATGGGACAAAGATTCTCAAAGCCTATGGGCATTTCTGAAACACACTGATCTATTACCGGATTTTAAGTCTCAGGGTGACATCAGAGTCCTCTTCAGAGTAGGGAAGTCCTGGTCTAGAAGCATGATCTATCTTTAAAATCTGATTCACAGGGTAGTCTGAGAAATGCCTATCAAATTTGGCCCAGGAATTAGAGCTAGGAATTAGGACATGACTAGTTTTTAGGAAGGAGGTACTATCTCATATTCTCACAGTTTCCTAATGGCATAGCAAGGGCTCCAAACATTTTCTGCAAAGAATATGGTTTATAAAAACATGGACACCAAATTTTAAAATTTTTAAATTTCTTCCCATTCTCTTTTTGTGTCAAGGAATATATTACTTTATGATGGCTTCTATTCGGTAGGCCAGTTGCTTAGAACAAAATACAGCAAGTCTTTGATTTTGTAAAAGATTGAAAATTCTTCTCAACTTCAAATGCTCCATTCACCCCCGCTTACCCCATTCAGTCACAGTATTCCAATAGCAAATTCCAATTCTTCCTTCCTTTCAGCTCTTTGGTGTATGCCAGTATCTTAAACAGATCCTGTAATGTTTTTTTTTTTTTTTTCCAGTTACTTTAACTTAGATGACATTTATTCTCCCTCTTTCTGCACTGTTTCCTTCTAGATTTTTTATACCAATTCTGCTTTTTCCTAGCCATTGACATCCTCCTTCAGTGGATTCTTAGGATTATACTTCTCAATCAATTTCACCTGCTAAAGACAGTTTGCATTTTTGCACCAAAGAAAAAATTTCTCCTGCAAGACCTGAGCTGTTCCATTGTGAGAGAAGAATTTGAATGTGGCATAGTGGGGTGGGATTTCTTTTAAAACAAGCAGAAGTTCCTGGGACTTCATGAGTCTTTTCAGGTTATTAATTTATAGGAGACAAAAAGTAGTGGACAGATGAAGAGTCATGAGAAGGAAAAGTTGGGGGATAGCAAAGGGAGATTTAGAACACCCTAGGGAAGGGAGAGTTGTTCACCTTAAAGTATTCCTAAGGAATGCTACCAGAATCCAAGAAATAAATCTTGATTAGTAAAATTTCAGGGTCTTTTGGGTAGAAACATCTAGGCATGGTGCTTTCTAACATCACCTAAATCAAAGTCTACTCCCTATTTGCTTGTGACTGACTCTGAAGAATTACTGTAGCTTAAAAATTTATCTGATTCAGTGTCTACTATTCTTCTTGAGTATTTGTAAGGTGCTTTGTTCAACATCTGACTTTGCATATAGTAAATGATAACTATTATTTCACCTTTTTTATTCTCTTAGTCGAATTTTAATATAATCTGATCACATTTGAAAAAAAATTCATTGCTGATACATTCAAATGAATTGCTGATTCAGCACATAAAATAAGGTAAGTCTTGAAATCAAACATGATAGAGAAGAGAAGGGAGAAAAGGAACTAGGAAATAACCGGCTTGGAAGCTAACAATGTGGAAAATAGAGACGAATAATATACGAAACTTAGAAAACATTGTTTTTGAGGAAATCAATAGTATCATCATGTAGCCTTCCCACACTAAAAAGTAGCTGAAAGGTACCTCAAGCTCCTGCATGCTTGGTTTTTAAGAGCTGTTGATCTTACCCGTTCCTTAAACCTGCAGTTCTATGGTTATGGCAGACATGTGGGGTGTTGTGGAGACGTAAGGAGAGATTTTGAGTAACACAATATACCGTTGACCTTTGAACAACCTGGATTTGAGCTGTGCAGGTCCGCTTATATGTGGATTTTTTTCAACAAATACAGTACCATCCTGTAAATGTATTTTTTCTTCCTTATGATTTTCTCAATAACACTTTCTTTTCTTTAGCCTACTTCATTGTAAGAATAGAGTGTGTACTACATGTAACATACAAAATGTGTGTTCACCAATTTTTTTTTTTAATGTTTTGGTAAGGCTTTCAGTCAACAGTAGGCTATTAAAAGTTGTTTTGGGTTGGACAGCCCAGGTGGCTCAGCCGTTTAGCACCGCCTTCAGCCCAGGGCCTGATCCTGGAGTCCCCGGATTGAGTCCCATGTCAGGCTCCCTGCATGGAGCCTGCTTCTCCCTCTGCCTGTGTCTCTGCCTCTCTCTGTGTCTCTGTGTGTGTGTGTGTGTCTCTCATGAATGAATGAATGGATAGATAGATAGATAGATAGATAGGTAGATAGATGTTTGGGGGACATCAAAAGTTATATGTGGATTTTCGAGTGCATAGAGTGGGGGAAGTGGGTTGACACCCCCATGTCGTTTAAGGATCAACTATACCATTAACTTTTCAGAATGCCTTGGACAATTAACATTCCCAGATCAATTGATTCATTTGGACAAAACATACCACTTTTCTGATTCAAATGCAATAGAGGTGAATGACAACCTTGACATAGGCAGGTGAGAGATATTTTAGAACTGACCATAGGTACCAGCTCCTGTTTTTTTTTTTTTTTGTTTCTTCTTTTAGTTCTGATCCAACATAATCCATTAGACTGTCACATTCACACTTGTTATTTATTTAGTGAACTCTATTGAGTCCTTGAAGACTTGGGGGCAAAGCTTCTTGACTTGAAAAACTGCGTTACTAAGGGCAGAGGTGTTAATATAGATTTTGGCCCCTCAACCAGGAAAGCACTTAAAGAGAAGCAGCCACTAAATGATTCAATTAGTCTAACCTCTCACCTGCCCTTTTTAAGATAAGAGACTCCTCTGCCTCAGCAGTAGCCCGAGACCATCCCCTTTGTCCACACTCTGCAAGGAACGGAGTAGTTTTTCTAAGTTGAAAGCTTTTGTGGGACAGATCTAAGGATATAAGAAAGAATAAAGAGTTTTTTATAATCTGAGACCAGTATTTCATGAAATGACTTGAACCATCTGCTCCTACACTACTAGTTTATAAAGTGTTAACTATAACAACAACAAAACTAGCGTGAGTATCAGTGATTTGATAGCATTCATCATAAGAATAGGATTTACTAACAAATTGTGGATTCCCAGCCCTCCTCACTACACAGTAATTTCCAGGCAGTTTGAAACCACTTCTGGCCAGCCCCTTCTACTTGAATCTACTGCTGAGTCTAAAAGCCTTCTTGATTCCCCTGTGTTTTTTCACAGATTCTTTTGCCATTTGAAGAATCAATACTAAATGTAGGCATAGACAGCATTTTATACTTGGTATTTGGAACAACAGGAGGGTGTCGTTTATCAGTACCCTTTCAGGCACCAGAGAATTATAAGGCAAAATAAATTTGTAGAATAAATAGTTTTTCAGTCACAGAGACTATGGCACATCAGTTTCTAATAAGATATACATACCCAGGTAGGCGCAGAAAGCCCTGATGGAAGTGTAAAAACTCTTTGCAATGAACTAGCATTGTTAGTATTGTAAAAGTCAGGAAAATATTTTGTCTGCTTGCTCAGAAACTTTTAAAGAAACCTAGCAGCAAGAGATGCTTGAAAAGTAACACTACGGGATGCCGTTTCCAAATTTTCTTATTGAAAAGAAGAGTAGGGATGGTGATTTACCCTCTTTTAAAGTTTTATATTTGGGTCACACTTTGGGAAATTCACTACCACTTCATACTGAATGTGAGACACTGATAAGCCTTATAAAATGTTTCCATTTTTATACTCTCAATTCAAACAATATTTACCTATCCTTACTTCCCATAACCTGTCACTCAGCAAGGCGCTGGAACACAAATGGTCTCATTAAAATACTCCTTTTAAAATGTTTTCCCTGAATAGAAGTTGGAGGAGGTTTCCAGCTGAATTGAAAAAAGAATAAAGAAATGGAATAACAAAACACTGAATTTGGAAATACCTTGTTATAGTTTTAATATTGGATTTAGTGTATTCATTAGATGGCAACCAAATCTGCTTTCTGTAGGTTTCCAAATCCTGTCTGTTAATTATATCCTCATTGAAAAATTACATTTTTAAAAACAATTATCTAGATCCTATTCTTGCACCTATATAAACATAAAATTGAAGACTGGAAAGGATCTGAAACTGTGTGTTTTATCCCACTGTACGCCGATGGATTGTTTTGTATTCCTTTGACAAAATGTTCTAAATAATAGTTACAGATTTAAGAAGGAAAAAGAGAAATGAGCATTTCCTAAATTCATGCTATGTACTAGGCCATATGTGAAGTCCTTTCAATATTTTATATTATTTGTATCTTCTTACAACAGCCATGTGAGCAAATGTTGAACTCGTCATTTAGCACACGAGGCCACCAAGGCTCAGAGTAGAGTCATCATCAGGTAGCCTGCTCCAGGTCCTACACTAAGAGATGGCGTAGGCAGCCAAAGCCAGAATTTTTATACTAAATACCTCCTTGGATCCAAAATGATTTTTCAAGAAACAAGTTGTATTATGTCTATTAGCGGATGGCAAACCAGGAGGATATGGCATCATTTGTTCAGAAAGTGCACTTCTATTTATATTACAGGTTATTTCATAAATACAACTTGGGAAAAAAAGTAGTGCTCATCTACTAAGTGCCTTGATGCTTAACTGGAGGATCACATTGACTGAGTCTTTCAGTCTAATCACTCTGTTTCCTTTACCTTTGACCTTTTAAGGCTCTCTAGATAGCTTGGACAACATTTCACAAGAATTTAGCTTTTTAAATTTGTTTCCCAAATTGCCCTTGTGGGTTTAAAAAGAAAAATATTCTCATCCAAGAAAGATCAAATGACTTCTTTGGAGAAGATGCTACTTGTGAGCACTGAATAATACCTAGACCATCAGTTCTGGAATTGCTGACTCAAACTAAATTATACAAACATCTATTCCTAAAATTCCTGTAAACCAATTTTCTCTCCCATGTGATAGGAATAATTTCTCTCAACTTAAACTTGTGTCTCATACCTGAATAAGGTGAAAACTATTTTACTTTAACCACCTACCAAGCATTAAAAATCTAAGTATGGAAAGAACTACTACTACTACTGGTAATTATTAACCCATCATCACTATTCTTACTACTCCCAGTCTGAGTGTTGAGAAATACAACAGATACTGTTCAAAAGCCTCTACCGGACTCCATCTCACTGTGTCCTCATAATATCTCTAGAGAGAAAGTAGGACCCTTATTTTATAAGTGAAACAAAGCCTCAGAAGATTTGGAAAACTTGCCTCTGGTAAAGGAGGCATAATTGCCTACCTGTAAAAAAAAAAAAAAAAAAAAAAAAAAAAAAAAAAAAAAGCTGTCTCAAGAAAATTAACCAGGGGAGCCTTGTTAATGATTTCAGCTCGGTATGGCTCTTCTCATGCTGGAATACCCCTTTTGCTGTAGACTCTCTATGGAATATTTAAATGTCAGAGATAATTCCTACTTCCAGGCCTCACTTGATTTCACTAATTCTACACAAAATCTCAGCAAAACCTATGGTTACATTTCAATTACCCTTGAGAAGTGACCCTTACAGTAATTTTGTGGCAGTTACACTAAAATATTATTTTTATTTTAAAAGGGGAAGCATAATATGACCACAGTTTTATGATCCTGAAAAGTAGAAAGATGAGAATGTTATCTATAATTTATATATTTTTACCCTATGTTTCCCTGAGTTTTATCTGTATCATAATGAATCTATAATTTTGAATTTGGCTCTTTCACTTAATATTATGTAAAAAAATTCAATTCATTACTTAGTCCTCTATATTTTACCTTCTAAATATCTTTTGCCTCTAGTCCTTCCACTTCAGCTTTTCCACAACTATCCTAACGCAAGCTACTATTTTCTCTTTCCTGAACTTGAATAATATCTTTCTTAGCAGTTCTACATTTTGGTTCACCTCCATTATGAGTTAAGATGTTCGTCTCAAAAATGAGAATTGAATCATACTATCATTCTTACAACATTTCACAAGTTTTTTTCTTTTTCTGATCATGGTATAAAGGCAGAGAGAACCCTTCTGCAGAGAGGTGCTCACCTGCTCTTCTGACCCCATCCGGGACCAAATTCTGTACTTTTAATTTCAGTCACAATGGTTGCATTAGTCTGCTTGAGCTGCCATAATGAAATGCAGCAAGCGGAATGCCTTTAAAAAATAATTTTTATGAGTGCCTGGGTTAAACCACCAACTCTCAGTTTCTGTCCAGGTCATGACCTCAGGGTAGTGGGATCAAGCCCTGGCACTGGGCTCTGCACTCAGCATGAGATTCTGGTTGAGATTCTCTCTTCCTCTCCCTCTGCCCCTCCCCTGACACAACAAGTCTGAGCACGTATGCTCTCTCAATAAAATCGTAAAAATTTTTAAGCCATTTAAATTCTAGTTAGTTAATATACAGTGTAATATGAGTTTCAGGTGTACAACATAGTGATTCAGCACTTCCATACCATACCAGGTGCTCATCACAGCAGGTACACTTATTCCGCATTACCCATGGAACCCATCTCCCCACCAACTTCCTCTCTGGTAACCATCTGTTCTCTATAGTTAGGAGTCTATTTTTTTCTTTCTTCATTTGTTTAGTTTCATAAATTCCACATAGGAGTGAAACAAGGATGCCCGTGTGGCTCAATCAGCTAAGTGTCTGACTCTTCATTTTGGCCCAGGTCATGATCTCAGGGTCATGAGATTGAACCCTATGTTAGGCTCCCTGCTGAGCATGGAACCTGCTGAGGATTCTTTCTTTCTCTCTCTCCCTCTTCCCCTCCTTGCTCATACTTTCTCTCTCTGTGTCTCTAAAAATAAAACCTTGAAAATAAATCATAGGGTATTTGTCTTTCTCTTACTGACTTATTTCACTTAGCATTATACCCTCTACGTTCATCCATGTTATTACAAATGGCAGTATTGCATTCTTTTTATGGCTGAGTAATATTCCATTGCATATATATATATATATATATATATATATATATATATATACCATGTCTTCTTTATGACTCATCTATGGAAGGATGCTTTGGTTGCTTCCATGTTTTGGCTATTATAAATAATATTGCAATAAAAATAGGACTGCATATATCTTTTTGAATTAGTGTTTCATATTTCTTGAGTAAATACCCAGTAGTGTGATTATTGGATCATATGGTAATTCTATCTTTAATTTTTTGAGGTGCTTCCATACTGTTTTCCACAGTGGCTACATTAGTTTGCCCACCAACACCTCATGACAATTCCTTTTTTCTCCACATTCCTACCAATGCTTCTTGTTTCTTGTGGTTTTGGTTTTAGCTATTCTGACAGGTGTGAGGTGATATCTTATTGTAGTTTTGAATTCCATGTCCCTGATGATGAGTGATGTTGAGCAGTTTTTCATGGGTCTCTTGTCCATCTACACATTTTCTTTAAAGAAAAGTCTGTTCATGTCTTCTGTCCATTTTTAAATTGGATTATTTGTGGGTTTTGTGTTGAGTTATATAAGTTCTTATATATCTTGGATGCTAACCCTTTATCAGATATGTCATTGGCAAATATCTTTTCCCATTTAGTAGGTTGCCTTTTAGTTCTGCTGATTATTTCATTTGCTGTGTAGAAGCTTTTTATTTTGATGCAGTCCTAGTAGTTCATTTTTGCTTTTTTTTTTTTTTTTTTTTTTTGGCCTCAGAGATATATATAGAAAAATGTTGCCATGGCCAATGCCAAGAAAGCACTGCCTGTATTCTTTTCTAGGATTTTTATAGTTTCAGGTCTTGCATTTAGATTTTTAATCCAGTTTGAATTTATTTTTGTGTATGGGGTGAGAACGTACTCCACTTACATTCTTTTGCATGTAGCTGTCCAGTTTTTCCAACACAATTTGTTGAAGAGATTGCTTTTTTCCCATCACATATTCTTGCCATGTTTGTCGAAGATTAATTGACCATATAATTGTGGGTTTATTTCTGGGATTTCTATTTTGTTCCATTGATCTATGTGTCTACTTTTATGCCAGTACTATGATCTTTTGATTACTACTCTGTAGTATAACAAAGTTTGGAATTATGATATTGCCAATTTTTTTTTCTTTTTCAAGATGGCTTTGGCTATTCAAGGTCTTTTGTGGTTCCATACAAATTTTAAGATTATTTGTTCTAGTTCTATGAAAAATGCTCTTGGTATTTCAATAGGGATTACATTAAAGTTCTGGATTACTTTAGGTAGCATAGACATTAATACAATAATTGCTTTTCCAACCCATGAGCATGGAATGTCTTTCCATTTCCTTGTGCCCTTTTAAATTTCTTTCATCAGTATTTTATGCTTTCAGAGTACAGGTCTTTAATGTCTTTGGCTAAATTATTCCTAGATGTTTTATTATTTTTAGTGTAATTAATAAATGGGGTTGATTCCTTAATTTCTCTTTCGGCTGCTTCATTATTGGAGTATAGAACTGCAATAAATTTCTGTATATTGGTTTTGTATCCTGTCACATTATTGAATTTATTTATTAGTTCTAGCAGTTTTTTGGTGGAGTCTTATAGGTTTTCCATATAGAGTATCATGTCATCTGCAAATAGTGAAAATTTTGCTTCTTCCTTGCTTATTTAGATGCATTTCATTTCTTTTTGTTGTATAAATGCTGTGCTAGGACTTCTTTTTTTAATTTTTATTTATTTATGATAGTCACAGAGAGAGAGAGAGAGAGGCAGAGACATAGGCAGAGGGAGAAGCAGGCTCCATGCACTGGGAGTCCGATGCGGGATTCGATCCCGGGTCTCCAGGATCGCGCCCTGGGCCAAAGGCAGGTGCTAAAATGCTGCGCCACCCTGGGATCCCTGTGCTAGGACTTCTAATACTGTGTTGAATAAAAGTAGTGAGAATGAACATTCCTATCTTTTTCGTAACAGTAGAGAAATGCTCTCAGTTTTTCTCCATTTAGGATATTGTAAACTGTGGGCTTTTCATATACAGAGCTTTTATTATGTTGAAGTATATTCCCTCTAAACTTACTTTGTTCAGAGTTTTTAACCATGAATGGATATTGTACTTTGTCAAATGCTTTTTCTGTATCTATTGAAATGGACATATGGTTTTTATCCTTTCTTTTATTAATGTAATGTATCACATTGGTTGATTTGTCCATATTAAACCACCCTCGCAACCCAGGAATAAATCCCACTTGATTGTGGTGAATGACTTTTTAAATATAGTTGGATTAGGTTTTGCTAGTATTTTTTGAGGACTTTTGCATCTATGTTCATCAGAGATATTGACTTACAGTTTTCCTTTTTGTGATGTCTTTATCTGGTTTTTGATATCAGGATAATTCTGGCTTCATAGATAAATTTGGAAGCTTTTCTTCCTCTTCTCTTTTTTGGAATAGTTTGAGAAGAATAGGTATTATCTCTTCTTTAAGTGTTTGGTAGAATTCACCTGAGAAGCTATCTGGTCCTGGACTTTTGTTTGTTGAGAGTTTTTTGATTACTGATTCAATTTCTTTGCCAGTTATTGGTTTGTTCAAATTATCTATTCTTGTTTCAGTTTTGGTAATTTATATTTCTAGGAATTTATCCATTTCTTCTAGATTGTCCAATTTGTTGGCAGATAGTCTTTTATACGACTCCCCTATAATCCTGTGTATTTCTGTGATGTTGGTTATTCTTTCTCTCGTTTGTGATTTTATTCATCTGGGTCCTTTCTCTTTTCTTTTTGGTAAGTCTGGCTAGAATTTTATCAATTTTATTTTATTTTTTTCAAAAAAACATCTCCTGGTTTCATTGATCTACTATTTATTTAGTTCCTTATCATTTATTTCTCCTCTAATATTTATTATTTCCTTTCTTCTGTTGGCTTTACATCTTGCTTGTTGTGCTTTTTCTAGCTCCTTTAGGCCTAAGGTTAGGTTGCTTATTAGTGATTGTTCTTGCTTCTTGAGGTAGCCCTGCATAGCTATGTACATCCCTTTTATGACCACCTTTGCTACATCTCAAAGGCTTTGGACCCTTGTGTTTCATTTTCATTTGTTTTCATGTATTTTTAAATTCCTTCTTTGATTTTTCTAGTTGACCCATTTACTCTTTAGTAGGATGTTCTTTAACCTTCATATACCTGGGCTCTTTACAGATTTTTTTCTTGTGATTTATTTCTAATTTCATAGCATTGGAGTCAGAAATGGTGCATGGTATGATTTCAGTCTTCTTGGATCTTGAGGCCTATTTTGTGGCCTAACATGTGATCTGTTTTCTCGAGAATATTCCATGAGAACTTGAATGTGTAGTCTGCTGTTTTAGGTTGGAATATCCTCAGTATTTCTGTTCAGGCTGTCTGGTTCAGTGTGTCATTCAAAGCCATTTTTACTTTGTTGGTTTTCTGTTTAGATAATTTGTTCATTGATGTAAGTGGGGTGTTAAAGTCCCCTACTATCATTGTATTATTATCAATAGGTTTCTTTATGTTTGTTATTGTTTTATATATTTGGATGCTCCTATGATGGGTGCATAAATATTTACAATTGTTGGGCAGCCCCTGTGGCACAGTGGTTTAGCACGGCCTGCAGCCTGGGGTGTGATCCTGGAGGCCCGGGATCGAGACCCACGTTGGGCTCCCTGTGTGGAGGCTACTTCTCCCTCTGCCTGTGTCTCTGCCAGTCTCTCTCTCTCTCTCTGTGTGTCTCTATGAATAAATAAATAAAAATCTTAAAAAATAAAGTTAAAAAAAATATTTACAATTGTTATACCTTCTTGTTGGAATGTCCCCTTTATATAGTGCCCTTATTTGTCTCTTGTTACAGACTTTGTTTTAAAGTCTAATTTGTCCTATATAAGTATCGCTACTGCAGCTTTCTTTTGAAATCCATTTGCATGATAAATGTTTCTCCCTCCCATAACTTTCAAATTATAGGTGTCTTTGTGTCTAAAATGAGTCTATTGTAGGAAACATATAGATGGATGTTTTCTTATTCATTCTAAAACCCTTTGTCTTTTGATTGGAGCATTTAGGGATATTCAAAGCAATAATGGATAGGTATGTATTTAATGCCATTTTATTACTTTTTTGTGGTTGTTTCTGGAGATTTCCTCTGATCCTTTCTTATCTTTTCCTCCGTGTTTTGCTGATTTTCTTAAGTGATATACTTGAATTTCCTTCTCTTCATTCTTTGTGTGCTTATTAGTGGTTTTTGTTATATGGTTACCATTAAGATTATATACAACCTCTACTGGATATAGCAGTCCATATTAAGTTGATAATCATTTAAATTTGAACCCATTATTTTCTCTTCTTAAAACATTTCAAACACTCATGTTTTGGGTGTATATTACTTTATTTTGTTCCTTTTTTGTGAGTTCCTTGACTGATATTTTATAGAAATAATCTTTTTTTTTTTTTTTTTTTTTTTTTTTTGCTGCTTTTGTGTTCTCTACTTTTATATTATCACTTTTGGCCTCTCCTTTCCACTCAGAGTCCCATTTAATATTTCTTTCAGGGCTGGTTTAGTGGTCATGAAATCATTTAGTTTTTGTTTGTCTAGGAAAACAAACAATTCTGAACGATAGCTTTGCTGCATAGAGTATTCTTGGCTGCACGTTTTCCCATTCAGCACTTTGGATATATCATGACACTCCCTTCTGGCTTAAAAATTTCTGCTGAAAAATCTCCTGCTGATTTTATGGATTTTCCCTTCTAAGTTAATGACTCCTTTTGTCTTGCTGCTTGTAAGATTTTTTTCTTTATCACTATATTTTGCAAATTTAATTGCAGTATGTCTTGGTATGGGCCTGCTTTTGTTGATTTTGATGGTATTTCTCTGTGCCTTCTGGATTTGGATGTCTGTTTCCTTCCCCAGATTAAGGAAGTTTTCAGCTATTCTTTCTTCAAATCAATTTCCTGCCCCCTTTTCTCTCTCTTCTTCTGGGACTCTTATAATAATATGAATGTTATTACATTTGATAGGGTCACTGAGATTCCTAAATCTCTTCTCATATAACATAATTCTTCCTCTCTTTGGTTCAGCTTCATTGATTTCCATTACTTTGCCTTCTAGTTCATTAATTTGTTCCTCTGCTTCTTCTAGCCTGTTTATTGCACTGAGCATGTTTCTAATCTCATTTATTGTATTCCTCATCTCTCTCTTTTTTAATGGATTGGTTATTTAATTAGGTTCTTTGTAAGAAATTGAGGACACCAGTTTGTGAAGATAAACTCCATTTGTGAGAAAAAACACAGAGCAGAAGAGCCCTGAAGCTGAAGTACAGCTTCATTTTGGGGAACCCTTTGAGTCCATAGCTTTATGCTCAACCCTGCAATGCTTTGTAATCTCATACTTCTCTGTGTTGAAGATCTCACCTTCTTGGTGTCTGGATTTATTCAGCTTCTTCTTCCTGAAGTAAAAAGTGAGATGTTTTGAGATTTTCACACTGCTGATATCAGCTTTGGTGCAGGTGGCAATGACAAATTTCTGATGTGTTCCATACAGAGGTAGTAGATTGAGGTGCAGAGGTCCAGTCATAAGTAGCAAGCCCCTATTTAGTTGCTTCAGGAAAACCATCCTCCTGACTCTCTGTCACCTAGGGAAGATGATCAAAATGGTCCCAGGAATGATGCTAGCTCATGGTTTTCTCACATGCTGACTGAAAGGGTTTTTGTTTTGTTTTGTTTTGTTTTGCCACAGCTTGACAGCTTTTGAGGCATATCTTCAGTAGGATAATACATAGGCATTTCATGAAATTTAACCCCTCATGCACCACCTTCTTGTCACCACCAACTGATTTTGTGACAGTAGCAAGGGCCCTTTCCTTTTTTTCTTTTCAATCTTGGATTTAGCTGCTGAATAGTCCCTTTCATCCCTCTCATGGCCTTTCTGGAATGCATAGCCAATTGGGAATATCTGCCAATTCCTCTAAGACAGGGTTTCTGCTGCAGTGGAGCTTCCCCTTCTTTGGTGTTTTAGCCTTGAGGTTACCCTTCTTAACCTTGCCACAACTCTCAGTCTTCTTGGCTTCAGGTTTCTTCTCCTTAGTACCTGGCTTCTCAGCTTTTTCACCTGCCATCCTTTGTGTGCCCCACCATAAACCCAAATGAGAGAAATGAAGCATCTGTGAGGCCTCTTAGTTAGCCCTGAGTATGTCTGACCCCTACAGTTGTCCACTTGACACCCTTCTGCCTTGGATAGCAAAGGATTAGGAGTACTGAAATCGAGTCTGTAGAGAGGTCCCACCATTCTTGCCTTACAAGATGGGAAAGCACACTCTTCATCCCTGATTCTTTTTTAACTCTTCTATCTCTGCAGTAAGTATCTCCTTGATATCTTCTGTTCTTTTCTCAAGTTCAATGAGATATCTGGTTGTGGCCTTATCTTCTTCTTTCATTTGGGGTAAATTCTTCTGTCTCTCATTTTGTCTAAGCCTCTTCCTGCTTCTCTGTGTTAGAAAAGCCAGTTATGTCTCCTGTTCCTCAAAGTCATGACCTTATGAAGAAGAGGTGAGGTAGCACCCAGGGCATGACACTTCAGGGAGTGTCTTTAGTGTGTATTACATGCACTTCTGCTATTGCAGTCTGGCTGATTTATCCATCAGGCCAGTCATCTGCAGAGGTTTCCCTTGCCTACTGTTGTTAGTGTTTGGTCACTGGCCTGAACGTGATGAGCTTTACCTAGGTGTGCTCTGGTCTGCTTGTGAAATGAGACCTGTCCCCAACTTCACTGAAACTGAGGCCCTGGAAACCTTTATGGTCAGGAGACATGCTGTGGGCAGGGACTTGTGCAGGTCTTCTGGGGGAGGAGGACCACATTGTTGTGACTGAGAAAGGCTGTTCCACTGGAGTGCAGGGGGTGGGCTTAGTGTAAGCAAGTCAGGTCAGCCAGTATCCACACTGTACTGCTTTTTGCAGGTGGCTCTGTGCTGATACTGAGGAGGAGGAGGAGAGGGAAATGGCACTGGCCAGTTTTTTTTTTTTTTTTTTCCTGGAGAGGTCTCTCATGAATGCTGCCTCTTAGGGACATACATGCTATAAGAAGAGCAAATAATCTCCCCACTTTGGGACCAAGGTGCTCTTCAGATTGCTGTTTCTGCACTGTCTGCCTATGGTTGTTTGCTTGCCTTCTCTCCAAGAGCATCACAGTACCCTCCAGGCTCTATCCCAGCCAAGCCTGCTGACCTTAAAAACTTCAGGCTTTAAGCCTACTAGTTGCAAGAACTCACAAAATTCTGCCCCTCTCATTTTCCAAGCCAATAGCTATGGGGAAACATTTTCCCTGTGAATTCTGTGTGCTCCTCTCTATCTCACCCTTCTCTGCAACCATGGCTCCCTCCTCTCCACAGAAGCCAGGATCTGTTTCTCTCCTAAACCACATCTCCGCACTTCCTACCTTCTTTGATGTGGCCTCTTCTCTCCCTTTAGTTGTGGAGCTTCTTCTGCCAGTCTTCAGGTTGATTTCTATGGTATTTAGGATTATTTGATAGTTATCTGGTTGTATCTGAGGGATGAGGTGAGCCTTGGATTTTGCTATTCCAACATCATCTTCCTGTCTCACTTAATGACTATTACTTTAAATTCTCTCAGGCATATTACTTATCTCCATTTCAATTAGGTCTCTTGATGTGATTTTGTTCTTTTTTTTTTCTTTTTTTTCTCATGTGGGACATATTCCTCTGTCTGCTTTTTTTTTCTTACTCTCTTTTTTTTAATAATAAATTTATTTTTTATTGGTGTTCAATTTGCCAACATACAGAATAACACCCAGTGCTCATTCCGTCAAGTGCCCCCCTTAGTGCCCGTCACCCATTCACCCCCACCCCCCGCCCTCCTCCCCTTCCACTACCCCTAGTTCGTTTCCCAGAGTTAGGAGTCTTTATGTTCTGTCTCCCTTTCTGATATTTCCTACCCATTTCTTCTCCCTTCCCTTCTATTCCCATTCACTATTATTTATATTCCCCAAATGAAAGAGAACATATGATGCTTGTCCTTCTCTGATTGACTTATTTCACTCAGCATCATAATACCCTCCAGGTCCATCCACATTGAAGCAAATGGTGGGTGTTTGTCGTTTCTAATGGCTGAGGAATATTCCATTGTATACATAAATCATATTTTCTTTATCCATTCATCTTTCGATGGACACCGAGGCTCCTTCCACAGTTTGGCTATTGTGGCCATTGCTGCTAGAAACATCGGGGTGCAGGAGTCCCAGCGTTTCATTGCATCTGTATCTTTGGGGTAAATCCCCAGCAGTGCAATTGCTGGGTGGTAGGGCAGGTCTATTTTTAACTCTTTGAGGAACCTCCACACAGTTTTCCAGAGTGGCTGCACCAGTTCACATTCCCACCCACAGTGTAAGAGGGTTCCCTTTTCTCCACATCCTCTCCAAATTTTGTGGTTTCCTGCCTTGTTTATTTTCCCCATTCTCACTGGTGTGAGGTGGGATCTCATTGTGGTTTTGATTTGTATTTCCCTGATGGCAAGTGATGCAGAGCATTTTCTCATGTGCGTGTTGGCCATGTCTATGTCTTCCTCTGTGAGATTTCTCTTCATGTCTTTTGCCCATTTCATGATTGGATTGTTTGTTTCTTTGGTGTTGAGTTTAATAAGTTCTTTATAGATCTTGGAGACTAGCGCTTTATCTGATAGGTCATTTGCAAATATCTTCTCCCATTCTGTAGGTTGTCTTTGAGTTTTGCTGACTGTATCCTTTGCTGTGCAAAAGCTTCTTATCTTGATGAAGTCCCAATAGTTCATTTTTGCTTTTGTTTCTTTTGCCTTCGTGGATGTATCTTGCAAGAAGTTACTGTGACCGAGTTCAAAAAGGGTGTTGCCTGTGTTCTCCTCTAGGATTTTGATGGAATCTTGTCTCACATTTAGATCTTTCATCCATTTTGAGTTTATCTTTGTGTATGGTGCAAGAGAGTGGTCTAGTTTCATTCTTCTGCATGTGGATGTCCAATTTTCCCAGCACCATTTATTGAAGAGACTGTCTTTCTTCCAGTGGATAGTCTTTCCTCCTTTGTCGAATATTAGTTGACCATAAAGTTCAGGGTCCAATTCTGGGTTCTCTATTCTGTTCCATTGATCTCTGTGTCTGTTTTTGTGCCAGTACCACACTGTCTTGATGACCACAGCTTTGTAGTACAACCTGAAATCTGGCATTGTGATGCCCCCAGATATGGTTTTCTCTTTTAAAATTCCCCTGGCTATTCGGAGTCTTTTCTGATTCCACACAAATCTTCAAATAATTTGTTCTAACTCTCTGAAGAAAGTGCATGATATTTTGATAAGGATTGCATTAAACGTGTAAATTACCCTGGGTAACATTGACATTTTCACAATATTAATTCTGCCAATCCATGAGCATGGAATAGTTTTCCACCTCTTTGTGTCTTCCTCAATTTCTTTCAGAAGTGTTCTATAGTTTTTAGGGTATAGATCCTTTACCTCTTTGGTTAGGTTTATTCCTGGGTATCTTATGCTTTTGGGTGCAATATAAATGGGATTGACTCCTTAATTTCTCTTTCTTCAGTCTCATTGTTAGTGTATAGAAATGCCACTGACTTCTGGGCATTGATTTTGTATCCTGCCACGTTGCCAAATAGCTGTATGACTTGTTATGATTTAGTTCTAATTTCTTTTTTTTTTAATTTTTTTTTTATTTATGATAGTCACACAGAGAGAGAGAGAGGCGCAGAGACACAGGCAGAGGGAGAAGCAGGCTCCATGCACCAGGAGCCCGACGTGGGATTCGATCCCGGGTCTCCAGGATCGCGCCCTGGGCCAAAGGCAGGTGCCAAACCGCTGCACCACCCAGGGATCCCATTTAGTTCTAATTTCAAGGCATTATGGTCTGAGAATATGCAGGGGAAGATCCCAATCTTTTGGTATCAGTTCAAACCCGATTTGTGACCCAGTATGTGGTCTATTCTGGAGAAAGTTCCATGTGCACTTGAGAAGAATGTGTACTCAGTTGAGTTTGGATGTAAAGTTCTGTAGATATCTGTGAAATCCATCTGGTCCAGTGTATCATTTAAAGCTCTCGTTTCTTTGGAGATGTTGTGTTTAGAAGACCTATCGAGTGTAGAAAGTGCTAGATTAAAGTCACCAAGTAGAAGTGTAGTATTATCTAAGTATGTCTTAACTTTGGTTATTAATTGATTGATATATTTGGCAGCTCCCACATTCAGGGCATATATATTGAGGATTGTTAAGTCCTCTTGTTGGATAGATCCTTTAAGTATGATATAGTGTCCCTCTTCATCTCTCACTACAGTCTTCGGGGTAAATTTTAGTTTATCTGATATAAGGATGGCTACCCCTGCTTTCTTTTGAGGACCATTTGAATGGTAAATGGTTCTCCAACCTTTTATTTTCAGGCTGTAGGTGTCCTTCTGTCTAAAATGAATCTCTTGTAGACAGCAAATAGATGTGTCCTGCTTTTTTATCCAGTCTGTTTTTCTTATTCTCTTGATCTGTTTCCATGTATTATGAAAATCAGCTGCATCTCCTGCTCTTGAAAGCAATGGCCTTATGAAGATGAGGTCTGGTAGTGCCCTGTAATGCAATGTCTCCTATTCACCAAAACCTGGTGCTTTGGTGGTGTCTCGTATGTGTGTTGCATGTGCCCTATTGTGGTGAAGCCACCTTTGCCTTTAGTCCAGTTGTCTGCAATGACTTTCTTTTACCTATCATCCCTATGTTGTTAATCTGGGGATGCCTTAGGCTTGACTTCAGTCTATGTTCAGTCTAAGTTCTATGCTACTTTGCCAGAGCTGCAGTAGCATAGAACTGCCAGGCACTTTCCCTGTGTTGTCTCCTGAGAAGCTTTTATTGGGAGCAGGACCTACCATTAGATCAGATGCCTACCCTTTGCCCATTGCTGGGGCTGCACTTGGACTGGTGTGTTTGGTTATCTTCCCCTCTTCCCAGGGAAGGAGTCACTTTGGAGTGGTGCTGGACAGTGTTGGGGCTACTTGCATATTACCAGACTTGCAGCATAGCTTTGGATGGGTTCTGACGAAGGGTATATTGGAACCAGCAGTTCCCCAGGAGAATGTGGGATTGGACATATGGTTTTAGCAAGGGTTGTGTAGGTCTGCTGTGGGAGAGGACCTGGACCCAAAGCCTGGCTGGAGGGGACATGTCCATAGGAGAACAAGGGAGCAAAGAATAGTGGTAACAAGGTAGGTGGAGAGCATTGGCACTGAGCTGTTTTTTTCACAGGTGTCTATGTATCTAGGCAGGATGTTGGGGAATGAAAATGGCTCCTTCCAACTCTTCTGTTCCTGAAGTCTCCCAAAGTTTCCTGGCCTCCAGGAAATACTCTGAGATTATTAAATACATCTTTTTCCCATGTATCCCAGATGTTTTTCAAACTACTCCTTTTATGTTGTACCTCTGTGGAGCTCTTTGTTGTTCTGTCTCTTTAAGAGGAGGACTCAATTTTCTATGTCCCTTCCAGCTCTCCTAGAGCAGATCCTACTGCTTTCGTTTCTTTTTTTTTTTTTTTTTAAAGTTCCACATGTTAAGCCTCTGATTGTAAAAAAAAAAAATTCCTAAAGCCAGTCTCCTCTGGCCTTCAATGCCAAATGTTATGAGGATTCGTCTTTCTAGTGTAGTCCCTCAGTGTGTAGGGTGCCCAACACAGGGTCCTCTCCTGTTTCTTCATCTCTAGTGTCCTCCCTCCTGTGGACAGTCCTGGGTATCTGGTTCCCAACTACATCTCCACCCTACCTACCCTCTTTATGTGTCTTTTCTATATTTAGCTGTAGTCTATTCTATCCACATTCTTATTAATTTACACTAATATAAGTGTTATCTAGTTGTATCCATGGGATAAGGTGAGTACAGCAATCTCCAACTCCACCATCTTCCCTAGAAGTCACTTGGTGCCATTATTTTCTTTTAATAAGATCTCTGCCCTTTTGTTACTCTTTTCTTCTCAGAACCCTATAATGCAAATTTTAGTCTATTTGATGTTGTCATACATGTTCTTAAACTGTATTCACTTTTATTTATTCTTTTTGCCACTCTGATTGAGTTCACCCACCTTATCTTCAAGTTGACTATCCTTTCTTTTGCTTCATCTAGTTTGTTGTCAACCACTCTAGTGTATTTTCAGGTTATTGTATTCTTTATCTCTGTGATTTCTTTTTGATACTTTCTTGTATTTTTCATCTTTTTGTTGAAGTTCTTACCTTCTTCATTCATTCTTCCCCCTCGTTTAGTGAGTATCATTATGACTATCCCTTTGAACTCTTTATCAGGTAAATAACTTATCTCCATTTCATTAAGGTTTCCTCCCTGACCCAGAGGTTTTATCTTGTTCCTTCATTTGGAACATATTCCTCTGTTTCTTCATTTTGCTTGACTCTGCTGGTTTCTGTACAGTTGATGAAACAGCTATCTCTCCTAGTCTTGAGGAAGTGGCCTTGTGTAAGAGATGAAACTGTTCATTCAGCCTTGCCCCAGTTCCTGGTCATCTCTCCAACTTTGCATGTCCAAGCAGCCCATTATACTTTTAGTAGCTCCAGTAGTTGAAGATGTGCCAACACCTGTCAGTGTTCCAGAGATTCAGGGGGACTAGAAACCAGCCTCAGGCAGGAGTTTTTAAAAATATGCAAATATGTGTAGTCCTGAGGGTCCACAAACAAAAGCCCTCCTGGGCCCTAGAGGCCAGCATCTGGAGGTACACCTGGGTGGCAATTACAAAAATTTGGGCTCCAGATGAGTGTATAAATTCATGTCTAAGAGAAACAAGAAAACTGGAGAAAAGCCAAAGAGGGAGTGTACCAAGGTGGTGTCCATAGCCTGTTCCTTGAGAGCAGCTGCACAGGCCACTAAATGTGTACCAAACCTGAAGCTTGCCCCTTAGTCTGAAGCTCCAGGACAAACAAAGTGGCCTACTTTAACAGAAAGACTGGGGGAGGGGTGCTTCATAGCAATGTCTGTGCAGTGCTCTAGAGGTGCCAAGAACTATCCCTCCAATTGCCACAGTCACATGGGACCCAAGAATGTAAGGCCCTCTGGCCACCAGAGACTGGTGGTCAAAGGGTATCCCCTGGGCATCAGCTGTAAAAATCAGACCCTATATGAAGGTAAAGTTTCCTTCCAGGAGACACTGGCACAGAAAGTCTGAGCTCCTATCTAGATCTGTGGCCTCTTTCTATGCCCTGAGAGTGGTAGCTGTTTAAAAAATTTTTCTCCATTAAAAAAAAAAAAAAGAATCCTTTCTCCATTGATTATAGTCCTGTGGGACCCATGAGCATAAGTTAGCCCCACTGGCCACTACAGCCAGGCAATGCCATGGCAGCAGTCAAAAAATCATGGCACCAGACAGGGGTATGAGCTCCTTCTGGGTAACACTGATTATTTCAGTCTTGTGTGACCATGAATGCAAGCTCCCGTTGCCTCTAGAGCCAGGAAATCAAGAGAAATCCCCTGGGTGGCAACTGCAAAAATCAGGGAGACACTGTTGCTTTTGAGCACATCAAAAGGAGAGTGCAAAGCTAAGTGTCTACCAGCCTCCATACCTGCAGAGGATTCCTGCAGGTGTCTAGGTGTGTGTGTGTGTGTGTGTGTGTGAGAGAGAGAGAGAGAGAGAGAGACAGTGTGTGTGTGTCTATGCATCTCTGTGTTAAAATATGTACCTGGGGTGCCTAGGTGGCTTAGCTGATTAAGCATCAGATTCTTGATTTTGGCTCAGGTCATGATCCAGCCCCGTGTTGGGCTCCATCCTGAGTGTGAAGTCTGCTTAAGATTCTCTCTCCTGGAAGACAAATTATAACTTTTAAGCATAGGAACAAACCAGAGGCCACTGGAGGGGAGGGGTAGAGGGGGATGGGGTAACCAGGTGATGGACATTAAGGAGGGCATGTGACATAATTTTAAGATAAGCAAGTGAGCTGGTTCCTGAGAGGGTGAGACCAAGTACACAGGTAGAGGCATTTCTTAGATCACTGCCATCCTATGGGTCTTAGGATGATAGCCCTATTGTTTTTCAAAATTAGATATTTGGGGGCTCATCCCTCAAGTACATGTCTTAAAAGTAAGAGGCTGATGTGGACTTTGAACACTTTGCTCCTCAGGGAGAAGGTCTTTGAGTTCCCTCCCAGTTGTGAGTCACCACTACTGAGATTATTTCCCAGCCTCTCCTACTCACTTTTTCTTCTTTACCCAATGTGTAGTTCATCACTTAGCCCATCTTTAATTTTTTAAAGAGGAAATTGATCCATACGTAGTTGTAGACTCAGTGGATCTATGGGAAGAGGTGAATTCATGAACTTTCAATGTCCCCACCTGTCAGACCTGAGGGGGAAGCTCCACACTAGGCTTAATGCAGATACTTAATTGCAGTTTCCAAAGGGAGTTGCAGGTTCTTCTTTTTTTGACTAAATATTAATTTCCAATTTCATTAATTATGATTAGAATATCTTATTTGC
Source organism: Vulpes vulpes (assembly GCF_048418805.1). Taxonomy (NCBI): domain Eukaryota; kingdom Metazoa; phylum Chordata; class Mammalia; order Carnivora; family Canidae; genus Vulpes; species Vulpes vulpes. Next base: position 106,266,581 of record NC_132780.1, read on the forward strand.
ATTTCTGTTTTGAAAATTTTAGGGTCTTTTTTGAGCTAATTTGGTGGTTTTTAATAATTAATTACATGTGTGCTTGGAAAAAAGATACATTTTTGTCACGTGAACAATTCAATTTATTTACGTTTTAGGTTTACATATTGTGTGTCCTTCTTAGGTCTTCTATATCCTTACTAATATCTTTGTCTTCTTGATCTATTAGATCTTAGAAGTACATTAAAATCTTTTATTAGTGAATAGTACACATGTCTGTTACATTTATTTTTTGTAGTTTTGCTTTATGAAAGTTGTTGCTATAAAGTTTTTATGAAGATCTTAATACTTATGAAGTGTCCTTCTATGTTGCATTTAGTAATTTTGCTCCTATTGTCTGGTTTGACATTAAGACTGCATTTTATTAGAATATGTTATTTGCATTTGCAAGGTATACTTTTTTATTTACCAATTCTTTTCATGTTTGCCTTGTGAATAAATTTGGTTTATATGGGCCTCTTGCAAACATAAAAATCCAACTCCATGGTTGTGAACCAGTATGAAAAATCTTAGGTTCATCAGTAAGTAATCTTTATTTCATCATTTCTGCTTATTAATATAAATGAGATATTTGTATTTGATTTTAGCTTTTCATGTTTTTCTATGTTATATATACTGAATTTTTCACTACATGGATTATTTTTTTGTTTTTGTTTTGTTTTTGGAATTTAGGAAGACATATTTCTTTATAGTGGTATACTTCTATTAATATCTCCCCTTTGAAATCCTTCTTAGTTCCACCATAAGCAATGAAGGAATTTGTTTCTTTACTCTTTCTTGTCATCTACCTTCCAATTTTGTATTATTAATACTATTTTTGCTTTAATAGGTATGATATTAAATGTACTTAATTTATTCTATTTGTTAGTTGCAAGTGAAAACTTTTTTTTTTTTTTTTTAAGATTTTATTTATTTATTCATGAGAGACACACACACACACAGAGGCAGAGACACAGGCAGAGGGAGAAGCAGGCTTCATGCAGGGAGCCCGACATGGGACTCGATTCCCGGTCTTCAGGATCACGGCCTGGACTGAAGGCGGCGCTAAACCACTGAGCCACCCGGGCTGCCCGCAAGTGAAAACTTTTACTCACTAATACCTATAAATATATCAGCATACTTTATTGTCTATGGATTTTATCTTTTTCTTTTCCTCCTATTTTTATTACTTATAATATTCCTTCATGTTCAGACCCTGTGTTTGTTAATATAATTTTGTCAGGTTATCTACACCTTCTAATATTGGTATTATAGCTAAATAAATATATTTAATATTAAAATGCAAATCTTAGGTTGACTCTTCTGAAATTATTCTACAGCAGTTTAAGCTTATTTTCTATTTTATTTCTTAGATAAGTCTCCTGGGATCAACATCCTTAAGATTTTAAGTGTTAATAACTATCTATAGTCTTTATACTTGAAGGACAGGTTAGCTGGATATAGAGTGTTGATTTATATTTTTCTTAAAAACATTTTTGTTGAGAACTCTAGTAGAAATCCAATTGTCTTTTCCTTATTAGTAAATTGAATTTTTATTCTGTATATCTTAAGAACTTCTTTCCTCGTTTATAGTCCAAAATTCGGGACCCCTGGGTGGCTCAGCAGTTGAGCATCTGCCTTCGGCTCAGGGGGTGATTCCAGGATCCGGGATTGAGTCCCATATCGGGCTCCCTGCATGGAACCTGCTTCTCCCTCTGCCTGTGTCTCTGCCTCTGTGTGTGTGTGTGTCTCATGAATAAATAAATAAATCTTAAAAAAAAAGTCCAAAATTTTCTCTAAATTTGACATCAGTGTTGTTCATTTGGAGTCTAAGGTCACAAGTATACAGTGTGCCTTTTCTATGGTAGTCTTTATTTCAGGATTTATTCCTCCAGGAATTTTTCAAACATGAACAAACATTTACTTTATTATAGGACAATATAAGATACATAGAAAAAAACCACAAATGACATACCATTTAAGAAATATGTATCAATTCATTGTTTGTTTCACCAATATAGTTACAGTAATATTAAGATGAGCCTGGTAGTCAGTATCATGTACTATCAAAATGTGCAGATACGGGAGTTAAACTGCCTGAATTTAAATACTAGCACTGCTGTTTTATTAGCTGTGCAATCTTGGGCAATTTTCTTAACCTTTTTTACTGCTTCAATTTTATTATTATAAAATGAAGAAAAAAATAGTGCATTTTCTTAACATTTTTGTGAAATTAAATGAGATAACACACAGTGCTTAAACATTAATAAACCTGATACCAAAATGCTAAAAGGGCCAAAAGTATTCGTTTTCAGTTCAGATTTTAATGAGCTCTCTAGGTTACAGTCATTAGATAATTTCAGTCTTCAAATTGCTTTGTGTAATCACAAAAAATCCCTTTGTATAAGTGATATAGTGTAAGATAGTAGAAAGTAATTGACCCAGTACAGAGGAAATATGACTTCTAATCTTGGAGTTACTATGTGCTTAAATCTATCTATTGATTATTTGTCAAATGGGCACAATACCTGCATAGAGCTCTTGGTTCCAGCTTTCCCAGGAGCCTATCTTATCCTCTTTGCCTGGCTGCCTTGTTCATATTATTATAGAATCAGGCTGATTTCTACCTACTTTGCTGTGTAAGACCCTCCCAGCATATATTAAGGGCTCACAGAACATCCTTACTAACTCTAGTTTAATTCTCATTCTATTCTCTAACAATTTTCTGATTCCATGGCTGTTTCCTCCAGAAGCAACTTAAGGGCAGGGAGTATATTTTTAACTAGTTTCGATAATGCCTATTTTTTTTTTGGTTGAACAATATATTTTTGTTAAACTATATTCCCTAAAGAATAGTTATAAGGGTCAAATGGAAAAATATAAATAAAGTTTTCTTAGAAATGCATTAGGTGTAAATGTTTAACAATTATAAATAAAGGAACTAAGCTTTAGAAATTTAAATGGAAAAAAAAAGAAATTTAAATGGAAGGAATTGTGTCATTCAAAATCTAAATGGATTCACCACTATTAATAGAAAAATCAAGGACATTCAATTTATTTTAATATGCCTTTTCAAACCAAATCACATTACTAGTATATTAAATAGTTTTAAAAGATGTGTTACCTTTTTAAGAGTCAGGCATATCTCCAAGTGTTGGTTGATTATGTTTTCATTTGTTTGAGGAGCAAACAATAGGCTGTTCATTTTACCTTTCTCTGTGATTTGTATAAACACCCCAGAAAGCCTACAGCTTATCTTTGAGTTCCTCAGTGCTGTCCAATTATAAACACAGTTGTAAATATATCTGACCTGTTAACAAAAACGCAATACCATTTCTTATCCTATTAATGTAGGGTATAAAATTTCCATTAGTAATCTTATGCTTAAGGTAAAAAGGAGAAACATATGAAAGCATCATGGATAAAGTTTGGAAAAGTATTTAGAAAATATTTGTGTCATTAATGTGAAATTTATCATTAGCAATTTCCACATTTCATTTGGGTATCTTGCCCATCATCATTACATCTATAATCATCATTCTAGTGATGTCCTAAAGATTGGAGAGATGAATTTTAGAGAACAATTAAGAGATTATAATAGTTTGATATGCATTAGCCATTGGGCTCCACAATGGCTCCCTATTCCTTTTTTTTTTTAAAGATTTTATTCATTTACTCATGAGAGACACACACACACACAGAGAGAGAGGGAGAGAGAGAGAGAGAGAGAGAGAGAGAGAGAGGCAGAGACACAGGCAGAGAGAGAAGTAGGCTCCATGTAAGGAGCCTGACATGGGACTTGATCCTGGAACTCCAGGGACATGTCCTGGGCCAAAGGCAGGCACCAAACCGCTAAGCCACCAAGGGATCCCCTATTCCTTAATAAATAAAGCATAGGTTATTTAATAATTCAAGAATTATTTGCATACTTTGAAATTTTTTTCTAATATATTCTCTTTGCAAGCTCGCAGACCCCAATATCTATTGAGTGTTTATGCATTCTTTAAGACACAGATTCTTGAATAATTCCATGATTCTTCCCCTTCATTTCTGGATAATAATTTTCTATTTCATAATTATTTTTGCCTTATCTCCTGTGTTAAAATTGTTATTTATTCATTCCTTCATTTATGAAACACATATTTATTGGGGTTCCTACGCGTAACGTGCAGTGCTTGGTGCTGGGGATTCTATTTGACAAGTAGAAATACATGGTCTCTAATAACTGATGTATTATCTAGAGAAGTAGTAAGCAGTCAATAGAAGTTAGGTTTTCTCCCTTTCTGGTATTATACTAGACATGCAAAAATTTTTACTCTTTACCACCACTCTGTATCCACCCTACCTTCTTAAAGAATCTGAACTTACTCTTTTTTACAAAGTCTGAACCAAAACAAATTTTGAGTAGGCAATGGACCAGGTGACTCCATAATGTAGCCATTGGACCACAGACTTCGTGATCCACACTCAGAAAAACCATTTCCTTTCCCAGGATCTTGGAATTTCAAGTCAGAATTGATTTAGTCTTTGTTGACACTTAAATTGCAGGATGATAAGCAGCAGGAAACCTATGTGGCTAGTTTCTGCTATGTCAGTTGAAGAACCAGGGGAAAAGTCACTGTTGAAAGAGAGGAGAGTAGCAGAGGTTTGCTGAAAGAAATAGAGAATTGAAGAAAATAATCTTGGTTCCCAAATGATTACACTCTTTGGGAGGCTCGGGTACATATCTGGTATTCTGATACATTTTTCCATTTGATTAAGTTAAGTGAGTTTGTGTGCCTTGCTACCAAATGTAACTTGACAGAAATTTATCCGACAGTGAAAAAAAGAAGTGGAATATTAATGACAGTGAAAATTTCTTCATTCGAAATAGAGGAATGGTTTTACTTATGGATGGATGGTGAAACACTTAATAAACTGTCCCCATATTTTCTTGGCATGCAGTAAGACTGAGTCTTATGAGAAAGGCAGTTTACCAGCCCCCAAAAGAAGGGTATAGCATTGCAAATATAAAAACCTCTCATGAAAAACTCTATCTGCTTGTAGACTGTCTTAAATTCTGAAATTTCTGATATTCAGAGCAAGAAATCAACTGAATGTTATGTTGAATTGCAGCTGGTGAATTCTCTGCCCTGTTTTGGCCGCATCTATAACCAAACTACACAGTTAAGCAAAAAAAAACAAAAACAAAAACAAAAATCTGACTTTTGGAATGGTATGAGGGAGAAGCCAAAGGTACTGGAGGACCTCAATTTTGCTAGATTATTCCATGTTTTTTTTCTGTGGGCATTTCATGTTAAATAAGCTTAATATTATTTCACAATGTATAGTGCCTTAAGTATATTCAGTATGAGCCTTGAAGAAATTGACGTTCTTCACATATTATGAGAATAAATTGTAGAACGGTTCATTATTTTCCTGTCTCTGTTCACTGTATTATTGTCCAATCATGCATTCATTGATCTTTTCATTCATCAGTCTTTGTGGGATCTTGGTATTCTTCTGAGCATAGATTATGCAACAGTGAATAAAGCAAAGTTTCTTCTCAAAGGGCTTCTATTAGAATGGGAGAGAAGTTTCAGATACTATGAAGAAAATAAAGCAATAAAATAGAAAGGGATTATGGGTGGGGAGGAGCTAACACATTGTCTAAAGTAATTGGGGAATGTTTCTCTTGTAATGGTATAACTGAGCTGAGACTCAGATAATAAAAGGCCAACTATGCAAAGATTTGGGTGAAGAACTTTCTAAGAGGAAGAAACAGCAAGTGTGAAGACCCTGAGACAGGAACATACTTGGTGTGCTCTAGAGGAAGAAAGAGGTTCAGAATAGCTGGAGCCAACAAAAGGTGTTGAATACTGTGAAAAATTAGATCAGAGATGTTACCAAAGTCACATAATATATAAACTAATAAGCCATGTTATGACAGTTGGATTTTATTGCAATTACTGATTGCAAAGATATTAAAAAGTTGCAAACAGAAGGGTAACATGAACTCATTTGAGCTTTAAAAAGGACAGCGTATATACCTTGAACAAGAAGAAGTGGGACAAGTGAGGAAGCAGATTCTGTAATAATCTGGGAGACATGAAAGTGGCTGGGTTGTAGTAAAGATGCTGAAAAGTGACTAGGAGAACACATTGGATGTGGGGATGGAGAGGGAAATGACCGATGATCTTTAGGTCTGTGACTTGAGCAATTGGGTCAATATGATGCCGTAATTGAGATTATAAAAGATGAAAGAGGAGCATATTTGAGAGATGGATATCAAGAAGTGAATTTAGTTGTGCAAGGGTTGGGCTGCCTATTCCCAATCCAAAAGGTTGAGGAGATAACTGGATTTATGGATTTGGAGGTCATTGATGCATTTGGGGTCCAGAAATAATAGGATTGTGTTCTTGGTCACTAATACATTTTAGTGCATGGGCAGCCCCGGTGGCCCAGTGGTTTAGTGCCATCTTCAGCCCAGGGTGTGATCCTGGAGACCCAGGATCAAGTCCCATGTCAGGCTCCCTGCATGGAGCCTGCTTCTCCCTCTGCCTGTGTCTCTGCCTCTCTCTCTCTCTCTGTGTGTGTGTCTCTCATGAAAAATAAATAAAAAATCTTAAAAAAAAATTTAGTGCAGAAGAAAAAGAAGAAGCCACCAAAGGACACTGGGAAGTATTATATAGTCAGAAAGACTAGGGAAAAGTATATTGCAAGAAGTGAGTGGTCAATCATGTCAAATAGTGCCAAGAGATTGAGTAAGAAGAGTAGAACCAATCATATGATTCCTCAAGATGAATGCCACAATGACCCGAATAGAGGTAAGCCCATTCTGAATGGTCTTTAGGAGAGAATAGGGGAAGAGAAATAGTGGCAGTAATTATAGAAGAAGAAATCGTTTGAGGGAAGCCTGGGTGGCTCAGTGGTTGAGCGTCTACCGTCAGCTCAGGGCATAATCCCACAGGGAGGCTGCTTCTCCCTCTGCCTGCGTTTCTGCCTCTGTGTCTTTCATGAATAAATAAATAAAATCATAAAAAAAAGAAAGAAATCTTTTGATGAATTTTATGCTGAAGAGTTATAGAGAAATGCAGAGAAAAATCAAAAGAGGTTCTTATTTTAGAAAATACAATAAAAAAGTAAACTTGTATGCTAATGAGAATGACCCAGGAATAAGGGGAAAACTGATATTATTGGAAAGAGAGGGGAATAATAGCAGAGGTGAAGACACTGGGTAAGCAAATCATATCCTAGGATATGGAACAACATTGTCTAATAGGAATATAATGTGAGTCATGTATGTAATTTAAAAACATTTTAGTAGCCACATTAAATTCCTTAAAAGGAAAAGTGAAATTATTTTAACAGTATATTTAACCCAAAATATGAAAATACTATTTCAATATGTGTTAATGTAAAATTATTAAGATATTTTTTCATTTTTTAAGTCTGAAATTTAGTGTGCATTTTGTACTAACAGCACATATCAGTTTTATTGGTCATATATTAAGTGCTCAACAGCCATATAAAACTAGGGGCTACTGTATTGGACAGCGTAGATATAGAGTAGAGCTAGAAAGTTTTGCATGAGATAAATGTATGGCTATTTCACATATTGTAATATAAAGCAAGATAGGCTAGCTATGTTTGGTGGTGGGAATTTGAGGTAGTTCTTCAACTTAAAAACATATATAATTATATGAGAAGTGTTAACAATTTTAAGAGAAGAGGACAAGAAGGGGTTGTCAAATGACCATTGGAGAGTGGAAAGATGAGCCTATTAGGCTCATTAGCTACAGAACTTAGGAAATGGGTGATGTCCTAGTTCAAGTTTTTGCTTAACCATAGAAGCCTCAGAGTAGTGGCCAAATTTGACTCTGTTTTTTTTATAGGGCAGCATGTCGTAGAGCAGTAGAACCTAATAAGATTTCAAACATTTGCTTGTCACCAGTGGAGACCGCTGAGCAAAATGTATTGTCAAAAAAAAAAAAAAAATCTGAGTATAATGAATAGGGGCCAGTGCTTAAACTCAAGTCACCATAGCCTCTCTATTTATCCCTTGGGTCTTGTATGAGGCATAATGGAACCAATTGGAAAAGGACAGCAATTTTCCACTATGTGAACAGTAAAGTGGAAGAACCTTCTTTGCAGAAAGAGTGAATGAAGCATGTGTAGAAAAAAGACAGAAATGAAAGACCAACAACCCCAGAGAGGTTTGAGAGAATAGCTGTTCCAGTTACTAGTTCCAATCACTTTTCACTGCTTTTCTTCGGTTTTGGTTTCAGAGACATAGCCCCCATCCTGCTATGGAGTGGATCACACTCCTTTTGTTATCCTAGTTTAGTGACTTTTTACAAAAATGATTTGCAGCCCTGCCTCCCTCATATGTAGGGATATTGAGGTCCTGAGTTTAATGTGGATTTAGTGGGTCAGTTGTAAAGAATTGTATCAAGGTGCTGAGTGGAGATACCTCACATGTGGTCATGGAGCATAGAAAACTCATGATGCCTACCATTTGATCTTATTTTTAGAAATATATATTTTTATTGACCAAATGTATACATCAACATACATCTCTTCTAGAAAAAAAGAGAAAATACCCAAGAAAAAAATAAGAAAACAAACCACCTATAATTCATAAACATAACTTACTGTTGTTTTGTTTCATTTCTGGTGATCTGAATGCCAATACATCTATAATCCTCATATAGCTTTTTTCCTTCAAATATCCGAGAGTCTTCCAATGGTCATGAAATGCATCCCTACAAAGAACACTCCTCATTTTCTTTGCCTCCTTAACTCCACTTGACCTCTTTCTTTATTTCATTTTCATAGATAATTGTTATTTAGCCTTTGCTCCTTGAAATTTCTTCATTGCAGCTCTTCACAATACCATGGAAATGCAGGCAAGCTCTTGGAATCTCAGTGAGAAATTCCAATGGGGCTTTTGTTGGATCCTGCATCGAAATAGGGCTGCTACTGTTGGGGAGATTTTTAAACTAATAGCATTTTAAATTTCCTCAGCAATGAGCAATGCTTCCTTGGGAGCTCTTCTAATGCCTCAGCTTAGAGACAGTCTATGGAACTGGAGGCTAGCTCACTGGAGCTGTCACTATAATAGTAATAACCTAAATAGAATCTTGGAAAAGAAGACAGAAAGCTTGTAGCATTTGCACAAGGTTTCGGCAAAGGCTCTTCTTCTGGGTGAAGTAATTATTCTGGGGCATTACCTGTCAACAAAACAGCATCCCAAGAAGCTGGAGTTAAATGCCAGAGACTTCGAAAGCGGAAGGAAGACTACCCTCAATTTCAAGGTCTTTGCTTTTGGCAGCTCCCTTAGTTATATAATGGGAGAAGGAATTTTCCCAGACTTAGCACCACAAGGACCATGCGCTGTGAGATCCTTCTTGAATAAGTCATTTTTTTACTACTACAATAAGCTAAATATGCAACCTATTCACCAACCCAGAGAGGTATTCAATTTTGTTCTTTTATAATACTGAAAACTCTCTTGATACTCACAGTGAGTCTGTAAGGGAGCAGTAACACAATGTGTATCTGCTTCTTCAATTTAGGAAATCTTGTTGAATATGTAACGGGGCAGCTGGGATGAGTTTTTACGGAAGCCACATAAACACGCGTAAATCCAGGCATGTTTTTTTCATCTACCTCTTTCATCGCCTACTTTCCTTACCCTGTCGAACATGCCTGTATGTGTGTCAAAATAGTACAGTTTATGCCTAATCATGCACATTTTTTTTTCAATTTAGCAAAGACCCATCTACATGCAGGTGATAGTTTAGTATATAAGATTTTTTTCCCTATTACTCTGAGTTCATTTCTTATCCCTTTAGCAAATAAAATACCAGTTGGGTTTATCAAGCATGTGTGTATATATTATATTATCTTCTAGAATGTTTTGGGAGGTCAGAGACCACCTCTGCTTGTTCACCCCTAAACCACCAACACTTGTGACAGTAGTTAGCCTATGCTGTCTCATCAATGGAATGAAAGTGTTTATTGACTGAACAAATTATTTATATTCACATGTTAAAACATCCTTGTATAAATAGGTACTACTGTCTTAGTTTTGTAAAAGGAGAAACATCTCAGATAAGTTACCACTTAAAAGTCACACAATAAATAAGTAAAGAAAGACCTAAGATTCAAACCCAGGTTTGGTCTTCTCTATAATCCTTCCTTTTTATCCCACCCTGCTTCCTCAAATATAGCTTTGATGCGGATGTCTACTATTTTTCTGGCAGGTTCATTGTTAATTCCGTGCTTTATTGCCTTTAAGAGAGCTGAGCACAAGGTTTCTTTGCCATTCAAAAATTAGAGTGAGATCCTTGCTGATGTTTTTCTATTTACTCAGACATGCAAAGGCAGTTTTATATTAACATGTTAACTCAGTGGTTTGGGTTCAGGATTGCTTTGGAAACTGAGTTAGCTACTTTTAGTTAAGTACCTGCTTTTCCAGTAAGCCTTTCCTGTTGTCGTACTCCCCACATTCTCTTCTGAAGTCCCACCTTCTGGGGGACTACATGGGTGGGAAACTTCTATATGTTTCCATAATGGTAACAGGATGTAGTCTGCACTATGTTATGGAAGTTAACTTGAAAAACTTTTACCTTTTTGTAAGCAAAAGTTGGTCTGATTAAGGTTCTTTATTCATTTTAATTTCATAAAATCTTCGCCTTTAAAAGTAACAGTAAAAATATACCAAGACACCTAGATAGAAGAACCCTCACTTCCATCTACTTACTACATTCGTGTTTTCTTTTCTGTTGAATTCCTACATTGCTTGAATTTTAAATTGTTTCACTTTAGTCCATTCTAATCTCTCCAGTATCACTTCTTTGTATCCTCCTTTCTCAGTCCCACCTCAAAGGCATGTGATAGTTTTTGACTTGTTCATTTTTGCTACCTCCTTTCTCTCTCTCTTTCTAGAATTTTTTGCTTATTTGAAAGGCACAGTTCACTTTTCTTTTTTATATATTTACTGGTTGGAGAATATTGTTGGTAGGCTGCTGGCTATTTCTTCATTGACACTAAAAACAAAACAAAAAACAACAACAACAACAACAAAAAAAAAACAAAAGAAAAACACACCAATTACACTAGCAACACACACACAGTTTCATGTGGAAAAGAGATCTGCAGACATGTATGTATGGCTTAATTCTTAGGTGTCTTGTTTTCTTCCCTTTACATCCCCATTTTTGGCTACTACATCACCTATCATGTCATTTCTTTTTGTTTTTGTAATGCTTTTACCTCTCTCATTCATTCCTCTCATGACAACTGTAGACTCTCCAAACTGTATAGATCATATTAAAAGCATCAGGATTGGTGCTGCATTTTATTTCCCCAGGAGACAGGAAGAAAACTGCTTGCTGTTCTGGTATTTTCATTAAGGCGAACATGCCCAACTGAGAGAGCAATATTAATGCTGAGAGTCTAGTTTCTATATGCTTGATGACATGTTCTGATTTTATCTCACTTTTCCAGATATCACTTTTTTGGCAAAGAGGATATGAGGGTACTGAGATTCTGAGGGCTGAGAAAATTAAATAACTAATTTTTCCATTTGATGAGTGGCATAAATATCGGTGCTTCTCACATTTGGCACTATGAATATTTTTGAATACCAATCCAAATATATTCAGCTGCTGGGTATTAGCTGTGTCTGCTCAGGAATATTGCCAGCTGCAGGATGAGGCAAAAACCTTGAACTTGGATATATCATATTATTCTGATGGAAAAATCCACTAGACAAGGATTGATATAGTCATTTACAGGAATCCAAAGCTCTATTGAGAAGAGATTTAGGCCATCTGAAGCTTCCCGATGTCCTTTTTTCAACTTTCCCTACATCCCGCTACACAGGAATATTTCCAACACTTGAGTTCAGGTAGACCATGTTCTCTTACCTCTCATTTGGCACTTATACTGCTGTATATTCTTTATACACATATGCATTGTGGGACATAAATGTCATCTCTTTAAAAGAGAAAAAATACAATTCCTTAGTTATCTCTATCCAATATCTTATACATAATTCATATCCTCAACCATAATTTTTTAATGATGATGATCACTCAGTTTCTTCTTATTTTATATGTAAGCTTAAACTATGTGATCTCTTCTTGCCTAGTGTATGAACTGGTTCCTAATTTTTTTTATCACTTTCTTTGTTCACATCTTTGAAAGTGAGAGTTTTAAATCTGATTTTGAGGAGCTCAAGGGAAATAGATTCCAATGTGACGATGGCTACTTGTGCAGGGCAGTCTAAGGATAATTTGCAAAGAAATAATGAAGAGTGTGAAGCTGAAGGCAGGAGAATTAGGAGAAATACAAGTTAGATGGCTAAGTGGAGACACTTGATAAAGAAAGGCATTACTGTCATCCTGGTTTTGGAAGGCAGGGAACTAGAAATTGTTCCTGCCTCTTCATAACTTTATTCCCATCACTTTCAATGACCTATCAATTTTACTTCTAAATATCTCTTGAATTTGTTCAATTATCTTTAGGCCCATTGTCTCTACTCTTGTCAAAACCTCTGCATTAACTTTGTGGAATCCTATAATAACCTCCTGTTCCTCATCCATTTATTCATTCATTGGTTTATTATATCATTAAAAGTTGTTGAATATCTGCATAGAAATAGTAATGGACAAAAATAAGATGTTTTGTCTGCCTTAATGAATTATGTAGTTTAGTAGGAGGAAAAGTCGTAAAACAAATAAGCCAAGCAAAATGACATAGAAAACACCAGGGCTGGTCCTTTGTAGCTGTGATTTCTCCATATCACATCCAGGGTGATTCTCTTAAAATGCAAATTTACATGTTATTCCTATGATGAAAGTGGCTCAACATTACCTTTCAGATAAATGCAGAACTCCTTAATTTTTCCTCAGAACCTTCCATATTCTGGCCTCTACTTGCCTCTCTTCCCTCTTCTCATCTCTTCACTTACTTCCTTGAGATTTTCCCTCTTATTTTACCATTTCTTACCTCGGCATCTTTTCAAATGATCTCCTCTCTTCCTGCAAATCTCCCCTCCAACCTCCTTTACTTCTCTTCTTAGATCTCAGTTTATATTTTATCTCCCTTGGAAAACATTCCCCGATCCCCTGTCTAGGTTTGCAAATCCTGTGCTCTGCTCCCATAGCAACCCCAGCTACCATATCATAGCACTTAGGTCCTACTGGAAAAGTTTGTTTGATGTTCTCTCTTACCTGTTAGGCCACACATTCTATGTCTGTTCAACTTAGTTGTATCCCTAGGAACCAATAAAGTACCTAGGTACAGTGCAAAATAAATAAATCCATCTCATTTAATGTGTTATGTGGCCATTCTCTCTCTGGAGCCTTTCAAATTAGTCCCTTCCCTTCACTCTCTTCCTCCTCTTTAGTTTCAGGCTTAGATTATAACAAGACTCTCCAAAACCCTCATTTTACCTTTAATTGGCATGACCCAGTCCTGTTTTTATGTTTCAGTTGGAGTGATCTTACTGAGAGGCAACCATGATCATACTATTCCTTTGCTTTAAGAAAGCATCTGGGGCTTCCTATTGTCTAGACCATAAGGCCCCAAATTACTGAGCGGCATAATAGGCCCTCGAATTTTTCCTTGGTGTTCTCTGGTGCCGTTGTTTCATACTGTTTCATGGCTCCTTTGTTCCAATCACTCTGCTCAACTGGGAAGTTTTTGGAAAATCTCTACTTATATGAAAAAAACTTTCTCAACAATATCCTCTTGTTCTGAGACCCTCCTCTGTAGCTAAGGAAAGTTAGTTCCCCCCTCCCCTTTGTACAAGGAAAGTTAGTTCCCCCTCCCTTTGTACTACCAATGTGCATTGCACATGTCCCTATTAAAGTGCTTTGTACATGCTATTTCAAATATTCATATAGCTTTTACCTTTCTTCTGCTGGCCCATTCTTTTATTCTTGTTGTTGAAAACAAGAGGATAGGGGCAAAATAGAGTAACTTATGCTAAACCCTGTGTCACCAAACCAAAACTTAATTATAGTTTTGGTTTTCCCGGAAATAGAATCTTAAACTAGTCAATCAGGAATCACCTGATCAGCACTAGTTTAGTAATCTGCTTGATAAGCCCCTGCCATCCCCTAAAGGAAAGTGATTTTGCAGTGACCAACCCAGTTTTTTGCTTCCTTCTGCCTATAAAAGTCTTTCAGTTTGCACAGCTCCTCAGAGCTCCTTTCGGTCCACTAGATTGGATGCCTGATTCATAAATCCTTGAATAAAACCAATATGATCTTTAAGATTTACTCAGTTGACTTTTGTTTTAATTTTAACATTAGCATCTAGTGTTTGTGTATGTGAAAAAAAAAAAAACACAGAGCAAGCTCCTATATGTGCTCTAGTAGAGTTAAAGACATACTATATGGGGGATCCCTGGGTGGCGCAGCGGTTTAGCGCCTGCCTTTGGCCCAGGGCGCGATCCTGGAGACCCGGGATCGAATCCCACGTCGGGCTCCCGGTGCATGGAGCCTGCTTCTCCCTCTGCCTGTGTTTCTGCCTTTCTCTCTCTCTCTCTCTCTCTCTCTCTCTCTCTCTGTGCGACTATCATAAATAAATAAATAAATAAATAAAAATTAAAAAAAAAAGATATGCTATATGAGAACTATATTATCTACCGTACATTTGACAGAAGATTATCTTCCGTGTAAAATTGCACAGAAAGCACCTACAGGCTGAGATGTCATCAGTCTGTCATCTATGACTAAATGGTGTTTTTGATGCAATTATCACTGCCCACCTTTGGGATATAGATGCAACAGTGGGCTCAAAACTCTGGTAAGCTCTTTCTTTACATATCTTTACAAATATACTTCTGACAGTGCAGTTGGTCTGGGGACAACTTCTATAGCTTTTTCCCCCCCTCTATCGGATGTGATAATAAAACTTATTAATAAGGGTTCACCTATATATGTGGTAACTATAATTTTGGTGCAATATGGTTCAAAAGTCATACTAACTAAACATAATTCCTGATCTGAGGACAAACAAAATAACCAACACAAACGTGACGGCATATAAAAAAGCATGGACCTTGTCTGCAATCAGTGTCAGGGTGAATGTAGGTTTTAATGATCTTAATTATTTGATCAGCACACCATTTGCTAATATTCACTCACATGAGAGCCAAACAAAGGTGGTCTGACACCCTTATCCACAGTAATATTTGCATAGGATTAATTGCATTTGAATAGGAAGCTTATCATCTGATTTGCTAATTTTCATCAATCCTATATTTCTCAAGGACTAGGGAACATTCACAGCACAAAAAGGCACTAAAAAACCTATAAATAGGCAAGAAATACAGAGCCAAAGGTGGAATGCTAGTGTACTCCCTGAGAAACTTTAATACAGAGAGCTTTCTTTTCATTCCTAGGAGAGGGGTAGTCTGAGCAATTTGTGAAGCACTAGCCAGAAATTAACTATGCAATGGCTTCCAGTATTACTGGCTCTACCTAAATGGACCACAACATGAAATATATTTCCCAAATTGAAGTCAAAGTCAAATCATATTTTTGAGATGCATATAGCTTACAAAGAGCTTAGAAAGGTTTGATAGCAGAGAAATATCCTTTATTGTGAAGAGGGTTCTGATAGGATTAGGGTTAAAATAATTCTGCCAAACATTTGAGCAGCCAGGCAGATTTTGAAACTGTTAGCCTGAGTCATTTTCTTTCTATCACCTTTAAAAGTTCAAAAGGTTTGGCTTAGTCCAAAAACTACTGAGGAAATGTTGAATTGGCCCTTGGTATAGTTCAACAATCACTGAGGCTTCTCATCTTAGAAATTTCAGAACACTTTTCTTACTTCTGATGAAAAGAAACATAGATAGGGATCATATATTCAAAGATCTCACTTTCAGATGAGCTTAGAGATATTCAGAGAATTTTAAAACTGGTAAGTTACAGGACCACAACTAAATATATAAAATCTGATCTGAATTGAACCTTTTCTTCTATTCCTTAGATATGTTTGCATCACAAAAGTAAATCATTAATTAATATTAAGGCATTTTAAATAATTTAGATCAAGAGTGAACTGTACTTGGTCTTGTTTAGAAAATCATATTTCTTAATACAGAAATCTGCAGTTTTTAATCTACTATTTCTGGATGAAAACGATTGAACTATCCCAAATGTTTAAAGAAAGAATCTTTACATGAGGTCTGGAACTCCATTGTTTTCCATAGAGACAAATCATTTTATTCTAATCTCTAAGAAAGAAGTTAGTTTTTTAACTTTAAGAATGGAACTATTGCTCTTTATATTATCCAGACTACTAATAAATTTTTACATCATGATTCTTTTTTTCCTAACTGGAAATATTTAATTGGATTCTATATTCATTAAATCTTTTTGATCCACAGGTTTCCAAATATTCTGTAAGCATTGGTCTCACCATGGTTTGGTTGAAAAACAAAACAAAACAGTATGGATCACTCAAATTTGGTACTTGCTTAGCACTCATATTTATGCTTCCTTCTCCTAGTGCCATCCTCTATGAACATGGACATCTCACGGTACTCTTCTAGCCTAGAAAATAGCATTTAGAAAACACTTTTATGTAGAGCCTCACATGTTGTTTTCTTAAAAGGGCACAAGGTTTTATAAGAAAGAGTCTTTTTCTCAAGGAGCTAACAGTTTTTAAAGAAGATAAGCCATGAATTAAAATTTAAAAATATAGTACCAGGAAGTGTGTGTTAGGTATGTGGGGGTACATAAACCATCATTGGGGGATCAGAGAGAACTTTGTGGAATGAATGACTTTGAGCTTGGAAGGATAAATAGGTGGAGAATAAGAAGGGAGCATCATAGTGTAGGATATCAATGTTAAAAGTACTAAAAATTAGAAAAAACAGAGTAGTTTTTGTTTGGGGAAAGGGAGGTGAGACGAGGCACTTTTTTTTTTTTTTAAAGGTTTGTTTGTTTATTTTAGAGAGAGCACGAGCAGGAGTGACAGAGGGAGAAAGAATCTCAAACAGATTCTGTGCTGAGCACAGAGCCTGACATGGGACTCGATCTCATGGCCCTTAAATCATGACCTAAGCTAAAACCAAGAGTTGGACACTTAACTAACTTTGCACTCAGGCTCCCTGAGATGAGGCAATTTTTAATCCCAGACCAAAGATCTAAATAAGAGGTGCCATGTGCCTTTCTTTCTAAAATGGCAACCTAAGTGATTCACCATTTACAGGTTCTCCAGTGTATTCCAAGTTTGTCTTCCCTGTGGGTATTCGGAAAACTCTGCAATTAACAGGAATCCTCAGGCCTATCAGGGAAGAACTAAACCTCTCACTCAATGGGAATTTTCTAGCAAAACGTTGGGTAGACCAGATCGCTATAAAAGCACCGCTACTCAAAGTGTGTTCTGAACAACTTAAAAGTGTTAGAAACCAATACACAAAATATAAGTATACAAATCGAGGGTAAGAATTTAGAAACTCTTTTGGCAATATAATGTTGCCACAGCATCCAAGCCCCAAACTGGTGAACTTGTTTTGTTGAACAGGGTGTAGAATGGTTTGAGGATATTGAACTCATGTGCTGGTTCATGAGTGACACAAGCTGCATTTTGATCATACTCAGGAATCACATAACAGTCTACAATGGGCTAGACATGAAAACAAAAATTATTCACTATAGGTAGAGAAGCACTACAACAAAGTGTTATTTTCTCCTTAGCAAATATTAATCTTATGCCTACTACATGTTATTTTCTGGCTGTAAAGTATTGTGTTTCATTTACAGGGTTTGCAGAGAAAATGATGTTCGCCTGTTATTCCCAAATGCAGCTACTTTTCTCCTGACCATAGAGACTAGAGATCAAGTGCTGCTGTCCTAATAAATAAGTCAGAAATATGCTGATAATGTTAGAAGTTTGAAACTTACTGTGTGTCATGTGGCATTCTAAGCACTTTACAATATCAACTTACTGCATACCATGGTCCAGTCAGAAAAATAATAATCACAATAGGTATTTAGGTAGGAGCAATTTAGGAACTTGGTTATATGAGTGTTGAGGAGTTGAAATGATAACCATACGAAGCAGCTACATGTGCTCTGCTCCCCACAGTTGGGAGGACAACAGAAATTGGGTTTGCTGGAATCTAGTGGATCATAGGAGGGTACTCAGATTTTTGATGAGAGGGTCACTTTGCTGTATTTGACATCTCATGAATTTGAGAAACAGCCTCATAGAGCCAACATTTCATCCTCTGAACCAATGGCATGGACAGGCTATTGCTAATATCTTCAGAGGGCAAGTGTTTTGAAATAAGCTGGAAACTCAAACTGGCATGAATGATGCTGACAAAAAGAGCAAGAAACAGGAAGAAGTTGTTTCTTCTTCCTCCTGCTTTTCAGTCTTCGTCTTGTGCCTCCTATTGGTAGAACCTAACTGACAAAGGAGTTCCTCTTCAGGCAGGGATCAGAGGTTAGAAGAGTAGATTTACGCTAAGAGATTGAGCAAATAATAAGCACAATCATTTAACTTCATATAATCCTACGAGGTAGGTACTGTGATTACACCAATTTTCAAATGAATAAACCAAGGGACAGAGATTCTTAATTAGTTATCTAATCCCAATCGGTGGCAGAAGTGTGTATGAATCTAGGCTGTGTGACTTTAGAGCCACTACGCTTACTCTCCATACTGCTTCTTTGCTAACCTGGGTAGTAGGTTATAAAGAGATTAGCTGGCGAATACTATGTATTTATATAGACCTATCATTATTTCTCTGATTTTATGATTCCTGTTAAAGTTTTTTTTATCTTGAAGTTAAAATATTTTTAAATTATTCTTGAACACTTAAAGAACTCTGCCATTATTCTATCTACAAAGAAGAGAAGAAAAAAGAGAAGCTTTATATTTCTGATGCAAGCTTCACCTTTCTGCTTAATATGCGCTAGTATGTTTAATCAAGTCTATGTATACATGCCTGGAATGGTTTCAGGTGATGGGGTGTGCTGGTAGAAGGGTTTATTCATTCATTGATTTAGTATATATTTATTGATCCATTCATTTATTTCACATATTGTAAGTGATGTTGAAATACCTAAGAACAAGACAGACATGGCTCTAGCTTTCACTGACCTTACATTTTACTTGCTCAAAAAGTTGACTGGTGAATTAGTGAAAGCCAACAGTGAATTTCAATATCGTGGTGGCTGACTTGCTTGCTTATTTATTTATATGAGTAATTGGACTAAGCACAAAGTTTACTTTAAGTTGTAGGCTTAATTCTCCCTGTCTTTGCATCCATAGGCAGGGGAAGTAGGGTAATGACCAGACTGCAAATGACCATTTCTTTAGGACTTCAGAAGATAAGACCACACAGAGAAAAGGCTAGCAAGTGGGAAAGGTCTACAAAAGTGATTGGAGAAATTCCACTGGAAATAAAGCCAAGATCTATTTAGTAATTTTTTTTTTTTTTTGCCAATAAAAACAAATAACTCTCAGCAATATAAGTTCAAGATAAAAGAGCAAATCATTAACTTTAGAGATTTCCAAGTGGAGCCTAAAAACATTGGCATGTGCCTTAATTTATGGTAATCAAAATATATTTGCCCACCAAGACAGAAAATGAATTCAGCTAAAAAGATTCTTGGTTTTCACTTCCCATGGATTTTTGCCATGCTTCTAGTAATGATGGAGGGAATCTGAGATTGCATGTTTGAAATATTGATATTTCTGAACAATATTTTTATGAGCAATTAAGAGAATATTTAATATGAGAAATATATTGCAAAGTCATGTATGATATCTCCATCCTCCTTATAATGCTTCTTATGATATAACTAGGGAGGTCCTCACCTCTAGGAATTTTTATAAGGATGTTGAGGTAGAAGCTTAGAATAGAGACAGAAACATAAGAGAATGCACATTATAAAGCTGAGATCTAGGCTGAGCTATACATGGGAAACATCTCCAGTCCCTCTACTACAAGATAAGAAAGTGAAAAAGAAGGACCTAAATCCAGGAATCAGCCAAACAAAATGCTGGAGTAGATTAGAAGTGCTGCTAGTGTATCCTGTAGGCTGGTTTGACCTGAGAAATTCATTACCAGGAGAAGGCTCCATTCTGGCTTACATCTAAAGGTGAAACGCTCTCATGTATAAAGCCATCTTTTTCTTATCCACTTGTTTCTTTGGGACATTTAAAAAAAAAATCTTACCCACTGTCTGGTTCACTCTTCTGCCCTAACTCTTCAACTTTAAGGAATGATTGATACTTTCCTGGAAATTAGCCTTTAACTCTATTTCCTGGTTACTGATTTTACATCTTGCCTTTGGCATGTTGCCTCTAAGGATTAATCCTTTGGTGAGAAGTTGTTTGGCTCAGCTCTTAGACTTCTCATGCATATGCATTGCCCTTACCAAGAGCCCTACAGGACTCTCCTGGGATGTGTATCTGGGTAACTATCTCCTGGGATATCTCCTGGGTAGCTATCTCCTGAGACTTGGACTTGTGTAAAGAATGCCCAGTGCTGCTAGGCAATAGAATAAGATTTGTGTATAGCTGATATGTATCCTTTTAAGCCATCAAGCTTTCTTTCCATTTTAAGCTAGTTTTGATTTTTAAAAAATCCAAAAAAATGTTTTACAAACTTTCTTGCTTCTATAAGCAGAATATGATGAGCAAAAATTAAGCATTTCTTGATGACTCATTTTAATTTTGAAAATTAACTACTACACCACAATATAAAAGAGAGTAAAGGCATTACATTAAATGGCCCCAGACAGCAATATATTTTGCATCCTTATGTCATGATTATTTTCTGTTTGTTTTCCAGTTGTTAAGCTATCCAGTCCACTCTTCTCCTAAGATCCCCCTGAATTCTTTTGTAATATGTTGTTTGGAATTGGAAAACCAGGTAACCAAACTGATTAAATGACATCTCTCATAAACATAGGTGGTCTTTGAGTGATGGCTGATGGACTTGCCTTTTGGTGAAATCTAAGCCTGAATTCCTGAGCATTGGCAAGGCTGTTTAGAGGCCTTTTGGTTCTTGGCCAGATTCTGGAAAATTTAAGTCTCCAAACCCTCAGCAAGTGATATAACATACTAATGTCTTCATGTTATAAATCAGTAGAGAGTCCACATGTTGTAATGGGGCCCACTGGGTTTGAATCCTGTTTGAAACCTATTTCTGTTGCTTGCTAGCTTGAACAAGCCACATAGCACTTACGAGCTTCATGTTAGTCATCTGCAGGGCAGTCATAATAATGGTGGTCAGTGTCAAGGGTCTCATGAAGTATAAATCAAGCCCCCTATGTGAGATCCTTGGTGCATACTAAGGGCTTAACACTTGCTAGTCACTCGAATGACTGTGGGGAGATGGATCATTATTATACAAGGCCAAGACCAGCTCCATCCCATTTCTTGAAGAAAATGACTACGTGTAGCACCTGGGGTGGAATAGACCAGTTGGGAGTTTATCTTTACAAAACCAAACTACATATGCAAAGCCATTATGTGAAAGTCATCATTTTTCAGTGTTAATTATCTTTATCGTTAAAATTCTTATCATGGAAATCTCTGTCAGCTCTTTAGATCAGGACTCTAGTGACAGCCAGGTGGCTGGGAGCCCAGAACCAACCTCTTGTCTCTCTTCCCACCCCCCACTCAAGTGATTGCCCTTTCCAAAAGATAATTTCAGGGAGGCAGAGCCTGTCAGAGGCCACAGATAGTAATTAAATTAAATCCAGGAGGCTGGGACAGGCAGGCCAGAAATTAAGACTCTAAGCCTAAGTAGTACTGGTTTATTTTATTTTATTTTATTTTATTTTATTTTATTTTATGATAGTCACAGAGAGAGAGAGAGAGAGAGAGAGAGAGAGAGGCAGAGACACAGGCAGAGGGAGAAGCAGGCTCCATGCACCGGGAGCCCGACGTGGGACTCGATCCCGGGTCTCCAGGATCGCGCCCCGGGCCAAAGGCAGGCGCCAAACCGCTGCGCCACCCAGGGATCCCAGTAGTACTGGTTTAAAAGGCAGCATTAGCTCTTTGGTTGATGAAGCAATTACTTTGGTTCTATTTTAGAATCTTCTCCTAGGAGGCTACAGCAGCCCAAGTCAGTGACCCTCATCCCTGGAGAGCGTACGTTCAAGAGCAGAACTTAAACCTTTCAGAGACTAAGAACTTTGTCCTCTTACCTGGATTCATGATTATACCCTCGTCTGCCCCAGGTTCTCTTTCCTAACCTCTGAAAGTTGTTTATCCTCTTTTACCTAAGAACAGAGGTCAGTAAACTACAGCCTTTGGGGTCACACCTGTTTTGTCTGTCCAGCAAAGTAACAATGGCCATTACATTTTGAAACAGTTGAAAAAAAAATCCAAAGAAGAATATGTCATAACACGTGAAAAGTATTTAAAATTCAAATATTTATGCCAATAAATACGGTTTATTGGAACTCAGCCATGCTCATTCATTTATGTATTATCTGTGAGTGCTGTCTCATGACAGAGTTGAGTAGTTGTGAAAGAGATGACTCTCCGGCAAAGCCTAAAATATTAATCATCCGGACATTCACAGAAATGTTGCTGACTCCCGCAACAAGAGGATTGCCTGTCTGTCACTTTCCCCCAGCAACATCTGTCTGCTTACCCTCTTTTAGTAAAAAGGACCTTTTGTAGCAACAGCAACAACCATGCAACATTTCTATGCTTTACAATAATACATCTAATGAAGGATATTTAAACATGGTGCAATACTAATTGCTGAACATTGAGTCCCCTCATTTCCAACGCGGGCACAGACTTTAATCAAGGGCAAATGCTCAGGAAGTCTTCAGAAATGAAGTCCTCGTGGACATTGCCCCTGACTCCACCACAACCCTGAATGCCACATTGTGGATTTATTTAGTCTCCACGTCCTTGGGAATGCTTAGTAATATACCTAGGGTAGTATTTGTAATGGCTCAGGTCATTTTCTCTCCTTTATCCTGGGGAGAGGGAATGGCAGTAAGAAGGAACACTCTACTCCCACACTGTGACACTGCCGGGAAAGGGTAAAAAACTGTAATCATTCACTTCTTTTGTATGAGGCAGGAGTGAAGGAATAACTAAGAAGCAGATTTATCAAGTGCTCCCCTGTGCAGAGTGCCCCATGCTTAATTTAGCTAAATACACATATACATAAAAGGCACAACCATTATTCTGGAGGAGCCTGGGCCTGAAATAAGAGCACGAGGGCCAGGTTGGCATGTATTTCTGAGTACAGAATGGAGCCTTCAGGCTGCTGCTCTGGGTGGTCCCGTTGGCTCAGCCCTTTCTTCCCCATTTCCCCTTCTGTATTTTGCTGGTTCTGGAACACTATAGGGGGGCCCTGTGGTGTTTGCCTTCAAGCGTTTGTTCATGTCGAAACTTAACAGGAGTATCCTATCTGCTACATCCCTCTTAGAAAAAATTCTCTGCAAGACTCAAGAACTGAGAAATATTCCCACTATTTAGAAAATATGTCAGCTTTGAGTCTTCCAAACTTGGAGTTTTTTTTTTAACAGCATTTATTTTTTAAGTAGACTCCATGCTCAGCGTGGAGCCCAATGCAGAGCTTGACTCCCCACTGTGAGATAGAGACCTGGGATGAGATGAAGAATTGGACACTTGGAGGGGCCTAGGTGCTTCAGTCAGTTAAGCCTCTGCCTTCAGTTCAGGTCATGATCCTGAGGTCTCTCTCCCTTTACCCCTCCCCCTCCCCTCATGCTCTCTCTCTCATGTTCTCTCTCTCAAATAAATCTTTTAACAAAAAGAGTTGGACACTTAACAGACTGGGCCACCCAGGTACCCCTTATTAGCATTTTAATTTTTGAGTATTGGTCTCCTTATATGTCCAGCTTATATTTTAACTATTTTATTTGTGCTAATCCTAATTGTTTAATTAAATATAAACTCGAGGTCAATTACAGGTTTCATCTTTGTTTCTAATTAAAAATCCTGGCATTGTAGCATTTATAGTTACATCCATACAGAGTTTACCTCCATTATTCACAGATTCTGTATTTGTGAATCCACTTATTTGCTAAAATTTATTTGTAATTCCAAAGTCAGTACTCATGATGCTTTCATGATCATTTGTGTACATGTACAGAGCCTACCAAAAACATCCGAGGCACCCAGTGTGCATGTTCTGTTCTCATACTGTTAACAAGTGTTCTTTTCAAGGTCCAGTTAGTGGATGTTTTGGCTTGTTTTTTTTTTTTTTCTTTTTTGGTGATTGCACTGTTTAAAGTGCCCTCAAGCATAGTGCAGAAGTGCTGTCTAGCATTCCTTTTTTTTTTTTCTGTCTAGCATTCCTAAGTACAAGAAGGTATGATGTGCCTTACAGAACTATGTGTTCGATAAACTTTGTTCAGACATTAGCTATAATGCTGTTGAGCTGGAGCTCAATGTTAATGAATAGTAATGGAGCAATAGAACATAATTACTCTGAATAACAGAATTGATGTGTGTGTGTGTGTGTGTGTGTGTGTGTGTGTTCTCAAGAACTCTGGTATTAGTGGTAGGTTTTTGGGCATTTGCCTGCACATCCTATGGACCCGTGAGTTTGCAATGACTAAGTCTTTACTTGCTCATTTTCTGCTGTTGACATGGGATTAATAGACAAACAATTGAGATCAAAAGTAGTATGCCTTTTTGGATATTGCAAAATGACTTGACCCTACCTGTCTGTGGTCAAACCGTAATTTTTTCTCCATCTCAACATGGATCGACAGTCTGCTTATACCTCAATATCAGTGAATGTAGTGAAAGAAAAAATAGACTTGAACTCAGAGATGACAAATATGTGGCCCACTGGCCCCCTCTCCCTTCTTGGTCGGATTACCTGTTACTAATCACGTGTGGTGTTCCTGCTGCACTCTGATGGGATTATAGCAGCATTCCCAGCTCAGTGCTATAGGAGGCCACTACTACCGGCTTGGAGTGAAGATACTGATTGAAACTGTTCCTCATAACGGTGAGCGTAATATGCTCTCGTCTGCTTTGATAGGCTCCACATTGTATGCACAGTGTGGATTTTGTGATACCCAATAAAAAGCTCCTAGGAACCAGTCCTGACTGGGCTGTATATTACCAAGTCATCACACGTAATACAGGATGGTAGCATAAACCCGTACGGGCGCCCACTGTGGTTAGGCAACCTTGTGGTTAGGCAACCTTCACGGTGACTGCAGGGAATGCGCTTACAATAACCCATCACCCCAGTCAACGTTTCCAAGAAAGGAAGTTCATCCTGCTGCTTTTCACTGCGAAGCAGAGTGAAGTTAGAGCAGAACAAAAACTTAATTATCATGCCCGATTTGTTCTCTCTCATTTCTCTCCACTAAACCTGATTCCCATAATTGCTCTATGGGATCTCATTTATAAGAAAGTTCAAAACGCAAACATGAGTGCATTTCTTTTAATATATTTCAAACTCTAATTTTGAATTTACTTAAATTCTGTATAAAATCTGGTGGATAATAGTGAGAAAAGTCAGAAGGGGATATTCTGAATGAATAAGTGAATGAGGGGGGTTTCGTATAAATGAAACACATACAGCTGCTTTTGATGCAATGTGTTTATTTTGCCAGTTTTTAAAAAATGGCTTTCCTGAATTCAGGAAAGAGTTTTCATTTTTCCACCCTTGTCTTTCATAAATTGTGTTCAATCTCCATTCCCCATATGCTGATCGTATCTTAGGCAGATGATACAATTTTTCTAATATTGGAAGCACTATCCTTTTCAGATTTAAGTTGTCCAGTTTTACCTAAAAAATGAAATTCTGCCCTCCATGCAGCTCTGCCTCTCCCCAGGTGGAACCTGAGTGACCAGTGTTGGAGCAGGGATATGACTTTGGTTCTTAAAGTTTTCTTTTCTTTGGTTCTAAAGTTTCTTAGTCAACTCCTCCCCCATTTGCTCTTTTGCTTCAGGCTCCTCTGGCTGGAGAGGAGAAGACAAAATCTTGCCTTCCTCACTCTGCTTATACTTCTTGACTATTCGGTTCATGGTCTCTGCCAAGCAGCTCTCTCTCGGGGGATTTTTGTGGGTTCTTAAGAAGCACTCCCCGCTCTCAGTCCCTTGCATCCATGCTGCTAGACCCTTATCTTGGAACCTACAAATATCCCTCAACTCCTGCCCAGGGATTTCCTCTGGGGTGTTCTCATGCCAGCAAGAAACTCTCAAGGGCAGGGTCCTTTCATAAAGGATCTATCCCAGTTCTCTTTGGCAGTGTCTACTTGGCTTTTGGGGAAATACATATGCTTGTTCTACCAACTCTGGAAATGTGTATCATTCACCCAGCATTTTTCTCTCCTTGTTTTCAGGCAAGAATCGTACACCAGTCTTCATGCTTCCCATATTCCAAGGGACATATGCCAAATTTTCCAAAGGCCTCTTTCATTGCGTATGCTCATGGTCCTGTGGGGATGCCTTAGTCTCTTCAGGCTGCTATAACCAAATGCCATGAACTAGTGGCTTATTAACAACAGGTATATATGTTTCAGAGTTCTGGAGACAGGGAAGTCCAATGTCAGGGTGCTGGCAAATCTAATATCTGGTTCATAAACTGCTATCTCCTTGCTGTGTCCCCATATGGCAAAAGGGGCAAGGAAGCTATCTGGGGTCCCTTTTATAAGGGCACTAGTCCTAATCGGGGGAGCTCAACTGTTGTGATTTAATCACTTTTCAAAGGTTCTACCTCCTAATACCATCACACTGGAGGTTAGGATTTCAACATATGAATCTAGGGGGCATAAGCATTCGGTTTATAGCGGGTGGCATCCAACTCACAGCTCCAAAGCTCCAAAAATAGTAAGCCTGGAGGTCAATATCCCTTCCCTGTGATGGGCTCTCTGTTACTGTTGCAAAGGGTGGCTTGCTACCCCTCTCTCTTAGCTTAGAATTGGAGAAAAGACAGATCCTCCTCTCTTCTGCTTGTATGAAGGAAAGAAAAAATCGCCACAGTCCTTTTCACCTCTGTTAATTCCCTTCTATTATCTTTTCCTCTCTTATTAATCTTTCTCAAACTTTTTATCATTCCTTATATAGGGTAGAGGTGGACCATAGACTAAGGGTTGCTGAGGTGATTTTGTCCACCTCTTAGAATATCTGTGGGGAAACTCTGTTTCCATGTGTGATTCATTGCCCTCAACTCTGGGGCCTCATTAACAAACCAGAAACCTAACATAACAAATGCAATTGTTAAAGACCGAAGGATTTGTTTTGCTCAAATTCATATGTTGAAGCCCTGTCCTCCAATGTGAAGTCATTGGGAAGGGGGGGCCTTCGGGGGATAATTAGGGTTAGATGAGGTTGGGGGGGGGTAGAGATCTCATAAATGGTACTGGTGTTCTTATAGGTGCCAAGAGAGAATGTGCTTTCCCTCTTGGCTCCCTACTATGTAAAGATACAAGGAAAAGTCAACAGTCTGCAACTCAGAAAAGTGTTCTTACAAGAATCAACCATGCCCGCAACCCAGCCTTGGACTTCCAGCTCCCAAACTATAAGAAATGAATTTCTATTGTTTATAAGCCACCCAGTCTATGGTATTTTTGCTATAGCCCAGCCTGAATTAAGACAGTGGTGTATTTGTAAAGAATACTAAGTCCGCCACTGTTCAGGATGGTTTTACATTACATTATTGCCACATGATGCCTAAAACTCCTCTACAACATCCCTGTCAATGATTCATTCAGCCTCAACACCTCCAGTCATGGTGATGACACATTGTATTTGGAAACAGCTCTAGTTATAAGTCTGTCCGTGTATTAAGCCAAATTTGCTTGCTTTGCTCTAATTTCTTCCCAATATTCTTCTTTATTCTGTTCTTTGAAGCTAAACAGGACAAGCTGTTCTTTCTCTCTCTCTCTCTCTCTCTCTCTCTCTCTCTCTCTCTCTTTAACATGAAAATCTTTAAATATCTAAGGAGAACACAGATGTTTTTCTTCTTTTCTTCCTTGAAGATTCAGACTTACATTGACTCTAATTATTCCATACAGAGAAAGTTCCCTGTCGATACAGCGGTCTCTTGTGGACACAGTTCATTTACCCAGGGAGTTGGACTTACACCAAGTAGGTTGGGAGAATTGTCTCCCTTGTTTTTGGGTACTCTACTTCTAAACCCTACCCTTCCCAACCCTGAGCATTTTTTTTCCTTGTAGAATTCTATTCATTCTTTAGAATTTGGACATCTCCTCTCTGCCTACCTCTGTTCTTAAATATCATTTTGTATGTACACCTTTATTCGGGCACATATGACATTGAACAGTGATTTTATCTATATAGTCATTCATTCAGTATTTATTTTACAGCCATTTTCCCCATTAAATGCTAAGCTTTTTGAGATAAGAACAATGTGCTATTATTCATTACTGGATTCCCCTTATGTCTGGCACAAACTAGAGACTTGATAAACGATGTTGAGTGAATGCATAAGTGACTGCAGACTAAGACTTCAGCCTTTTTAGCAGTTGTATCATATGGTGGAATCATGTTGAGCATGTTGCCAACTTATGTTTCTGAGACTTCTTCACTTTTGCTCAGCTAAACCAGGCTTTCTTCATCACAGCTACATCTACCATGTATATACTTTAAGTCTGTGTATTCATTGAAAAATTAAGGTCTGAAAAGTATGTTTTAATTTTAAAATAATAATAATATCTTTGTGTCTGGTGTAAGAGAATGGTCCAGTTTCATTCTTCTGCACATGCCTGTCCAATTTTCCCAGCACCATTTATTGAAGAGACTGTCCTTTTTCCCGTGGTTGGTCTTTCCTGCTTAGAGCTACTCTATGGCCCAGCAATTGCACTGCTGGGGATTTACCCCAAAGATACAGATGCAATGAAACGCCGGGACACCTGTACCCCGATGTTTATAGCAGCAATGGCCACAATAGCCAAACTGTGGAAGGAGCCTCGGTGTCCATCGAAGATGAATGGATAAAGAAGATGTGGTATATGTATACAATGGAATATTCCTCAGCCATTAGAAACGACAAATACCCACCATTTGCTTCAACGTGGATGGAACTGGGGGGTATAATGCTGAGTGAAGTAAGTCAATCGGAGAAGGACAAACATTATATGGTTTCACTCATACAGGGAATATAAAAGATAGTGAAAGGGAATAAAGGGGAAAGGAGAGAAAATGAGTGGGAAATATCAGTGAGGGTGACAGAACATGAGAGACTCCTAACTCTGAGAAACAAACAAGGAGTAGTGGAAGGGGAGGTGGCTAGGGGGTGGAGGTGACTGGGTGATGGGCACTGAGGGGGGCACTTGATGGGATGAGCCCTGTGTGTTATTTGTTGGCAAATAAAACTCCCATAAATATACAACAACAACAACAACAACAACAATAATAATGGGGCGCCTGGGTGGCTCAGTGGTTGAGCATCTGCCTTTGGCTCAGGTCATGATCCTGGGGTCCTGGGATTGAGTCCCGCATCAGGCTCCCTGTGGGGAGCCTGCTTCTCCTTCTGTGTAGGTCTCTGCCTCTCACTGTGTCTCTCCTGAATAAATAAATAAAATCCTTAGAAAAAATAATAATTTTTAAATATCTCTATATTATTTAAAACTATTTAACTCATCCAGAAAAGAACTTATATTAACTCATAGTACAACAGGTGCTTGAAAACAATGAAACTTTATATCTTTTAACCTCTCCTTCATTCTTTCAGAAAATAATGTGATCCTTTTGCTTTTTTTTTCATGTCCACAACATGTCCAGTAGGTTCCTTTCCTGTGCTTCAGTGTCTTTTCTTCCCTGAAGACCAGAGCAACTTGCTCATTTTGAAAGCAATCATTTGGCATAAAGTACTACAAAACAACATCTGAGCAACCAAAATGTGTTCTCAAGCCATAGGATAGCAGACAGATAAGACAGGAGCTCACTCCTTATCTGGAACTTTCTGTTCCTTTGAACTGTCCTTTACTTCCACTTAACTATTCCTGTGGTTGTGTGTTTATTTTTTTTTTAAAGCAAATAAAAATAATCCTGAGTAATTCCCTTTGTAATTTCTCTTGCACGTTTACTAGGTTCCTAGAGTTTATTATGGCACATCATATTATAAAGTCCATGGTGTGGGAGGTGTGGCCAAAAGAAAAACAAGCAGTTATTATTCTATTTTAATCATATCTCACAGAATTAGTATTTGTCCCCTAACCATATCATTATTTACTATATACTCGTGTGCTTTGTTTCTCTTCTGGATCCATTTCCTACTCCCAATCCCACCCCCTCTGAGGAAGATGTGCTTACTGTAGTTACATCATATTATCTCCATGGAAAAGTCAGGTCAGGTTATATTAAGCTTATTGTACTTGGCTATGTGAAATTTGTCATTTTAAGTGCCTGGAAACACCAGGAAGGATGAAAAAGGAATGTGAGGAATCAGGTAAAGATGAGTGGATCACCTTGGAATGAGTCTGGAACATCTTTGTGGTATAAGCTATTGCTTTCACACTTTTAGAGCACTTATCTAAAATTCCTTTTTACAACCAAAAGCAATTTTTCCAACCCCTTGATGATTATGTTCACTAGAAACAGAAGTGAGTTCCAGTAATAGTCTGATTTCTGTTTATACGTTATCAACATTTTAAGTAGTTTTCCTCTCTTTCTTCGTTCCTGTAAACTCTCTAAATTCAAATTTTGCATCCTCTCCAACATTTAGCACATCGTTGGTGCTCAATAAATGTTTAACAGTTGGGATACTTATGTTTAACAGCTGCAACATTGACTCCAAGGACAGCTGCATTTTAATGGTGTGTGAAGTGATTTATATGTAAGCTGCTAAAACTCATAACTAAAGCACTTAGTACTTTAGGCTCCTTTGGGACGAAAGGTGATAGATTAAGGTAAAATGATATTATTATTTAATTCCGAAAGAGGTAAATTACTCTGGCAAAATGCTGTTTGATGTTGCTGGCAAACCACTGTGGTCTAGTGCTATGCTGCCATCAGGAAACATGGCCCAGCGGTTGGAGCTGTGGTATAGGAGGCAGGAGTCCTGGGTACTATTTCTGGTTAATTCACTGACTTCCTGGGTGACCTTGGGCAACTCACTTAACCTCCCCATGCCTCAGTCTCCCTCCTTAGGAATTGAGAAGGGTAAAGCTTTTCAACATTCTGCTCTGAAGGGACATTTTAAGAATAAAACTTCAAAACGCTTCATTTGTCAATAGTGTTTTTTTGCAGGAATAGATGATTTGCTTTTCTCCCAGCTGCATTGCTGGCTGCAGGAAGGCAGCGCATATTAATATGCCTTTAGGCAGAACACGAGTGCTCAGAATAGCCATGGGCTCAGGAGTCCATATTTCAGAACACACCCCTCTCCCCAAGCCTTGTGGCTTGATTCCACACCTGTCCATGCCCAATTCTTGCCACTTTGCCCTCACTGTTTTTTATAGATTTTTAAAGAAGAGCAATAAGCACTTAAATCAATCCATGGTGGTAAAAACAGTTTGGATGGTGAATCAATGCTGGCAATGACCAGAAAGAACTTGTTCATGTGTTTCGGAAAAATGACAAATAGAACTCCCGACTTAAGGCTTCTGCAGGTTCCTGAGTTGAAGAAAGCGTAGAGGACCACAGAGGGCCCATATCGCAGTCTGCTTCAGCCCAGGGAGCCTGCTGGGTGAGTATGTCATGTAATTCGAGCAGGAAGCTTTTTAGATTTTGTAGGGCCATATTTTGAATTTTAACCACTTTTCTTCCCTCTGAATTCCTGGAATGGCTACTTAGGCTGCTGTTCTTGGCACGACCTAGGCAGGCATGTAGCAATTCATCCCCACCACCTGTCACATGTAAGTTCTTTAGGAAATTGGTAGGTATGAGGTATGTGGTTTATGGAGGAAAGAGTGTAAGAGAATATCGGTATATAAAATCTACTCGGTTTTCGGAAGTAATAGACTAAAATGTTTCACTAAAATTTTTTCCTGATGATTCTTTATCACTGATGAAAATGTATTGGGCTTTTCTTGAGGTATAGAAATGATCCTCATTTCAACTATCTTTAGAAAGACAATAATTAGCACACACTTAAATAGTACAATGGCCCCTGTACTGGGAAATTGAAGAAGTGACCTTGAAGGATCTTGGCAAATACAGTGATCCTAGAGGTTAAAAAAAAATTATATTAGCTACCTTTTTGAGTTTATGAGTTAGGGCTGCTGGTATTTACTTTTTTAACTGATGGTAATTATAAACTACATTATGAATTATTGCTATTTTGTGACTTTAAAGAAAACATCTTATTTCATGGGTGCCTTGTATAGTATGAGAATATATGCTAAGTTCATAAAACTCTCACATATGTGGACTGAAAGACAAAGAATGGGTTAGTCTCTTATTTATGGGTTTAATCAAGAAATTTATGATGCAATGAAAACTTTTAATCATGAAAGCTGCTTTTAATACTAAAATTCCCACAGGAAAAAAGAAACTTGACATTGTGAATCTAAGAATCTGATTACAGTATAGTAGTTTCTAAAACTCTATTTATCCCCATAATAATCATTACTTTTATAGGGATTTTGGTTAATTTGCACTGTCTTTAGAATGTAATTTTCAGATTTTGGCAGAAGAGACAATAGGTACTAAATGCCAACAAATCCTTATCTGAAAAAAATATTTTAATATATAATATTTATACTTCATACAGGTGGTAAGAAACAAAGATTTTATGACAAATAGGATTTTATGAAAAATAAAAAGTTACATAAGGATAAAGTTGCTAATGATTCTTACAAAGTTTTTAGAAAAGGAGAAAGCAGCATGAGGAGAAGAGGAAGAGGGAGAGAGAGAATCTGGAGCAGATTCCCCGCTGAGCATCAAACCCACAGGGGGCTTGATCTCACAATTCAGAAATCATGACCTGAACTGAAGTCAGGAGTCAGATGCTTTCACTGACTGAAAGGCCACCCAGGTGCCCTTATTATTAACAAATTTTAATGCTGATTTCATTATGTTGATTATGAAGGTGTTTTGCGGGAACAACACATCAGTTACTGTGGGTGTTAACCCACGAACAGGTGTGAAAAAGAGCAATGATTAAAAAGCACAAAAGAAAAATAAGTAAATAAAAGCACTGATTTCACAAAGTTAAGCATTAAGCCGGATTTATCCGATATACAGTCTGCCTCAAAGCTTTGTGACTCAGCGAAATCAAACAGAGCTGAGTTATTTGATTAGATTGACTTACGGGAGTAAAAACAACACAATTACCGACTACCAGGTTTTATCAACAGCGCTATGCAGTAAATGTTACTAACCACACAGACGCACACATTATCAGTCTGTAAGGTAATTCTCCAGTGTGATCATACTATCTCAGAATTGTAAAGACCTACAAGTGATTTTATTTATTTTATTTTTTTATTTTTATGATAGTCACAGAGAGAGAGAGAGAGAGAGAGAGAGAGGCAGAGACACAGGCAGAGGGAGAAACAGGCTCCATGCACGGGGAGCCCGACGTGGGATTCGATCCCGGGTCTCCAGGATCGGGCCCTGGGCCAAAGGCAGGCGCCAATCCGCTGCGCCACCCAGGGATCCCCAAGTAATTTTAAAAGCTCACATTAATGTCCTTATGTCAAGAACCTTGAGAATCTAAGATAGCACCCTACTTATGAGCTGAGGGGTTAGCCTACCATAGACTCATGAATGCTAGAAAAAGATGAGATACCTGGATTAGAGACAAAGGACTTGATTATTCATGGCAAAACAGGCAGCATAAGCTCATGTTTGCATTGATTCCCTTCCCTACCCCAGATCCCAAGGGAGTCACTTGGAACTGGATCCAGGTAGAAGCTATGCATGCAGTGTGTGTGTGTCACTGCTGAGAAATCCCAATCTTTAAAGGGGCTGCAAGCAAACCTGCCCAACCTTTGCCTAGAGGGAGACCTTACTGTGTTTTATTATTGTTATTATCCTGGGCAGCAAACAAATCTGCTCTCTGCCCACGAAGGTGACACTACATATATCTTCCAAGTCCGCTTGCCATTCTTGAAAAGAATGTCTTAAAAAGACATTTTGGAAAAGGTACCTGGGATAAAGGCTATTAGTAACTCTGCTGACGAGACATGCATATTCACATAGGGACCCATGGAAAACTGTTTCCCAACCTTTTGTTTTTTCCTGTAATCCATGCTGTCTCATTTGATACAAATTCTGTGAGATTCATAGGGTGAATCTTAAATCTTATATTTTCCATTTTATAGATTTTTCTAGTTATAAAATGATTCTGTTGGCTAGATAAGACTAATATAGCTTCCATAACCTAAAAATAATTTAGTTGAAGTATATTGGTGTTTGAGAAAAATCCCAAATATAAAAAATTGATGTTGAATGAGAGTAATGCTTATAAAATAAAGGATTAATATGAAAAGGAGTTTTTCCTCAAATACTATTTTAAAATCCCTGCTTATTTTTTTTAATTAGCTATTTGACCAGGGGCAAAAGATAATAAGGATATATATTGGCAATCACTGACAATTGAGGGAGGAATAGAAATAAAGATAATATATTTCCTAATTTATACTATAAATCAATAGAAAAAGGCAATCTGAATTGATACCCTTTGAAGGCCTATAGCTTTTATGTTCAGCAGTGTAAGCCTATGTTGGAATACCATTATATGCATAATGCACTTAGCTGCCCAGTTTCCAAGGTGTAGAACTTCTAAGTGTGCTCAATTTGGAGGCCAAGACATCCTTTAATAATTGGAAGAATTTAAACCCTAATGAATGTGTTCTACTCCAGGAATTTCAAAGTAATTTGCCTACATTACTAGGCTCTTTAATGTAGACAAGGCAGGTTAGATTTCAGCCCACTTTGATGAACAAAATTAAGCCACAGAAAGTTGGTTATTTGTCTATTATTAATGAGCAAAGAAGAGATATTAATGTGGTGTTGTGTAGGGGGTGTGTGAGGGTTGGGGATAGGATGGCTTTCATTTTCTATTGCAGCTTCTACATGAAGTGATAAAAAAAAAAAAAAAGTCAAGGAAGCAAGTGGAAGTCTCTGCTGGCTTGAAGTGAATTAGAGCAAGCGACCAAAGGGCAGTGAATAGTGTTGATCATTTACTCAGAAGTACTCTTTGGGTCTGTGGCCATTTCAACACCAAAAGAGATAATTGTTTCTCATTTTAGGGAGCCTTTCCATTATTATTGATGACCGACACAAGCAGAAAAATGGCCACGATTGTACAACATCCAAAATATATTTGCAGTAAATTCTGGAAGATTTGGCCTCATCCATCAATTGAATAGGTTGTCCTAAATACACAAGATCATTCAACTCACAGCATCTGTGTAGCAGTTGACAAGCTATCATTGTTCAGGGGGACATTGAAACTTTGTCCTTCAGCAAAGTGAAATGAGAGAAACGCTCTCATCAAAAGTCAAAATCTAAAAAGCAAAATTTGACTGTCAAATGGTCAAGTGTGTTAAAGGTGAAAAATAAAGCTGCTAAAACACTTAGGTCTTTTTTTAGACTCTTGTTTTCCTAGCACGTGGAGTCTTTTCTGAAGCAGAGCTTGTTTTTAGTCATGTTTCAAAATTCTTTGTTCACCATGCATAAGCTCTGGACTAATAACATTAAGGTTATGTTAACAAATTTATACAGGTTTCTAATCATTGTGTGGTTATTAGTTTGAGGTATATTTTAATGACTAGATCTTTAAACCTCGTGTTGCTTTTTACCAGTTCCTAGCTCAGAGAGAGGTGTTACAGAATAAGTGGTAATTCAGTATGAAAGATCAATATGGACTTAATTTGATTCAATGCCAAGGATATTACTTTTTTAATTATTCTTTTTCTAGCATTTATTCAACCAACACCTGTAATAATCGCAAAAACTGGTAGCAGATGATAAAAGTAATATATTTTGTCATTCTGCTCAGTCCTAATAGAAACTGAGTCATCCAAAATATTGCCTTTACTTGGGGGCAGGGTAGAGTTGTCAGATAAAATATGAGATGACTGGTTATTTTTAGATTTCAAATAAAAGATGATTTTTTTCAATGTAAGTTTGTTCTAAATATTGCATAATTATGTAAATATGCATAAATATTGCATATACTAAAATAACTAATTGTCTAAAAAAATCTAAATCTTTTTTTTTTTCTAAATATGCAACCCTAGGGTGAGGGGAAGTCAATTTTTTAAAATAGATTTGATTGAAGTCTCAAACAGAAAACATGAGGACACACTTGTTAAGGCAGCTCTGGTAATGGTTTTTCCTATCCTTGCTCTGTTTACCAAACAAGTTACCAGTACCATTTGTCCTCATCACAGTGCTGGCTCATTTTTTTCAAGTGTTCTCTTTTTTTTCCTAGAACTTCAAAAAGGAAACCCATCACTCTGCTTGGAGATTTAGTAGTGTTCCCCACGTATCATGCAGCCACAAGATGGCAGCATCAGCCCATCATACCCCACCCCCTCCCAGCATCCTGAAGCCAATTTTCTGTACCTTGTCCTCTTCCTCTTAGCAGGTTTCAGCTTGTCACTTTTCTTCTCCCTCTTTGTTTTCTATTTTTACTTTTATTCAAATGCCAGAAAAACCAGCTGGTTGAAGAAGTCATGTGGTGCTCCACACGTTTGTCACCGGGGGTGCCTGTGACTGAAAAGCTTAACTGATTTTCTAGGCTGCCGGGCTATCAGGCAAGAGGGCAAAGGGACACATGCTCTGAAAGCTGTGGCTGGGTTGATGAGGACACAGAGCTTGATTGTGCTCTGCTAAGCCCGGGACACGAGGCTGATCCTCCTGCATGTGGGAATCTCTCTGGGCCACTGGCAAAGACAGCCAGGAGCAAGGAGGTGGGGGCAGGAGCTCAGGTGAGACTTCCCCAAGACTGGAGTTGAATTTGTTGGGGGCTGTGATTGTTCTTTCTGTTTTTTTCTTTCAGGAAATGAAGTTTATTTTTGCAGCAATAAAACCATGGAGTTGCAAATCTGTATACACAGAGGCGTCAGGAATTGATCTTGAATTTGTACAGTGAGTTGAGTACTCTAGAGATTTTTTTAAGTTGTGCAGAAGGGGAACTTTACCATTTTGTCAAAGACAAAATCCCTAAAATCCTTGCTCCAAGAAAACAGAGGGATGGAGAATACCGTGAAGGAAATGGGTTAAATGAATCCGAGTTCCATTCTTGTCCGTACTAAGTGCACATTATCACATTATCCACATGACGAAGGGCACTCCTCCCACCGACATTCTTTTCCCTCTCATCTCCGTGTCCTTTGTGTACTCCTGGGCTGCTCCCCAGCCACTGTGGTACCCAGTAAGGTCTGTAGGAGATGTCTCTGCAAAGGTTCTGCTATTGATGTAGACTACTACTCTTCTCTCAGAATCCATACACTGGTTCTTTCCAGGGATTCATTTGACCATCCCAAAGCAGATTATAGACATAGTTTGGATCCCATTTGCACTACTTCATTGTTCGTCATGTTTGCCAACGTAAAGCTAGATATTATATATATATATATATATATATATATATATATATATCTGGATATTTCTCCCTATCCTTCTCATTTAGTAGAGAAAATCAAGTAGAACACCCTTTTAACGTGTTTGATAATAGAACTCTTGAATTCTTCTTTGGCTTGCAAACAGGAAGAAATACCAAGAGAGTCTCCTCTGAGCACGATGGACTTGATCTTTGCCACCACCAACAGCTAGCTGTTTAGCAATGAATGGGACTGAGCAAAGGGAAGAGCCTGGTACCAATGTCTGTACCTTGCCATGATGGCCCAGGCTCCCATTCCCTCTAGATCATTCTCAACTCTTGAATTGAGAATTCTCAATTCTCAATTGAATAGGAATTCTCAACTCCTGTAGAAGAGTGGAGCATTCAAGGTTATCATAAGAATCTTTAACCCAGGGATGCCTCGGTAGTTCAGCGGTTGAGCATCTGCCTTTGGTTCAGGGCGTGGTCCTGGAATCCCGCGATCGAGTCCCACATTGGGCTCCCTGCATGGAGCCTGCTTCTCCCTCTGCCTGTGTCTCTGCCTATCTCTGTGTGTCTCTCATGAATAAATAAATAAAATCTTTAAAGAAAAAAAAAAGAATCTTCAACCCACTGGATAGCTCCTGGATGTAGGAATATGTCAGTTGTCTGGTTCTTCTTGCCAAGAAACATTTAAAACAGGGAATTCTGTATATAAAATTCTGCATTGTAACTATCCATAAATTATTTATTTTCTTCTGCTCTGGTAATTATAAGCAAATGGTTTTCCTTAAAGGAGTCTTTAATACCATACATCAGGAGATTGCCAAATAAACAAACACAAACTACTTTCCAATAACATTTGCTAATAGCATTTGGATGTGTGTTCATTCATTCATTCACTCATTCACATTTTGTTTATTTATTTGACAAATATTTATTGCATATCATGGTAAGAGTTGGGGAAGCAAAATGAAAAGATCAAAATGGATGTTGCTCTAGCCTTCATGGAACTTAATGTACACAGGATGGCTTATTTTAGTGGGAGCTGTATATACTTAGTGATTTTAAAATCAGAGGCAATAAAATATAGTGGAAAGAGGGAAACAAACTACCATTTAATGAATACCTCCTATTAAAGGTGTATGTCCTCTCATTTCTCACCTCTTGCTGTAGTATACTATCTCACGTCATGAATGCATAGACACACATTTACCACTTTTAAACAATTGTTTAAAGATTTTATTTATGGGAGACAGAGAGAGAGAGACAGAGACACAGGCAGAGGGAGAAGCAGGCTCCATACAGGGAGCCCAATGTGGGACTCAGTCCCAGGACTCTAGGATCACACCCTGAGCCAAAGGCATACGCTCAACCACTGAGCCTCCCAGGTGCCCCTAAACAATTATTTATAAAATTTATCTGATTGGAAAATGTCAGTTTATCTCCTAGTTATAAATTCTATTCATACACTTATTCAACAACAAACATTTGTTGAAACACTATTTACTGCTAGATGTGACATAGAGGGTAGTCTAGTAAATATGATAGGCAATATTCCTATCCTCATGGAGATTATCTTTGAGTAGTTGTAACAATTTTAACTTTTTTTAATTTTTAGATTTAGTAAAAGATTTTTATTTATTTACTTGAGAGAGAGAAGGGGAGAGAGAGAGAGCACAAGCTAGGGGAGGAGGGGCAGTGGGAGAAGGAGAAGCAGACTCTCAGCTGAGCAGGGTGCTGGATGTGGGGCTCCATCCTGCTCCATCCCAAGGCAGACGCTTAACTGACTGGCCACCCAGGTGCCCCAGTAATTGTAACAACTTTAAATTAGAACTATGAATATATTGTTGTAGTATTAATTAGAATTAATCTTCTTGCCAAAGAAGAGAGATTCTTTCTTAAGTGGATACAGGATTCTTGTATCTGTATTTCCTAAATGGGTTAGACGTGTTCTGCAGTGCTGGGAAGGTCAGTGTGTAGAGGGAGCGGGACAGCTATATCCACCTGTGCTGGGGTCTCTAAGAGAGCTGCAGAATATGGGTCTTATGTCAAGATAAAATCTGTCTAACATCTCATTTCATAAAAGTGCAATATTTAAATGGAAGACAGGACTTATATAGATAAATAGATTATTTTCCCACTCCTTTCTCTAAGTGTTGGAAAATCATGTTTGTTAAAATATTTTGATTAGAAAAATAACAATTATTGGAGCACCTGGGTGGCTCAGTCAATTAAGCATCTGCCTCCAGCTCAGATCATGATCTCAGGGTCCTTGGATGGAGCCCTTGATTTGGGGTCCCCGCTCATCAGAGAGTCTGCTTGTCCCTTTTTCTCTGTCCTTCTACCCCCCCTTTCTCTCTCAAATAAATAATAAAATCTTTTTAAAAAAGAAAATAATTACTTTGACATTCAAAATAATATTTGATAGGCTGTTAGATATGTACTCATTTGCTTCTATTGAGCCTCTCTCTTTCTTTTTATCTACAAATTCTGGAAGTGGATCACTAAGCATATTCAAAAAACTTTCTCCTGGTATCTGAAACAGCAAAGCATCATATACTGTACATTGCTTAGCTACGACTGGTGGAGAAAAGTTCTCACAAGGATGTGGGCATAAGCCATCCTTTCAAATTGATGTACAATTTTCTGTAGGCAAAGTGTGATAGGACTGCAGGATAGTCTAGGATTCTGTGGACTTCAGAAAACTTTGCCCCTGTTTCATCCAAAACTTGGGCCTGCAAACTCAACACAGCTAAATATAAATGTAAATGTAGATGGAACTTTTTTACCCCCTTTAACATAAAATGCTTTTCATTTGATTTCTCTTCATTGCTGCCAAGATGAGTAGATAGATACATTGCAGCTTGTGGTTTCTGGATTTTGTTGCAAATGTTGGAGCAAGAGGTTGATTGATTGGTATAAACATGTAGCAATGGCAACAGCTGCTTAAAAAAAAAAAACATAAAAGGGAATGAAATGATTTAAAATAAACAGTAGTTACATTTATGACATACATACTGCCTAGATATTTTTAATTTTCATTGCCTTGGCTAAAAATGAAACTTTCATGCAGATAGCAGTAAAATAACTGCATTCCAAATTCAAGCGTTCATGCCTTAGAAGTATGAGCCTTCTTTAGACCTTTTTAAAAATTTTATTTCAACGTGTCTTTTTATTGCATTAGGCTTAATTTCCCTGTAAATGTTATCATATTTATTTAAATTTTGAAAATGCAGCAATTTTACAGAAAATTGTAAGCTTTTCCTTCATCTTGACTCATATAGTAGACGATATCAACAAAAAAAATTGCTAAGTATTTATTTTGTTATTATAATTACCTACTTATTTTCAACAGTCAGTGATGTCATAAGTCATATATAATAGGTGACATCTGAAGTGGCACTTTGTGTTTTTTTAATTCTAGAACTTTTAAAAATGAATCTTTCCTTGATCTCCCTATAAATACAAATACCTTCTTCCAAAGGACGGTTGGGTTTAAACCGTCTGATGTATCACAGGAATTTACTTTCTCTAAGTTTAAGATTGGTAAACATAAGATTTTTCTTTAACATCTTTTTAAAATGAATGTTTTCTGGTCACATTGTTCACAAAATAAGAGACTATGAAAACCAGAATAGATGGTTAAAGACCACGTGGTCCAAGCCTCCATTATTCTGATGCTAGTTAGTCTAATAGACTGGGGACATTAAAGGACTTTTCCAATCTCTTTGAAGCCAAAGAAAGTGAGAGAGCCAGAACTAGAAGCCAAATCCCCAGTTTCAGTGACCAATGAGCTTTTTTACATTAAACAAACAAAAAGCAAAATGAAAAACCCCTGTCTTCTCAGGGTATGATTTTAAACAAAAGATATTTATTTTTCCGAAGATTTTACTCACACATACACACATTTGTGGCCTTGAGCGCTCAGAAAAAAAATTGCACCAGGTCTTAGATTTTAGGTCTTAATTATCCCACTCATTTTTCACCTTCTCCCTGGGAGACAAGTTAGATTACTGCTTCTGTATTACTGACAAGGAAATTGAGGTACAAAGAGAGGAGGTAGGGAGCACAATAAGACACTTCTACTCCTGATTGAGGAAAAGGTTTTTTGTTTCAAAAGGTCTTTTGTAAATCTATTGTTTGCTACTCAGAATTCATTTTCCCATAAAAATTCAGGTTATGCATAATGGTTGAATGCCTATAAAAAAACTTCTAGAATATCTATTTAACACACCTTCTATCCAGAATGTTGCTCTGAATGAAGATCCATGTATAGTGTTCGCATGTCGTTCTTAATGACATAATGGGAAGCATCATGGGAAATGACATCATGGGAAATTGGGATGCACAGGATATTATTTGCAGGGCTAAACTGAGATACAACATAGTCATTAATGTAACACTTGGTACATATTAGAGTGTATTTGTTCTTTACTCCCCTCTCATTCTTTCTTCTATCTTTTCCCTAAACTTTTGTCAGTGGAAAAAAAAAAAAAAAAAAGACCTCGGTCAGTTGTCTTGCTTAGGCTTTGCCTCCAACACATTCAGAGCCAAGGAAACCAGGGGAATGGGAAGGAATGGTTGGGTGCTTCAGGTTGGGATAAGTAGAGAGATTATGTCACTTGTGTTTCAAAGGCTCGGGCAGGGCCTTAACCAGATTTTAAACGTACTGAAGCTTATACATTGTGATGAGTTCTCTTTTTAAAAACAATTGAATTTGTAAATTAAAAAAAAAAACTAGGTTAAAAAGTAGATATTTATTTAAGATGAGAACAGAAATAGACTAACTTAAAGATTTTCAAAAGCTGAGACTTACTACAAACATCACAAAATCCAAAACAACGTAACGTTTTTCTTAACTCTCTGGCACAACTTTATAATACATTTTTTTTCATATTTTGGCTGCTTTCTCTTTGGCTCTTTATATGTCAATGATTTTATAATATCACTTCTCTATCAAGAACAAAAGGATAATTTAACCTTCTGTCATTAATTTTTATTGCTGTTGGGAGTACATAGATATGTAATTTCATATGGAGATCTGTGTATAGTTTATAACGTTATTACAGGTTTGTGACCTCAAACAAAGGATTCCATAACATTCTATTTCATGTGATTCCCATAAAAAAGTGTTGGATATTTATGCTTGTATATGATGCATTATTAAATATATTCCTGACAGGATGGAACTTCCATTTGACTAGATATTAATAAGAACTGAATCCTCTGCTTATAATTTTACATCTCTGATGACTAGATGAATTTCCCATAGTTTGGCTTCTGACACATTGCCTTTCAAATCTTCTTTCTTCCCTATGTACCATTTATTTCTGGTACAGGGCACTGGGGCAAACATTCATAGAGCACTATGTCAAGGTGCAAGGCCATCAGTATAAGAGGTAAAGGAATATTCCTAGAAACCACTCCTAAACTGGGATAGGTAGCAACGACTTACTAAGATTGAAAATGACTCTGAAATCACAAAAATATATTATACTAAATATACTAAATATGCATCCAAAATTCCTTTCACTGGATTTTGAAAATGCTGTGGCTACTACTGCAAACTATCCCAAGAAAAGGGTAATTCAGAGTGGAAAGAAATAGCTGTGTTAACGGACTCTGGTTAAAATACCCTGGTTTTGGGGCACCTGAGTGGCTCAGTGGTTGAGTGTCTGACTTTGGCTCAGGTCATGATCCTGGGGTTCTGGGATGGAGTCCTGCATCGGACTCCCCCAGGGAGCCTGCTTCTTCCTCTGCGTGTGTCTCTGCCCCTCTCTCTCTCTCTGTGTCTCTCATGAATAAATAAATAAAATCTTAAAAAAAAAAAACCACGCTGGTTTTATAAGGTTCATGATGGACATCTGACCACATTGTTAATGACCTGTTCACGTGGGGGGTCTTGAAGCTGAAGCATTGGTAGCTTTGTGGTAAATCTGCATATTTTCTGGTTTTTTTTTTTTTTTTTGGTCACTGTTTTCCAGACCCCAACTCATGGGCTCTAGAAGGTGATCTGTTTGTGGTTTAGAAGTAGAGGATTCATTTTTCATCAATACTTAGTCAATATAGAAGTTCAATCTAATCAGGAATATATTTAATTAATAATGCTTTTATCCATACTACAAATGAGAGCGATAAACAGTTTATTGTACTCTTAACACAGACTAGATTTAACATGGACTGGTAAAAAATGTTCAGTGGAGATTTTTGTTGCTTTTTCACTTTTATTTGTCGTTTGAAGTTCACAATGAATTTGAGAGGAAAGTACAAAGCTTTTTCATGTACCCCCTGCTCCCACATATGTTCATCTTCCAACTCCTTTCAAGGAATTAGAAACTCCTAGCTCTAGGTGCTTAAAAAATTTCAGAATAAACTACTTTCTTATCTCTTCCCTCCCTACTTACTTCCCCTTCCTTCCTTCCTTCCTTCCTTCCTTCCTTCCTTCCTTCCTTCCTTCCTTTCTTCCTTCCTTCCTTTCTTCCTTCCTTCCTTCTTCCTTCCTTCCTTCCTTCCTTCCTTCCTTCCTTCCTTCCACATTTTTCCTTTTCTCTTTCTTCTTTCTCATTTATTATTTTAAGGACCTCAGAAATATAGACTACTTTAATCATAATCTTTAGTTCGTTATACATCATCTTTCTTGCATGCATTGTCTTTTTATATTAAGTAATTTTTTCATTTTTAAATAATATAATGAATATTCAGCTGAGTATCTTAAAAGAATAATTCACAAACACCTTCTGTTCCTCCACTATCCCTCAGCTTCCTCATAGAGATGACCATTATCCTAAATTTTATGTTCATCATTCTCTTGAACATCTTTAGATGACTAAAGAATATATTGTTAGTTTTACTTGTTTTTGAATATCATAAAAAGGGTCTCATACTGTTTTAGTCTCTTGGGAGTTTTTAAAATTCTATTTTATATTACTAAAATTGCCCCATGTTATTCCATGCTACAACATTCAGTTGTTTCAAATTGATGTAATATAATCATTAATCTTCCTTTTGATGAGAATTCATATGGTTTCTAGTTTTAGTGATTAATTACAATTAGTGCTGCAGTGAATATTCTTACCATTGTCCCCTGATGCTCATATGTAAGATACTCTCGAGCATTTTTCCAGGAGTGAAAATTTGAAGTCATAGTTTGCTGCCATTTAGCTGGTAAAGATATTCTCAC
This sequence comes from Vulpes vulpes, assembly GCF_048418805.1. Classification (NCBI taxonomy): domain Eukaryota; kingdom Metazoa; phylum Chordata; class Mammalia; order Carnivora; family Canidae; genus Vulpes; species Vulpes vulpes. The sequence goes on from NC_132780.1 coordinate 106,311,223, forward strand.
CTTGTTTTCAAGACAACTTCTAACCACATTCGTGTCTGCAATATGTAAAGAGATCCTTTTAATCTATTTCTTCCTCAACACATAATATTGTTAAGCTTCTTAATTTTAGCAAATGGATAGGGGGAATGGTATCTTATTGTAGTCTTCACTTCCCTAATTACAAAAGTGTAATTATTTCTTCAGGTATTTTTTGGCCAAATGAACTTCATTTTTTGTCCATGTTTTTATTGTCTTTTTTTTTTTCTTTAAAGAGATTTGTAGGAGTTCTTTTTATGTTCTTAATACTAATCCTTTCTCAGTTAAATGTATTATAAATATCTTCTTTGTGGCTTGTTTTGTTTTTTTACTTTTGAAATCTATCTTTTAATTAATGGAATTTATTAATATACATATAACTTCCAAATTTTCTGGTCAGTAACTTTTGTGCATTATCAGTAAATTTTTCTTACCTCAAGATCATTCTTTCTGCTCTGTGTGTATCCATGTGTTTTTTACCCACAATTGCACTAATATGGGCACTTTCTTATATCAAAGCAATAATGCATTTGTAGTTCCACTAAGTTCTGATATTAATGGAATCCTTATGAATTATATGGGTAAGTCACTTGATGTTGCCTTTATAGTTTTGAGAAAATGCCTGGTTTTAGTTACTTATCAGCTTGGGTGATAGGCTGTTAAGCTTTAGCATGCATTTAAACCACCCTGGTGGCTTGTTCAACTAAAAGTTGATGGGCCCCACCCACAGGCTTTCTGATTCAGTAAATTTGGAAGGAGACCCAGGGATTTGCATTTTCATCAAGTTCTCTGTTGAGATTAATGCTGCTGGTCTGGGAACCTCATACTGAGAACAATTACCTTAGACTAACTTTGCTTGTATAGTACTTATGAATTTCTGCTTTTATTCTTGTCCTTTCTGACCATTGCTTCAGTGTCTTTGTTTTCTCACCGTCCAGAGGAAGTGAGGTGTGTTAAATTCTGCTTCTTTCAGAAGATGGAAAGTAAGCTGAAAATTATCTCCTTAGGAAGATAATTTAAATAACATTTAAAATAATAGGCAATCTATTGACCTTGCAGTGTAATAGTATGTAACAGTCCTTGCTGGCTGCAACAGACGGGTTTATACTCCTTAACTATTTCACAGCCTTGTTGTGTAAGCTATAAAGGGGACTTGTGTTCTATAGGGGAGAGTATGAAAAGGCCGGAAAGAATTCATAGCTTGTGTTCCCAGAGGGAAAAGACAAACATCTATTCTGGAAAACTATTTATAGGTGACTATCCATTTACAAAGCAGTTACTTAAGCTGGTTAAAAGTAATTTGAAGATTTAGAGTATATTCCCAGGATTTTGGTTCTAGAAGCTTCCTGACGTTATTAGTTATGCCTATAATTTATTTGCTTTGGTTTCCAAAGAGGCTTGCTCTAACAGAAAGTCATGATTAATAAAATCTTCAAATTCTCTTAGCTTTGCAATTGTATTTGCCAATGAATGAAGGATATAGAATTTTAACCCCACAAGTGATATTTCAGATTCATGAACTGAGAGTTCCATCTACTTTTTGAACCGTTTGGTGGTTCATTGTGGACTACTTCTTTTTCTTGTAAACTCTGTTGCTGTATTACAACGGTACATCACAAAGGCAACCATGTTAACAAAGACAAATCTATTATTCATTTGTACAATAAAAATTAATTGAATGCCACCCTGTGCTAAGTCTTCTGTTTGGCAATGGCAATAAAATAATGAGCAAGACTGATATATTTCCTACTGCCCTGGTCTCATATCTCAGGGAAGACAGATAACTAAATAAACACTACCAATAAGTGATACACATGTTCCGAGGAGGGCTGATGGATCAGGTGGGATCTGGCAGTGAAGAGATTCTGGAGTGCTTCGGGCATAATGAGGAATATGGCACCACACACATGTAAAGGAAATGATAGCCATCTCTATTCACCTCAGGTTAAAAAGTTGGTATTCCTGGGAGCCTGGGTGGCTCAGTCAGTTAAGTGACCTTATCTTAATTTTGGCTGAGGTCATGATCTCAGATCAAGCCCTGTGTGGGGCTCATGCTGGGCGTCTGCTTCAGATCACTGTGCCCCTCCCCTCTGACCACCAACGCAAAGGAAAAAGAAAAAAAAAAGCTTTTACTTCTTATACAACTCTTCCTTTGCTCTAACCTCCTAACTCTTCCAATCAATAAACATTCTTGAGTAAGAGTTTTGTTTGGAATTCAGTCTCAAAGGGCAGGGAACAGAGAGACCTGTAGCCCTCAGGAATAATTCACATTCACATATAAAAGAGTGGGAAACAGACTCTCAACTTAGACACCAGGAACTAGGCAATCACCAAACAGCTATAATAGAACTGGAAATTCAGAAAGGCTTAATGGCCTTCTAAAGTGGAACATTTGGCAAAACCTGTCCAAGAGCTTTAGGAGGGCTGTTGGGGCCCTTACCATTTTTTTTCCCCCAAAGAATCCATTTTGTCTATAGCCTGAATTTCACAGCAGTGATCAACTATTGTAAACCTGAGTAATAGCATCCTTGTCAGTATTGCTTGTAAAAATAACTGGGGAATAGCAGTAGGCCTGCTGAGAGCACCCTAGGGGGCTGCAATGCAAAGCTTCCTGCACTTGTAAGATAATAGGATGAAATTCCCCTTGGCCACCTGTTGTGCAGTAGAAGGTCCCTTAAGGGATAAAATCCCACAACAACACTCCTTTACCAGCCTTGACTTTCCTTCTCCACACCTTGCCTTTTGGCTTCGCTTACTTTATTTTTTTAGAAATAAAATGCAAATACCTTAAATAGTCTTACAATAATTAATGTGCTTCTATTTTTAAATGAACATCTGCAATTGCAGGAAGTATTTTTTTTTTTTTTTTTTTAGTTCCAGCATCTTCTCCTCTGGTACTTGTCACTTCCCTTCAAGTCTCTTGTCACAGAGGTGCCTGCATGACTGACATGATAAAGGGAAAGAACGTTTTAGAAGGGAAGAAAGAAGAGGAAATGTAAATCTCCTCTAACATCAACACACTTCACCATGCCTGCAGACTTCATAAATCAGGCTTGGTAATGAGGGTTGAAGGCGTATGTGCTTATGTGAGAAGAAAGTGGTGAAGTTCCTGTCTGAGAACAGAAAGGTTCTGATCGTGAACTGAAAACTCCCAAGTTCATCAGAAACTAATTTTAAGTTTGGGTAGAGATGGGGGTGCGAAGATCATCTCTCTCTCTCTCTCTCTCTTTCTCTCTCTCTCTGTATTTGGTGTGTTTTCAGTGCTCTAAAGTGTTTAATGTTACTATTTATAAAATTATTCTGAAAGTAATCAAGTTCAGAGATAAATACAAACTATTGTATGGCCCTTGGGGTGTCATTCTTAACAAATCACTAGCAAGTAATAAAAATACCTTGTACTGATACACACATCTTTAGATATTAAAGTTGAATATGCCTTCGCATTTGTTCCTAGTTAGAAACATGATCCTCTAGGAATATCTGGGAAAATTATGAACATTGGTTTCCTAAAGGTTATTTCATTTTACATTACATAATTGCCTCACTAGTCTGTCTTTCCACCATCTGAAAACCAAATGTCTAATATTTTTCTACAAGTGTTCTGGGCTAGGTTTAGTTGCAAATGCATTTCATAATCTTGCACTGGAGGAGTTTCTTTGTACTTGAAGCTAAAGAAATTGAACCAGGGAGTTGTTAAGAACTTTCTAAAGTATAGTAAATTAATGCTTTGCTCTCTGCTCCTGGGGAGTTACATTTAGATCTTGATTGGCTAGTGGTCAGGAGTGCAGAACATTTTTTCCAGGCTTAGTTTAATATATACTGGTTGGTTTAGTCCTAGGCAATTAGTTTGTAACGGCAAACTTTTTTTTTGACTGACTGCAAATATAGCAATAGAAAAGCAAAGGTGTTACAGGTCCTAATGAATGGGCTCTCCCAGTAAAGATAGAAGAACACATAGGGTGGATTTTTATACTGTGCTTGTACTTTGTATTTATAGCACATTTTTCATTCCAACATCTCAAAACAATTTTAAACATACTTATTATTAGTTGAAGGAAGAGGTTATTCCCCTGCCAAAGACATTAGGATGCTGACTCACTAGATTTCTAACTAACCCAAGGTCACTTACTACATTGGTGTAAAGGTCAGGGACATGGAATTATAATCTCTGCACATCCTGACCCTAGTACTTTGTCAATGAGAACTAGGAAGAGACTGAAGTGGAAATCAGATCTGGAATCTCTCCTGGATGGGCATAGAGACTTTGAGTGAGCAAGGGGTGAAAGGGAGCATCTGGGGTCATTTCTTTTTCTTTCTTTTTCTTTTTAAACCATATAATCTATTGATATATCTACTAGAATCAAAATATTTGCTATGTAAAAAACATGCTTCCATAAACTCTAAATTTAATTGTATTATCAAATGTCTTTGAGCTGGAGTGCTCTTTCTGGCTATTAGCCCTACTAGAGAGTTTCGATTTGAGATTGAAGTGTTATGCCTATGCACAACACCAAGTGCATAATAGGGATGCAATGCAAATTTTTTTGAGAAAATGACATAGGAAATTGAATAAATTAATAGTGTAGACTTCTCCATAACATCTCATTTATATCAGCTTCTACTATGTAACAATATTTCAGAATACATAAATACAAAAAAAAACCCCAAAATATCAAATATCTTTGACCTGGTATTATATTACTTCTTTTTCTAACATGTGAAATAATTCTGAGTTACATCAGTCTAAGTGTTTCTCTTCTGATGAATGTATGTTGTTGAAGGTGTGTTGAACTTCTAATAAGGCTGGAAGCAGTATGTCTTGTTTTCATGATGTCTAGAATAACTTGCAAATCATAATGACACAGACTGTCGTCTTATTTTTTTAGCTCTGAAACTTGCAAAGGTGCCTAGAGGCTAATAAATGATGGGTGAATCTCATAAATGTAATAAATACATAATAACTAACTAAATAATAAATATATAGCTTTGCTATTGACTTTCATGAGAGATACATGTGTATAGGAAGGAGAGATACAGGTTGACAGTTTTTTAAAGTGCTTTACAAAAGGATCCATTTAAATATAATATATTGCTATTATTCTAGAGGCAAATACTTCCCTATAAGTAAAGGGCCTGTCAGCATCTCTATTGGAAGCTTTCATTTTAAGGGTGTGTAACTCAACCCTAAATTGTGCTGTCAGCTGAAATGTGGTATATAAAGTTTCACTGTCATTGCCATTTTTTTTTTCAACATTTGGAATCACAAAACTTCAAATATTTTTTTTGCACATGTGGACATTAATCTAAAGCAGAAGTCAGTAATTGCCAACGCTATCAAATTTTATTCCATCTGAATAAGATGGTATTTCCTAAGAAATCAAGGCTGCCAACACTAAGGAGCATACGTAAATATATTTTTGTGATTCTACTTTATGTCAGTGTTTTGGTCAAATATAATATGTAGGTGGATGCTGTAATACTGGCTTCCAAGTCATTTGGAGGAAAATAATTATGCCTAGGGCACTGGAAAAATTTCAATTTTGAACTCGAGATGTGAAAGTATTAACAATCACGCCTACTGAGATGAACTATCTACCGGTGACATTTAAAACTAGCCTATTCATTTCTATTCTTTATGAGCTAGATGTCTATTTCAGGAATTTATGGCAAACATCTGATCCAAAAGTAGTTATGTTCTTGACAACAAAAAGTGATAAAGAAGCTGTAGAGAGCAATGAAAATTGATGGGGATAGAGAGTGATAAACAGCAAAAGAGACCCATTAAGGGCCAAATGATTGGTAGAGCCTGAGGAGAAGGGAATGCGAGTAAATTGGAGTACGGGTTGAACATTTCACAGGTGTATTCGGCCAGCTCCAACCCACCACTATCTCTGCTTTGTTCTGGATAGAAATCTGAAGGTAACTTATTAAAGCGTGAGCCTGACGTCACTCTGAAGTTATTATAAGAGGGAAAGCACTTGACTTATGCTGTAGGGAACTTAGCATGATAAAGTCCTCAAGTTTCAAGTTAAGTTCACAGATAATTTTTTTTTTTTTATTCAGGATTGAGCAAGATAAAGATGAATAAAAGTGTGAAGTGTGAGTTTCCTGGGGTGTGTGGCTTCTAATGAGTTCTGACTTTCAAAAGCACACTGTAATCTTCTCTTCAGATACTGGGGACTCATCTTTGGTCAGTTTTTGTTTTCAGCAAAAGACTCAAACACAATACTTCAGTGTCTTAGAAATTACATTTAAGATCGTGCTCTCCCTTCCTCTCGGCAAACAAAAACAAAGACAATACTATTTGCTTGGCTCATTCTTATCACCACGATGTAGGTATAAGCTGAGTGGAGAGACTTCAGAAGCCAGTAGAGGGGGTGGCAACTATCACCCTGGGTGTTCGGGGTATATTAATCCACTTAATTATCTGTATAACATCTATCAGCAGAACAAACCCCTTTCCACCTATGTAGATGAGGAAGCTTAAACTTGAAAAGATCAAAGTTGCCTGCCAGGTTGACATAACTTAGTACATTACTAGAGATAGGTCTTTCTGGCTTCGATGTCCATTTTCTTTCTTTTTTTTTTTGTTTTTGTTTTTTTGTTTTGTTTTGTTTTACTAGTCTGTATTCTTTAGAGCAGTTTAGGTTCACAGCAAAACATTTTCTTTCTATGAAAGCAAATGATATACCATGTTATATAGAAAGTGTCGACTTGATATATTATTTTGGGGATTATCAATCTTCTGGAAAAACTCAAAGATGTTGATTTTTATTCCAGAAGTTCTTTATTAACATCCACTAACAAATCTATAGCATTTAAATGGCTTTAAAGCATTTTCTAATTTGTGACATTTTTGTTGGCTTCTACATGGGAATGTTAACTGCTGCAGGGCACAAACCTTATCTTCCACTCCTCAACTCCTGGCACACTGCTGGGCCCGAAATAGGTTCTCAAAGAAGTTTCTGAATAGATTTCTATATCATATGATAGTCTACATGAAGAAATGGATGTTTACGTAGCTTCTTTTTTATCTACAACAAAGTATCAGCTCTCTCCATTTTATTTTACTACAGGATGCTGAAGACGCCTGCAATTTGTGTTGAAACTTGTCTTTGAATCAACTTGCCTGTCACAGCAGAATGCTAATATCGGCTTCTCTAGTGCACTGGCTTCTGGATTTAGCTTGGTTACACATACAAACTCCTTCCCTCAGCCGAAGTGTTAAGAACAAAGAAGGGAGTGTCAAGGGACACAGCAGCCTTTGCCTCAGGATGAAAGTGGCTTTTGGCAGATGCAGAGTTACAAGTGGTTCCTGGACTATGAAGTACCTGCACTAGCCCTCAACAAATCATCTGTTCAGTGGGGAGTCATAGAAATAGGAATGGAGATCAGTGTGGAGCCAGAAAAATATGAATGACAAACATACGATTTAGGTTTAGATCAGGGATTACCAGTTTAGTTTTTCCACCAGGCCCTTGGCTCCCCATTAACCTCTTGTCCGAGCGGGTCTCCCATCGTACCTTCTCTCTTACGGGTGTCTACCAGAGGTGATGCATTTCCTCCTCAGACCCACTCAGAGGAGCCTGAGTTTAATTATCATCAATTGCATTGGCATATTACTAATTTTGAAGACATACTAGGAATCCGAATGTTAACCAGTGGGAAAATTTTCTCAGGTTCAAGGCATGTTAAAAATACTGTTTACCTAAGTGCTATTTATTAAAGGAAGAAAATTGTAATCATAATTGGTAGCTAAATTCTCATTTTACAAGGTTGCTTATATGTCCTTTGTCCTTTTCCTTTTTCCCCAACATCAGATAGCAAAATAATGTAAATATACATCCTGTAAAATGTATACACTTAATCCAAAAATGAGATTGCTTGAATTGGCGTAGTATCTTTTAGCATTCTATGCTCAAGTCATTTTTAGAATGTTTCTAGTGTTTTATATTTTATGTATTTTAATTCATGATTGCTCCTGAGTGTGGGTGAATACAAACCCTCCTCTGTGGTCCCCCAATTAACCAGATCCCTGTAGTCCTACAGTCTAGCAGTAGCCAGAATTGGTCTGGTGAAAGGGACCGTCAGGGACATTCTGCTGAGACCTGACACTTTAATGTTAGGCAGAAATGGAAAAGGAAGAAAAGGGGCAGAATGTGAGATGCGTGGTTCTTTGCTTCCCTACTTTATTCTTTCATGTTATTCTACTGGCAGAAGCAACTATAGAAAGTAAAAGCAATGGTATGAAATTTTATTTTATAATATGTTAAAGAAGACAAGTGCCTTCTGGGCTCAAAGTGAATGTAATATACACTAAGTTTCAGCTGGGAGCAATTTTTTTCCCCCACGTAGACAGTTATAATAAGTCTGTTCTGGAGGCTTATGGGTTTTATAATGGAAATGCTGAACCAAACTTAACAGAGGCATCATGTGAAAGTGTGGATATAATAACAGCTCAGAAACCTCCAGAACAAGAGGATGATGAGATCCTCAGTGAGTAGGAGGGAAAGACTGAGATGTACACTAAAAAAAAAAAAAAAAAAAAAAAAAAAAAAGCCAAAAAAAGAACAAATATGTGTTTTCAGTATTGCAGGCCAACATTTTGAATTATTTGGGGGAGATGATTTGGGTGACTGTCTTTACAATGGAGTTAAATTGGTTTCTTATTTTAGTCACTGCATTGGTTCAGCTTCACTCTGTTCCATTCTAAAAATGCATCAGCATATCAGTCAGCTGCAGGGCACTTGACTCAGCGTGCGTGCGTGCTTGCTATGAGATTAGGGTAAGTGGATGGAAACTTGAGAGAACAGATTTTGAAAGTTTACTATGATAGGTAGTCTGAAAAGCTAAGCAAGACAAACCAGAGCAAGCTCCAGTGGGGGTAAATCTCTACCACCCTTCACAACATTATCCATAGTTTAAATTAATCCATTTGGCCTTGGATCTGTTTGGGTATATTGCACTTTGAATGTTTATCCAGAGCTATCTTAAACACTTAAATTTTATTGTTGGATTTCCTGCTTATTAAACCATCAAATAAAATAATGGTGCCTTAGCTGTGAAGACAATTAAAACCAATATAATGAAGCTGAAAAGTATCAGAATCATCTTCCTTCTTATTAACTTGCACAACTGCACATGTGTGTCAGCAATCACAGATTAAAGAAGCAATTAGTCTGAACAGGGAAAACGTGAAGCTGATACTTAATCTACCAACAGACTGTGAGCTTGAGAGCCTCCGTTTTTGGTACGGTTGCAAACAGAATTGCAAAAATCTGTTCTATCAGAGCCCATCATTCTAATCAAATTGAAAAGGCCAATACTGGTAAATTGCCTCCCTATGTCATAAATCCACATTTTTAGAGATTTATGGACCCTAGAGCTAACTGACATGATGATTTATATCATCCGTGATTAAAAGCTGAATGACTTTATTTGTCTTGATGTTGTTTCCAAGGAATTAGACTCCTAAAACAATAAAATGTCAAGGAGTAGCATTTAGTGCTTCTCTTCATAGATGACTTCTGTAGTGCTTGGGGACATGTTTAGGAACAAGTGGAACTAAGGTCAAAGGTAAGTGTGGAATGTCAATTGTATTTACTGAAAAAAAAAATTGTGGAATTATCTAATGTACACAAATAGAAGAGAAAGATGAAAGCAATTTTCAGACCAAATCCTACTATCTTTCTTCTGCTTCAATCTCTGGTTTCCCTTCTGATCGACTGACTCCTCATGTCACCTCTCATCTCCTACACACACAGACACACACACACATACACTTAATGAACATCTTGGGACTAGAAGTAAATAATATCAGATTCTCCAGATACTTTCTCAGTCCACATACTCATTTGCAATTAATGGTTTCAAAACATCTTAAATTTTTGAAGGCGATTCTAGTAGATCAAGTGAACATCAGAATGAGCAGTTACTTGTGCTGATGAAACTAAGGATTTAAGTTTCCCTTCAGTTAAAATGAAGGAATGCACCAGTATCTCTTAAGTATCCCTTCTACTGACCGGTCATCAGATCCAGGGCAGAAACCATTGGCTTATTTTAGTAAAATACCACTCCTCCATTCACCTAGAGTAGCTTTTCAAATATTTTTGGTGGAATCTTTTCTTCAAATAATATATTTTCAAACTGAATAGCATTAAAAATAGATATGAAAGAATATATTGGAAACAGCTAAGAGATTATGAGAAAGAAAAATATAAAAGGCATGCTGTATAGGTGATGAAAATATACTCTAAAGACATAGTATCAAAAATAATATGTTGTCATTGGAATGGAAAAAAATAAGTCATGAATTGGAATAGAAAACACAGAAATATAAGCTATCATAAAGGTAATTTTTTTTCATTTGGAAAATAATAATTTTAATCAATAGTTCAAGAATAATTCGTAATCTTCCAGAAAGAAAATAAATCTGAATTTTACTTTGATAAAAAAAAGCAATAGATGAATTATATATTTAAATTTAAACATTTAAAGATTATATAAATCTATATATAATCTAGGAACTTGGAAGGCTTATATGATACAGACAAAAATGCTCTGCTGGGCAAAGCAAAAACAAAAAAAATCCTATAGACATATTTATATAAATGTTTAGACACTTTTCTATGACAAAATATAAAGTCCATAATAAATGATTGAGGGGAAAATTCATAATATACATAAGGCAACAACATTAGAATAAAATGAGCTTTTACAAATTGATAAGAAAATGGCAAGAAAAAATAGAAAGATGAACAAAATACATCACGAATAGGTAGTTTACAAAAGAGTAAATCCAGAGAACAAATGAACATATTGACAGAGGCCCAGGCTCCCTGGGAGTCCTGACAGCTTAAAAAAAAAAAAAATTACATATACTTTGTGCTTATAGGTTGAATCAAATTATAAGAAGAGATAATACTCTTTGTAAATCATAGGATAAAAGGTAGGCTCATACTTTGCAAGTAGAAATGTTATTTATTATAATCTTATAAACAAATCTGGCAACAGATATTAATAAGAAAATTCACATACCCTTCATCTCAGCATTGTCTCAGCTCGGAATCTATTCTATAGAAAAATAAGCCATTATTTTTGGGATATGTGAAAACTGAAAATGAAGTTTTCATTCTCCAACAAAAGGAGAATGAGTGAATAACTTATATAAATTCATAATAGGGAATAATGTAATTAGGGAAATGTAAAATTTTTTTCTGGCACAGTTGACTTGGGAGTGATTTTTAAGATGTAATATTAAATGATAAAAGCCCAAGCCAGATAATCATATGAATGATCATAAGGTTATCACTTTTAGTAAAACAATAACAAGAAACTCTTATTATGTGTCATCAGTTGTGGAAGGATGTACACCAGGTTGTCAATAGAGGGGAAGAGAGGAGAAAAGCTGAGGTATAAAAGAAAAGGGAAGGAATCAATGATAAAAACTGTATGTTTGCTATGATCTTGATTTTGGAAATGGTCCTAACATTTTGCTGGTGGTTATTTCAAAGTGGTGAAATTTCAGGAGATTGATATCTCACAGTTATAGCTGAGAACCTAAAGATGAGAAAAGGATAAGCCAGGTACCAATAAATAGAACAGAGCAGGACCATCCTGCAGTCCTTGACAATGTTAGGTGATCACTCACTTCTAAGCTATGTAAAAGAAGATTTGAATAGTGGAGAAAGGGATTTTTTTTAATCAGATTACTGAGGCCTTGCCCCTCCTTTCAAGTTAGAGGATACGTTTTCTCCAAACTCCTCAAGTAAGTGTGTGTGTTTCAGAAAACCATCAGAAAACTGGGCATGTATTCCAGAATATAAGGGGCAAAGGGACTCATAAAATATGTGAAAATGAGAATCTTGTTGGAACAATCTCTGGCAGGAAAGGCTGAAGTTTTAAATTGAATAACATGCTGAAATTTTGTTTATAGGCAGCACTATAGAATTTTTAATTCTCTGCATATTGAGATCACTTGTTAGTTCATGAAGATGACCTGGAGAGTTCTAGGATATGCCTGAAATCTCGTTCAGAAATAGGGGGAAACAAGTCAAGAGGAGAGATTTAAAGAACTAGAAAGAGTAACACTACTTTCTGTTTGCACTCAACTGAATGTCTCCCAATGAATTAACTACAGATATGCTTTTATACATGATTAAAGAGTTTTTAAATGATCATGTATTTTTATATAATCAGATACAAAATCCAAAGCTACTTTCTTTGTGAAAAGAAAGATAACTACATTCAGAAATTCAAAATACAGGGGTGCTTGGCTGGCTCAGTCAGTAGAGCATGCAACTCTTTTTCACAGAGTCATGAGTCCAAGATTCACATTGGGAGTAGAGCCTACTTAAAAAAAAAAAAAAGAAATTTCAAAATACAAAACAAAACATATAACATTGGAATGCTCTGACTCCAGATCTCATGCATGGGCTCTCTCCCTCCTCACTCACGTCCCCTCATTACCTACCATCACCACCCACCCCCATCTAAACAATTAGATCCTTCCACAAAACTCAAGGGATCTGTGGTCTACAGTTTAAACACCAAGCATCTGGATTATGCACAATAGGTGGTTTTTAGCTTGAAGCAAACAAACAAAACCATGTACACAAAAATGTTTCTTGAGTGCCTACTCTGTGTCTCTCACTTTACACATATTCTCTATACTCTTCTTACTAACCCTTTGATGAATTCCAGTTTTATCTTTGAGAAGCTGAAACTTGAAAAGGGTCAGTAATGGACTCAAAATCATATGGTAGCAGCATTGGGAGTTGAATCCAGGTTTGTCCAATTTTTGAAGTTGCTGCTCCTTAGGTCATAATAGCATATGACTTTCAGGGGGTAACACTCAGTTACTAAAGTCCACAAGACAATAGCCAAGACCTTAGTGCCTTTGGCCATAAGGCAAAACATAAAGATTCCTGAAAGAAGACAGCGCCGCACGTTAACATCTTCCTCTGCACTTTCATATATCTCTTGCATTTAAGAGCTTAACTAACACAAAGACCTTAGTGATCTGAGGAAGCACTGAAATGCTCTGTTGAGGTCTGGGAGATGAAGAGACTTTGGCTCATTGGCTATATATCTAGGACTCATTCCTTATATATGGGTATAATTGGTAGTCTCTTTCCCAAAACTATTGAAAGAATAGGCCAAAGAGGAAGCAATCCAATTCTGAACAATGCAAATGAATACTTAAACTGAAAGATTGGTAATAATAATTTATTCATGTATTCATTCACCCTGTCAATGAGTATGAACTACCAGGCACTACTCCAGAAACAGATACTATAGCGAAAAACAAAATCAACAAAGTCTGTGTCCTCCCAGATCTTACAACATAGTAAAAATGAGATCGATCAACAAATAAGGTAATATAATCTCAGATAATACAATCTTTAAAGAAATACAGAGCAGGGAAAATATCTAGAGCAGGATGGGCAGGTGCTGTGTTTAGATAGTGTCATCTAACCTCACATTCAAAGTCCGAATGAAGCAAGGGAGTAACTATCATTGCATTATGGGGAAAAGTGTGTTCTAAACAGAAGAAAGAGCAAGTACAAATGCCTTAGGCAGAAGCATACTTGCTACTGTACAGGAGCATCATGTGGTCCAGATAATGGAGAAATAGATGAATTAGTGTAAGAGTGATAGGGAAGGAAGTCAAAGAGGTAGGCTAGGTAGATATTGTATTATGATGATATGATGTTTTGGTCCATCTTGCTCTCGAAAGTATCATTTACTCATTCTCAGGATAAGAGAGTAGCTTCCCATGGCACCTCTACCCCAAAATTTCTCTCATTTATCCTCTCTTGCTATAATCCTTGATTATAGACCTTTGATGATAAATATCTATAAGAATATGCTCCGGAAAGATGAAGATTTGAGAGGACAAAAAAGTCCTTGTCCCAATTGGGACAGGAATGAAGTGGGGCCACAGCAAGAGCATAAGTGGCGGGGGGGTGGGGTGGGGGGCATAATGGTGATTCACAGCAAAACTCCTCTATGAACTGCAGAATGAAAAAAGTTTCTTGACAGGAAATCACACTTTGGTTAAAACTTAGTAAGTAAAGCAGGATGATCTCGTATGGCCAGACCATTGGAAGGCAATAACTAAAGGTTTTTTTTTTTTCAAACTCTCAAGAGATTAGTTTGTAATGGCAGAAGGTTCAAGAGGAAAAGATTGTCTCAGGGATGAAATCTCTAGGATTCTGTATAGTTTTACCCTTAGGGAAAAGTGAAAGGACCTAAAGCAGAGCTTTTTATTTCATTCTGAGACAGCTCAGGAAACCAGAGATCTGAATGACAACGTATCCCTCAAATACTTGCATACACGTATGAGGAGTGAGCTCTGTTAAAGTCATCCTAAGATTCTTAGTTCATGGCAACGTATAAATTATGCACTTACTGTTTTATATCAGTTGTATACTTGTAATTTCCAATAGCTGGTCCTAGAAATTTTTCCTACCTGTAGTGTGAAGCAGGGAAAATTGTTTTACTCTGATATTATTGCGATCCGATTTGATAGAAGAAGTTGTAAATGATTTTTATAAAACATAAAAATCCTAGCTGCTGAAAGGTTGGGGGGGGGGCTATTTTTTTTCACTCTGCCATTTTAGTAGCTTATATATCTCATGAAAATGGATAATTCCTATTGCTTTATGGATTAGATACTATACACACACACACACATTTCCATGTATATATTTGAAAAATAAATATTTAGCAATAGTTTGTTAGTGGCTTAATTTTTTATTACATTTTATTAAGATTTTACTTTTTTAGGGCAGTTTTAGATTCACAGCACAATTGATTGTAAGGTACAGTGATTTCTAATAGGCTCCCTGAACCTACACATGCAGAGCTTCCCCCACTATCTACATCCCCCACCAGGGTGGTACATTTGTTATAATTGATGAACCTGCACTGACACATCCTAATTACCCAAAGTCCATAGTTTACATTAGGGTTCACTTTTAGTGCTGGGCATTCTATGGGCTTGGGCAAATGTATAATTACATGTATCTATCCTTATGGAACCATACAGAGTATTTTCACTGCCTTAAAAATCCTCTATTCTCCACCTGTTCCTCCTTCCCACCCTCCTATCCCCACTCCCAGGCCCCAGCAACTGCTACTCTTTTTATTGCTCCCTGATTTTGTCTTTTCTTGAATGTCATACAGTTAGAACTATATGCAGTATGTAGCCTTTTCAGACTGGCTATTTTCACTTTAGTATGATGCATTTAAGTTTCCCCCATGTGTTTTCATGGCTTGATAGCTCTTTTTTTGGTTTTAGATAATATTCCATTGTCTAGATGTACCACAGTTTATTTATCCATTTACTTACTGACGAACATCTTGGTGGCTTCCAAGTTTCAGCAACCATGAGTAAAGCTGCTATAAACATCTATGTGCAAGTTTTTGTGTGAACATGAGTCTTTAATTGTTTTGAGCAAATATCAAGAGGCACTACTGGTGGGATTGTATGGGAAGAATATGTGTAGTTTTGCAAGAAACTGCTACATTATTTTATTAAATAGCTATACCTTTTTGCATTCTCACCATCAATGAATGAGAGTTCCTATTGCCCCCATCCTTGTCAGCATCTGGTGTTGTTAGTATCCTAGAGTTAGGCCTTTCAAATAGGTGCATAACTCAATTAAAAAAAATACTGGCCTATGAAATCCCAAAGGATAGGAATTCCTATTTAAAAAAAATTTTTTTTAAATCAAAGTTCTCTGTATTTCTTTGTGTCATGGGTGTTTGTCTTTTACTTTATATTTTTATTTTATTTTATTTTTAAAATAGGAGCCCCATACAGGCCTTGAATTCATGACCCCTAAGATCAAGACCTGAGCTAAGATCAAAAGTAATATTTATATGAGGAACTAATATTTATATGAGGAACTTGAAGAGATCAACATTTTTAGAGTTAAGAACCACTATTTGTTTAGGTCTGAGTCTGAGACCTAATTAGTCACTGGCCCAGGTGCAACTCTTTATATCTGGTTTTGCCTTTCTGAACCTCAGTTTTCTTATCACCAGAAAAAGAGAGGGTTGCCTAATAATTTCAAAAGACCACTTAATTGCCAATATTCAATAATATTTAGCTAATGCAGTCAATATGGCTCATTTCTCTTTATCCACAGCATTTAGTCTAAGTATTAATATGTTAAAATGGTAAGTGGTTTAATGTTTTCTCTATTGGACTTTAGAATATGCTACATGTGTTCTATGGATAGCAGATTTATATTTACATATTTTGAGAGTCTATATGAAAATGCCTTAGGAGCACCTGGGTGACCCTGATTGGGTGTCTACCTTTGGCTCAGGTCATGATCTCAGGGTCCTGGGATTGAGTCCCACATCAGGTTCCCTGCACAGAGCCTGCTTCTACCTCTGCCTATATCTCTGCCTCTCTCTGTGTGTCTCTCATGAAAAGAAAGAAAGAAGAAAGAAAGAGAGAGAGAGAGAAAGAAAGACAAAAGAAAGGAAAATGACTTAGCATTCCTTAAAACATCTAAGTAATATTCCCAGTAGACAGGTCAGTCTAGCACTGGAAAGTCTGAATGAAATTGACAGTAGTTTGAATGGTACTGTTTTATTTGTCCTTTGGTTCCAAAAGGCTCAAATTCTTTAAAAAATGGCAATGACTCCAAGTTCAAAGCACCAGATTCTAATAGGAATTGATTGAGTACAAGTCTATGAAGTAGGTTTCAGATGAGCAGGTGAGGTACAGACTAATTAAATGACTTGCCAAAGTGTACACCAATTTTAATGAAAATAGGCAATATGTGAACCTAGGATGGAATGTATTTCTTAAAGAGTATCCTAAACTCTATTGCTAAGTGGCTGTTAGCATTTAGAATAGTGCCCATGATATAGGAAGTGCCCAATAATGTTACTATCTGCTAAGGGAGATATAAATGGCACTCGTTGGCAAGTTGCTTAATTTTTCTAAGCTTTATTTTTATTTATCAGTCAGATGCCTGGCAGAAAACAGATGGCATGCACAAACGGAATAATTAAAAGGAATTCAACAAAGGTCCTCACTATAAAGTTGTAGGAATGGTTACGGGAAATATAAAAGGGATGAAGATTCACCTTTGGGCTAACAGGGGTTGCAGTATCTGAAGGACTAGGGAAAGGAGTAGTCATTGGGACCCACAAAGAACTGTGGCTGTGGCTGTGGCTGCCATGCCCGGCAGATGCTATGGCTTTCCATTGAGCAACACACAGTCACTGACAATCTACTAGACCAAAGTCATGGAGCTAGAGAAAATAACACAGAACTCCCTTTTCCCACCCTTCAATCTCCTACTTCCCTCTCCGCTGGCCAGGCCCAAGGAGAAGCCAGGGGACAAAGGTACCTGGATGAAACAATCTATGGAATTTAGCCTCCTAGGAGCCCAGAACAGAGTGGACAATGGTAGAAAGATCTGGTGGGGCAGAGAATATCTAGCACATTCACCTTCTGTAAGATGCATTCATTAACCAGTATTTTTGTATGCCTACCCAACACTGCTAAGTTCTGGAGGGTATTTCAAATGTAAACAGCAATGTCTGTGTCCTCGAGGAGCTTAATTGTTAGAACTCAATATGACACCAATGTAGAGTTAAAATGTTAAAGTGCAGGCTTTGGAGTTTCAATGTAAATTTGGAAAAGTAACAAAACTCCCTCATCTTGAAAAATGAGAACAGAAATGGCACCTTCGTCATTGGCCTATGTTGAGGATAAGATACACTGATTCACATAAAGCATTTAGAGCAGCGCTTGATGTATTGTAAGACTTAATAATGTGAGCTATTATCATCTGCCAAGTGTGATATAGAAGGTATGAGCAAAGCCTTAGAACTATTTCCAGAGGAGAGTATATGCCCCTGGAGGGGCTGGATGAGACATCTTTAAGGTCTATTCTGGGTTCTGAGATTTCATGGCAGGTCCTCAAGGTCACACCACAGGTAGAGGCGGTGTCAGAAATACTGCCAATTTCCATTGTGCATTAATCACTTGACCAGTCTTCTTCCCTTCTCCGGGTCTATAGACTGCATAAAGAAACCCCACTCAGGATGGTCATAAATGAAATACTGCGTCAGCTATTTAAATGTTCTAAGAAGTATATATTAAGGATGATGGTATTGATGATCTAAAATACTTACTGGCACTCGAACCCAAGGCAGCAAGGCATTTTATAAATCAGCCAACATCCCTTATGTCCTGGATCTAAATTTTGGGTTGTTGAGCTATATATCACAGATGTCTTTTTTGTAGTCTATGCTTTCCTCTTTGGAAAGCAACTTATTATTTTTATCAATATTAATGTAATTGCCAATATTTTTTTTAGATGAAGTATATGTATCTATATCTGGCTTGGATAAATTTCTTTTGGATCAATGAGAAGCATGCTACTGGCTTTTTCATTTTCTTTGCAAAATGTTTAAATGTTTTCTGCTATGGTTTTGGTTTTTATTTTTTTAACAAGTAGCTAAGTAACTTTAGTTTTAATTTGATTCTGCACTTTGATGAAGAGTAATATCTAATCAATACAATAACAGGAATTGTCCTTTTGCAAGAGAGAAGTAAACTTCTGACTAAAATGGCAAAGAAGCACCTGCCACCGTAGCCCTCCTACAGAAACTGAAATTGTTTGAAGGCTTATTTTCTCCCATGGTTTGGTCATGACCAGCTGCAATAAGAAAGCATAGGTCATATCTCTTTCCCATCCCATGGTTTGCTTTACTAAGTAACAGTGATGGTCTATTAAAATATTTAAGGCTGGAAGGAAGTTCAGAAAAATTCTAAAGGAAAATCTTGCCTTTCATAAATACGAATATGTGGAGATTTAACTTAGTAACTTAGTTTGGCTGGCTTTTAAAAATTTTCTCTGTTGCCAAGGGAGCTTAATGGTAGGTATAGAAATGAGCTTAAAGCAAGTTCTTAGAACAAGCTTTTGCCCAACCGCAGTCGCAGTGTTTGAGAGCGGCAACCCTGTCCATATGGAAGAGAAAAGCTAGAACTGAAAATTACATCATCCCTTCCATATCAGACAAGTTAATTAGTTGGTCCATAATCACAGACTCTGCTCCAAATGAAAAGAACAGCTTTTCTCCTTTTGAACGGAAAGGCACAGAAGGTACAATACCTGCATAATTCATTAACAGTAAGGATGTTTTGAAGGAAGAAATTCTGAATTTAGATTATCCTGAACTTCATCTTGTAATAACCAAGCTTGTGGTGAGACTTTTACAGTTTCCCAAAACAAGCTCAAAATGCGAGAATTTCCTTTTGTGCTTATCAGAAACAATCTAAAGCATTTGGAAGATTTTGAGAGTTTTTGTTTGTTTGTTCATTTAATTTTTAAGATCTCAGAGCACTGCATAGCGTACTGAAGCAACTATGGAAGCTTGAAGTTGAAGAACCAGGAGAAAATGTCAGATCCAAAGTAAGTCCCAAAATAACTTGAAAAATGGGAATTTCTGGATCTAAGCTCCTGGACTTTGTATATATATTAATTCCAAGGCTTTATGTATATATATATATATATATTCACATCTAGGCTCCAGAAGATTCCATTACCAGAACAAGAGGGGCTTGAAGATTATTGAAGCATACCCTGTGGTACCTGGAAAGGTGATTCTGGTTGATGAGATTGTCAGGAAGCTGGGTGACTGACAGACAAAAAGGAGGAGCCAGTGCTTTGGTGTTTAGAAATAAGCCTGATCAGCCATTTTTCTAAATCTGGGTGAGATTGACTGAATTTTTCTTTCCTCTCTCCCATTTCCAAATAAGAGAGGCAGAAAAATCAGAAATATGGCATTTGGTTCCCAAAGACAGTGAATTAGCATAGTCTGCTATTACCTCCCCCAAAACTCCCAGAGAAACTATAGAAGCAGAGAGAAGCCTGAATCTGGAAAAGATGTGAAAGCTATGAGAAACCCTTGAGCTGCGGGAAGAAAATTTAGGAAAGAGGTTTTTAGTTCTCTTGAGTCTTGTTCTGTACATTACTTGGGACTGTTTTTGCCTCATCATCTGCACAGAAATGTACAGCGACAGCCTGGACCTAGCAGTGCCAAGGGCATAATATCAGGGTCTGAAAAAGTTTTGCTGCTGAGAGGCTAATGGAACAGATGTCAGCTGCCAAGATCTTACTTCCCTTCCCTCGTTCCTTTTAAGTGGTAGGGCGAGTGGGTTTTATTTTAAGGAGACTGTGCCATCTTGAAAAATGATTTGAAAGATTTGTCAAGTGGAGTGGCAGCAGACCGAAGGAAGGGACTGAGAGAGGTTCTTTGGTACATTGAAGCCCCCACTCAGTTTTATTCTTTCCCTTTTGTTTAGA
This sequence comes from Vulpes vulpes, assembly GCF_048418805.1. Classification (NCBI taxonomy): domain Eukaryota; kingdom Metazoa; phylum Chordata; class Mammalia; order Carnivora; family Canidae; genus Vulpes; species Vulpes vulpes. Next base: position 106,331,583 of record NC_132780.1, read on the forward strand.
CTCATCAGGAGTCACATAACTTAGGCCATTCCCTAATTCATATTAGTAGACAGTGTCATGAGCTCAGAAAGCAAAAATGTAGATATTGGCAAAAACAACCTATAAAAGAAAGGAGATAAACTAATATCATATGAAGCAGAATTCTTGGAACAGATGGACTAAGAATTTAAAATAAGTTTAACTGGAATGCTCAGTGATAAGGAAGGTGTTAATTAAATGTGGGAGAAGTCATAAAAAAGAACCAAGTGGAAACAGTAAATATGAAAAATATAATAGTTGAAATAAAAAACAGAAGAAATAGGATAAAGAATCCAAAGGGTTAAGCTGAAGAAAGGATTCATTTGCTGGAAGGTCAGATTGAACACTCTCAGAGGGTGACCCCCCCCCAAAAAAAAAAAGAAAGAAAATATAATAATAAACTGAAAGACTTGGAGAATAGAAATAGATAGATAGATAAATAAATAAATAAATAAATATTGAAGTACTAATATCCAGCTAATAATAATCTCAGAAGAAAGGTGGTGATGGTCGTGATGGGACAAGGGAAAGGTATATTTGAAGAAATAAAAAAATAATAATATCCCAGAGTTTAAAAAAAGACAACCGACCTCTTGTTTGAAAGAGAGCATTAAAGTAAACTTTCTGGACCTCACTTTATCCATCAATAAGATGAGGATAGTAAGATGTCTATCTTACTATCTTAAAAAAATACAATGAGGAGTAAATGAGTTAATATATGTAAAGTCTTTAAAATAGTACCTTGTTCATAATCACTCTTTTAGTATTTGTTATTATTATCAGCTAGATGTATTCTATCAAAGGCAGATAGAAAATACTTCCAGAGAGAATGGAAGCTGCCAAGGAAAGATATTTAGACTTCTATCAGCCTTCCCAATACCATAATTACATGACAGAATCAAGCGCTCTATATCCAATTAGACCTGACAATAATTCAAAGTGGAGACCCACTTTGAAAAACTCTTGGAGGATGTACTGAAATAAGATAACACCTAAAAGCACAAGGGTGCTGTAAGAGGTACTTGAAGAATGGTGGCCAAAAACAAGAGGATATTAGGATTATTTTTAAAGGTGCAGATTGAGATAAATAAATTCTAAATAACTTCAACATTGTGTTGAGGGTGGGAGACAGGGAGAGAAGACCAAAATTGTGTGAAACATACAAGATACAAATGTTGCTATATTGAGAAAATTAATAAAGGAAAAATAAAGGGAAAATCCCTAGGTGTAGATCTTAATTTAGAGAGCCAGTAAGAATTTTCATGCATTTCTGGCAGGAATGATGCAGCTATTCTGGGTAATTATTCTGGTAGTTATTGGCCAAGTTATAAGTTATACAGCCTATAAACCATGGCCTAGCAATTTTATCCCTGGGTCTGCATCAAAGAGAAATTACCACAAAAGTCCATATGGGGACAATTATAGCAATGCATTTGGGATCTCCTGGAGGTGTCCAACACTGGGTGAATAGATGAGTTAAATCAAGCAGAAAGGGACAGCAACAACCACTCTAGCAGCAGTGCTGGCCACCCTACAACCATTATACAACCAGGCCAGTGACTTTACTGAACTGTCATGTGGTGTGTAGAACCCAATCACTATTCTAGGTTCTAGGTCAAAGATGAACCTTTAGAAGTGGTGGCAGAGAAGGGGAGAGGAGGTCACCATGGACCATGAATGGGATACTGACAAGACTTGTAGGGTCAGTCTTTGCTTAAGTAGGAGCCCTCTGGTACAGTGGGGTGATGTGTTTTTGTAAACCTTGGGTATCACATACTTCTCAGTCTTACATTGCTAATTATAAGAATAAGAAAAGGGAAATTAGAGAGGAATAGACTGGTTTCATTACTAGATGGATTAAGGCAGTATGTTCAAAGTTGAATTGTTAGAAGTGCTCTTTTTTTTTTTTTTTCAAGTGAAGTGCTCTTAAATATGTATTGGAGTTTTCAAAGGGATCCAGGATAAAACAGTACCCTTGGTTCATACTCCTCTGTCATTTTCTGTACATTTTCAAACACGTGGTAAAATAGCAATTCCAAAGTCTTGCAATACTGGGGAATCAATAATTTTTTTATTGATACAAAAGCTAGTTCTCCCCTAGTATAAGACCCATAGTGTAGTGATTAATTAGCTCTGGGAATAGACCATGTGTGTTCAAAGTCTAGCTCTCCCATGTGTTATTTTAATACAATAATAATATAAAGGGTCTGGTATGTAGTAACTGTCAAATGTTTTCCTTACTTATTTCTATTTAATTATTAATCTGGTTCAAGAGGGAAATCTGCATTTCTGTGATTCATAAACCACATTTTGTGACTATGTCCAAATTAGGCAAAGTTAGTGTTGGACTGATCTGATTTTCATTGCTAAGTTTGGTTTCAATTTAAGGCCCAAATGTATTAGTCTCTTGAGGAGAAATAGGTTGGTTAAAAAGAATTCTGGATTCTGTGTTTGATGAATTCACATAGAATAGATTTGGTCTATTATCCCATGGTGAACTCTGTAATTCTTGGTTAATGAAAAACTATAACAGCCATTTATAATGTGACATAAATTTGCACCACTATATTTAAGTATGAATTTATAATGCTAGAGTATATAATTATGAAAATGATTATTGTATTTACGTTTTTAAAATATGTATTTTTAGGCAAAAGAAAGTATCTGTTGTATAATTTTCAATCACTTCAAGTTTCATGTTTAACTATACCTTTTTTGACATTTGGACTTGGCGTATCATAGTTTGTGATATGTACAGTGATGTTTATTACATGTTTGTTCTTTCCTCTAGCTTGAAAGGATATAATTAATATTGCCAATTTAGCATTACAAACAACTTAAAAATTTATAATGAGGAAAATGCTAGAAATAATAATTATATTTGTCAAAACATATGTAAACATTAATTAATAAAATTTATAATGATTTATGTACTTACACTCATTTTTAGATCATTTCAATAGTAAGTGGGAAACAAAACTGCTTTAAGAGTGAACATGTCATATATATATGAAGACATGGTGGGTGGAGCCATCTATTCTTTTCACTTAGATTTTGTTTGGTGAAAGAAAAGAAGATAAATTTAGGAAGGAAAAAAGATAAATTTAGTAAGGAAAAAAGAGAGAAGCGAGAGGGTCTGAGTTACTTTCAGTTTAGTTGATTATTTAAACACTTGAAAAAAATGTAAATATGCCTCAATATCTTCAAAGATAGGAAAGAAGGGAAGGAAAACCAACCCCAGCTTTCACTCTGTCAAGAATTATGAAGCAAAACTATAAAATACCATTTTCTGCGGGAAGTTTTCCCTGGTCCTCAGCTGGAAGTAATTTCTTCCTCTTCTGACTTCCCAGTGCCTCTCCTGAAGCACTTAGGACCTTGTATGGTCGTGATTTATGGATGCTCTCCAGGGTCTTATAATATTGCAAGATTATCAACTAATTGAGAGGAGGATTTATATTTGTTCTGCTTCAGTGTGGAAGGCTGTGGCTTGTAATAGAAAAGCGTGGCATTTAGAGTCAGCAAGAACCCAGTTTCAAGCCAAGCTCTGCTACTTCCTAACTGTCTGAACTATGCACTTGTTTTTCTGCGCTTCAATATTCTCAAATATAAGATGATGGTAATAATGCTTGGCTTATAGCTTTTGGGAGGGATTTTATGAAATAATTCTTGGACTGCTTCTGTTCCCTTGCATATCCTCAATAGATGTTAGCTGTCTTCTTCTTCCATGTCTTGGATGAGCATCCCTTTCCTCCATGTAGATGGTGTTTCAGTGGCTAAAAAGTTAGTCATTTTGTAACTGTGTCTCTCACTAGTGGAAAGGCAATGTGACTATTATATTTGACAAGACAGGTTATGGGGACATAATCATAAAACACTTCTCGTTCACCCTCCACACACTGTTCTTTTAAGTATTTTTCCTTTCCCCTGGATAAAATTTTGGAGTTCTGTGACTTTTCTATCACTTACAGACAATCAAAATTTTCTGGTCAGCAATTTACAGTTCTCATTCATTTCATGTGATAATGGAAACTTTATACTTCATTTGAGTTCCAGCTACTTCCCTTAGCTCAGCTCAGTTACGTTGGTAGGGTAGTTGTTGACTAATGGGTTGGTTGGAGAGGAGTTGGTTGGCCTCTTCTCTTTGCCACTGATTTATGCTTTTCACTCTAAAGAGGCAGGAAAGTTATAATTTGACTAATGCTGTCCTGAGTTGGTGCCAGATTTTGAGGTTACTATTGCTGTTATTCTGTTTTGTGTATCTGTTTATATGTTTCCAGATGGAAATTTATTTCTCGGGATAGTTTAATGGATTCTTCAGGGAGTCATTCCAACCTAGACCCTTCCCATTGCTGGGGATTTTCTATCTACATTCCCTTTGAGGTACTTTTTCTGGTTGAGAGGAGACTCCCATTGGTCTCAGATTGTTTGATGATCCTTTCATATTCTCATTCATTCAGATAATATTTCTTGAACCCCATTAAGCATCAGGAACTCCCCTAAGTGGACTAATTAGTGAACAAAGATTTGTGTCTTAGGAACATGTTTTAAAGGAGGCAGAATAATAAGCAATAGACCTAACAAGTAAATAACATGTTATAATGTGACATACACTATGGAAATGAGAAAAAGTAGAGCAGATGAGGGAAGGGGAATCAGGATAGTTTGGATGGAGCTAAGCCACAATTCCATTTTATTTTAAAAATTTTTTAGCAATTTTTAAAAAATTTATTCATGAGAGACACACACACACACACAGACAGAGGCGGAGACATAGGCAGAGGGAGAAGCAGGCTCCATGCAAGGAGCCTGATGTGGGACTTGATCCCGGGACTCCAGGATCATGCCCAGCTGAAGGCAGATGCTTAACCACTGAGCCACTCCGGCGTCCCTAAGCCACAATTTTAAATAGAATGATCACTCTACTTCATATTGCTGAAGTAAGTTGTTGTTGCTCTTCTCATTTCTGTATGCTCACCTCTTTGCATTGCAATTTGGGTGCCCAAGAAGTAGACTCTCTTTCCTTGTTTCTTAAATATAGGGTTAGTCATGTGAATTGCTTTGGCTAACAGGCATGAAAAAGTATAAACAAAGCAAAGGCTAGAAAATGCTTGTGCATTGGTGTTTGCCCTCTCTTGTTGCTAGGGGACCCTCTACCATCAACTGAAAAAGCCTGGTTTTGCCTGCTGGACAATGAGAGTGCAAGTGGAGATAGAGCTTTCAGCTTTCCAAACCATTTTAGCTAAGGTCCCAGCTGAAGCTGAAGGCCATCCAACTGAGATCATTCTAGACCATCCAGCTCCAGCTGAGCTGGCACAGACAAGAAGATTAGACTAGCCAACCCACATAATCATGATCAATAACAAATTGTGGTTGTCTTTAAACTACTGAAATCTGTGGTTGGGAATAGCCGGCTCAAATTTTAACAAAAGCTTGAGGAGAGTCAAGTTCATTCATGCTAGAGGTAGGTTAGCTTCTTCTGAGTACCTATATTTATGACTGAAGATGGTTAATCTTCATATTCTGTTAAGAGGAAGGAAGGTGTGAACTACCGTTTGAGTGATAAGAATGCCCGTGACCATAAGTCCCAAATGGTCACAAGGGAGGTGAGTTACACTCAGACTTGTGTGTTGGGGAAGGGGTCAGGAAATGAATCTATATGGGAGTAACACCTTAGATGTAGCTAGGAATTTAAGCAGGAGTTAGTCAACATGGTTGGGAGAAAAAGAGTGATGAATCCTTTTAAGGGAAGTAGACAGATTGGGCAAAGCACAGTGGTCTGTGGACTGTGGGACTTTGGAAGAAATACAAATTATGTAATTAGTTGGCTTATCTACAGAATTGTGTCCAGCTATTTACAGCATACTCTGAAGGGATTCATCAGCTCTGTCCCTGGTATAAAGAAGGTGAGAAATATCCAGGAACAGAAATATTGAACTTCGATGACCATAACTTATGAATAGGTTTCCTGGGGAATTAGAGACCCAGGGAAGGTCTAGGCAAAAGCACTTAGGTGTATTAGCTTACAAGCTGATGACATTGTGTTGCCATGTAGAACTAGAAGAATTTCCTTTGAACCAGCTCCTTAAGAAGAAACACAGTTTTAAAGAACATAAGAACTCTGGAGCCAGACTGAAAGAATTTGAATCCAAATCCTGCCACTTGTTTGCCGCTAGGGCAGCTTATGTAACCTTTCTGTTCCTCAAGTTTCCTTTCCTGTGAGACGGGCATAACAGGTACCTCTCCTGGTCCCCAGTAATATCCCTTACTCTTACTTCCAGAGTCTCAGTGTAACATTTCATGACCTGCTGGGGCCTTGCTTCTTGACCTGGGTGTGTATACTCCTCTTTACCTTTCTTGTATGTAGGATGTCAGGATTCACAGCATTGCATGTCTATTCTTGTTTGCATGACCCTATGGGACTATTTCCTTCCTTGTGACCTCATGATCACACTTTTAAAATTAGATAGCTATTGCTCTGATAGTCCTTTCCCTCAGCTGTTCCTGCCTTCCAGATTCAGAGCTCCAGAGTCATATTTAAGATATTGTTAAGGGTTACATTGGGTCTCCTGAAAAGACATACTCAAATCCCAACCCCAGGTGCCTCAGATGTGCCCAGATTTGGTAATAGGGTCTTTGTAGATGTAATCAAGTTAAGATGAGGTCATCCTGGGTAAGGGTGGGCCAAAAGCTCAAAAAAAGAAATGACCAGTGATCTTATAAGAGAGGGAGGCATATGGGGAGAAGGTCATGAGACGACAGAGGCAGAAATTGGAGTGATACACGTGCCAGCCACTGGCTACCAAAGATGGTTTGCTACCACCTGAAGCTGGGAAGAGGTAAGGAAAGCTTCCCCCCTAGGCCCTGCAAAGAGAGGGGCCCTGTAGAACCTCAGTTTTGGGCTTCTAGCCCCAGCACTATGACAGAATAAATTTCTGAGTTGTGGTAGTTTGTTATGTCAGTCCTTGGAAGCAAATACACCTATTTCTGAAATATGCAAAGACTCTAGAATTATAGGCTACAATACTGTGTATTAAAACTACTGAATAGAAAAACCAGCATTCTCTATCCCTCCACCGTGGCGGTTATAAAAGCCAATATCAATATTTTTATTAGGAAGAAATGGATCTCTGCAAGAAATTCAGGATTTTAAATAAAGAAATGAAGACTGTTGGAAGGGAAGAACTTTTTCTCCCCTTTAGATCTTGTAGCTACAACATCTTGCCTGCTGCCAATGTTGATATTTATCATTATCCCTTGCTTACATTTCAAAACATTTCCATCAACCTTCTTTTTACTGTATCAGAATGTTTCGTTGGACGAGAATAACAATGATAGCCATATCTTCATAGGATCCCTTTATCAACTTTGGTTTTGTTTTGTTTTCAGCAGACTTAATGAAGCAAATAAAGATTTACTATTCCCCTGGATGCCTTTTATTCTTTAGCAAAGGAATTTGAAAGTAACAGTTACTGATGAAGAATGACAGAGCATTTTGGTTAGTGCTCTGTTGTTTGTTCGGCTTATCACAAATACATTTTAAATTTAATTTCAAGTTTCCCCTTTCTTCTCTCTCTGAACCTTTGCTTGAAATGCTTCTCCCGGCCAGAATGCTTTCCCCAGTTGGACAACCACACCATTGCATCTGAGACCAAATTAGCCTCCGAGATGGGCTGCCTGGTTCTTACGCTGCCAGCACCACCGCGGCCTGCAGGCCACTTGCCAGTTCGTAGCAGTGTCCAGGGAGATATCAGCTTCCTAACTGATTTCCTCCCTCTTTCTGATCTAATTATTTGGAGACCTTCAAGCTTTCCAGAAATATCTGCAATTAGTCAGATGGTGTCTAGGGCTTTGTTTAAAATTACAATAGAAAATTTATCAAGACCATTTGGTCTAATCTCTCTCATCATCTTCCCACTGGATTTTTTCCTCATGTCTCTGGAGAGTTAGAAACAAGGTATCATGATTATTACATAATTACAGAGAATAATAATGATAATAATGCTGGGAATTATTATACCATTAAGAGGAATGAAGTGTGTAAAGAGAACTTCTTCTCAGATTTATAAAGATTTTCTTCCAGAAGCTCAAACAATGAATAATTATTAACTTTACCACCTTCTGTTGTTGATATTGGTTACAGCCTGGTTTTATAAACCAGGGGTCATGAGTTCATAGTTCACTAGAGTCTCTTCCTATATCTAGTATCTAAATATAATGGCTGATGCAAAACAGTTATTCCATAAATATTTTTGCATGAGTTCATAGATAAATTAATAACAGAAATTTTTGAAGTAAAGATAAATTGTATTTCATTATAACTAATCTCTTCTCCTAATTGCTTTAGGGTAGTTTATGGCTACACAGCAATATTTAGTCAAGCGAAGGCCAAAAGAGAAAACACAGGACTTAGAATGGTTGTCTAAAATAGCATTTAATATTTAGATTAACTTGCGGAAAACATACCTTTTTACAGAGGTTTTTGTGGTTGCTGCTAAATTACTCTCCTTTTATTCAGTTTTTCGTTGATATCCTCAAAGAGCATTTTGTAAGTTTTTCCTGAGGAATCAATCAGAAATGTATGTGGATTCACACTGTAAAATGAAAAGAGCTATGTATCTTTAAGCATTGTGTTTTTAAAAGAACTGTGTATAATTGTAATGCACACGAAAATTCTCAAAATCTGATTTTGTCTAATTACATTTCTCTTTGTCCTCAGTGAATTTTCTATCAACTCTAGTAAATTGTTTAATCTTAATTTCATCCAATTTTATTTTTCCAGCTCTTATCATAGTAGAAAAATTATGAATAGTGAGTGAATTGTACAGAAGTAAGCATCAGAAAAGAAATATAGGAGAAGCAAGCACCTTGAAAAATTATATTCCTTCAAATTCGGACAAATTATAAAGGTTTTCGGGCAGGATGGTTTAAACAAAATGGTGAACAAATGCCAGTGATACTGATGTTTACTTTCTTTTCTCATAACTCCACTTTTGTCATTTGTCTTTTCTTACCTTGATATTTATTTTTTCATTTGTGAAGAATTATGTTTAAAATTTTGGAACACAGAATAGAATTTAAAAGCACTGTCCTTGCCTTAATTGGAAGCCATCATATATTAGTTAAACAGCATAAAGACCATGAAAAATAACCTATCTTTTAATGTCAAATATTATAGATAAAAAAATTTTTTTTTCTGATTCTGATTTAACCAGACTGCTCAGCTAGTTCAACATCTAATTTCTCTGTGCAAGGATTCAGAGCCACCCTTTGAAGTCTTTTTTTCTTACACAAAAGTGCTATGTATTAGATGTTTTCTGTGTGAATCTATATAATTTTTTTCTAGTATCTTCTACTAAATTGGAATAGAGTTGAGGGCTTAGTTACTGGCTGAGGCACTATGATAAAGTGATTCCTTGTGCTTTGGTACCTGAACGTCTGGTTAAAGTTGAGTTTCACCACTTTAGCTGAGTGAATTCGGCAACTTGCTTAGTGTCTATACTTCAGCTTTCTGATTTCCTACATGTGAACATTAAATCCGGATACACTATATATATCATAAGATTAGTTTGAGGACTAAATGATACTACTTATATAAAACTACTAGAATACTTAGTATTTACATAGTAAATATTCATTAAATATTAGCTATTATTATTATTATTCATTTCTTCTAAAAATGTAGAGTTATAGGGCAATACAGACCTATGTGTTTAGATGGTTTAATTAGGCCTTATATTTGTGTGATGATATGATGAGAACTTACCATCCTAGCAGATGATATTTAAAAAGAGATTTAACAAGATCTCTCTAAAACTTGATAAGTGACCATCCTATGTTTTATATCCTATATCTTGGAATAAAGAAGATACTTTGAATGAAAAGGAGACTAGTAAATTGAGCTATGCTCTGGAGCATGACAGACGGGAAGAAAAGGGAGACACAGTGATTGGTAACTAAGACAAGTTTTTGGGAGAAGATTCATACCCAAATATAATATTTATTTACTAGTGAAATACCATGATCCATGAGATGTGGTGCTTCTCCTTTACCATAAATGTTTTCAATAAAATGACAAGAATTACAATTTGGTAAAGCTGCACTCCTAATAGAAAAAGAGGAGAGTGGGGGGCACCTGGATGGCTCTGCTGGTTAAGCATCTGCCTTCACCTCAGGTCATGATCCCAGGGTCCAGGGATAGAGCCTTGTGTTGGGCTCCTCACTTGATGGGGAGTCTGCTTCTTCCTCTCCCTCTACCCTTCCCCTCTCCTACTTGTGTTCTCTCTTGCTCTTACCGTCAAATAAATAAGTAAAATCTTAGAGGAAAAAAAAAAAAAGAAAAGAAAAGAAAAGAAAGGAAGAAAAGGGAAAGAGCTGAGCTTCAAGCCAAAACATATACTATTTGGGTTCCATATAAATGTTGTGGAAACCTGTCAGTCAGTATTTTGTGATTCTACTTTTGTGGGAGCAGTTTGAGTTATCAATGGTCTTGGTGGAATGACATGTTCTTTAATGAACACTGAAACTTGTCAAGACAATTCCATGGTAATGAACTAAGAACAATTTCTTACAAAAATAGGGATTTAGGATAAGTATATAAAATTATGATGGTCAGATTTAAAACTCAAAAAATGTGACCAACATCTTTGTATTAATTATAATTTACCATTAATATTTCTTTGCATCGGTTTGCTTATTTCATTGATCTGTGGAGCTCACTAGTATATCTTGTTGTAGGAATGTAGAGGCTAATGTTTATCACACAATTTCTCACTCCATCCCATAATTGCCCACTTAGTTTCTTTCCCTAATGAAGAGTGATTTTTTGGAGAACAGGACTGCTTTATTGTTTTTTATTCTTATTGTGGGATAGTGTCTTGCATAAAGTAAGTTCTTCACAAATGTTGCTAGAATGACCTTTAGTAACTGAAATCTTGATCCTGCTTGTGGACTGTCAGTATTCCAGAAGAAAAAATACTTGAAGTTGTTGAATTAAACCTTGAATTAACAAGACTCAAGAAGGCAATGCCTATTGTTACAGAGACCTTGTGATCTATCCTTTGTTAGACTTTTCCATCAGGAACTTTAGAAGACTTGAGAAGCTGGAATACAGTTTTGGTTTATAATGCTTATTTCAGTTCTGTATTCTAGGAACCACTCAAGTTACAAAGCAAAGATCTCCAAAGAAAAATGAGGAACTCTCAGGATACATATAGAAAGTCCTGAAAATTTAACAAAAAATACCTGGAGAAAGATTTATAATAATTATAATTAAATACCATTTAGCTAAATTTTGGAACTTGTATTTTTCACTGTATTTCTTTACTTCATGTCACACACACACACACACACACACACACAAAATCCCACAAATATCTGAAAGGGGCTCACGTTAACACAGGGACTAGAAAAGAATGTATGTATAAGAATACATAGTTTATCTTTGTTTTCTTTTCTTACTTGTTTCTAGCTGGATGACCTGATGACTTGTGTTCTCCATTTTATACAGCTGATTTAATTATCATACTATATATTAAGTTCCAGTATATTTTGGACACTTACCATTTCTTTTCTCCTAAGGATGTCAAGATGAGATTGTAGATGGGGGTTATATTATAGCATGTGGAGAATTTTGAGATTTGGAACCACAGAGGCATGAAAACAGTGCGACCTTATATTCTCTTCACCTCTCACTTCATATCCTTGCAAATTCTAGCCCCTCCTTCAGGACTGAGCTCATCTGATGTGGACTGAATGTCTAATATCCTCCCATGATTTATATTGAAGCTCCGGTGTGATGATATTAGGAAATGGGGTGTTTTGAAGTGATTAGGTTTAGATGAATCATGAGGGTAGAGACCTCATGATGGAATTAGTTTCCTTATAAATAAGATACCAGATTTCTCTTCTACTCTTGTACCCTCCCCAGTCATTTAGGATACAACAAGAAGGTAGCAGTCTGCAAGCCAGAAAGAGGACCCCTTTAGAACCATACTATGGTAGCATCCTGTCTTCAGACTTCCAAGTGCCTAGAAGTGTGAAATACATATCTGCTGTTGAAGCCACCCCAGTTTGCAGTATTTTGTTATAGCTGCCTGAGCTAAGACACTCTCCCATCTTTTCTTATCAAGCCAGTTTTTGATGCCTACTTCAGGTATTCTCTTTCTTGGTGTTAAAAAAAAAAAATCGTGCAGGCTCCATTTTTAAACACAAGTTACACAAGAATGCATTTTCAATGTGAATATGAGAATGTAAAAGTGTGAGAAATATAAAAAGTAAAATATGGAACCAACCATTTCTGCCCTCCATACTCCTCACACCAAGAGTAATCACTATCATTTTAACTACTACAAAGTTGTTTTTTTCCCCTCAGTACTTTTTTCTGTGAAATACCATCTCCAGTCCTTTTGATGTAGGAAAGATGTTAGGGTTTAGAGTCCATGACCAAGAGAGAATTCTTGAGACATCCTTGGTATAAAATTTTAGGTGGTTTTACTAAAGCATGGGGACAGGACTGTGGACAGGAGGTGCACCCCAATCCTGAGGAGTGGCTGATTACATACCTTCAAGTTGGGAGAGGGTTAAGGACAGCCCCAGGTATTTTGGAAATAAGGTTTCCAGGATCCTGAGGGGGCCAGCTATTGTTAGGAAAAGGTCATTTATTACCGTTTAGTAAAAACTCAGTCACGAGATGCTTCAGATGTATATCAGTGGGTCATATGCTTGGGGGATGATGGTGAACATTTATCTTGGGGGAGGGGGTAGAGATAAAGGAAGTTTCCAAAGGAATTTTCGCATGTTAAAGTGGACTCACAGGATGCTAGGGATCAGGCTAAGAAACATGGAGGCAGCTGGATTTTTAGAGGAAGGTCACTCTGTTTCAAGGACTTGTCAATGAGCTATAGGTAGTAAGGAAATTTAATTTTTCTTTTGCCTTTGTTTTCCACATCACTTTCAGTTACTCTTTTACTCTGTCCTGCTGACTGCATATAGCCCTTTGTTATGATCTGTTTCATCCCCAGAAGTGGCTTTACAGTAAATTAATGGAGCTCAAACTTCAGGAAAACTTACTTGCACAGGCTTCTTCTAAAACTCTGGGAGTGGCCTTGGTAATGTGTGCACATGATCATAATTTTATATATTTGCAGTTGAGGGAGGTGGCGGTTCTTGTCTTTTTAAAGTGTTTTCCAAATTGCATAAACTTTAAGACCCTACAAAGCCTGACTATGTGCCTGCTTGTACTATATTATTGAAATATATGACTATCTTCTCCACTAGAATGGAGGACATTTTCTTGATCTCTTTTCCTCTGCAACAAACTGTGCAGATTCATCAAGTTGTTCATAGTGGGTGTGTAATAAAGTTAGGGTCAAATGAGCCTCAGTAGTACCGAGGATTATTTACAAGAGTCAGAGTTTTAATCAGGAGGCGCACCATAGCTTGGATGTTTTGTTTCCCCTTTTGTATGTATATTGGTAATTTTAATATGTCAATTTTGTTTTCCACTTGCAAACTAATCAACACATTCTATCTGGTTTATTTTGCATTTACTACATTAAGTAAGGAACAAATCTCTGACTTTTTACACTTTAAGAAAAAATTTGTAGTTCCTCAATTTTTGAGACTCCCTCTAAAGTGATGTCTAACAAAACTGTATGAGATGAGGGAAATGTTCTAACATATCCATGCTGTCCAATATGATAGCCACTAGTCACATAAGGTGATTGAGCTTTTGGAGTGTGACAAGTGTGATTGAGCAACTAAATTTTAAATGATATTCAATTGCAATTACTTTAAATTTAAATGTAAATAGCCACACAGCTGGCTAGTAGCTACCATCTTGGACAGAGTAGCTTTAGAGGAACAATGTGGTCTACTTGGGAGGGATTAACTAAAGAAATCAATACATGAGTTATAATTAAGATGAAGGATCAACTTTGGACAACATTGCATCCACTCTGCCCACAGAAAATTTGTAAACCACGTTTAGCTGCATGCAAACTTAAAGGAAATCAACACACACAGCAATGTGATGAATTGAAAAAGCAATTTCAAAGGAAATGTAAATAACATTCAGTTTTTAAAAAGCTATACTAAAATGTGGATGGAAGGAAAAAAAAATCCCTTTCTCTTATTCTGCTGGAGAACAGAAGCAGAACAAAGGAGAGAGATTAAAAAGGCCTATGGGTATGCCAGGAATCTCATTGTTTCAATGAGATGTGCAAATATTTATGTGGGAAGGGAGAAGTAGGGGTAGTAACTACAAAAACACTGATTTGAAAAGGTATGAACCATCAGGGACCTATGGTCTAAAACATTAGTACCAGTGTAATCCCCCAAACCTCTGGAATTTGCAAATTGGATTATTTACTTTGCTAGCATGACAGGGGAAACATTTCAAATTATTTGCTTACTATGGTCAGCACTCCAAAGTTATCATTGTATGCTTCCTTGTTAAAAAAAAGGAAAAAGAAGAAAAAGAAACACATCTCACCTCTCTTTATTATAATCGTGGGTGACAGGTTATGAATGTAAATTCTTTGACAAGAAGATGAAAATATACCCCCGGGATGCAAATTAAATTATGTGTCCCTGAAATCCGCATTTTGTATTATTTTAGAAAGTGCCTGCATCTGTCATTGCTGTTTATCACATATTTATCATGTTATTTCAGTGATGATGGTGGGCTTTTTTTGGTCTAGTGATGAATTTCTTTCACATGCAGTACTTGCAACTTATTTTCTCTTGTGCAGAGATTATTTGGTGACTCTTTAGATATTTAAATGCTACTCTTTAAAAAGATAAATATTTCAGCATGTATTTCTGGCTGCAAGAAAGGGAAAGGCAGGCTTTGTTAAGTTATACTTTATTAATATTAGTGGTATTTTCTTGTTTGGTTCATTAAGGATTAGAAAAACCTCATTAGTTGGCTACGTATTTATGAGACTTCACAAAGTACATCCTAAAAAGCTCATGAAAATGATTAGATGAGTTAAGAAATAATTCAATAGTGCCTTGTTTCCTAAATGATAAAGAACATGGATAGCCCTGATAGGTGTTCAAAATTCCTTCTTAGTTTAGCTTATGGAATAAAATAAGTGACACATGTTTAGCATCAGGAGCCGTGGAGAAGGTGGGTCTAAGTTATCCAGCTGAGAGCAAGTTGCCCGGGTGGGAGATTCCATTTGAATTTTGCTTGTGTTTTAAAGCCAACCTTTCTGGGATGCCTGGTTGGCTCAGTTAGAGCATACAACTCTTGATTTTGAGGTTGTGAGTTCAAGCCCCATGTTGGGTGTCGAGATTACTTAAAACTAAACAATAAAACCAATAAACATTGGTTTTAAAAACACATATGTGAATATTAAAACTATAGTATTAGAACTTAACTCTTGCTAATATTTCAGTAAATTTTTTAAAGTATTTTTTTGTCGTTAGGCTTATTTTCTGTATCTGTAATGATACATTTTTAATACTTCTTTCACTTGGCATTAAATGACTAGTATGCTTTAAATTGCTTTATGATATTTAGAAATATCTTACTAACTATATAACTATTAACAAAATCAATTATAATTGAATGATTAACTCTAAGATTCAAGGTTTTATATTTTATTATAAAATGTGTTATATATTCCTTATATAACAAGGAATTATTATTATTGTAGATTATTTAAAACTCTTACTGTTTGAAATTCCCCTGCTTGTTATAATCTTCAATAAGTTATTTAATAAGGTGAAGACAAATCAATAACATTTTTTCACATATTTAACCTAGTTGGTTCAACTGTTTTAGAAGAGAAGCAAAACTAATTTAGGAAGCCACTCCTAAATTCTCAGACTAGGGGCACCTGGATGGCTCAGTTTCTTGAGCGTCAGACCTCTGGTTTCTGATTGGGTCATGATGCTGACATGCATCATGGTGGTGGGTTGGAGCTCTGTGTCAGGGTCCATGCTCAGCAGGGAGTCTACTTGGGATTCTCTCTCTTTCTCCCTCTGCATCACCCTCCACTCTCTCTCTCTCTCTCTCTGAAATAAATAAATCTTTAAAAAAAAATAATTCTCAGACTACACTTACCATGATGAGTACTGAATAATGTATAGAATTGTCAAATCAACACGATATACATCTGAAGCTAATATAACATTTTATGACTGTTGTTCAATAAAAGAAATAAAAGAAAAAATTCTCAGACTCACTCATTGTGTTGCCCTCATTCTGAAGTCTTCAAATAAATGGGAAGAGCTTCAGAAGGTAATTTGGCAGAACAACAAAGGTATTAGGCCTTGAGAACAGAAAATAAAGAGACTTTTTCACCCTTGTAAGGAAGGAAGTAGTGCTCAGAGAAAACGGAAGCTGCTGGTCTCAAAATTGCCCAGAAGATACCTACTTTTCTTGAGGCAACAGTGCAAGGTAACCACGTCTTTTTTGAATAATCTAAATATTCTTTGCCTTGGTAGGCTAGGGGAAAGTCAGAAACCTGTTTAAGATCAGAGAAACCAAGGAAAAGTAATTTCAAGATGCAGGAGGAAGTCAATGGGATCAGATATGCTAACAATGTTGAAGAAATGAAGGGAGAAAAACTTCCAATGGATTTATTTGGTAAGAAAACTATCTTTTAAGGGCCTCCAAGAGAACAATTCTAATAAAATTGTGAGAATAAAAAGTTCACGTTGTTGAGAAGGTAAGGAGTAGGTAAAGAATTAATGGAGGTAGAAAAATTCAGTGAAAAGACTGAATCTCTGAAAAGGGAAAATATAAGTTCAAGCTGCTTCAGCAGTTAAGGACAAGTTGAGTCATGTAGAGCAGGTCATCTTGTCTACCAGTGCAAAGAAGGAAGATAATTTATGCAGATAAGGACACATATACAGATATCTATCTATAGATATATAGAGAGTGAGTTACTAACATAGCTGAGCTCAGAATATATGATCAGTGAAGGAGCCAATATAAGGTGAAGAGGTAAAAAATGGGAGGCTTCAAGTAAAAATTTGTCTTCACCATATTTTTGAGCCTGGGAGAAGTTTTAAAAAGGAGGCATAAAAAAGTATGACAAGTAATATTCAGGATCTGGATGATGCTTAATAGGATAAATATATAGTGGATCAAATCTTCATGGTTCTAAATATTCCTCCAACTGTGCTCAGCCCAAGCAGAAAAGGAGAAAATAAAACTCAGGAGAAGTGGAGGAGTAAGAACCAGTTTGTAGAGCTTTGACGAGTGGTCTAAGCAGCTTAGAATATACTGATGAAATGAGCATGGAAGCTTCACATGTACCTTGTCACATCTCACACATTAAAAGGTAAGAAAGTTGAGGAATTTACCTAAAGAATCTGAGCTCTAATCTTATTCTGTTATGTGTCTAGGTATCTATTATCTCCCAGAGTTTTTATATATATATATATTCTCACTTGAGAATATAAGAGCATTGGTTTTGAATTCCAAGGTACCTGTATTGGAATTTTTGCTATAGCTAATTAGCTAGTCATGTGATTTCATGAAGTGCAGCCTTAGTTTTCTTACGTGTAAAATAGAGATCATGCTTCACTTGCTATGTGTTTAGTATTAAAAAGGAATATAACATTACTAATAATATCTGGCATATAGGAGATATTTAATCAGCTATTTTGTGCTATTTTTATAGCAATATAAATGGAAAAAGTCTTCAAGTCCTTAATATACTTTTGATAAATCTACCTGACCAAAATGTTGTTAACTAGTTTCGAGAGCTGCTTTTTTTCCCCCACTTTTACATTCAATAAATGATACATTTGAGAGATTTCCTTTGGGTTTCACAGTAAATTGGCAAAGTAATGATTTTACATTTGGTTCTTTTCTTAATGTCTAATGGAAGTAAAATAACTTCCAGATTATTTCAAATGTGCTGAAAACATAAATAGCAATAGTTTGCCAGCTGCAAAATTGATGCTGAAGGTGCTTAAATGGCACACAGAATGTTTAATGCCCATAATCACAAGCCGATTCAGTGCTGCCACTTGGCTGAAAACATGAGTTAATGTCTTAAAGTAAGTAGAACTCGAGTAGCATCTCTCCCTTGGAGTAGTCTACAGTGCAGGAGCTTTAAATAATCACATATTTTATATGATTTGTACCAGTTATAGAGTCCCTTCTTGTGTTTTTCCCCAAAGCCCAACCCCATGTGAATTTAAAGAATCAAATACCTATGAGGTGCTTGATGGGCCTCTAGATGGCACTTTTCTATTCTTGAAAATTCTATTGGTGGTTAGTTTTTTCCATGACTGGACTTGTCAGTGACACAAAGAGATCATATTTTCTCCAGTGAATTAACACTTTATAGGCAAAATTCACATATTTCAAATATATGCTAGATCTTGATATCATTTAAATAGAGCCTTCCCCTTCCAAACTAAAAATTTAGCATTCATGGGAAAATGATTAAATTTTAACACTTGCCATTTTAGTTCTTCCATGAACTTTCTGATATCTCCCAGATTAACTACAAAAAAAAAAAAAAAAAACACCTTTTATTTAAATATTGCCTTTACTTAGAAAACATCTGTCAGCATCTTTCTATTTACACATCCTCTGTGGTACTCCAGAGTGCCATACTTGTCACCAAGCCTGCTGCATCAGGACTCACAGCTTTGCTTTCATTTAGTTAATGAAATACTTAGATTATGCATATGAGCTGTTCTTGTTAATTTCATTATTGGTATCCAGACTGTGAACTTCATCTCTGCTTCTTCTAATGTGTCATCTTCCAAATGAAACCAAAAATGTCTCTTTCCCCTTAAGATCTTAAAATACTGCAATCCAATGAGAAATAATGAGAAGGAATCCATTATGTAGACCACCCTATAATCAGCTCTTTGTCCCCTCTGTAACCAAACTAACATGAGCTCACTCCTTGTTGAAGCACAGAAACTGCACCAGGTAAGCTGTCATATAAAGAAAACCTAATTTTCAGCAAATAAGATCACAGGGATGGCTTCCAAAGCCATGAATTCCAAGCAAGCAAGTGAGGGTAGATGTTGTTTTTTTTTTTTTCCCTTAGGGTTAGGATAAATATTTAGATAGGGAACCCTGGTTATGGGACATAGAGGTGGGCATATGGTGGTGTGCATATACCTTAAGGAAACATGCCTATACACATATTGTATGTTATGTAAATGAGGCTTGTGCTCCTCCTTGGGTGGAGATTTTGGTGTTATGATGAGGTAAAGGCAGTTGTGGGTCATTTTTTTTTTAAGATTTTATTTTTTTATTCATGAGAGACAGAGAGAGAGAGAGAGAGAGAGAGAGAGACAGAGAGAGGAGGAGGAGACACAGGCAGAGGGAGAAGCAGGCTCCCTGCAGGGAGCCCAATTCGGGACTCAATCCCAAGACCCTGGGATCATGCCTGAGCTGAAGGCAGATGCTCAACCACTGAGCCATCCAGGGGTTCTGTCCCCCGCCCCGACCTTTTTTTTTTTTTTTTTTGGTTATTCTAGAGGTCACTCCATGGTCTACCTGCACAGGGCAGATGTGAGCCAGGGGTTAAGCTACTACTGTTCTGGGTGGTCTGGGTTGGCTGCAAGTCTTACCAGGGCAGTTCCTGTCACTAGAGAGGCAGTTTTGCTTTCCATTTGCCTGAGTTAAGAGATAAGCTGGAAAGAAGAACTTAAGGAAAGATGTGGGACAGAGGTCAGTGAGTACAAGCAGGTGGGCAGTAAAGGTCAGGTCTTGGGGTTAGCTGGTGACACTTCCATCCTTCCATTTCCCTTCCTCAAATACAGGTATAAAAATTAGGGTGGAGGAAGTTAGTATTGAAGCTGTATAGAAGTTTTTTGTGCAAATTTGCCTGCTTAACAAACTCTCTTCTTACATATACAAACCTTTCAATATGCCCTTCTGCCTTTACTCTGGATCATATTAGTAATCACTGCCTTAGGGCCAGGGCAAGACCCAGAGTCCTTTTCTCTATCATTTATCTTTAGCTTCCGTCTTTTTAGTAGCTCTTGGTCTTAACATTCTTTAGTTTTTCTCATACTAAACAACAAAGCAAGCTCCTCCTATATCCCAATTTCCCTTTTCATTATGGTTTTATTTCTTTTCTTTCTAACAAAGTCATCATTCTCAAAAAATAAGATACACTTAGGGTACCTGGGTGGCTCAGTTGGTTATCACATGACTCTTGATCTCAAGGTCATGAAGTCAAGCCCTGTGTTGGGCTCCACATTGGGCATGGATCCTACTTAAAAACAAACAAAAAAATAAGTTGTACTTACTGTCTCAAGTTCTCTACTTTCCAATAATTTTTAACTGGCAAGGAAGGCAGGTAGCAGCACAATGGAAATCTTATTTTAAGACACATTTTCTCTCCCATCTTGCATTTTGACATTTCCTTTGGGAACAAGGTACTTTAATTTTGAAAAATGCTCCCTCATGGATTTTCATGTGAGAATCACTATCTTAATGCAATGCCTCATGGTTAGCACTTATCATTCCCCAGAGTCTTCTCACTAAGATGGCTCCCAGCTGGCAGATTCTATTGCCACTTCCCAGCCTTATCTTAGTTGAGCTCCTTGAAGCCTTTGAACTTGTTGACCATCCTTCTTTGCAATCCTTTCTTGCCTAGACTTCTGGTGCACCACTTTTTTTTTTTTTTTTCCAGGTACTTCTAGTACTGCTGTCCCTCTAGCCACTCTTCTCTCTTTCTATGCTCTCTCCTTGAAGGGTCTTATGTGTGTATAAATTGCTCATATATGCAATAATAAGTCTCAAACACGTCTCTCCAGGCCATGTCTCTTTTCTGGGTCCTAGATAAATATATGTTTCTGCTTCATGCAACTGGCCACTTGGAAATACATCCAAGTCCTGCTTAAATTTCAAATTATTTAGCTTAGATATTTTAATTATTACCTGTCTATCCTTCCTACTAGTCTGTGAACTCTTTAAAAGCAGATACTGGTTTATATTTATCCTAATATTCCCAGTACCTTACACTGTGTAAGTAAAGGATCAAATATTAGAAACCAATATATTTTACAGTCATTTTGTCTGTGAATACTGTATATGTTAACTCTGTACAAATGGCCAAATTAACACAAAAGCTTTTTAGAGAATTCTTAATTAACAGAGAAGTAACATGAGAGTGTTTATGTGGACACTGCCAAAGGAACAGTTTAATTGAAGTTCTCTGGACATAGTAATGAGTTATAAACATTGAAAATATTTCCCTGCTCACCTAAAATATGAGAAATTATTTACTCTGTGATAACAATAGATAGTACTAGCCTCTCCCTTTCAGTATCCAGAAGCTCTTAATGGAGAAAGGAAAACTGAATGGAAACAATCACAGTCTATCTAAGATAGGGGTCAGGAAACTGAAGCTGATGCTGGCAGGACAGATGGGGCCTGTGGCTTGTTTTTGTGGGGCTAGCAACCTGAGAATCATGTTTATATTTTTAAAGAGCTGTTTTTTTTTTTTTAAAAGGAGGAGGAAGAGAGGAGAGGAACAGTATCTTTATGTTGGCCAAATTCAGCAATGTCGAGTTAGAGTTGTGATACATTTATTTCAATCAAAATGATTGACCTAGGATGAATACATACCTGCTTATCAGTTCCATCAAGTAATTCATAAATTTTCCTTTAGATATCAGATATATCCCAAATACTAGTCTTTCTGATACTGGACAAAAGTCACAAAGATATATTCATATTGAATAGGAGTGGGGAAAGCATTTCTGTTTTTTAGTGTCTGTAGGGATGCAACTTGTTTAAGATAATTGAAAACATTAGAAAGTATCTGATCAAACAAAGAGATTAAAAAATCTATAAAATAGGTTTTGGAGTTTTACCAGCCATTCAATAATTAAATTTTTAAAATATTTAACATTCATAGTGTTTAATACAAATTTTTTAAAACTAATGATTTTAACAAATTAGAAATTGGGATTAAGTGAGCCAAGATTCTTCTAATGTCCTAAGGAATGTAGAAGCACACATAGGGCGGCTGAGGCTATGTTACAGCAGATTTCATTCACAACTGGATGAGTTGGGTGAAGCTTAGGGGAGTAGTTTTG
This sequence comes from Vulpes vulpes, assembly GCF_048418805.1. Taxonomy (NCBI): domain Eukaryota; kingdom Metazoa; phylum Chordata; class Mammalia; order Carnivora; family Canidae; genus Vulpes; species Vulpes vulpes. The sequence continues at coordinate 106,353,642 of NC_132780.1, forward strand.
GGAAAGACTTACCTTTAGCAGTCTCCTCTGTTTTCTACTATAATTACATTTTTGCTGTTCACCAAGCCCAGATCCACTTTTTCCCTCTGTATACTTACATGCTAGTTATTGAAATACTAATTGAAGGCTGTGATACGAGAAGTCACGGAGACATGCTATGACAGATTCAGTATCTTTGGCTTTTCCCCTTTCTAGGTTTTCCCCCCAATTTATCTCTATTACTCTCATAGCTACGTGATCCCCGGACTAGCATTCTGGACTGAAGAGCTGTATTTGATGACAACATACAGAATTTGCAGAGGGAGAAGGAAAGGATACTACATTGTTCCTTATCCTCTTTTGCCTGGGGACCACGTAGGTCTATAGGGGACGCACCTGCTTCGTGATTTACCTGGATCAACATTTGAAAATGATTGCATTACAATGACAAGACTAGTTGTATGAACTAAATATTGTTAAAAAGAAAACCACAGGACTGAGGTGGAATCACTTGCCCCGGGGATAGCAAACCAAGACTTGATTTCAACCTCTCCAGAAGTGGAATTTTAAGCCAATTAATCTGGAATTTTCTGATCACCAATGAGGGAATCTGTCACAGGGCGCTTTTCATTCCCCAAAGGAGGGTGGGGAAATATATCTAATAAGATCCCCAGCACTGCCCCCTAAGAGAAAGTAACCTTTCTTGAAACAGTCCTTTCTTTTCTAATAACTTCTTGTCCTGGCCTCCTTCCTATAAAAAACCCTCCTTTTGTACTACTCAGAACTTCCCTCCACTTGCTAGAGGGGCTGGTGCCTGATTCATGAATGATTCGTGAATGGCTTATTAAAGTCAATTAGATCTTCAAATTTACTCAGTTGAATTTTTGTTTTTTAACAATGTAAAGAACTCACCAAAGACTAGAATCTAGGTTTAGAATTATGACAAAGTCACCAAAAATCGGAGTTTAAAACTGAATTAAAAATAGAGACTTCAGACTGGGAATACTCATGGCAGATATATTACATCCAGAATGATTGTAAATGAAGCTCATTGAGTTTAAATAATGACAAAGTAAAACCTATTTGATTGATGAGGATTTTTACATAGGGAGTTCTCAAAAGCTTAGTTGTGGTTTTATGAGAGGGAAAGCAAAACATATCAACTGAGGGCATTATAAGTTCACTAGAAGTAAGAATGGAAGAATAGGAGTTAAAATATGATGTGTCCGTATAAAATTTTAGAACCATTAGAAGGCACTCATCATTCCTTCTTTGAATACAGGCAGAAATTTGTTGAATAGATATATTTACTTGGATCAGGAATAAGAACTTGGCCATAGTAAAGGATGACAGAGTATATTTGAAATAATAAAACTTCCCTCCACAAACTGCATTGGCAATTGTTCACCCGATAACTCTCTGGAAAAGATGGTTTATGCTTAACAATTGATCACATGCAAAATAATAGTTGAATTGTTGAAATCAAATGTAGTCTGAATGACTGTAAGTTTGGTTTTATTGCCTGGTAAAAGTCTTTAGCACTCTGAGTATAAAATAATTTACAAAACTTTAGCAAATAAGATTCCTTTCCAAGGTTGATGGGAAGGTTACAAAAGTCCTAGAAGGGCTTTGAAAATCACTGATTCAAATAGAAAATTCATGATAGCTGAGACCAAACCAAATTAAATAGGCCCAACTCAACTCAACATTATAAAAGATTTTCCAAAATATTTCTCAAGTGAAATACACAGGCAGCAACTTGTTTGTATACAAAATCACTCAGGTGCCTCTGGAAATCAGCTACTGTGAAGTGCAAAGCTAATTCTCCAATTCATACATATATTATTTGAAAATTACGAATAGGATGGCCACGTGGGGAATAATAATAATAATAAAATACCAGAGTTAGAGAAAATGAGTGAGGTTTTTCAGTTATTTAACCACTTATTATATGTGCATATAGCATATGAATCCCTAAATACTAATACTCACATAAAGTCTTAGTAATTTCCCTTGAGAATATATATATATATATATCCCTATAAAATAGATTCACTTATTCAAAATAATTGAATTTTGTTATCTTTTCTATATGGAAACTGTTTTTGAAAAAAAAAAAGAATTTGCAGAGATGGTGAGGAATGGTGGTGACGGCTGAGAATAGAGGAAAAGCAATAGAGGAAATATTTATGGCAAGGACCTAATTACATAATCACTACATCAGAGAAAATTAGTACTGGAAAAGTTTTCAGAAATGTCAGCTAGTCTGTCTTCTCTGTCTTTAGGCAAACTAAGTTGGAAAAACCATCCCACACTCCTTTTAAAGGCTAGCAGATAAAAAGATTTTCCAAGCTTATATTCAGGGCTTAACAGACCCCTCTGTCAGCAGATCCTTCTAGATATCTAACTGAAATCCCATAAGCTTTAATTTAAGTCTATTTGTTCCAGTTAGAACACAGAGAAAATAACTTGTTATAAAGACCTGCAATAAGAAACTTTTAGTACAATTCCCAAAAAAGAACAAGGAATATTTTCATACTGGAACTATCACTCCTTTCTCTTAATCCATATGATTTTTTTTTTGTTCAATCTTTAACTCTTTTCTACAAAAGCACCTTCATGAAATTCTATCATATTCTTAAAAGACATAATTTTAAAGATTGTCATATAGATTTTTGAGGATAGTAGCATCACTGTAAAGAGAATAAATATGCATATTTCAGCAGAATGTATAAATCAAAATGGACTTCTTGAATGAGTTGTAAACTAATCCATTTAAGAGTCTTTGTGCTGGATGGTTAGCTAGTGTACGCTTTCTCTTTTTAGTATTTTCTTTCTGAGATATTATTGTTTAGCTTCAGTTCCTAATTGTTTTCTGAAACATTAAGTCTTTAAGAGAAAAAAAAAAACCAGAATGACTAGCATATTTATCATGCTATTTATGACTGCAATGGACAGATCATTTTAATTCTACTGGTGTCACTTGAATTTCATGTAAAGGAAACTTAGATTCAACCCTAAAGTTTGCAATACTTTGCAGAAATTTAGCACTCAATTGCTTATTCTTTTTTTTTTCACTTATTTATTTATACATTTATTTTGGTGAAGGGTCAAACAGGTTGATTTATCTTTTATATTTGGAAACTTAGGATCATTGAAACATCACAGATTTTGAGAAAGGAACCAAGAATTATAAACCTCCTTATCTTTTGAGATTCATTAAGTTGATTGCTTATATTTTGATTTAAAAGATTATGCTACAGGGACACCTGGGTGGCTCAGTGGTTGAGCTTCTCTGCATGATCCTGGAGTCCCGGGATCGAGTCCCACATCGGGCTCTCTGCAAGGAGCCAGCTTCTCCCTCTGCCTGTGTCTCTGCCTCTTTTTCTGTGTCTCTCATGAATAAATAAAATCTTAAAAAAATTTATATGTTAAAGAAGACTGGACATAGAATTTCACTATAAGAATTAAAATATTCATTTACATATTTGGTTATTTTCACTTGCCTTTTTTAGGGTTCTTTTTTTTTAATATTTTATTTATATATGCATGAGAGACAGAGAGAGAGAGAGAGAAGCAGAGACATAGGCAGAGGGAGCCTGCTCTGGGACCCCATCCAGGACCCCGGGATCACGACTTAAGCCAAAGGCAATTGCTCAGCCACTGAGCCACCCAGGTGCCCTTTTTATTTTTATTTTATAAGAGAAAAAAATAGCAACTGAATCATTATACCAGTGTGAGGAAATGTCTTCCACTATGTCTTATGATCTTCAAATTTAGAAAATAATCTATTTTATTCTCAGGATTGTATCCTGGTAGTTGAAATTTTGAAAAGAGCTATAAATAAATAAAAGGAAATTCAGATTTCTATTTTGAAGAAGTTTCTATTTTGAAGGGTTTCTATTTTGAAGAAGAATGGGATGCAGGGAATTTTAACATATGTTTTCATATACTTGAAAGCATGCTGGATCACTCCTGATAAGCAGCTGTCATTGAATTCTTGATAAGGAAGGGCAAATGCGCATTGACTGCTCTGAAGTTACAAGGGGCAATATCTTTAAAGGCTCATTGGTGTAAGAATGGGAAACAGTGACTCCATGGAAATTTATGCTACTCCAGAAACTTTTTTTTTAAGCATTTTTTATGGTGGAAGAAAATTATGCTCATTACAGAACAATTACTAAACTCTTTGTGGTGTCATCATTTGTCTACAGTCCTTAGGCCTGATTGTTGAGACTGACTCAAAAATGCCAGATGCCGTCTTCCCTCCCTTTCATTATCCCTCATCACAATTTGGGTTCTTACCAACATGCACAGTTTACTTTAAGTCCTTTCAAGCCCATTGGGCCCATATACAATTGCGGATATAGTTTGAATACTTTCCCAAAGGGACTACTCTACTTTTCTGTAAGTCGAGGGTGTAGTTAGGTACTTTGGAAAGAGGTAGATTTATATAATTCCACAAATCCCAAAGTCCTGGCTAGTTATAGAACCAAGCCCTACACTAATATCCAGTTTTTCTCTTCTCCCATGCATGTAGTAATTGCATGTGATTTGCTCTATTAACATATAAGTAGAAAATATTGTGAATCACTTCTAGGGTGGACACATATAAGAAGTGGCAGGTGGAACTTCAATTTTCTTCCCTCCTGGGTTGACTTAACTGTAGAACCAGATGATTTTAAAACTTTCAAGAAACATGAATAGGAGGAAGTACTGATGTTGTGTGGCTAAATGCCTGGCACCATTTTAATTCTAGTCTTTATCTGACCTACTAATTACCAGGATGGTTCAGTTATTTTCTGGTAGAGTAAGAGCATGTATTTGAGGTCTGAATTTCCTCTAAGTATTGATTTTAGAATTTTTATTTCTCCACACTTATGGTTTTGGGTTTTTACCTCTGTACTGTCTGTGATAGTAAGTATTTCAACCCATGTATTCACTGTAAACCTTAGGGAGCCTGCTGTTGAGCTCTCTGACTTACATGCAAGGAAATACTTGATTCCGTTTCCTGACAAACTGGATGAGATTTCTCTTATGATGAGCCTTCACACTGCCAATGAACATGCCATATGTTTAGACACATGGTTTTATTTTTATGATCTTTAAAACTTAATTTATTTTATGTAGCCCATGGCTGAGATAATCATTTATAGGTTTCTGAGTACCAAGATCGGTGTCAGGTTTGAAGTGCTCTGCTTTGGGCGGGAATGAAAGTATTGCTTCACTGCAAGGCATGCATTCAGAGAAGCATATATATTATTATTAATAGGCAACTTCTTAGCAAATTCATTTTTTATTAGTACTTGGTGGTGTACAATATTATATAGGATAGATATAAGGGAAATGTTACCCACATATTGATTTAGAGAGACAGCATTATAGATTACATTATAGTTAGCCATCCTATGCATTGTTGCTCCATGCCACTTTTCAAATGCATGCTGTGGATTGGGTTGAATAAAGACAGAGGAAGAAAAGAAAGACTATTTTCCCCTTGTTTAAGGCTGATCATATCTATCTTAGAGTATTATCAGGACAAATGAATAAACTAGAGAAGCCAAGGAAAAAATAATTAAAATGAATTAATATTCAATCTCTATTCATTAATGCTTTTTGGCAAATGATTTATAAAACTCCATTTGGGTGTCTTGAGGATGAAATTTATTTTCTCTCTTACTGTCAGATAGATTAAAGTAATTCTTAGTTCTAAAAGGTCAAAACAAGCATAAAGCCCACTATACTAGCTCATGGTTCCAAAACAATAGACATATGAAGGCACTACTATAGCTAGCCAATATTCTGGAGATGAACCGATGAGCAAGACATGGTCTTCCTTTCAAGACTCCAGTAATTACTTGGGTTAACAAAGAACCCAAAACAAAGAACACCAGAAGGCCAAAATATTTTAGTGATGCTAGTGAAGCATCAGGCAAACACTTTTAAAAGATGAGACCTTAGAACACTGAGTGCTTATTGTACATATCAGAGTGCTTCAAAAGAATTTATCTAGTACAGGGGCACCTGGGTTGCCCAGTCAGTTAAGCGTCTGCCTTCAGTTCAGGTCAGTATCCCAGAGTCCTAGGATTGAGCCATGTGTTGGGCTCCCTACTCAGTGGGGAGCCTGCCTCTCCCTCTCCTTCCTGCTCATGCTATCTCTGTCTCTCTCTCTCTCAAATAAATAAATAAAATCTTAAAAAAAAAAGAATTTAGCTAGTATAAAATGCTATTGGACAATATAATTAAATGCTTAAAATCTGGTATTAAAGGAGAACTAGGAGTTGAGAATGTAGAATCCTATGTTTTTAACTACATCATGGAAACTCATTTTTCTTAGTTCTATAGAATAGATAAATGGTTCCTAAATTTTGTAAATGCTATGTAATTTTCAATGGATTCCACTAACAATCCTCATTTTGTGCTCAAAATATTTGCTGAATAAAGTCTCTAGGGAAGATTCTTACCCTTCATCTTACCCTGTCTAAGGCTTCTAAGGGATTTTGCTGATTATCATGAATTATTTTATATGTATTAATTCAACAAGCATGGTCTGAGTGGTCATATAAAGGTATGGATATTTCGCTTCAAAAAGGAAGACCCTCTGTTCCGAGTAAAGTATAGAGCAATCTGTTGGTTGGATATCCCAAATTGTACTGCTTGCTTGGCACTAGTCTGATTGTGAAAATTCAGAATAATATTTACCCAAGGCTCAGGAAGGCTTTAGGGACAGCTTTTACTCTCATTGCATTCTTCATCACCTCATGGAAACATCTATCAGGAAAGTAATCTATGTATTGTTTTCTAAACTCTACCTTTGTGGCCATCAGTTGGTGACAGGAGGGCTGCAGCAAAGGTTACAGGCCCATTTGCTGCCCATGGAAAAGCTGTGACCCATTTGGTAACGCAGTGATTAGAACTGGTAAGAACAGTCTGTTAATCCAGAGTTAAGCTTTCAAAGGGGGTAAAAAGGTATGTTTTGCTCTCCTTTCTTTCAAATGTGTTTCCTAATGAGTTGACACCACTTTTTGAATAGTAGACACATAAGTGTCTATTATAACTTTATCAGCTTGAATTTGATTTGTTCAGAAACAATCTACCCTGCTTCTAAAACAGAGCCAATTACCTTTGATAGACATTTCCCTGCTTTTAACAGGTTTGTAAAAGACAAAGCCATAAAATAAATTACTTCATTTGGTTACTTTGGTGTTCTTTCATACCCAGTCTATCTAGAAGTTGTTTTGCTCACAAGTAGGCATTCTATTGATACACTACAGAGAGTTTGTTTTCCCTGTGGCAGTTTTTGTAATTACTACATTTTTTTTTTCAAAATACAATAATTTACTTTATGTTTCATGGAGTGAAGCTTGGCCAGTTGACCTCTAAAATGCCTGTGTACTGGGCTGTATTTAATATACCCATCCGTAGGAAACACTTGACAACATCACTGCAGACAAAGATAGGATGGCCTTCTATTTAGAGAACTGTCTCCATGGGACACCTTGGCTTCCACAAAATGATTTTACCTCACAATTTTGTTTGGTAAAAAAGATATATTTATGCTCAAATGGCAGCATGGATTAGTTACCCTGCAGGCCTCTTTTGCCAAGAATACAATCTCAAGCTCTGTCACTCATTTTTCAAAACATTATTTGATGGTAAAAATATTCAAGGAGGATTGCTTAAATGTCAAACATTTTTATATATATTATAGATTATATTCCTAGAAGATGTTAAAACAGCAGAAAGCAGGATATCTAGTTTATTAGCATCTGTTGGAGAAGGTCAGTGACAAGACCACTGGTTTACCTGTGAGCTGGAGCTGACAATCAGAGGTTCCTTATCCCACCTGTCCCTGGAATGAATGTCTGCCGCCCATTCCTCCACTAGGAGCTGTTTCAGGTTCACAGTCTTGAGAGTGAAGTGGTGTTGAGACCATCTGGACCAAATATGTGACTGAACCCAGTTAAGTCCTCTGTATAAATTTAGGATTCTGGGAGAGATCCATCAGTCTAGTTGCCACCCAAAACAAGCCTGATATGTAAGTTCCTTTGCTTATTAAACCTGCCACCTACCAATTTGAAGCAGCTCACTCCTTTTTCAATCTCTCCTTGCCCTCCATGGATGGAGGCCAGTTTCAGGTTTTACCTGGAAAGTTCCCGATTTTTTGAACCAACAGCAATCCTTTGTAAAACTGCTTCTCCCGAGTTGTTGTTCTGAATTGGGCACTGGTATGATGCCATTGGCCTATACTGAGGATTGAAGTCATCATTATGCTTACTTTATCACTGTGGTGAAAAGTACTATTTCTCTCATCCATACGATGGGTTTTTTTTTTTTTTTTCAGGAGCCCTGGAAGAAATTAATGTCTGATTTTATCACCAAGGTGAATTATTCTTTTGGGCACTTGCTTTGTTTTCTCTATCTTATATTGTGAATTGTATAACTGATAATTACATCTTCCCAAAAAGGATTGAATTTTTCTTTTTCTCACAAAATACCTTTGTTGTTATTTATTTTAACCAAAGTGCAGTGATGAGTCCTGGAGTTTTTCAGTGGGAATCACCTTGATGATAGTAGCTAGTATGTATTCATTCCTTCCTAGATTGCTGCAATGTTCTAAGCAGGTTAATGTATTGTCTTTACTATTATTATCACTAACTTATAGGTCAGGAAATCAGGATGCTAAGAGATGTGAAGAGCCTAAGACACTTGCCCAAAGATGCAAAGCTAGTAAGTATAAAAGTTCCTTCAAGTCCAGACAGTCTTAGATCTTAGCTACTACGCTATGCTGCCCCTCAATTTAAACGGAAATATTATTTGACATTTTATCTGATCTTACCCTATCTTATTTTACCTATAAAATTCAGAACTATGCACTTAGGCATCAATCATTAAATATCATTCTACAGTTTGAAGCATGTAGTAGGCACTTGGTAGATGTTAATGTACTTACCTGGAGAATGTGCAGACGCAAATGGAGAAGGTATATGGACACCCTATATCCCAAGAGTTGATGAAGGTACTGTTCTGTTACTATAACCTCTGTAGATCTGAAACGAAGCATTATATCATAACCATAGGTCAAATTGAGCCAGAAGATAGGCTGGCTGATTTAGGAAATTGGAAATAAGAAGAAAACAACAGCTATCCAAAGAAGTCTTCAAAAAGGGTGTTCCTTGGGGTACCTGGGTGGCTTAGTCATTAAACATCCCACTCTTGATTTCAGCTCAAGTTAAGATCTGAGTCCTGAGGTGGGGCTCCATGCTCAGTGTGAAGTCTGCTTCTCTTCCTCTCCCTCTGCCCATGCCCTCTTTCATGCTCTCTCTCTCTCTCTCTCTCATTCACTCTCTCGCATTCTCTCTCTCTCTCTCAAACAAATAAATAAATCTTTAAAAAAGAGGGTGTCTCTTGATTGATATGTGTTACTTGTGAAAAGATTTCTTCTATATTTAAGAAAAATACACAGTCCTCTACCCAGGATAAGTGCTCAAAGTATTTAATTAAGGAAAAGAGGACAAGAAGTGAAGAAAGGAGTTTTTAGCTACAATGATAACATATCTCCTGTATCATAACCCTTTATTCTTTCAGATAGCTTAGTCTTAAATGTACTCATTTTATTTTTTGAAAAATAAACATGCAAAAAATTTTTGGACAATTGTTCACATTATACAGCTCTAGTAGCCTTCATAGATGTTGTGGTGGGTTTAGTTTTATAGGAACAAATACTAGAAGATTATTGTTTTATTTCCCCCACTCAGTTAAAAAAAAAAAGGTTGAGCTTGAGACTGTTAAAATATCTGCAGAAATTTGAAATGTAAACTTCTACAAGTTTTAAGCTTGAGCTCATATGAAAACCAAAAGCTAATTAGTAACAGGAGGCTAGCAGCTGATTAGTGCTCAACCAAAATGCATCAGAAGTAGAGTACTCCCACATCAGTGCTTTTTAGAGTAAGCATTTGACTAATTTAAATATGTTTAAAGCTGAGAGCTGGCCGAGATCATATGCAATCCAGGTTGCATACAATTCAGGGTATTTCTTTGAGAAGTTTTTCCCAGACAATATGGAGCAATCAGAGTGGGAAGGAGTTTTGGTCCCTGTGATCCTTTCCTAAAAGGTAATAGCAGGAATACAAATAAAACTCCTTACTCTTCCACGGAGTTCAATTCTATGAATCTCTGAACCCAGAAACTCAATGATAGGCTTTTATTTCAATTCACTCATCATGTAAAAGGAGAAAACACTGCATCTCTGAGAATATATTAATATATTATTACTTTTATTCACCCAATATTTTCTGCTCTATCTGCACTAGGTACTATTCTAAGATGAGATCTTGTCTCCAAGATCTTGAGATGCATCAGTGAACAGAACAGATAAAACATCCTGCCCTTGTGGCACTCACCATGTAAGCTAAGCTAATTAACACCATGATAATACGGCTACATTTGGACTGAAGAGTATTATGAAGAGTGTTTTTTCTAAGCTGAGTAATCGCATAAAGAAAATGAACAAAATTATTTCTAACTTTGTAAGAATAAAACAATGTGAACTAGATGATCTTTAAGTTTCTTTTTCCCAATAATAGCAGGGTATAATAATTCAATTTCCATACTGTAATCTTCAAGTTTACAGAATTTTTTGTAATTCTCTGTATGTCATCTTCTCTCTGGCTCTGTCCTTTTCCCCTCTTCCTGGCACTCAATTAATATCTCTTCTAATCTTGCCTCTCCTTTATCCTGTTAATGGTATCATTTTTCAGTAATGATCTCACATATTGGTTCCTCCAGGAAAACTTCAGTCCTCAGTATTTCTTGTCACATCATAGTTACTTGTCACACTCCTCATAGGCCTAGGGACCAAATTTAAGTTTGTATTGTCAAGGCGAAATGCAATACCTGGCACATGGTAAATACTCGGATGTGGTTTCAAGTTGGACTTTGATTGACTGATAGAATGATTGACATCTAATATTAGATCCTGCCATAATTTGAATTCTGCCGATAGTTTTGGCCTTATCTTTTTAGTTGTTCCGTGAATAATCAATTGATTTAGCCCAACCAAATTATTCTATTCATAATTCCCTGAACGTGGCTTTTATACCTTTCACCGTTTGTCACTAAAGCATATCCAGCAATATTCTACCCATGTGTCAAACCTCAAATCCAATTCCACTGATTCCATGAAGTGACACTTTGAATTTAGGTAGCACTTAGTGATAGTGTGACTTGTCGACAATTAAAATAAATGACAAAAAATAAAAATAAGACTTGGTTATCAATGTGTGTCCTCATGGGAAGGCCATCAGACTGTAAAGGCCTTTGCTTGCAAACATTTTGGTTATGTGGTTTATTTTACATGAAAAACACTATACAAAGGAATTATTAAAATCCTTGATGGTTGTTGAGACTTTAAGCAATACTTATTATTGAAAATAGAAAAAGAGAACTCAGAGATATATGCTCATTTCTTTTTTTTCTCACTCATGCTCTACTTTTTGTGAAAGGTGATAGGGTCTACATAGTTTTAGAAGATTCTTAAAATATTGATGAAAGAATGTTTTAAAATAAGATGTAAAAGATTAAAAAGGTTTTAAGCTTATTTGTATAAAATTAGTGAAGCTGTCTCAAATTTAAATTGACCATACAGAAAACTTTGCTAGATTGCAATTTTAGGAATGAGTGACAGTGATAATAGATTTTTAATCTAATTGAAGGACTTCTCCCTAGTTGTGGGTAGACAGAACTTGAACGATTTTGCAATATGAGTTTAAGTATTTAAATATTATCCTAACACTAATACCAGTGATTTGAGTTGAGCTAATTTTGATACTTGAAAGCAAACAGTATTTGGTATTAGCTCTATTGAACACTGAGAATAATTGATTTGACTCTAAATCGGATATTATACGGTTATCACTGCCAGGATAACACAGATGACCATCCTGCATATTTGCACAAGTCAAGTGATCCCAGGCATGTAGTTTGCAAGGAAGTTAGTAATGCAACTAAAATTAATCTAGGTGGAGTGCCTGAGTGGCTCAGTTAAGTATCATCTCTTGATTTCAGCTCAGGTCTTGATCGTAGGGTCCTAAGTTCAGGCCCAACATTGGGCTCCATACTGGGCAAGGAGACTACTTTAAAAAAAATTAACTCAGGTAAAAATAAAAATTATTCAGTTCACTAAATTGAAGAAAGAGCTAAGGAACCAAGCTTCAGAATGTAGGTCCCATACATCTCCAAGGACTTCAGGGACTAATAACTGTATCGTCTCTTCTCTTTCTCTTTCTTTCCATGGTGACTTCAATATTTCTAGCTACTAAACTTCATAAAATAGAACTGTGCTGGCTGGCAGTTTTTGAGCTCAGTCCTTATAGCTTTATAACCAAAGTGATCCCTAAAGGATTATTTTCCAACCACAGACACACAGAAACAAAATCCATAAATATCAAAATAAAACAGATCCTCAGAGAATGACTCTAGAGCAGCTTAGAAAAGTGTTCATCTACTGGACTAATACTATTCTATGGGACTAAGCCTACTATTTATAGGTTTGAGGACAATGTAATTATGATATGGTCTGAATGTGTCATATAGGACCTCCATGGCTAGATCACAGATCAATTTAGTAGTTGGAAGCCATTACTGGAATCACATTGTTCAAAGGAGCCATTTATCAAAGGAATAAGTTTATATTTAAAAAAATGGAGTTGGTACTGAGAAGAAAAAGAAGTTATGTCCTATTATAAGTGAAGGTACTATGGCCTTTTGATCCTGGGTGTCCTCTTTCCATAGGTCCTCAGTTGGTGTTTGTGGGCAACTGGAGGAGAGTAGAGGAGAGATGACTTGGGAGAAAGAGCTACAAGAGTCAAGAGTCAGTTGGACATCAGCAAAATAAATTCAGAGTCAGTCTTCATTCACATCATAGGGATGTGAAAATGAGTCAGAAATCTGCTTACATGTACTGATCGGACATGGGTTTTCATATTGGTGTTTTAGGCTATGAATTGTTGGAATAAGGGTGTTATAAACTAAGGAGCTTCCAATTTTGTCCATGATGTGTTTCATATTTAGGTGATTGGCATTTGGATCCCACTACCTGGTGGACGGACTGTGATGACAAATATTTTTCCTGATTAGGATCAGCTCTGGTAGATCCTCTTAGCAATTCCATCTATAGGAGGCTGAGTAAATATAAGAGCCAACAGATGCATTCTTATCTTTCTCCCTGAAATCTAGTTTAGCCACCTAAATTTAAGAGAGATCCAGTTAAACAATAAAGAAAGTGGTGGCTATTAAAATAATAGTGGTCCTTGGCTACTCACATGTGACAAAGATTTGGGAGAAGGACTTGCATTTAATATGGAACAAAGGACAGAAAAAAAGCAATGACTGGAAGAAGGAAAAATAATGGGGACTTGAGGATAATAGTCATTAGTCGAAGATATATTTAAAAAATACCTTTTTGTGTGTGGAGAAAAGTGTAGATGAAAGAGTAGTAGATTAATTCTTTGAAAAGTGTCTTTATTCTAAAATCATCTCACATCTACAAATATTCAGGGAGAGCTTACAATGATATTTAAGCTCCTTAACCTTGTTTTCTTATCCTGACTGTAGACTTCGATATTCATAGATTCCCAGATTATTGGGGGATAGCCCAATAAAGAGTAGAAAAACTATTCAGGTAGTTTCTGGGCCACATTTTTAGTCTTGATTTTTAAAAGAGTTATTTTTTCTATTTCCTATAGAGCCAGTAAGAAAGGACCTCAAAACAGAAAAAAAAAATATTAGCTGTTTTCCAGCTTTCACTTAAGGTTGATGTATCTCTCATGTATATTCTTACAAAGTTAATGAAATACATATTTGCAGGACACCACATTAATAAGAAAGAGTGATTGGAAAAAGTGTCACCTGTATTTTGTTAATTTGCTGCAGGCTTACTCTTCCTGCAGCTGGCACATATTTCTAATCTTTTTATTTGGCAGGACAGAAGTATCTGTGATGGGGAAACCAGTAGCAGTTCTTTCTCTCTGTAAAGGAAGGGATGCTGAAAATCTGAGTAATTACAGCTCCATTTCAATTTTACTCACAGCAGTTAAATTATTTAAATGTCTCTTCTGTAGTCAAAATGAATATATTTTAGTTTACAAATATTTTATTTCCATTAGAGCAATTTTGCTCCCATTATCTTAGCTTTCCAATTCTGTGTTATTAAAACTGAGAAATAACCCTCACAAAGTGAATTCAAATGAGAATTCTGGGGTCGAGGGATCCCTGGGTGGCGCAGCGGTTTGGCGCTTGTCTTTGGCCCAGGGCGCGATCCTGGAGACCCGGGATCGAATCCCACGTCGGGCTCCCGGTGCATGGAGCCTGCTTCTCCCTCTGCCCATGTCTCTGCCTCTCTCTCTCTCTCTCTCTCTGTGACTATCATGGATAAATAAAAATTAAAAAAAAAAAAAAAGAATTCTGGGGTCGAATTGTAGACATTGATTTTCTTAGGTTCTTTGACTTGGGGGACTACACTATATGTCAGTGGCTAAGCTATATTTTCTTATATATAATGTTGAATTTTAGTCAAGCAAGAAACACTGTATTTCAGGCCAAAAAGAAAATCTGTTAAGTGCATTATAGAGTTTCTGCAACAGGAGATTTAATACTACCCAGTATTATGTTAGAATTTAGGGCATGACAATTTTATTGATTATATCATGAGCTTGATGTCTTGGGGCTGCTGATATTGGAAAGAAACAATTAAGAAGTTTTCCCATTTTTATCCTATTATTTTGTGAACTCAGCTACATTTAATTTTTTTAATTTTTGAAAATCAGATTTTAATAACTTAAATTAGAGAGCTTTTACACAGAGGGTATGAGAGTAAACTTTTATGGATTTTGGTTAGGTTCTTAAGTTTTCAGTTCTCATTCTTTTGGTCATGATAAGACAGTTCATTTGTCTCTGGTTCAGAGGAGGAGGCTTTTTTATAATGCTTACCATCTTCAGAATGAGATGATGAAGTAACTAGAAATTTTGCTTTATGTGCACATTGTATAATTTAATTGCTTCATAAACCTAACCTGAAAAGGATCAACTACACAAAGACAGTTCCATTTCTTCATTGTTTGGCATTTTATATTATTAATATTTCTTATTCGATGGGATATTTGTGCTTCTAATTCTAATATAATTATACTATTATCAACATTTTGTGCTATTATCTCTAGGATTAAATCTTGACAAAAGTTAAATATTTTATGGCTTACTGATTAAAAAGTAGGATCTGTGGTTACCTCTTTAAGATTAGGAATGCATGTGACTTAAATTATTCACATTAAGCCTCAAATCTTCATTCATAAGACAGAAACAGCACTAGATACCTCAAAGCTCCACTGTGTTAGCTAAACGTGAAAAATGTGAATAAAACAGTTAGCACAAGTCCAGGAACCCAACACTCATTTCCTACTTCCCCTTATGTAAGTTAATAATAAAGAAAACGATCACTTAGCTAGTTTCTTTTTTTCATTCTACTGAGCTTCAAAATTAGAATCAAATTTGTGTAATTTCAATGTTGACACTTATATGTGTGGGAAACCTAGTCTTATTGGGTTTAATTTGATTTGCTTCTGAATCTACATTCAACCTCAATCACCTATGTCCACTTTCTTCATTTTGCAATTGATTATAGAAGATTAATATGATATCTATGATCTAACTTATGCATTATAAGGACTAATTGCAGTACAGTTTAAGTTCATAGGGCCCCTTCCAGCCCAGTGACTTTCTACTTCTCTGCCATTCATAGATCCAGAGCAGGTAAATTTGGCTTCTGGGATTCAGACTCCCTTGGAAGACTGCATATCTAGTCCTCCCTGAGATTTACCTACTTGCTACTCTTAAAGAAAATTTTCGCTCTTTTCCTCTCTTTCTTCAAAACCCAGCATCCACTCTTGAATAAGAGTAGGCTTTAACCAAAGATATAAAGCAATTCTATTAGAAGTCTTCTGCTTTCAGCCCTTCCAAACATTATGAAGCAAGTAAATAAGGTACCACACGTTGAAATTTGAGAGACTGTGGAATGTAGGTGAAACACACACACACACACTTCTATCAATAAACTGCCTTTCAAAAATTGGGAAGAAATAAGTACTATAAATAAACTCCTCTGACTTAATGGGCATTTCAAGAAAAACCTGGAACAA
Organism: Vulpes vulpes; assembly: GCF_048418805.1. Lineage (NCBI taxonomy): Eukaryota > Metazoa > Chordata > Mammalia > Carnivora > Canidae > Vulpes > Vulpes vulpes. Next base: position 106,369,814 of record NC_132780.1, read on the forward strand.
TACCGAGAAAGCCAATCCAGATAGACTCACTTTCTAGTGGCAATTACCTCTGTATTCCCAATTTAGCTTCCTATTTATCTACAGAGTCATGTCTGTTGGAATTTCACAGGAACTTCGGAATCTTTTGGGGGTGGCCATTAAATAGTTTTTGTAATCCAATGTTTTGTACTTGGTAAATGCTGAATACATTAAACTGTTTTGAGATAATTTGATGATGAAATAGAAAGTCCATTTTTAAACTATTTAGTTTTCATATAAAGGACAAGATACAACAAGTTCACCTAATCAATGTATAACTTTCAGTGGATTGGTTGATGTTTAATGTAGTCAAAAAAGAGAGTAATAAACCAATAGTCATGATTCTTGACTTCCAGGTAAGCCTCTGTCACCAAATGGATGACCATAAAAAAATTATTGCATCCTCTGTGTTTTCAAAATAATAAAGCAGTGACAATCTCCTACATTCCTACTTACCTTGTACAGTTGCTGTGAAGATCAAATGAGAAAATGTGAATGTTGGGGCTTAAAATACAAAGTTACAGAATAATGTTAAAAAATATTCACCTACTTAAGTATGTTAAAAAAGAGGCAAAGGACATATGTCTATTATATTAACATACTAGTACTTTCAGATGATTTAGAAGGACAAAGAAAATTATTTAGTTTCATAATTTAGTTATTAGATTATTAACAAAACTAACGAATAAACTTTTCTATTGACTAATTTTGAAAATGTCCCTTGCTAGGAATATTATTTGTCCCAGGGTTCAAAATCTACAGTGTGGGCTGGCAAGCGGGATTGATGGATTTTACTCAATTCTGGAGTAAGGGGTAATATCAATCTGAAGTAGGAACTGATACTGAAAGATAATAGGTGGTAGAGTTATTAGATTGTGTCATATGGCATTGTCTAGACTAATGGATTGTTGTTCCAGATTACCACAATGAATATCGCTATTAGGAAATTATAGATCACATCTGCAAATTGTCTCTATTATCTGAGATAACATTGAGAAAGATAAGATTGTATCTATCATAACATATCTTAATGCCATGTAATTTTATGTGTCAAGTTGGAGAGTGTTTCTGGATGAAATAAATATTTAATTTGGTGAATGTTGGGTACACAAATTGCTCTCCACAATGTAGACTGGTTGTATCTAATCATTTGAAGGACCGAGTAGAACAAAAAGACCATTCTCTTAGAGCAAGAGGGCATTCTCCAGCCGCCCACCTTCAAACTTCATTTTAACCACTGGCTCTCCAAAGTCTCCAGCTTGCCAGCCCACATGGTAAATTTTAAACTTATCAGTCTATAATCATGTAAGTTAATTTCTTATAATAAATCTCTTTCCATATATTTACACACCCACACATTCTCTTAGTTTTTGTTTCTCTGGAGAACCCTGACTAATAAATACAGCATGCGTCAACTTTAGAGATGTAATAATGAGAAATATTCTGTTAATCAATACTATGGAAGAAAATGTTGTACTTTACTCATTTTAAATGTTGATGCTTCTTGGTCAGAAGGACTTTAAGACGTACCAAGTTGAAAAGAGAAAGATGTTTATGACATTTAATATGTATATGAAAAGTACAAGCAATGTGGGCAGAATAGACAAAAGAAATTCCAAGTGGATATAAATGAAAAAGTGCATTACTTAATAGCCATTTTCTTAGAATGTCAATAGTGATATAACGGGTTGCCATCTAAATTAATCTGATAATTTAGTATGACAAATTTCTAGAGATTATTGTATCAAATTCTAAATAATTCAATAACACAGAGATTTTAAACCACCTAGTTATAATTTGAATGTCCTTTGGAGAGCTAGAGATAAGGTAGCTTTATGCTTGTTCAACATGGCATCATTATCATCTTACCAAAGCAAAAAATGGAACAGATGACCTCCCAAACCTCTCACATCAAGATACTTTTATTACAATCAGGCAAGCTTTGCACATAGAGCCTACAAGATATTAAAATTTAGAATATTAAATAATAAGATCACATACAACAGCGTTTCAATACCATTAGCTTCCAATAAATCAAATTTGCAGGAATTAAAGTATAAAGTTATTATGTTTCAGGGAGAGAGGAAATATTAAAATTCATGAGTATTTTAAAGGACACCGTAACTAAAGCAGAGCAGATTATAGTTCTGTCCATGAAGGACTAGAAACTTTCAATAGGTCTTTACAATGAAATTACCAGAAATCAACAGGAAAATATATATTGTCATCGACCAAAAACATGTAGGATTAACTTGAATGATGGTTATAGAAGATAAAAAAGTTAGAGAGGTAATTTAAAAATAGCTGATATCCTTTATAGATACTAGGAAAGAGAAAATACCAGCAAAGAGGTTAAAGAGATTATGAAGATCATTTAAAATAGGTTAAGGAGAACAAGATATGAAAAAGATGAAATAGATCCTTTTAGAGGAAATTAATTATAGAAGCCACAGAAATTGATAAACAATAATTAGGCTTGGAAGCAGCTTTAATTAATAGTAAAGAGAATATTGAAATTTTATAAACTGTTGTCAAAAATCTTTACAAATGATAAAATTGAGAAGAATATTAATTCAGAGAAAATAAATTTAAATGAAAAACTTGAAAAGAGTGATACAGACTATTATTTAAATGCTCTCCACTGTAAAAAATGTATCTCATTACAAATGTTTTTCCTTCTTAATATTGATAACAAAATATAGGGATATTAAAATAGTAATATTTATTATATTCAGGGACATCAGAAATACTTTTATCACAAACATTTTTTGCTATTAACATCATAGAAGTATTAAGCCATTGTGTCCAAGATGGCTCAGTCAATCGAATTGCCAAAATAATTTATCTTTTCATCTTAATTAAGCTTTCTTGCCTACACACCTTACCTAGAAGTGTAGCTAGTGCTTAGATATAGGCTAGGAGATGCTCATAAAGGAATCTTCTGGGATGGTTTAATTTATTGAGTTCTTTTCCTTTGGAATATAGGAACAGTGGTAGTTAAAAAATATATTTAACCTTTTTCTCTTACATTATAATTCCCTTTAATTAGCCCAAAATTTCATTAAAAAAAGTGAACTTCCTTCTAGCCTTTTGATGTCTGCTTTTCATTTATCGTCTGCAATTAACTATTAAGAGGAAGGACTCTGTATTCAGAAGTTTAGAGTGGTGATAGATTAATACAAAATGCCTCAGTGCTGGGCTCAACAGTGAGGATACACAGTGCTTCAGAATGGTTTCAAGTCAACCAGCAGGAGGCATATGAGACAATGCTTTTTCTTTGTAATGGATGCTCGGGGAAGGTCATCCTTGCAAAGGGGTTAACCTTGATGTGTCTATTGCATGTATCTGTAATACGTGTCTTTAATCATTGTCTCATTTTTAAACACGTAGGTTTCTTTAACTTTTCAATGCTGAAAAACGCAGGAACAAGAATTTTGTCAGCAGATTTTAGTTTGTTTACGAGCTTTGTCATTTAATCTCTTTGAGTTTTCTTCTATCCAAAAGAGAAGTGTAATACCTATGTCAGATCGTTGATTTTTCAAAATCTATCATTTTTTTAATTGAAGTGTAGTTGACAATGTTACATTAGTTTCAGGTGTACAACATCGTGATTCGTCAACTCTATACGTTATACTTATTCACCACAAGCATAGTTATCATTTGTCACCGTACAACACTATTAAAATCTCTTATGTTGTATCATCTTGTAACTTATTCAGTCCCTAACTAGAAGCCTGTATCTCCTACTCCCCTTACCCATTTGCCCACGACTCCCCCTCGTGGCAGCCATCAATTTGTTCTCTGTATTTACGGGTCTGTTTCTGCTTTTTATTTGTTTGTTCATTTGTTTTGTTTTTAGATACCACATAAAAGTGAAATCATATGGCATTTCTCTTTGTCTAACTTATTTCACTTAGCATTATACCTCCTAAGTCCATTCATGTCATAAATTGCAAGATCTCATCCTTTTTTTATGGCCAAGTTATATTCCTTTGTGTGTATATGACGTACGTGTGTTGTTTGTGTGTGTGTGTACCACATCTTTATCCATTCATCTCTAAATGGACAGTTAGGTTGCTTCTATATCTTGGCTATTATAAACAAGGCTGCAATAAATATAAGGGTGCATGTATCCTCAAATTGGTGTTCTCATTTTATTTGGGTAAATAGTAGTGGAACTACTGGGTCATATGGTTTCTCTATTTTTAATTTTTTGAGAAATATCCACACTGTTTTCCACAGTTATTCAATTTACATTCCCACCAACAGTGCACAAGGGTTCCTTTCTCTCCATATCATCATCAATACTTATTTCTTGTTTTTTTTTTTTAATTCTAGCCACTCAGACAGGCATGAGGTGTTATCTCATTTTGGTTTTGATGTGCATTTCCCTAATGATATATGGCATTGAGCGTATTTTCATGTGTCTGTCGGCCATCTGTACATCTTTTGAAAAAATGTCTATTATGTTCTCTTCCCATTTTTTTATCAGATTGGTTTTTTGGTGTTGTATGTGTTCTTTATATTCAAATTGTTGATTTAAGCATCACATTTCATGTGAGTGTCTAGCCTAGTTGCTGATACATAGTAGATAATAAATGAAATGTGACTCTTCCTATGCTACTTCACCCTTATAAAATGACTTAGGAACTTGCAAATAAACTTGGTTTGAATAAGGTCTAATCATTACAAAAGTCATTAGGTTTGTTACCTTTTTGTATAATACTGTCCTTAAATTAGTATAACCTAAGATTGAGCTAGATTTTTTCCCCTCATGTTGTTTTCTCATATTGATGACCTGTATTGAACTTCCATGTCTCTTAAACCCCATAGGTCTAACTTTTGTGAATGACTCAAGCCAAGTCTTGCCAATAAATTGTTCAATAAATTCCTTTTTAACAGAATATCTTTTGCCACTTCCCTTACCAATAATTTCTTTCGACAATCCTTTTTCTCCTGCTCCTTTCCAGAAGTCTGTGTACTACATGAAGTTCTCCTGGGATCACATTCAGGGAAAAGAGAAAAATCTCTGGTTATCTAATGGGGTTGAAAAGTCAATCAATAAGCAACATGGATTTAGTAAGAACAAATAAACCAAGCACCAAGGCATCAGTGTTTGTTGCTAAACTGTGGCATTCTGAAAGATATTTCTTTGATACTAGCTGTCAGTAGGCTTCTTAAAAAAAAAAAAAAAAAAAGAAAGACAGCATAAGACCAAATTGCATTTAATGGTGGATGTTTTAAGTCACAGGACTTAACTAAATAAATAATTGAGGTGAGGATTATTTATTACTGATTTACAAGAGAATACAATGTTTGATTATGGGTAATCACTTTTGGAGAAGTGGCTAGATGTCTTTGTGCACAGCACAAGAGAGACATAAGGATTATTGGAGGTTAAAAAAGCATCACTATAAAGAGAGAGGAAATGAACCAAGGGCATTCAGACTAAAGAAAGGAAGACAAAAAACAAATCCACTATAAAAGATATTGAGGGGAAAATATCAGATACTCTTTTATGATTCCAAAATAAAATATAAACATATGAACTATGAAATTTGCTTTTGAAAAAAAATTTGAAATTAAGCATTAGGATTAATTTGAGCATTTAGTCAAGCAGGAATGCAATGATATTTCTCTCAGGAGTTGTAGAAATGCCCCGTCTTTGCAAGTGAAATAATCATTTAAAGAGATTGCTTTGTGGATGTCAGAGTGCTAATAGGCTCCCTGGCTCCATAGTCACTTCTGTTAATTCTCTTGGTCTCTGGCTTCCTAAAGTTACAGTCATTGGAATTGATTTCTATGAAAAAAAATTAAAGACCTCAAAATTCTTATTATGCCAGTATATTTTATAAGGATGCTATATTTATTTACTGAAGTGTTCAGATTTTTACCTTGGAAAACTCTGGTATAGGTCAATTATGGTTTTGATTTGGAGTCTTCTTCAGACTGGATCCCTATCCTTAGGAGTGTTATCTAGCTCCAAGGATCCCTGGAAAGCTGAAAGGAAGGGAAGGCACTTTTGCAGCATTCTCTGAAAGCACACTTCCAGGAAAGCGTAGCAGAATTGGAAAACCAAGAAAGCTGACAGCAAACTCATGTACTGAGTGTAAAGGGCACCTTGAAGATGGATGCCCAGGTCTAGCAGCAGGGCAGAAAAGTAGTGGCGGGGTGAATTGAAATCTGTGTTGTCCAAGGTAGTTGTGCATTTATCAGCCAAGAGTAAAATCTGACCATTCCTAGAAGTACTAGTTCTTGTTGTGGAAGTGGTGTGCCATCTTAAAGCAACCGCACATCCCTGGGTAGCTTATACATGTCTTCCATTGTCTAATCATGTGCCCCGGTTTCAGTAGCCTAGTTCTATAAAATGGAATTATGTTCTACTCTTTCCCAAATGCTTAGAGGGTGATTCATCCACGATCTCCTCCTGGGAAAGTGGCACCCCTTTAAAGATCTCTATTTCACTCATGGCGGTTTCTTAGAGTATAACCCTACTGTGCCCTGGAAAAGGCCCTCCATTCACTCTGACCTGGTCTTAGATCTTTTTTTTTTTTTTATCTCATCCTCACCTGGCTGATTCGAAAGCTGCTGCCCCATGTGAATGAACTCTTAGCTAAGCAAATCCATGCCACTGACAGCTATTGGGATGTAATGCTTTCAACAACTTATGACCTATAACTTGCATCCATCCTCACTTGTTCCTTCCAGTTTGATATCTGGGTCATTTGACTTCCCCAATCCTGCCTCTTCATCTCAGACGTTGCATGTTCTTGAGGAAAGAAGCTTCAGTCCTTTTCTTTCTCCAGAGCACTGGTTGGGTTAGGATAGGACTTTTAAGAAGACTGTGGAGACTCTGCAGTAGTGGACAATGCACAGGATAGCTTAAATTTTGTCCCCCACATAATTACTAACTTGTTCAAACCTTTTGCCAAGACATCTGCTCAGCTCCTGCAAGGTTTCTCGGTGCCACTGGGGAGTCAATTCAACCCCTACAATGGCAATCTCCTGAGATTTGTACATCTCAGTTTTCACATACACTTTCCTTTTGTGCCACTGAGAAATGCAGAAGCTCTTTCCTTCTTGTCTCTTTCCTTTCCTGTCACAGGAGTCTGACATATTCTTCTTGGCAAACTTCCCCAACTTTCTCATGCTTATCACCGCCTTTCGTCATGAATGTGTGGCATGAGTTATATTCACCAGACAAGGCAGCCCTCCTATTCTATAGTATATTTATCAAAACCGAGTCTTTGAATCTCACGTTTGCCATTCATCATGTCTTAGTCTAGTTTGAAGCTGTGCCAAGTTCATATGTGGTTTTTTGCTACATGAGATGAAAGCAAGGTCGGGACTCTCTATCCTTCTCTCGGCAAAGTCTGATCTTGAATGTTAAAATTTTTTGTCAGAAAGTTACACGTGTGACAAGTAGAGGTGACTTACAAGATCTAGATTTTTTTGAGAGGGAAAAACAAAATAATTTGATGATGAAATAAAGAATTTCTCCAACTTTCTACACCATTAAGGAAACTTACTTAATTTAATAGACCAAAGATCAGATCCCTCTAACTCAAGTTTTCCTCAAGAACCATAGAGAAGTTTGTTCTGTATATATAGATATAAATTGAAGGCTTTGATTAAGTGGCACCCAAGTAGATCAAAGAGCAGTCTTTCTTAAGAAATGCTATTTCTATCCTAGAATGTAAAGTGAGGTTTGCAACTCGCAAAATGACAGACTTCCAACCTCAAAATTGAGATATTCTCCATCTTATTAGGATTTTAAAGGATTAGGCATTGAGCACTAATAAGCCCAAGAAAGAGTGAGCTCTTCCTTAAAAGGAAGTAGCAACTTGATAAAGGTCCTTCTTTGGGTTTAGTTTTCTTACTGAACATAAAAATTGTGCAGCTATTCTGCTTATTTACAGTCTTCACATGGGATGTGGTCTCAGTGGTACAGTTTTAATTATTGTAGAAAATGTAGAACTCACATATTTATGATGTTTTCCTATTGGGACATGGAAAGAGAGTTATATAGGGAAATCTGTTATTTTTTTCTCCTATAAGTAGCTATGCTATAAACATTTACATTTATATACATAGTATATATATTTTGCTATATACATTTACAAAATAGGGTTGTTATTTATTTTTATAGTTACATTTTTGGAGTCCATTAGGTCTACTCTGGAAAGTAGGTAGATTTTCTTGGTGCTGACTATAATCATGACATCATTAGAGGTTACTTTCTCCTTTGAGATGCATTTAAAATTGATTTGCTTCCCCTATTTTATGTCCAATAAGAAAGCTACTGCTTTTCCCAACATTTTTGTGAACTCCCTGGAGTGTACATTCTCACAGTCACTTCTAATTCCAATTTCTGGTTCACTCTGAATTTAATCTACTTATTTGTCATATCCCCTTGCTGCTTTCTTCATAATCTACTCAAATAAGGAGCATTGCCCATGTCTTCAAGTTCTCCCATATTTCAGTCACAGAAAGCATTTGTAGATACAGCAAATTATACTGATGATTTAGAGTTAAGGGGGTTGGAGGGACGTTGTAGTAATATACAGAAATTTATTATATAAAAAATGAAGAGCAGATATCCTTGTTCTTTGACGTTCTTTTCTAACTACTCTATCCTGTGCATTGACAGTCAGGAATTTCTAATTGGCAAGGACTCCACTGGGTATGGGGTATTTTAATACCACTGTTCCTAAGAACCTTTTAGGAAAAATATTTTATTAGAATTCTTTCTGAACAGATGGATTTTAAATAAAAGGTATTTTCTTCAATAAAATAGGGAAAATAGTTAACCAAATATAATTACAAGTGGTCTATTTGTTTTATAGCACAGTTGAATTATTTTAATTTTTATATTTTTGAATTTTAAAAAAATTGGTGGTTTTTTACAGGTTTAATTTTGATATAAAGGTATCTCAGAGATCAGTGCTTTAACTATGTAACCTTCTTTTGTGCCTCTTTTGTTTGCAATAATAACTTGAATTTCCCCACACTGATTTTTCCAAATCTAAATTTTGTTCAAAAGTTCATTTTTTTCCAGCAATTTTTAATGAATAACATGTTTTGATATGTGCATCACTGGCCATTGTCAACTTTTGATGTTGATTATTTCTATCAGACATTCATTTTAATTTGAATAGACAGCTAAATTTAACATTTAATTGATAGCATTGTCAATTTTAATAATTAAGAACTATTATTATTTAATACATTTAAATAACATAGCCTTTGGTCGAGAAGTTCTGTTTATTATGGTTTTAAATTAATAAGGAAAGAGAAGGGGTATACACAAAGGATTCCACCAAAGCTGGGGGGACAGAGAGGCAGAAACAGAAATAGGACAGCTGAGTAATGCAGAGTTGCTACTTCTTTCTGGTTAAATGGCTCTTATGCTATGCACACCTGCATCAGAATTCCATGGGGGACAACCTGCCAATGTCAAAATGGAGAGATGTAAAGCTTTTCTGGTCTTATTTAGATCTCGCCTCCAAATGCTTCTCTGTTTTGTTCACCTCTGCTCTCCCCTTGCCCTCCAATCTGTACTAGACTTTCTGCAACCCAAATTCTCACTGCTTCTTAGGAGAGCCGTTCAGAAAGTACAGATCTCCAGCTAAACGCCTCCAGTTTCCCACCTAAAGCAAAGTGTCCTGCAGATATAAGACCATCTACCCTGGAGAGAAAGAGCCTTCTTCCTTAGGGGCACGGGTAACTACAAAAAGTGTGGTGCTCCTTGATGAGTGAGATGCCCTGGCATCTTTCCCCACAGATGTGCTCAGTCCTCATTGTTCCAGAGCAATTGTGTTTTATTCTCCATTGTCTGGCACTCTTTCGAAGTGCTTCTCTTTTTTCCTAGTTCCATGTGACTTTGTTTTCTGTAGGACAGAAGTTTTTTCCTCAGGAGCCTTCTTACTCTACCACAACCAATCTCAAAGGTGCTTATTGCTTGAGGGCATTTTTATAGCTGGCACTAGTTGGCAGAGGAGATGATTTTGTACAGGACCTCTTCTAGGTGGTAGTGCTCATGTTATGGTAGGTGTACAAGATATTTCACCTTAAGAGGTGTAAGGCTAGACATAGAGATCTAGTTAAGTAGAGCATACTAAAGTTTCTATTTGACATAAGAATATATTTGAATGTGCTTTAACACTTGGTTTACTCAAAGCAAAGCACTTAAAATATAATCTTGTTTCATCGGTGAGCCTGATAGCCATTGCATTTTCTCAATATTCACACCAAATTATACAAATGACAGATTTTGCCTTATCTAAAATGTCCTGTTAAGTTTATGGTGATGTTTAAATGTAAAATAGCCGTGTTTCTGTTTTTGTTTTTTAAAGCACATGCACAGATTTGGGTGAGGAGATTTATTTATTTATTTTAAAGTCATGATGCAAGTCCATTCAACCATAATTTTGTGCTCTAGGCTCTAGCCTACAATTTTTCATTAAAATATTATTCCAACTGAGGACCTTTTCAGTAGTCTGGAACATATTTTTCCAGTACTTGACTTTAAGCTCTCTATACATCTTAGAATTCTCTGAAAAAAATTCTCTTATATTTGAGTATCACTGAATAAATAGCAGCTATGCTTATATCAAGAGCAATGTCAGTCTGAGTGGAAAATATGCCTGCTTTATTAAGAGCACCTTTAATGGATTTAATTAAGCTTCTTATTCTGTCAATAACACCATTCTCTGAATAAAGAATTTCTCCATACAGGGCATCCCTGGGTGGCTCAGTGTTTTAGCGCCTGCCTTCGGCCCAGGGCGTGATCCTGGTGACCCAGGATCAAGTCCCACGTCAGTCTCCCTGGATGGAGCCTGCTTCTCCCTCTGCCTGTGTAATTGCCTCTCTCTTTCCCTGTGTCTCTCATGAATAAATAAAAATCTTTAAAAAAAAGAATTTCTCCATACATAACACATTCTATACTATGAAATGTTTTAAACAGAAAAATATAGTGAAAATCATAATGAATATCTATCATCACTCAGCTTTGTCATCTTAATATTTTGTTTTATATGTTTTTGATAGTTTAATTAAACATTACAAATTCACTTGAGTCCCACTGTTCAATTATACCTTCTTTCATTTCCCTTTACTTCTGTCCTTTTCTTTCGAGTTAACTAATCTTTTTGTTGTTTATCAAATCAGTATATGTTTACACTTTAATTACATATGTATGTATTCTGAAACAATAATTTTGCATATTATTAAAGCCAATAAATGTTATCACAATATAATTGTTTCTCTGAAACTTAGTTTTTCTTCACATTATATTTTTAAAGATTTTTTCTATTAGTACTTATAGGTATAAATATTCATTTTTACTATGTAAGGATTCCATTGCAGGAATGTAGCTCAATTTATTTCCCTGTGTCTTGTCCTTTGCTTTTCACTTTCCTAGCAGTTACACTCTCAAAGCAGTTGTATTATCACACTCCTTGACAACAAAGACATGTGAGTATTAATAATGACTACTCTTTTAAACCATTGGGATTTGCAATGTTTTTTATGCAGCAATAATGCTAATTCCTTCCATTGAAAATAGAATATTTCTCTTATTAATCCCTAAAGTACTTTCTATTTCTCATTGAATCCATGTCTGTAGTGTCTTCTTTTTTTAAGTGTGGTGAACATACAATATTAGTTTCAGGTGTAGGACATAGAACTTCTAAATTTTTACACGTTATGATGTCACCAGGATAAATCTAGCGGCCATCTATCACCATTCAAAGTTGTTACAATTTTATTAACTATATTCCCTATGATGTACATTATATCTTCATGATTTATTTATTTTATAACTGGAAGTTTGTATCTCTTAATCCTCTTTATGTATTTCACTCATTCCCCCTATCCCTTCCCTTTCAGCAACTACCAGTTCTCTATATTTGAGTCTGTTTCTGTTTGTTTGGTTTTTTTAGACTCCACATTTAGATGAAATAATATAGTATTTGTCTTTCTCTGACTTACTTCACTTAGCGTAAAACCCTCTAAGTCCATCCATGTTGTTACAAATGGCGAGATTCATTCTTCTTTATGACTAATATTCCCGTGTGTGTGTGTGTGTGTGTGTGTGTGTGTGTGTGTGTGTGTATGCCACATCTTCTTTATCCATTCATCTATCAAGGGCCACTTAGGTTGCTTTCTTCTCTTGGCTGTTGTAAATAATACTGCAATGAACATAGTGGTGAACATATCTGTTTAAATTAGTGTATTCACTTTATTAAGATAAATATCCAAAAGTAGAATTGCTGGATCATATGGTATATCTGTTTTTAATTTTTTGAGAAAACTCCATTCTGTTTTCCATAGTGGCTGCACAATTTTGCAAACCTACTAACAGTCCAAGAGGGTTCCCTTCTCTCCACATTCTTGCCAACACTTGTTATTTTTGTCATTCTGATTGGTATGAGATGATATCTCATTGTGGCTTTGATTTGCATTTCCCTGATGATTAGTGATCTTGAGCATCTTTTCATGCATCTGTTGGCCATTTGTGCCTGTTCCTTGGAGAAATGTCTATTTAGGATCTCTGCCCATTTTTTTTTAATTAGATTTTTTGTTTTCTTGATATTGAGTTGTGTCAATTCTTTGTATATTTTGGATATTAACCCCTTATAGGTTATATCATTTGCAAATATCTTCTTCCATTCAGTAGGTTGCCTTTTCAGTTTGTTCATGGTTTCCTTCACTGTGCATACATTTTTTAGTAGGTCCATTTTTTTTGTCTGTTTTTTGTTCGTTTGTGTGTTTTCGTTGGCCTTGTCTGAGGAAACAGGTCCAAAAAATATCGCTAAGGCCAATGTCAGAGAGCTTGCTGCTTATGTAATGTCTTTGGTAGTAGTTTTTGAGGGTCTTTATCTTAGTTCACCATTGAATTGTATGTTCTTTGAGACATGGGCCTAGAATCCCTATATTAAGTGTTTATTTTCCTACACTATTATTCCCAACTTGGCATTTCTGTTATTTTATTTCTAATAGAAGTGAAACAAGTTGATGTTAAAAGACATTTCATTGGTGTTTTTCTTTTCCACAAAAGCCTAGGCCTTGTGAAGGGGTTCAGAATAAACTTCCCCAAAATGTGCCACTTCAGCATTTGGATTATTTTCAGCTGAAGTCCATCAGCTCAAAATACTTAAAAAGAGTTCTTTATTTCCCACTTAACTGTCTAAAGGAATCTAGATAAAGGGACTTTTCCAGGAAGAGTACAGAGCACCAGATATAATTACCAAGAGTATGGGCTAGGTGTCATAAACTGTGGAGAAGCTCAGCAAGGTCTGGAGATCATATTCCTCTCTGTGTCTTATTTTCTCTGCAGGGCATGGCAGACATTTGTTTACCAAACATTTGCTCTTCCTATCTTCCTGTGAATTGTCTTTCTTCCCTGTGAAGTGTCAAACCACCGTCCCCTTCTTCTTAACTCAGGATGGCATATAAGCCACAATTGTCTGGCTGCCTTATGGAGCTCCCATATGTATGTAATTAAATTTATTTTCTCCTATTTTTCTCTCATGTCAATTTAAGTAATAGATCAGCCAAAAAAAAAAAAAAAACTGTATAAGGGAAGAAGGGAAAAGTTTTCCTCCCCTGTACTTATTTTTACTTAAAACTAGTTACACCCAACATTTCTTTACTGAATTTTTCTAATCTCAGTGTGGACAATCAGAAAAAAGTGTTGTTATTCATGGTCCTTGCATTACCCTCTCCAGTGCTGCTCTCTATTATTTTTCTCTGTTGCTTCCAGCTTAGCCCATTGAAAACATAAAACCTTCCTCTGATGTGATGAAAAGTACATCTTATTGGAGATACTGTCAACTTGTCTGTTTTTCCCTCTCAGCTTAAGACCATCTCCTGAACTCTTTTGGTTTTGGTCCTACTTGGTCTCCTGTATTTAGGTTCACTTACTTTTTCTGCCTCCTGCTTTTCTTACTTTTTGATATTTGGGAGTGAATGGACTCCAAAGAATCATGTATTTTATAACTATTATTTGATCACTGCTAATTTTTAACTCACCCTTAATAAACTTGCCCTACATTCTCACCCTTAATAAACTTGCCCTACATTCTTTGCTCCTTGACGCTTCCTTATCGCTATGAAAGCTCATCCAATTCAGTAGTCTTTTATGTATTTTTTCCAATGAAAAGGTCAGTAAACATTATCTTATAAACATTGCTTCCTTTTATTATTCTCCTTTTTACTATAGCCTATATCTTGATTATCAGTTGTTTAAGTTGAATATCAAGTTATCAATTTTATTGCTCTAAAAGTTTTAATTTGGCCATTAATATGAGTTCAAATTACTCAACTGCAAACAATCCATTGTTTCATGCTTGGATAAAATGAGGTTGATGAAAAATGCTAACTCGTTTACCATTGTAATTTTTTTTTTGTGCACTCAGTAGATATGGTCCATGTTGAAAGTAAACATTTTTGCTTCACCTTTCTTCAGAAATATATTCACTGTATCTACTAATGATTAGTGATAGAATAGTTGTCTTATGATTTATTGTTTTAGATATATCACAATCCTATTGTCTGTAATAATAAGGTGTTCAATCTTTAGTTCACAGTTTAAATTATGCTTAATTTATGGCAGTTATTTGATGATCTTATTTCTAGTTCCTTCTTTTATTATTCTCTATCCCAGTGATATTTTTCTTTAAAGAGCAGATGCTTTGTCAGGCCCGTGGTACACTCTCTGGGAGCCAAGTATGTTATACCATCTTTTCTGGGGTCCATCTTCCTATCCTAAATAAAGATCAGTGAATGTAAAGCAGTTAAAAGAATATGTTCTGAAAAAGTTGCTTGTGTATTGATTAACCTTGCTCACCTGAAAGTACAAATCTCTATGGCTTTAGAATTACTTTGATTCCACCAAGAATGAACTCATATAACATGGCTGGGAAGATCTTAGACTCCATCTAACAAGATCCTATTCATCAAGGCAGAAATAAATATTCAACATTTGGCCAGTTTTGATTTAAAAATCTAATTTTCATATGGTACACTTAATAGATGAGGGAGAAAAGCTGCAGTAATTTGTCAATGAGGCATCTCTAGGACAGGGCCACTGCACTACTTGGATTCATCTCTATGATCCTAATAATACCATTTATGCTGTCTCTCATCTTGCTTACCTATCATTAAAAATATTTTAAGGCAGTTAATACATCATTTGAATGAAAAGAGTGAGAAAAGAACCCCACCAAAATTTCCTTCAAGGGAGGTTAGGACTTTCCAAATGACTTTGAACTAGCAAAATATATTAGTGCAATTCATGGCCAGCAGGGAAGCATTCTAGATCATTTTCTTTGTTCCAAGTTATTCTGTTATTGTCTAAATAGACTCGTCTTAAGTGATGAGTGAGTAACATTCCAAAAATCATTCATAAGTGAGTCCCTCTAGATCTTGGAAGGCATTTTCCCATACAAACAACATAATGAATGATTATTATGTTCCCTGGCTAATATTACAAAGTCATTTTAACACACAGGGCACCTAAATATATTGGAGTTGTTTCAAATACAGCTACTCATCATCTGTCTCATTGTTTCTAGGGACAGTTGCTTTCTTAATTCTAAGTCCTTTTTGTCAATAGTAGCAGACATTCCTACATCAATGTTGAGCAAGATCTTCATTGGAGGTAAGTTGAGTTATACCTAGGAACCATTAAAGGAATTTTTTTTTTTACTCAATCCATTTCTGTAACTACATGACAGAAAAGATGACTCAATTTAAGCACTCTCTGTTGTTCAGAATCAAAAGATAAAAGAAGAATTGCACCCAAGAGTAGTAGGCAGTTTCAGACTTATGTAAAAATTCTTGGTAATAACAGTTGTATATAAATTAAGGACCACCTAATCCTCAACTTATATTTCCTGTGCTCCTCATGGTATCTTGATCCCATTTTAAAAATTATGCTCTGAGGAAATTTGAGAGCTACATTTAGTTAGAATAGCCACATTATACTCAACTACTTCAGTTGTTCATGGTAATTTTTATTCAACGAAGTTTTATATTTTCATTCAACTTCATGATTTTTTTGTAATGTCACTGTAGTAACAGAAACTTTTAAACTTAAAAATTAACTTTGACTTGACAAAAAAAGCTTTGTTTCTGAAAGTAATTATTTGCAATAATTGCCATGCTGTTTCCTGAAGAGGTAAGATTCCTGGTGTCACATGGCAAACCCATTCCTGAGTCTCCTGCTGGCTTCTGTCAGATTAATGTGTGCTGCTCCCCTGCTGAAAAATCCACATGAGTTCTCCTCTAGGCCACCTGTGGAGGAAGAGAAAGTTTTTTTTTTTTCCCTTAAATTTCCCAGAGAATGAGAATTGATAGAATGTGGATCAGAGGATTAAGTATCACTTACAGTAATACTGTTTTGAGAGAATTGAATCTCAAGAACAAACAAGTTGGAATTCTGGCCTCACAACTTACTAGCATTCTTCTCTCAAATTCTTCGTAAATAATTTGACAATACTTTGATGTTCTAATGTCCTCTCATTCTGCTCAAATCTTGCCATCTTCTACTTCCTTACTTTAAAACAAGTTTTCTTTAAAAAGAAGCAAATATTGGCTCTTGGTAAAGGTTAAGAAGGTTCAAACATGAGTTTCTTACTATTTTAATCACCCACTGACTAGGTTGACAATATCTGTAATTTTTTTCCCCTTTCCATCATTAATATAACCTTTCTCAAAGCAGAGTCATCATCAGTAAACATCAGGTTGCCAGGACCTTCTCTTCATTGTTTTCCTTTATTCAGGAAGGGGATAAGCTTGATGGTTGTATTCTTATCAGGCATTGTCAGACTGCACATCCATTTAAAGATCACAAAACCAATGTGGGTCTGAAATACCAAAGGTGCCAAGTGTGAGAGGTGATAAGTCTTTTGGATTTGTCATACCAGATATTTGAAATCAATTTCAATCCTGTTGGAATGTCTTTTAATTTTGAAAAACTTTACTGTGGAATCCTAGAATATTGGTTTTTTTGTTTCCTCTATTTTAGGAGACTTTATTATTTGCAGTTAGGTGAATGGCGTTCTATGTGGTTAGATTCCCGTACAGGCAGGGCTTTATAAGTCATTCCCTATGTTCTTAAGGATGAAGCCCTTTATCTTAATGAATAAAATTTCCAGACAACATTCCCCCTCCTGGTATAATATTTATGCTTCTAGTATTTGTTGACTGAAAATAAATACAATGACTGACATTTACCATACATTT
Source organism: Vulpes vulpes (assembly GCF_048418805.1). Lineage (NCBI taxonomy): Eukaryota > Metazoa > Chordata > Mammalia > Carnivora > Canidae > Vulpes > Vulpes vulpes. The sequence goes on from NC_132780.1 coordinate 106,387,082, forward strand.
AATAGCGATTTTGAATGTATTTTATTAATCACCAGATTATTTTCATATATATGACAAAGAATTCAGAATTGTATGAAGGATATTTTCCTGAGTTTATACACGATGTTTAGACACCAATATATATGATCTCTAATCATGCTTCCATGTTGGCCTCCAGAGATTGTTTTTTATTGATTGAGAACCACAGGCTGTTATAGTATAAGCTGGTTGTGTGGTTTTATTAAGGGTTTACATATATGCTAATCATTTACTCATAAAATGAGTGATGGACCATAAAATGTGATCTATGTGAAAGGGACTTCTTAATTTGCTAGGGGAGAAAAGAAAGATAAAGATGATTTAATGATGGTCAGATTTATACCAAATCTGATAGTTGTTACAATGCATGAACATTTACTTACCTCCTACCCTTAAGGTATATTGTGTCTTGATGTATATGAACTGACCTCTCCTTAGCCCTACTTAGTCATCACTTCAGAAGGCTTAGCTTCATTTATAATTGCATAGCAATTGGCAAGGAAATTATTTTTATTTTTCAAAATCATTTCTGATGAATTGCTATTAAAAATTATCTACCCTTGGGGGAATAAAACAAATTATTCACCTTATTAGAGACCTAAAAGGAAATTTCTAATAAAATATTTTTTCTTTCTTTCATTCTTTCTTTCCTTCTCTCCTTCTCTCTCTTTCCCCTTCCTTCTTTTCTTTCTTGAGAGTAGTTTTGCTTTTTATATGAAATTGGGAAATTATTTCTTCCTTTAATACATAATTATGACATAACTGCCTCTAGGGATATTCTAGTTAGGGCTCTAAGAAAGCTAAGAATCTAAGGATATGGAATAAGCCTTTTTGCCCATTATAACATCTTAGGTGTCTAAAATTAGAAGCTGCTTCTAATAAGCCTCAACAAATATTAAATATTATAAGAATGAATGAATGAATAAACAAACAGCCATATGACTCTTGAGTAGCAAAACCCAGTCACTAGAATATATATATATATATATATATATATATATATATATATATATATATATATTTCTAAGCTGTCAAATCATACCACTGTGTTACTCACTCCTGTATATGGAGCTATACAACTATGATGATGTCTGGGCATCGAGGCTATTTTGCTACTTTTAAGAATCTAGATTATTATCTCACATAACTGCTACTCTTTTATTCAAATGCAGTCACCTGACTTTGTTTCCATTGTTTAATTTGTTTGTTTTATTTTTTTTAAGATTTATTTTTATTTATTTATGATAGACATAGAGAGAGAGAGAGAGAGAGGCAGAGACACAGGCAGAGGGAGAGGCAGGCTCCATGCCGGCAGCCCGACGCGGGACTCAATCCCGGGACTCCAGGATCACACCCTGGGCCAAAGGCAGGCGCGAAACCACTGAGCCACCCAGGGATCCCCCTAATTTGTTTGTTTTAATAATTGATTGTGTATCCCAAGTATTCATCAATAGATGAATGGATAAAGCTAATGTGGGTACACACACACACACACACACACACACACCTTAGAATACTACTCAGCCATAAAGAAGAATGAAATCTTGCCATTTGCAACAATATGAAAGGATCTAGAGAGTGTTGTGCTAAGTAAAATAAATCGATCAGAAAAAGGCAAACGCCATCTGATTTCACTCAGTGGAATTTAAGAAACAAAACAAATGAACAAGGGAAAAAAGACAAAAGAACAGACTCTTAAATATAGAGAACAAAGTTGTGGTTACCAGAGGGGTGATGGGTTGAGGGATGTGTGAAATAGGTGAAGGAGATTAAGAGTACACCACTCACTTTGATGAACCCTGAGTAATGTATAGAATTGTTGAATCATTATACTGTATATCTGAAACTAATACAACACTGGATGCTAATTATACTGATTAAAAAAATAAAAATTAGTTGTGGATCTTAAGTCTTTTCTTATTAAACATTCTCTTAAAGCAGCATGTGTTGATATAGACTAAGGACAGAGGATACATCTAAATTTAGAATGTGGGTCCCTTACCACTGGTGTGCAGCTCTAACAGTAATAGATTGCTCACTTATGGTGAATCGTGATAATATCTGCTGAGATCAGCAACATGGGCCCCGTTAGTACATGACATTACTACGTTGTTAAGTGATATATGGCCATCAACACATTGATGCTCTCTGTCTCTCTCCTTAAAGAATCATAATAGAGTCTTTGGGCACATCTGAAAGTAAATCATTAGAGGCACAATAGACAGAAAAATATCTTTCTCTCCTTTCTCTCTCTACCTCTCCCTTTGTCTTAGAGATAATGGAGAAAGGATATTCCTACAACAAACAGGACTTTTTTTGGTGGCACTTATTCCATTGATATGATCCTTTAAAAGGTGATAGGATGTTTTGCCAAACCAACTGTGCTTGAGCTCAGTTCCCAATCAGGTTTGGCAGTTATCCATGTTGGGAGGCCTTGAGGCTCTGAGAAAGGTCTGGATCTTATCGGCCTCTCAGACATCTTGCTGTGACTTGGAATAAAATAAATCTACTGCAGCCAAAGAGAGAGAAAATGGGAGAAGGGTCAAAGGAGTAATAGGAGGCTGATATATCCTTTCTCAAAGGAGAAAAAGTTGATAAAAACCTCATCTACTATTGAAATTTTTTTTTGGAACCTTGCTTGTCGGAACTTGGAAAATTCAAAGAGAAACTTCTAACCTGCTATGAGGTTGTATGTAAAAGGAACATCTTTTAGTCACATGACATACTAAAAGGTCAATTGAAGTGACATGCCTAAGAAATGAGATTTTATTTATACCTACTTCAGAAAAAATAATTGATGATTTTCAACTGTCCCTTAAACTTGGGGTGAAATTTAACATAGGAAAAGAAATAAAGGCCCTATTCCTGAAGGTTGCCTCCAATCTCAATTATTGGACAAAGTTGTCAGGACTATGACATATGTGAGTATAGGATACTTGCTGGTGATAGAACTATATCAAAGAACAATATTGGGTTCAGTTGGTTAAAGCCCTGGGATTAACAGAAGAACTAAACAGTATCTGTCATGATATTGAGTTCTTCAGAGAAATGTGCAAGATAAAACAAAGTTATTTTTAATCCATATATTTAGCAGGGTGGTCATATTCAGAATAGAACATTTTGTGTCTCTAAACTCAGATAACATTCTTCACAAGATTTACATGATTGCAGCAGAATTTGTGAATGTGTCCTGTGAGAGCTTCTCAGTGAACATAGCTACTTTGCCCCAAAAAGGTTGGGCGTTGTCTGGATTCCTTTGGCTGTAGTTAAAACATTAATGCTCTTAATGTTTCCTAAGAATCATAAGCATACAGGCTGTATAACTTAGGCTTCATATTACTTGCTTACTAGTGCTGCTCATGTTAAATTTTGAAAAGTCTTTTTTTAAAGATTTTATTTATTTGAGAGAGAATGGGGGAGGGGCAGAAGCAGGGGGAGGGGCAGAGGGAGAGGTAGAAACAGACTTCTCCCTGCTGAACAGGGAGCCTGTCCTTAGGGCTTGATTTCTGGACTCTGGGATCATGACCATAGCCGAAGGCAGATGCTTAACCAACTGAGCACCCAGGTAAATTTTGGACATTCTTAACTATATAGAACACTTTTTTGGGCCTTGTGATACCTATTTCTTTTAACCACTCCTCCTCAACCATTAGTCTTCTCTTTCTTGTCCAATAGCTCCTTCACTTGAACATGAATAAGAATCATGTTGGAATTTATTATAATGAGATTTTAATTTAGTATGCTGGGATAATCTCAGGAATTGCATTGAAAAGAAACTCTTTGGATAACTCCAGTGAAGTGGTTGCCGACACTTTAAGAAACCTAGTTTAGATCTTTCTTTGGTTAGATCTTTAGATCTTCTGATTAATGTTGAACTGGCTTTCCATCTTCCTGCTTGTGGATTCTGCAGTATCTTAGCTGTCCTTCTCTTTACCACCTATACCTACAGTGACTTTACTTCACAGGGTTGCAGGTAAGTCAGAGAATGGTGTGTTTTAAAGGCTCTGAATTTGTTACTTTACAAGGCAAGAAGGACTTGGCAGATGTGATTGAGTTAAGGATTTTGAGTTAGGTGAGATAATGCTGGATGTCTAGTGAGAGAGAGAGACAGAGAGACAGAGAGAGATGGTGTGCTGCTGGCTATGAAAATAGAGGAAGTGACTATGAAAAGTTCTTAGCTCGAACCTCCAGGAGGAAAACTAGCCTGCCAACACATTGACTTGGGGCCAAGGAAATCCATGTCAGACTTCTGATCTCCACAACTAAAATGTAATAAATTCATGTTGTTGTAAGCTACAAAGTTTGTGGCTTTGTTTTAGTAGTAATAGGAGGCTGATATATCCTCTCTAAACTTGTTTTTTCAGTTCAATAAAAAAGTAAGAATAATAATGATTCCTATCCCCTAAGATTTTCGAGTAGATTAATTGAGATACAGGTAAAATATATGGGTACATGCCAAATATATGCTGCTAATAAAGATGATGGTGAAGATTACAAAGCCAACAGATCTGCTTTGCCTCTTCTAGTTACTCAGAGCCTTAACCACTGCTAAAAACAAGGGTCATTCCTAACTCATTTGATTTTAGATCATTTTCCACTTGAAATGCCCCCTAGATAATAAACTCTCTTCCTTTTGTTTGTTTCCAGGAAAAGCTAGCCATATTCTTTTCCCATATTAAATTAATCCAATTAAGAAGACTTTTTGACCATCGACAACTACCCAACTATGTGCCAGGAATCACTTGGCTCAATCATTTTTCCCTGAGTTTCTATAATTCATGGTTTTAAGGTTGGATGAGTTATTTTTCCCTCCAGAGAAGAGCTTATTTTGAAAACCTCATGGTCCTGTGATTTTATATTACTTCCCTTTATCAGCACCTAGCATGTTCTGAAATGATGTAAGTGATTAAAAAGAAGAAATGATTTACCTTTAAAGGAGCTGATGTATTTTAACAAATATAACATGATCAAGATGCCAATTGAAGGGAATGATAACAATTCATAGGGAAGGAACTGCATATTGATATGTTTGGAAAGGCTTTAGGGTAGAAGTAAGTCTTGCACTGTGATTTAAAGGATGGATAGAAATTGCATACTAAAAAAGGTTGAGGCACAGTACTTTAAACTAAGGGAACAATGAAAAAAAATCTATAGAGTCCACTTAGAGATAGGGATGAGGAGAGATTGCATCAGAAAGGATCAGCTAATAGGGAGGTGGAATCAAGGTTGAATCTTGATGTGCCCAGGCTTTACAGGTACTACAAATCCTGCTTATTCTATTGTGTTCTTGAGCCTCCTTAGAAATCCATACCAGCACATTTGTAAGTTTAAACAATAAGACATTTTTTTTCCTTTTCTTTTGTATTAATCAGAATACTCTACCCCTTAGCCATCCACGTTAATTCTCTGCTTTGGCTTCCAGGGTTAATGGGCATCCATCCTCTCTCCTGCCAAATAGCTTGGACCCTCTAATATTGAATTCCATTAGTGGTGATAAAGGTTCTATTTTAGATATTTTTAAAAGGAAAAAAAATCTGATAGGCATATGGAGTAGAACAGGAATATTCTAAGTGTCAAGGGAACTGTTTTGGAGAAGGAACAAAGCAATCAGCAGTTTATCATTATTACTGCTTCTCCCCAGTCACATTAATATAAAAAGGGCCAGCACATCAATGAGGTAATAGTGCAGGAGGCATTAGCACCAGCATCCCTAGCAAAATCTCAGCTGCCTTCTGGATAGAAGTAAAAGAATAGAAGCAAATGAAATGATTCAAGAAAATAGCAGAGATGGTGAATCAGAGCAGTCATGGGCTCCTTTAGAGATAATTTATGTTCATGTTCAAAAGATGGTAACTGCTTCCTAAAAAAAATACAGCAAAATAAATAAAAAGTAGGAAATAGTCCATTTCCTGATCCCAGAGTAAGTAAGGAAATACAGGGATTTTAAGTAAGGGGAGCCCTTGAGTATATCATTTGTTCAATGTGTCACAAAAGATACTTCCCTTACTAAAGGAATACCAGGGCTCCCAGCTTGTAATGGTTGTTGCCTGTGCTTCTCATACATTTTCCTTTTTAATGCTCTCATGAACCTCCAACTATATGCATTAAGATAAAATGAATAAGCACAACAGTCTAAAGTTTATTATTTATTGGATTTATAAAATATACAGAAACATGCATAAAGCAACTTTACTTGTTAATGGATAATTATAAGATAAACACACATGTAATCACAATCCTAGTCATGACATAGCATTTGTCAGTACCATGAATATAACCCCCTTCTCTCCATCCCCAGGTCCCTTTACATTGCTATTCCCTCCTCTCCCCCAAAGGTAATCACTATGCTGAGTTCCATGGCAATCATTTCATTGGTCTTCTTGATACATTTGGCACTTATGTATGCAATACATAAACACCACAAATTAGTTTTCCTTATTTTCTCAATATTATGTAACTACAGTTATATGATAAGTATTCTTTTGTGTCTGGCTTTTCTTTTTTCCTTTTAAAGTTATGTTTATGAGATTTACCCACTGCATTGCTTATGGTTCATACAATTATGTTTGAAGCCATGCTAGTGGATCTTACATTTTATATATGTAAATATTATGATATATAATATTTATATTATATATCATACATTATAGATTATATAATGTATATATATTAAATATACATCATATATACATTATATATAAATATATTATACATATTTCAGGTAACATTTCTAAAAGAATCTCTGATGAACACTCATTAGTTCTTTAAAAAGCTGTATTTGTTTTCTATTGCTGTGTAACAAATTAACACATTTAGCAGCTTTGAATATCTCCTATGTAGTATCTCACAGTTCTGGAGGCCAGATATTTGGGTAATATTGACTAGTTTCTCTATTCTCAGTTACATTAGGTCAAAATCAACATATTAGCTCATCTAGTCTCTGATCTGGAGGTCTGGGGAAGAATTCATAACCAACCCATTCAAGTTGTCAGCATAATTCGGTTTCTTGCAGTTGTAGCACAGAAGTCTTATCTCCTGGCTGGCTTTTGGCAAGAGGTCACTCTTAGCACCTAGATGTTGCTCTTGGGTTCTTCCATAGGTCCCCCTCCATCTTCAAAGCCAACCAATGCACATTTCTCTCATTTTCCCTTCTGTCAAGAGCTGGAGAGAACTCTGCTTTGAAATGATTAAATTCATGTGATGAGATTAACAGCACCTAGAAAAGCTCTTTTGTTATATAAAGTACAATCATGATGGGAGTGATATATCATCATATTTACAGATTTCACCCACACTAAAAGGGAAGGAGGCTTTACAAGGTAAGGATCATTAGGGATATCAGAATTCTACCTACTGCAGACATTAAAAAACAAAACAAAACATTTTATCAGTTTAGAATCTAGGGCTCCATTACATTCCTGTTGCTATGACGCTGGGTCTTAAAATGATGAAGGGCACTCGTCTTCTTGTAAAATTGATATCTACCTCCTTCATCAGAGAAATCTGACACTTGGCATGCTTTTTCTCTTCCTTAATTTAAGTGAGTATATTGAGCATATGCTATTTTTTTAAAGATTGATTGATTGATTGATTGATTGATTGATTTATGATAGACAGAGAGAGAGAGAGAGAGAGAGTCAGAGACACAGGAGGAGGGAGAAGCAGGCTCCATGCTGGGAGCCTATTATGGGACTTGATCCCGGGACTCCAGGATCACACCCAGGCCAAAGGCAGGCCTAAACCACTGAGCCACCCAGGGATCCCCTGAGCATATGCTATTAATAAAGAACTCTAGATGGATACAAAAATGATGTGATAATTGCATAATAATCAATGGAACAACATAAATCGTAATAACTCAATATTCAGAATTATTTTTTAATAAATAAATAAATAAATCTATTTGAAAGAGAGAGAAAGAGTGGGGAGTGGGGGGAAGAGGGGGCAGAGGGAAAAAGAGAATCTCGAGCAGACTCTCCACTGAGCATGGAGTCCAAGGTGGGTTTTGAGGTGTGGCTTGATCCCACCACCTTGAGATCATGACCTGAGCCAAAATCAAGAGTCAAACACTTAAATGGCTGAGCCACCCAGGTGCCCCTCAATATTTAGGATTCTATGTGAATTCAAGAGAGGGTAAGACTATATTCTGTTATGGGTATTGAGGGAGGCTTAAAGTTTCAACCAAACTTAACATCTATCCTCTATCTTTGTTCTGTTCTCTTTATTTCCACTCTCCTCACAAATCTTTTTATTCATTTAACAAACATTTATATACAAGTATTATTCTTCACAACAGCTCTGTCATCTTACTATCTCATTGCATACATGAAAATTCTGAGAAACAAAAGTGAAGTAACTTGTACAAGTTTGCACAACGTACCAACGTAGCACATCCAGGGTTTGAACTCAGGCACAGTGACTTTGAGAGTCCTTGTTTTTAAAGCATACTGCTATCTGCTTCTCAATGTAGGTTAAAATTCCAATATAGCCATGTTATTTCCAGGCTCATATCATTAGGAATCATCTAGGGCAGTGGTATTCAATAAGCTGTTTTTGTCCTCCCTCTCTTGTCCCTCCATTCCCGAATTGGATATTTGGCAATATCTGGAGAGCTTTTTAGTTGTCACGGTGACACTAGCATTTTGTGGGTAGAAGCCAGGGATGCTACTAAGCATTTTATTTCTTTGCCTTCTATGACAAGGAATTATTCAGCTCCAAATGTCAATAGTGTTGAGGTTGAGAAACTCTTGAAGCCTTATGACCCCCAGGATTAAATTAAAGATCTATAACAGGGCAAACAAGGTGTTTATCTTTATGCTCATCAATCCCTTCTGGTATTTTATGTGCACAAAGTACATGCGCAGTGCTGTTTCTTGACATAGTGGCTGTATTTATTCTCTCTGCTTTGCCCGGAATCTTTTTCTACCTGTCCTCTCACTCATACAATTCTCAGCCATTTACTCATCCTTTGAGTCTTTGTTCAGGCCACAGTCATTCATGCAGCCTTTCCCTATACTCTAGTTATGGTGAGGGGCCCTTGTATCATCATTCCAAATTATCCTCCGCATTGTTGAAATGTTAGGCAATGAACACTTATTAGCAATTTCTTTGCCCCCTTCCCCTTTAGGAGTTTGGGAATCTATGAGAGCAGAGATGCTGTTAAACTCTCATCAGTGCCAAAAGCACCTAGTAGAGTGTGATTTCTGACATAGACGAATCCAATCTTAATTCAGTGAATTAACAAATAAAAGTATTCTATCCCTCTGCTAGGGCTGCCATAACAAAATACCACAGACTGGGTGGGTAGCTTAACAGAATTTTTTTTCTCCCAGTTCTAGAAGCTGAGAAGTCCAAGATCAAGGTGCCAGCAGGTTTGGTTTCTCAAAAGGCATCTTTCCTTGGCTTGCAGATGGTTACCTTCTAGCTGTATCCTCACATGGCATTTCCCCTATATGTTTACATTCCTATTATCTCTTCCTTTTCTTACAAGGACATCAACTCTAGGGTCTTACCCTTATATCTCAATTAACTTTAGGTACCTCCTTAAGGCCCTATCTCCAAATAGGGTCACATTGTGAGTTAAATCTTCAACATATGAATTTTGGGAAGATACAATCCAGTTTATAACAAATATGAAGTGAGACAATACAGCTATTATTTCGGTTTAGTTAGGAAAATGCTTCTCAAATGTAATCATTTGATATAAGCTATTATTAAAATATTTTTATCCTATCTGTTCTTTTTTCTTTCAAATAAATGTGTTTATAGTGTACGAGTAAATGAAAAGCAAGCTTCTATCTTGAAATAATAGGTATCTATACAAATGCACACAATGAAAACAAAATACTATTATTAAACTGTAGCCACAGAATGTTGTGCACAGAGATATCCGTACTTGGATTTATGTTCTCTTTATCATTGAGAAGATTAGCAAATTTTAGAGTCATGTAAAGAGTTGCTTGCACCAAAGTAATACAGTTGAAAGAAGGAAAGAAAAATGAAAATGGAATGTCATTCTTACTATGCAATCAATAGTGTTTCTTCCACATCTTCACCAAATTAGATCCATTTCAAACTTGGGCACAGAGTAGGTTAGATTCTAGCCCCTGTAATCAGCAGCATTGGGAGTAGAGGCTACTGAAGCTGGTTAGGGTTAGGAGGCAGGAGACTGTGGTGCTCTGACTGCTGGATTGGATTCTGCTTCTTTGCTTGTCTGCATTATTTGATGTTATGTACCTTAAAATCACTCCTTGGATTTCAAGTATCCTGAAAATTTTTCCACAGGTAGTCCTTTAGTACTAAGAGGATTTGCATGCATACTTATAAACCTTTTTAAATCGGCAGCACTAATTTGATTCTCTTCCCATAACCATGTGTTATTTTTGGTGGCTTCATACTCCAAGCAGTGCCCTAGAGTGACTTTGTAGTGATTTATGGCAAGAGGTTTCACATTTGGCAAGTACCAAAATCACCTGGAAGGCTTGTTAAAACAGAATTTGTTGGGCCTCCTCCTCCCAGAGCTTCTGATTCAGTAGACATTTTTGGGGCATGTGTATGTGTATTTTTAACAAATTCTCAGTTGATGCTGATGTTGCTTTTTGAGGGGCTCCATTTTGAGAACTTTTCAATGGTTCTTATAAAGTATTGCCTTGCCTCTTTGAAAGAGGTAGGTATAAAAAACAAGCACCTATTTCTCTTCCAGACTGGGAAATTGAAGGCATATGTAGATGTAGTCGCCTCCCCCACCCGCCACAATAGAGCATTTTGGATATCACTGGTCTTTTGGGTCCAGTTCCTCAGTTCCTATGGGGACCTTCATCCAGTTATTAAAGACTTATTTATTGAGTCTTTTTTTTTTCCAGTTCTATGCTAGGGAGCTGGTATACAGGAGTGTGCACAGGTAAGGTTGCAGGCTGTATACAGTTTATAGTGTTTACAGGCAGCTATGTGGCTATTTTAGTCAATGTGTGATCTCACAGAACTGGGAATCTGGTTCCATTTCAGTTTGCCAAACTCCAGCTTTGTGCCCTTGAACAAATTATGTAACTTGCCTGGATTCCAGGTCCATCCTCTCAAAAATGAGATTAGCATTGCATTCAGTGACTCAAATATTTTTGGAAAAATATAAGGGAGAATATGATAGCCTCATCTTATTCTACCCAGGTATAATGCTATGAATGGAAGTGGTCACTAATAGTAAAACACAATGATAATTTGTGTGTTTTATGTAGCATTCAAGTAATTAGTTTATTTGAATCTTATTTAATTAGAGTTACATCTTCTGCTTAGGACCTGATATAGTGGAAGGTATCTGAAATAAGTGCCAAACATCACACAAATCAGAAACTTACACTGAAACCATCTGAATCATCCTGTAGCATGTCTACCATGAAGCCTTTCCTGTCTCTTTTATGAGGATTAACTCTATCTGTTGGCAGCTATGCCGTATCTGAGCACACATATGCTGAGATAAATCAACACCCTATCTCCAGGCAAAGTCTGAACAGCTATTTAAGAGACATTTGACAGTTACAAAAAATATCTTTGGTACCTACATAAATCTAGTGGGTAGTATATGCCATTTCACTCATTTGGAATGATATTTTTTCTCCGAAGAAATGGACAGAATATTGGCTTCAGAGCCGTACAGATTTGGACTTGAATACTGACTAAGCTACTTATGACTTTAGTGACATCAGACAAGTTACTTCAACTTCTTGAAGTGCAGTTTTGTTATCTATAAAATGAGACTAATGTAACTTATAGGATGTTATGACAACTGACTATGATACACATGTAAAACATTGAGCAACATATGTGACATATGGTAGACGTTAAATTTTATTTAAAAATAACTTGTAACCAGAAAACTGTTTCAACGAGATTATAGATAATCACTTTGGATCTAGAAAGGATAATAGCATAAGGACATAGATTGCTGTCAACCGCTTATCTTCTGCTACTGCATGGATAACCTGAGGCAGAAGGCAGAACAAGGCTTAGGAAAATATCTTGGTTTGGGTTCTCCTGAAGGCAAAGCATCAGACAAGACCCTTGCTGCCCAAGGAAGTAGGGAGAATGAGACATAGAGGGAAGATAGGGCAATAGTTTCAATATTCAGGTATGTTTTTGAGGTTGTCAATCTGGCTATTAGGGACTGATTCCCCAAGATCTCCTAAGAATTATGGAGAACTCTTCCCACAACAAACAAGTTGAGGGAAGAAGTACCAGGAACATGGGGTAGGGCTGGTCCTGGAGCTTTAACTGACACTTTTGGGTGGAATTGACATATGGATTGAGGGAGTTCCCATAGCTTTGGAGAAGATGCCTAATAGAAATTGGAGAGATCCTCTAAGCCTCCTTTACAGGTAGAGCACTGCATCAGAAAACTACAGCCTGAAATGCAGCTGAAGTCAGAGGTTGGCTGAAGGACAGATTTGGGAGAAGCAGAGGCATCTACTCCATGAAGCTAGGGTAGCTTTGTTCAGAATTATATAGGGCCAGCACCTTTTGGAGTGATACGGCTACCGTAGGTCCACCCACTCCTCTTTCCAAAATTTCCCAAAGTCATGTTTAAGCCAATGAGTATTGCCCTGTTTTAAGCATAAACTAAAAGAAAAGTGTGTACTTGACTTCACACATTTTAAAGTACAGATATAATGTCCTAGGCATAATGACAATGCTAATAGACATTTGTTTTGGATAATGTGGTCCTTAGACTACCTACACAAGAATTATCAGTAAGTCTTACTATATTAAAATCTCTCAGGACAAGTTATCTTCTTCAATAAGCTCTGCATTAGAAGTCTGGGAATCATTATGGTATATTCTTTTTGAGCTTTGGGTTCTCCGATTTCCTTTACATTCACTGTCTTAAAATTTTTCTTTTTAATACCTTACACAGAAGTGGAATAGGATTTGAATGGTTTTGCTCCCCTCTTTTGGTGATGATATGGGGAAATCATTCATGGAATGATTTGTTTTGGTTGCATTGTGTGCAGAATGTGGATGAGAGACTTTCACCTACCACTTCTACGAGAGTTAACGTACACACTTTAATGTAGCCCCGCCTTAGAATCATCCTATCTCCTAGGTAGAAGAGAGACAGCAAAGTTGACTATATCATTAGAGGAAACAGAGACCCCTAACACTTGAATGTTTTATTTCAGTGCAGATACCAAAGCACAGCTTAAGCTGAGATTACAGCCTTGTTCAGTGCCCTAATATCGTTGGGGCAATAGCTGCCTGGGAAACTGGCATGGTAAATAGCTCATGGGCTCGTTGTTTCATCTTTAAAAGGAGATAACAACCAAACATATTTTTCAGAACACTCTTGTCCCAGACCAACTATAGTTTTCCTTTCAGACATTTTATAAAAGTACTAAATCTTTTTGAGCACACAGACGGTGATATCTGAGCACAATGAACTGATTTGAGGAAAAGAAAATACTTAAGCATAGGATTTACTTTCTTGTCAACTGGTGTCGCCGGCTAGTTTTATGTAGGATTTCTAAAAAACAAAAAAAAAAAAAAAAAAGAAAGAAAGAAAGAGAAATCTCTTGCTAGAAATATGCCATTCAATGCAAGGTAGACAAATGTGTGGACCATGACTTCCAAATTCTGTTTTATTAAGTGCCCTCAGAATGTCCTTCTATCACTCTGGGTTCTCAGGACTCAAACAAGTTTGCTAATAAGATTAGAGGAAAAACTTTATTAAATCCTGGTTCATTGCAGATTTTATGGTTTTATTATACAGTTTGATGGTACTATCTTAAGACTGCTTCATATAGCTCCCTAAATCCCATGCTTTTGATAGGTTCTCTTTCCAAAAGGGCATCACTATAATGGCAATGTAATGGCAACAGGAGAACTTAATGATTTCAGAACATTTTATTTTATAACCATTACCTGTAATAGATAAGACAGGGAATATTTAGAATTTATTATGACATAAATGGGTAATCAAATATTTGGGTGGTGGAATAGATTGGATAAGTGAGATGAGAGCTATTGGAGCTGAAATTCTTTGGTATTTTTTGGGGGGGTATGGGTGTGGGTGGGTGAGTGGGTGGAAATGACATCAAATCATTACTTTTCAAGTTCATATGCCTGATAACTACAGTTTTTCTACATTTCCTTCCATTGTCAAACTATGAGCAGCTAATTCTTTCTGTATTAGTTTCCTTACCTGTAAAACAAAGATAATAGTAATAGTCATCTCTGAATGGGATTAAGGCACACACATACACACACACACACACACTATGTATAAACATTCTGTCTGCTATCACACTGTTACAAAGTCGGCATGATCATTTAGAGGTAATTTGGTAGAATTTTATACACAATATTGGCTATTTTACTACCCATGGAAAATTTGATTAAAGTGGATATTGCTAAATAAACAGAACTGCATCAAACTAAAAAGGTTTTGCATAACTAAGGAAACTATTAAAATGAAAAGGCAACCTACTGAATGGGAGAGGATATTTGCAAATGATACAACCTACAAGGGGTTAATATCCAATATATATAAAGAATTCATACAATGACACCAAAAATAATCTCCAAATAATCCAATTTAAAGTGGGCAGGTGACCTGAATAGATGTTTTTCCAAGAAGACATACAGATGGCCAACAGACACATGAAAAGATGCTCACCACTGGTCTCAAGAGAAATGCAATTAAAACCACAATGACATATCACTTCACATCAGTCAGTGTCTAGTATCAAAAAGACAAAAAAATAACAAGTGTTGACAAGGATGTGGAGAAAAAGGAAGGAACTCTTGTGTATTGTTGGTGGGGGAAATTAAATTGGTATAGCTGCTATGGAAGAAAATATGGTGTTTCCTCAAAAAAAAAAAAAAAACAAAAAACAAAAATAGCCATACCAAGCAGAAACTGAATCATAAATACAGAGAACAAACTGATGCTTGCCAGAGGGCAGGGGGAGTGGGAGTGAGGAAATAAGGGGAGTGGGAGATACAGGCATCTAGTTATGGGATGAATGAGTCAGGGGCATGAGGAATAGTAAATACAGTCGATGTTATAACAATAACCTTGCATGGTGACAGATGGTAGCTACACTTGTGGTGAGCACAGCATAATGTATAGACTTATCAGATTACTGTGTTGTATACCTGAAACTAATGTAACGTTGCGTCAATTTAGAAAAATAGAATGACATAGGATCTAGTAATTATTTTTCTGGGTATTTATTCAAAGTAAATAAAAGACACTAATTCAAAATGATGTATAAATTTCTATGTTATTGCAACATTATTTAAAATAGCCAAGATATGAAAATATTAACCTAAGTGAATGGATAAAGATCTGGTACATACGCTTGACGGGATGAGCACTGGGTGTTTTTCTGTATGTTGGTAAATTGAACACCAATAAAAATTAATTAAAAAAAAAAAAAAGATCTGGTACATAATCACAATGGGATATTACTCAGTGATAAAAAATAATGAAATCTTGCTGTTCATAACAACATGGATGGAGAGTATTCTGCTAGGTGAAATAAATCACATAAAGAAAGACCAATACCATATGATTTCACTTACACGTAGAATCTAAAAAGCAGAATAAAATAAAACAAAAACATAAAATAAATACAGAGAACAAATCGGTGGTTGCCAGCAGGGGATAGGAGAAATAAGTGAAGGGGATTAAGAGGTGCAAACTTCCACTTATAAAATAAATAAATCATCGGGATGAAAAGTACAGCATAGAGAATAGTCAATAAGACTGTAATGATATTGTATGGTAACAGTAACTACACTTTTTAAATTTTTTAAAGTTTAAATTCAATGAATTAACATATAATGTATTATTAGTTTCAGAGGTAGAGGTCAGTGATTCATCAATCTTATATAATACCCAGTGCTTCATTATATCATGTTCCCTCCTAATGTCCAACACCCAGTTACCCCAACCCCCACTCCCTCTCCAGCAGCCCTCAGTTTGTTTCCTATGATTAAGAGTCCCTTATTGTTTATCTCCCTCTCTGACTTCATCTTATTTATTTTTCCCTCTCTTCCCCTATAATCTTCCATTTTGTTTCTTAAATTCCACATATGAGTGAGATCATATGATAATTGTCTTTCTCTGATTGACCTTTTTTGCTTAGTATCTTTTAGTTCCAACCATATAGTTTCAAATGATAAGATTTAATTTTTGATGGCTAAGTAATATTCCATATATATATATATATATATGGAATATATATATATATATAACAAATTTTCTTTATCCATTCTTCTGCTGATGGACATCTGGGCTCTTTCCATAGTTTGGCTATTGTGGCCATCACTGCTATAAACATTGGGGTGCAGGTGTTCCTTTGGATCACTACATTTGTTTGTTTTGCCTTTGTTTCCCTTGTCTTTGGAGACATGTTTAGCAAAAAATTGCTTGGCCAAGGTCACAGAGGTTGCTGCTTGTGTTCTCTTCTAGGATTTTGATGGTTTCCTGTCTTATATTTAGGTCTTCCATCCATCTTGAATCTATTTTTTGTGTATGGTGTGAGGAAATGGTTCAGTTTCATTCTTCTGCATGTGGCTGTCCAATTTTCCCAACATCATGTGTTGAGGAGACTTTATTCCATTGAATATTCTTTCCTGGTTTGTTGAAGATGAGTTGGCCATAGAGTTGAGGGTCCATTTCTGGGTTCTCTATCCTGTCCCATTGATCTATGTGTCTATTTTTCTGTCAGGACCATACTGTTTTGATGATTATGGCTTTGTAATAGAGCTTGAAGTCCAGGTTTGTGATGCCACCAGTTTTGGTTATCTTTTTCAACATTCCTTTGGCTATTTGGGGTCTTTTCGTGTTCTCTACAAATTTTAGGATTATGTGTTCCAGCTTTTTGAAAAAAAATTGATGGTATTTTGATAGAGATTGCATTGAATGTATAGATTGTTCTAGGTAGCATAGAAATTGTATCAATATTTATTCTTCCAATCCACGAAGATGAAATGTTCTTCCATTTCTTTGTGTCTTCCTCAATTTCTTTCATGCGTGTTCTATAGTTTACTGAGTACAGATACCTTGACTCTTCGGTTAGGTTTATTCCTAGGTATCTTATGATTTTGGTGCAATTATAAATGGGATTGATTCCTTAATTTCTTTCTTCTGTCTTATTGTTAGTGTATAGAAATGCAACTTATTTATGTGCATTAATTTTTATAGCCTACCACTTTGCTTAAGTCCTGTATGAATTCTAGCAATTTTGGGGTCGAATCTTTTGGGTTTTCCACAGAGAGTATCATGGTGTCTGCAAAGAGGGGGAGGGTTGACTTCTTTAACACTTTGGATGCCTTTTATTTTTTGTTGTTTGATTGCTGAGGCTAGGACTCCTAGTACTATGTTCAACAACAGTGGTGAGAGTGAACATCCCTGTCATGTTCCTGATCTTAGGGGAAAGGGTCTCAGTTTTTCCCCATTGAGAATGATATTCACTGTGGGCTTTTTACATATGGCTTTTATGATATCGAGGTATGTTCCCTCTTTCCCTACACTGTAAAGAATTTTAATCAAGAAATAATGCTTTACTTTGTCAAATGCTTTTTCTGCATCTATTGAGAGGATCATATAGTTCTTGTCCCTTCCTTTAATGTGGTGTATCATGTTGATTGATTTGTGGATGTTGGACCACTCTTGCAGCCCAGGAATAAATCCCACTTGGTCATGGTTAATAGTCTTCTTAATGTACTATTGGATCCTATTGACTAATATCTTGGTGAGAATTTTTGCATCCATGTTCATCAGGGATATTGGTCTGTAATTCTTCTTTTTTGGTGGGGTCTTTGTCTGGTTTTGGGATCAAGGCAATGCTGGCTTCATAGAAAGGATTTGGAAGTTTTTCTTCCATTTCTATTTTTGAAACAGCTTCAGAAGAATAGGTATTAATTCTTCCATAAGAAGAATTTCCTAGGGAAGCCATCCAGCCCTAGACTCTTGTCTGTTGGGAGATTTTTGATGGCTGCTTCAATTTCCTTGCTGGTTATGGGTTTGCTATGTTTTCTATTTCTTCCTGTTTTCAGTTTTGGTAGTTTATACATCTCTAGGAATGCATCCATTTCTTCCAGATTGTCTAATTTGTTGGCATATAACTGCTCATACTATGTTCTTATAATTGCTTGCATTTCCTCAGTGTTGGCTGAGATCTCTCCTCTTTCATTCATGATTTTATTTATTTGGGCCTTTTCTCCTCTTTTTGATAAGTCTGGCCAGTGGTTTATCAATCTTATTAATTCTTTAAAAGAACCAGTTTCTAGTTTGGTTGATATGTTCTACTGTTCTTTTGGTTTCTAGTTCATTTATTTCTGCTCTACTCTTCTTTTTTTAAAAAAAAATATTTTATTTATTTATTCATAGGAGACATACAGAGAGAGGCAGAGACACAGGCAGAGGGAGAAACAGGCTCTGTACAGGGAGCCTGATGTGGGACTTGATCCCAGGACCTCAGGATCATGACCTGAGCTAAGGCAGACGCTCAACCACTGAGCCACCCAGGTGCCCATGCTCTACTCTTTACCAATTATCTTCTCCTGCTGGGTTTAGGCAGTGTTTGTTGTTCTTTCTCTAGCTCCTTTAGGTGTAAGGTTAGGTTGTGTATTTAAGACCTTTCTTGTTTCTTAAGAAAGACTTGTATTCCTATATACTTCTCTCTTAGGACTGCCTTTGCTGCATCCCAAAGGTTTTGAACAGTTGGTTTTTTTTTTCATTTATTTCCATAAATTTTTCAAATTCTTCTTTAATTTTCTGGCTGATCCATTCATTCTTTAGCAGGATGCTGTTTAGTCTCCGTGTATTTGAGTTCTTTCCAAATTTCTCCTGTGATTGAGTTCCAGTTTCAAAGCATTGTGGTCTGAAAATATGCAGGGAATGATCCCAATCTTTTGTCACATACTGTGACCCAGTATGTGATCTATTCTGGAGAATGTTCCATGTGCACTTGAGAAGAATCTGTATTCCACTGCTTTAGAATGGAATGCTCTGTATATATCTCTGAAGTCCATCTGGTCCCGGGTATCATTAAAAGCCCTTGTTTCCTCGTTGATCTTCTGCTTAGATGATCTGTCCTTTGTAGTGAGTTTGGAGTTAAAGCACTCTATTATTTTATTATTATCAATGTGTTTCTTTAACTTCGTTATTAATAGGCTTATATAATGGGTGGATCCCATGGTAGAGGCTTAAATATTTACAGTTATTAGACCTTCTCATTGGATAGACCCTTAAATTATGTTATAGTGTTCTTCTTCATCTCTTGTTATATATTCTTTGGTTTATTTTTTTTAATATTTTATTTATTCATGAGAGAGAGAGAGAGGGGCAGAGACACAGGCAGAGGGAGAAGCAGGCTCCGTGCAGGGAGCCTGATGTGGGACTTGATCCTGGGTCTCCAGGATCACACCCTGGGCTGAAGGCAGCGCTAAACCACTGAACCACCTGGGCTGCCCTAGTCTTTGGTTTAAAATCTAATTTGTTTGATATAAAGATTGCTACCCCAGCTTTCTTTCGATGTCCATTAGCATTATAAATGGATTTCTACTCTCTCATTTTAAATTTGGAGGTGTTTCTGGGTCTAAAAATGACCCCTTTCTGCAAAGGCAGAAGATGCATGATAGCATGTCAAAAGATCTTGCTTTTTTTATCTAATCTGATACCCTGTGTCTTTTGATTGGGACAATTCAGAGCAATTATTGAAAGATATATATTTAATGCCATTGTATTTCTTGTAAAATCGCCGTTTTTGTAGATCATCTCTGTTCCTTTATGGTCTATGTTACTTTTGGGCTCTCTCTTCACTTAAGGATCCATTTTAATATTTCTTGCAGGGATGGTTTAGTGATCACTAATTCTTTTAGTTTCTGTTTGTCCTGGAAACTTTTTCTCTCTCCTTCTATTTTGATAGTGACTACACTTAATCATGGTGAGCATATAGTAATATATATAAATGTCAAATCTCTGTTATACACTTGAAACTAGTATCGTATTGTATTTCAATAATACGTTAATCAAAAATTTCAAAAAGGAGATATTGCGATATAGAGGCTAACCACAAGAATTACAGTATCATTAATAGTAAGCTTAATAAGTATAGATTATAAAGAGATCAAAATATATTTCTAAAGCACTCCATGAACTAATACAAACAGTAATTATATTAATACATCAAGATACTAATGTATTAAAATCTTAATAGATTAGAATTGATTTTTTAAAATAAAAGTTGTGTTTATTTTCATGAAGACAAGTCTTGTTTATGACTGAAAACAACGATAGAGAAATATATGCATTCTGTTGAAACTATGTTTGGTAATCATGAAAAAATTCTACATAGGAATGGTATACACAAGAAAAAGGTGTTGTTGTTGTTTTAAGATTTTATTTATTTATTCATGAGAGACATAGAGAGAGAGAGAGGCAGAGACACAGGCAGAGGGAGAAGCAGGCTCCATGCAGGGGGCCCGTTGTGGGACTTGATCTCAGGACTGCAGGATCACACCCTGAGCCAAAGCAGACGGCGCTCAACCACTGAGCTACTTGGTGTCCCTGGTTTTGTTTTTAAATCCAGTTGAAAAAAAAAAAAGCTAGGATTGAATTACTTAAACAGGCAACATTTATGACTCTATAGTATGTAAGACTAGTCATGAACTGATGTACAGAATCTTCAGTGAATCAACACTGATGGAGCTTGACAATGAATACAATCGATAGCTGAAAACAGGCTACCTGAAACTGTCTCTTTAGAACAAGTGAATGTTATTCACCAAAATAAATGGAGTATTGGCTATACTCCAAATGAAATAATTATACTTTTAAAACTAATATTAACCTAAGTTCAAAGATGACTGATGATCTTAATAATGCTTACCATGCAACAGTGCCAACACCTGATTATTGAACTGTCAGTCTCCTTTACTAGGCAATCAAGAATCTTTCAAGATCTTTCAAGCTATGTATTTTATTTCACTTAATAAAAGAAGGAATGTATGGATAAATGCATGGATGTGTGGATAAATAGGTGAAAAGATGAAAACAATATAAGAAAAAAATTAGAATCATCTTAAGTGGGAGAAGGCATGACTTACCTAGCTATCAATACAAATTGAAGAATTTAGGCTGCATTGCTATTTGGACATAATTCCAAATTAAAATTTTATCTACCATCACATATAATTTCAGGATCTTACTAAAAATATGAAACTTAGAACCAACATATTTCCTAAGATAGAAGTAACAAAATAAGGAAAACTGTAATAAAAGCTGAAAGCCTTGTAGTACTGTTCTCGTAATTTGTAGTTGCTGCCAGAAATAAGCTGCATGAGTGAGGTGAGGGTGAGTGTCAGAGAGGGCTGTAGCTAATTTTTTTAAAATAATGGTACTAGAAGCATTTATGACATCTATAAAGGTGTTTTATTTTTGACCAGTGACAGAGTTCAAGGTACAGGACAGATTTGGCTATGCTCTACTATTTTGGCCAAACATCAAATAGGAGGCCTAGTCTCTTATCATTTATATAATGCAGCAAAGAATATCAATTTGATTTAATTTGCTCCTTTAGATTGAATATGATTTAAAAATGTTGTTGATAAAATGCTTATGATCCTTAATTTTTACTTCAAATAAATATGCAATGACAAACACTCCATTTATAATCTTGCACTCTGGAATGTACAACTAAAAATATATTCAGGCTAGGGTAAAGATTTTTAAAGCATTTTTTTGTGACTTGAAACACAATTAAGTAATTATTAGATTTATTTAAAAGTTTTATCCCTTATCTTGTTTTACCAAGTGTTTAAAATGTCTTGCAAAGTGTATGATAAAGGCTAAAACAAACTTTTAGATTAGAATGAAACAGAGATGGAAAAATAATAAAATCATGTAAATGCAGACCATTTTGTGCACTTGCTACAGACAGATCTCAGGATGACTAATTGTCACAGCAAAAGAAAATATATAAAATTTTTGTTCACTGAATTAAAACCTTTTAAAAATCAGGTAAATCTTAAATTGTACAGTTTTGCTTGATATCAAAATCTGATAGGAAATTCCCTAATGACCTCCAAAATGGGACATTGTAGTTATTGATATCTCTAAACTTTAAGTAACTATCACTGTGATATTTATGTGATATGTATGCATATGTGTATATGTATCCCAAGTCCATCTGTATATTACATATATCGATATACATGTAAAATGAAATATATACATATATGTAAATTGCAATAATGGAAATTCTATTGGAGAGGGCTTATACAATTAATTAGTACAAACAGATACTCAGGCCTCTGTGACAACCTGACTTCTTACTCCAAGGAAATAATTTTGACTATTTTAACAAGATTTCTTACCCCAAGATGTGTATTATAGGGATTCCAATTATGGGATGTAAGGATTTTGCGAACCACTCAAAACTATATGTGAATGCCACATGTACCTTTTTATATTTCCCCTACTACCAGCATCACCTAGCATTCTCAAAATGAATTGTATCCCTCAAAATTTAGAGAACAATTGCATACCATGTGCTTACTGAAGTATTTTAATTTTGAATAAGCATATATAGTTATGCCCTTTGATGATTTGTTAATTATTTTCTTGTTAATATTTAAGTGATTCCCTATTGATATCAACAATGTTCAAAACAAGGGCTCCTTTGTTTTGTGATATTTATATTTTATTTAAAATGATTGTTTTAGATAATATATGTGATTTTCCCTGAGAATCTTCCCTTAAAGAGTTTAACATATATTTGGAAACTCTGAACTAGTAAGGAGATAGATATGGTACAATAAAAGCCACAGATGAATTGTTTATGAGCCAATATTTGGAGAAGGATTTTACTTTTATTCCATATTCATATTGTCCCAATTAATGAAACTCATTGAAGCTATCAGTGCATATAAAACCCAGGTCTGTGCCTGTGTAAATGTGCAATATCATATCATGCTCAGGGCATTAACTATGTGTTCCCAGCTCAGAGTTTATACTTGCTACTTTGGACATGCTGGAATCTTAATCCACATACAATCCTGGAGAGATGTGGGATGACAGCAGTGGGGGATGAGGATAATTCTGATCCATTTGTGAGGTAACTGCCTCAGGTGAGGTCATTGCAAATCATCAGGCAAACCAGAACTTGTGTCACTAGACAGGAGAAGAGGCACTTTTCCTGATATTACAGAGACTTTTTGTGATTTGTGGGTTAAAGTCCTTATATTCATCATAATTCATCCAAATGCCCCATTCCACTTTTGAGAGTCCTAGTCAATCCCTTAAATTTTATGAGATCTGGCAGGGCTGATAAATCCATTTATGTTATAATTTAAGCAACCTGTAGGAGAAGTTTCTGCTCTGCTTTCAGTTTCAGCAGCCCAACCCTGCATCTGCAAGAGATATGAGATTCTTTTAGGATAAACACGGGAGCTTTCTTTCTTTATTACTACCTAAGCTAAGAATTTAAAACCTTGAACTTATGATTTTATTTTTTGAATTAAAAATCTCCACTGCTAAAAGAATAAAAAAAAATAAAAATCTCCAGTGTTATCAGAATAGCCTGCACATTTTGTATTACTCAGTCTCATCATAACAATATGTCCCAGCAGCCAGCTGGTCTGCCAGAGGTTGCCTTCAATGAGCATTTTGTTCCAGGGAATTACAGGATAATAATTTATGTAACTATTTTGGCACAGGTCTGTGGACTAATAGCACGCTGTTTTCCAAGTTTCAAAACAACCAAGTCAGATAAACCAATACTGTGAGTCATTTTCCTGGTACCTCTCTAGTTACCTAATACTGTCTCAGGCAAAGTTCTAGGTGTTTAGACAGAGAAAGGTTAAATTCAGGTAATTTGGTAGTTGCACATCATCAGAAGTGTTCAGTTAAGGAAAGTAAAAAAAAAAAAAAAAAAATCACTAAACCTTTGATTTAAAGACCAAATTCTTTTCGTTGCTAACCAGAAGTTAAGAAGCTTCTCCTGTTATCATTGTTGTTACTTGCATACTTACTTTTTGCTCATGACACTGGTGACTAGATAGCAGAACATGAAGCTTAGGCACGTATCTTTTAGAACCTGTTTAAAGAACGGTAAAAGATGACTCCTATTTCCCTTCCCACCTTTCAGATCTTGCATACATCTCAATGGCAAACGCTAAATTATATCCAGTAACTTAGACACAGGAATATGAGAAAAGGCCATTTAGTCTTTGCAGAACAGGATGGAACATGGAGGGTTGAGTTTTCCTCATTTTTTCCCTCAATTTTTAAATATACTTTACATAGTTGACTTTTTTCTTTCTTAAAGACTTTCCTCTCTTCCTATTCACATAATGGTATTTTTTTTTTCTGTTTTTTTCTTCTTATACCTAGCCTACTATTTTTAAGGACACTTTTCTGGATGAAGTGAGTGAGAGAAGTGGAGACAGATGGATCGGTCCATTATATTTGATATAATAGGCGGGAAGACTTCTCTGAATAGGTGCCATTTAAACGGAGACTAGAAGTCTGTGTGCGCATGTACATGTAGAAGCATAGAAATGTAGGGTAGTTTTTAGGCATAACACTTTTTTTTTTCTTTTTCTTTCATTTCTCCCTTCTTTCTCTTCAGTGGCAGCTGTAGAGACCATCTGCTAAAGATGGCAGCATCACAAGGTGGAATTCTTTGGCATCCTTCTGCAACTTTTTCAAGGAAGCCACACAAAAGAGAACCATCCTATATGAAGAACTGTACTGATTGTCATGTGAAAAATAAAAAAAAAAAAAGTTTCACTTTGTTTAAAGCCAAATAACAAAAAAGAGCATTTGACCTGTTGGTTTCATGAAGATTTGGGGTTATCAGAAAGTAATGCTAGAAAGAGAAAAGAAAAATGTGGGCATATGCAATAAAGTTACTATGAGGATAGACAATGACATTTAGATTAGATAAGAACAGATGGTATTGATGGACAGTTTGAGAATGCTATCAGTATAGCTACAATATTGACAAGTACACAGATTGTGAAGGTATTTGAACAAGTGCGAAAAATATAGGATACTATTTTAAAGTATATGCTTGATATCAAGAATTGATGGGAGGTTCGTTTTCTTGTGATCTCCAGATTGAGGGTATGATCATAGAAGTGAATGACTGAGGAGATATAAGGTCAACAAACTGAGAGGCCAAAGACTTATGGAGCACCATTTGAAAGACATTTAATTTACCCATTGCAATATTTTAAATATTCTAGTTGTATTGGTAGATGAAGCCAGAACTCAGAAAACTGGAACTACAATGCTGGACCCTTTTCTCTTTACATTTTATAGAATTATCTTTGGTTTGGCAAAGATAGTGTTCCGTATAAAAACATGGATTATTGGTGTCAGACTGCTCATCTTTTGATTCTGTTTTAATCACTCACAAGGTAAATGGCACTTGGTAATTGGCTCACTCTTAAAAACTTTTTCTTTTCTGATGTAAAAGGAATTTTTAAGATGAAATAAAGGCAATGATTTTGAATGCCCTGGCTATGAAATTACTGTCATTATTGTGAAGTGCCATAGCTTCCAACTTTGCTTGATGACCTGTCATTAAAATTCACCACTAAATTTACTGTAGGGACATTGGCAAGGACAATATCCATGACATCATTCCTTGTTACCCACATAACTCCTTACTTTACACCCAAAAACAAAAACAGCAAGAACCTTCCAGATTGAAATGCCAGGAGAAATTTGCTTCCACTGAGAGGCCGTTGTATATTTTCAAATTCTCCACAAATCATATTAATGGATGTTTAATCCCTTTTAGCTTTGGTGACTTAGCTAAGTAGAGTCAAAATTTAATATAGGAAAGGGTTTTGTGAATACCATATCCATATTCTCTTTCCTCCATTAATTATGACATTTTATCTTTAGCATTTATTCATTTTTTTTTATTTTGCAAGTCACTTCAGTTCCTTTATGTATGTGTTCATGTGTGTGAATAACCTCAATATCTTCAATTCTGAAACCATAAACTGTTGAAGGAAAACGGAAGTCTGGAAGAAGATTTTTACTGCTGTAGAGATTTTGTCTGTTTTGTTTGTTTGTTTTGTTTTTAATCGAGAAGGTTTTGCCATTTAGGAAGCAGGATGAAGCAGTTCTTTTGTGAGGTGCAACCTGAGCCTGTATTCCAATACATACCTTTTCCTATAAGGCTTATTTTTATGTTTGTTTGTTTGTTTATTTGAGAGAGTGAGCAAGCAAGTAAGCACACGCACACGCATGTGCAAAATGAGAAGGGTGGGGTGGGGAAGAAGCAGAGGGAGAGGATTTTAAGCAGGCTCCATACCCAGTGTCGAGCCCAATGTGGGGCTCGATTTCAGACTCTGAGATCATGACCTTGACCAAAATCAAGAGTCAGAGGCTTAACTGCCACCCAGGTTTATTGTGATTTCACAAGACTTATTTTGATTTCAAAGGTTAGTTGTGCATCATATATTGACCTTATTTCTTAATTTAGTCCAATCTATTTTATGATTATTATTTCTTAACATTGTGATTGCTAGTGCCTGATGAGGGCTCTAGAGCTCTTTTCTCAATTACATTTGTATGGATATATTAGTGGTAAACTGAAAGGAGAAAAGATGAGGTACTATTTCCTATTCCACCATTGAGTCAAGCAGATATAATTTTAATAATGTCCTATTTCAATCCCTGCCAAGTAGAGCTTGCCGCAGTGTGGCCGAGATACCATGTTAAGGAAGACAACAGTGAGCATCTCTGAAAAATTGCTCAGAGTTTAAGTGTTTCTTTTCATACCAGCAAATGATTTCATCTTTGACCTGTAATTCAACATTCTAAGCATAGGATGTTCTGTGTTTTAGTACCAAGTGTGATTAAGCCAATTGGATTTCATCTAATCTTCTACTTATGTTGACACAGGGAAAGCTGGGGATACATTTTCGAAATTCAACATAAGTTTCAACAAAAGCAAATACATATGAAAGAAATCAAGAAAGTGCAGTTGCTTTTAGTTCTGACAATAAGTCTGTGAAGTCTGGAACATGATAAACCAAATAGCATTCACAAAAGTTGGTGGTGACTTTTGAGATACAACACCAAAGGCAAGATTCAGGAAGGAAGAACTGATAAGCTGGACTTAATTAAAATTAAAAATTTCTGCTCTGTGAAAGATATTGTTGAGAGAATAAAAAGACTCATCACTAACTGGGAGAAAATATTTACAAAAGACATGAAAGACTGTTATTCAAAATATACAAAGAACTCCTAAAACTTAACAATAAGAAAATAATAAACTCAATTAAAATTAGGCAAAAGACTAACATCTCACTGAAGAAGATATAAGATACTAAATAATATGAAAAAATGCTACACATCATATGTCATCAAGGAAATGCAAGTTAAAACAACAGTGTGATACCTACTACACACCTATTAGAATGGGCAAAAAACAGAACACTGACAACTCCAAATGCTAGGAAAGATGTGGAAAAGGAACTCTCTTAAATTGCTGGTAGAAATACAAATGGCACAGCCAAATTTGAAAGATAGTTTGGCGGTTTCTTACAATACTAAATATACTCTTCAGATATGATTCAAGAGTAGTAATCCCTGGTACTTACCCAAAAGAGCTGAAAACTTCTGTCCACACAAAAACCTATAAAAAGATGTTCATAGCAACTTTATTCATCATGACCAAAACCTGGAAGCAACCATGATAACCTTTAGTAGGTGAATGGGTAAATAAACTGTGATACATCCAGCTAATACCTATAATCCAAGAGTATGATTCAGCACTAAAAATAAATGAGATATCCAACTGTACAAAAAATACAGAGGACCTTAAGTATATATTATTAAGTGAAAGAAGCTAAAAAGGCTACATAGTGTTTGATTCTATATGGCATTCTGGAAAAGGCCAAACTATGGTAAAGGTAAAAGGATTAGTGGTTTCCAGGGGTGAGAGTAGAAGAGAGGATAAATAGGCAAAGCACAGAGGATTTTGAGGGCAATAAAATTATTCTGTGTGATATTATCATGGTGGATACATGTCATTATACATTTACCAAATCCATAGAGTGCACAACACCAAGTGTAAGCCAAAATATAAACTATGGAATTTGAGGGATGATGTGTCAGGTTAGTGTAGCACACGTACCACTCTGCTACAGGATGTTGATAATGCTGGAGGTTGTGGGTGTATGGGGCACTCTCTGTAATTCATGCTAAATTTTGCTGTAAATGTAAAACTGCTCTAAAAAATAATGCCTATTTAAAACTGAAAAGAAACAATAGTGAGTTAAATTTAAAGCAATAAAAGAAGATAAATACGTGAGAAAAAAATTAATGAATTGGAAAATAAACATTCATTAGAGAAAACTAAGAAAGCCAAAAATTGGTTCTCTATGAAATCTAATTAACCCATGGCAAGACATTAAAACATAACAGAAATACAAAATATCAGTGTAAAGAATGTCAAAGAAGACATTTATATCGACCAACAGTCACTGCAAATACAAGAATATTATAAGCAAGTTTACATGAATAAATTTAAAAATTTAGATGAAATAGACAATTCTTGGGAAGTACAACTTAGCAGAATATCATGATGAAGAGAAATTTTTTAAAAAATCCTATTCTTAGAAGGAAATTTAATCCCCAATGAAAAGCTTTTCCTCCAAGACATTCCTACCCCACACAGTTTTCAGTTTTGGTGGCGTCTATTAAAATACCCTCAAGCTCAGGAAATCTTTCCTCAGCTGTATCCACTCTACCAATAATCCCACCAAAGGCATTTCATTCCTCTTGCAGTATTTTTGTTTGGTTTCTTTTGTGTATCTCTGGCATTTCTTTTTGGTTCTTCGTTAGAATTTCCATCTTTCTGCTTACCTTGTCCATTGTTCTTCTTTATTGTACTTTATCCATGGAAGCCAACTTACTCACATTGGCTTAAATTGCTGTTATGATAATTCCCACATTCCTGCTGTATCTTAGTTTGGTGTTTGCTACTCCAACTTTGGTGTTTGACTTTGGCATGTCTTGTAATTTTTTTTTTAATAGCTGAACATGATGCACTGAATAAAATGAGCGGCTGCAATTAGGCCTTTTGTGGCAAGGTGTGGGTGGAGGAAAGTGTTCCAAAGTCTTAAAAGTAGGTCTCAGTCTTGTAGTGGGTCTGAACTGTGAATTTCCCACATGCCTCTCAGTTTTTTGCCTCCCTTCATAGGGACAGGATGGATAGAGAGGGCTAGAGTTGGGTATATCCCTTCTGCATGGAAACCTGGAGGGGGCAGCAGTTGGGTTTTCTCTTCTCTTGGGTCAATTACGTTCTGATTAACCCCAACAGGTTAGGTGCTCGTGAAATAGTTTCACCTGATGGCAGACATTTAAAAGGACATGGCTCTCTGCCGTATTTCATTTTTTTTTAATTAATTTTTATTGGTGTTCAATTTACCAACATACAGAAAAACACCCAGTGCTCATTCCATCAAGTGTCCACCTCAGTGCCCGCCTCTGCCGTATTTCAAATGATTTTTTCCCCCTCTCTGGGAGGCGCACAGAGGGTTTTTTCTCTCCTCTTCACCATGAGCATCTGGTCCGACTTCTTGGAGGTAAGACACAAAACTGTGTGAATCCCTTTATGCTGTGGCTACAGATGGCCTTTTTATTTCAGTTATCCTGTTTTCCCTTTTTTACAGATAACCTGAGATACAGGTAAATTTTGTATCAAATTTTTATTACCTGAAGGATTTCTTTCAAATGTGTTGCATATAGAACCCTCTGTTTTTGTCTGCAGAAGTTGTTACTTAGCTTTCCTTTTTGAACAATATTTTCACCTGTTATAGATTTCTTGGGTTGGAGGTTTCCTTTCAGAACCTGAAAGACGAAGTTCAGTTATCTCTTGGTTTGCATAAAAATTGAGCCGAGTGGGAGTTCACTGTGGCTCTCGTTCTCCTCAGTGCTTCCTCTAATCCAGCTCCTTTAGTGTTACCTTGGCATATGGAGTACAAGGGAAATTTTTTCTCTGAGGAAAAAACTACAAACTCTCAAAATATTTGTAGTCAATATTCCTGTTCTGTGATTAGATTCAGATGTCCCTTAGGTGCCTCTATGTCAACAGAGGTCTCTCCTTATACCCTTACCCCAGGAACAGAGGGTCGCAGCCTACTAGGGAGCACAGAATAGCCTGGTGGTGGGACAAAGAAGGCATTCTCTGTAGTTCTGGTTCAATCTCTTAGTTTGGCTTGGTGTTCTTGGGGAGAGGGCTCTACAGCTCTATGATCTTGCCAGATGCTCCTGCAAGATGTCCTAGCCAGGGTCTGGAGAGCTTCCAACCCACCCTGCAAGGGTAGAAAGCAGTTCTTCATTTTTTGGGTTTTTCTGTTTTTGTCCTAGCTGCAAGGAGGTGTTTGCATCCTCCTCTCTTCTTGCTGACACCACCGCCTCCCCATCCCCCCCCCCACACACTCATGGTTCAAGATTCTTTTTCTTTTTTCTGTAGAAGTGAAGTTTCCAGGTGGGATTTTGTGCTTTCATGCAGTGGCAGCTGTTTTTCTTGTTCAGGCTTGCACCATACAGGGGGACTTTTTGCAGTCTCTCACTCGCCCAAAATTGTTCTTTTAGCTTTGTGGTGACATCCATGGAAAAATCTAAGATTGAGTATAAAACCCTGGTGTCTGTGGCTCTTGGGAGTTCTGTAGACTCAAGCTATCCCACAATTGGTCTTTAGCAATTTGTTTACAAGCTTTATCTGAGATTTCCTTACTTATAGGACAGCCCAGTTTTCCTCTTCTCACCTGCCCTAGCAAGCCACCACTCGCATTTCCTTGAAAGTGCCTACCTTTCCTGGTTTTAGTCTATTTGTTTCCATTGTGACCTCAGCTAACTGATTTGCTCAACAAAGTATAGCTTTATAGATTGTCTTTTTCTTGTTCGAGTGGGAGCGATGCTTTTCCCTTCCTTTCTGTATACTGATTGGAACTCCTACCTTTCTGGGAAGAGTTTTTGTTCAGGTGGAAACTACTAAATCTGATGCCTACTTCATATAACAAAAAAAAATTGCTTACACCTGGGTTGAGCTATTGAGATGATTACTTCCATTACCTGTCGTGTTGGCATCCCCCTTTGAAAACTTGGTTCTTCTTTATTTTTTTAAAAAAGATTTTATTTATTTATT
The DNA here is from genome assembly GCF_048418805.1 of Vulpes vulpes. Taxonomy (NCBI): domain Eukaryota; kingdom Metazoa; phylum Chordata; class Mammalia; order Carnivora; family Canidae; genus Vulpes; species Vulpes vulpes. Next base: position 106,418,281 of record NC_132780.1, read on the forward strand.
CAGGAGAGACAGAGAGAGAGACAGAGAGAGAGACAGAGAGAGAGAGAGACAGAGAGAGAGACACAGGCAGAGGGAGAAGCAGGCTCCATGCAGGGAGACTGATTTGGGACTCGATCCCAGGTCTCCAGGATCATGCCCTGGACTAAAGGCAACACTAAACCGCCGAGCCACCTAGGGATCCCCTCGGTTCTTCTTTAAAAGGCCAGAGCAGATTTTTTTTGTGACCAAAATATGTATGTAAAATTATTTGTATATGTGATGCCTCTGGCATATCATTATTAAGCTAGAAGCTTTGCATTGCTATTTAGTATTTTATTAGTATAGTAACAGATTAAATGGATGTTCATATATATAAACATCAGAAATTATAAAAATGGCTATTTTAATTCAATCTCCCAGTGGGAAAGCTGATCTTATTATGTTTTCATTTAAAATTTTGGAAATTTTATTTATCTTTGGAACACTGAAAAAACAGGAAAACAGTACTTTCTTAGACAAGCAATTAATTTCAGTACCTCAGAATTCTTAATTCTAGTGTATTACATCATTTCCATTAAATTTCATTTCATCACTCTTCCCATTATCACATTTTACTTAATGAGTGTGAAAACTACTTCAAAGTCAGTATATATAAAAGATATTTGTGAACTCTTGACTTTCAATGAATAGGGTAATAGTCTAATGCACTCAGAAAAATATTTTTCCAAAGCTGTTATGAGTAATAGATAAGAAGTGTTCTGTATTTATCCAGTTGGGTCAAAAAAGCCAGAAGCAGAGTGACACTGCAAAATATAAATATAAAGGCTGTTTATCATGAATGCGTTAGGGTCTGACATTCTCTTCTTCTATTGTCACTGTTACTAATTGGATGAAGAAATAGGAGTAGTGTAAAATCTGTTTAACCCTGTGACCTTTATTTTTGAGCTAGATGTTCATTAATTCAACAAAAGTTAATTGAGTGGCTATTAGATGACAAGTGCTGGATTGGATTAAAGGAACTGTGGATTTAGCAGAGACTGAAAGAGAGAACAAGTCCCACTTTATGTATAGCTCTCCATTTTTTTCAACAAAAATTAATAGCACTTATTGTACCTTTTTATATTAACTTTCTTTTTTAATTTTTAATTTTAGATTTTATTTATTCATGAGAGACACAGAGAGGCAGAGACATAGGCAGAGGGAGAAGCAGGCACTCTGTGGGGAGCCTGATATGGGACTCAATCCTAGGACCCTGGGTTCATGCCCCAAGCCTAAGGTAGACGCTGAACCACTGAGCCACCCAGGTGTCCCTATGTTAACTTCCTGATGAGATTTCAAGTGGGTAGCTTAAGTTTGCATGTCATTAGTAAGTTTTAGCAGATGACTACAAATTCAGCTGCTATGCCTTTTCTCTACCATGCATAATGCTTCTTGTTTTTATTTGAACAATTAGAATATAATCTATATATTGTCAGTAAAACCAAAGAGGTAAAATAGAACATGAAATATTTGTTTCAGATTTAAGTGAAGACTTCTGCAAAGTGTCATTCACTGATTTTCCTTTTTTGGATGTTAGATATCTGTGTGGCTCTTTCATCACTCTGTGCATGAGACAATATTAGGTTTTTAACAGACTTAACAACATGAGGAGCTGGAATTTCTTTACCAGGTCTAGCTTTAAGGCTGCATTTACATTGTATTGTGTTTCGGTTGTCCTGTGGTATGTTGGAGCCAGATCTTGCTGCCTTTGTGAGAGCCGGTTGTTAAATTTTCAGGAGTTTGAGACCTGGTTATTTAAGAATTGGTGGCTTAAAATCTGACACAGTGGAGTATTTTGACAGTGGAGGCATTTTATTACTGTATTTTGGGGGTCTCTAATACTATCCCCATGGTTAGAGATTTCCTAGAATAACCCCAAAGATTTAAATCTTAGGAGTAACATTATATTTTATTACCTAGAAGTAGTAAGGTTATACAGCTGGATCATAATGGGAAAAGACGGAAGTAGAGTTTGGAGGAATTCTCCTGCAGGCTTCCTTAATGTTTCTCCCTCTCATGAAGTATCAGTGGAGCACATAGCTTCCCAGCTATGAAAAGGCAGCAGCACGCATGCAATGTTTTTTTGGATTTGTTTGTTTTGTTTTGAGGAAGCCTGCTGAGAGACCAGTGGCCAAGGCTTTTGCTGGTTGCTAGTCACACAGGCACCCTGCTTAGCACATACCAAAATTCCAGATTCCCAGAAGGAAAGCAGATAAAGCACGTTCTCCATACAAACAGTCTAGACCCAATATACTACCCTATCATTTAGGGAATGTTAGGAATAGTCTTACCATCGAAGTTCTCAGACTCTAGCCAAAAGCCAAGCTTGAAAATAGGGCTTCTAAGCATAGTAGTCTCCAGTCAGCTAACTTAATACTTTTCCACACAATTAACTTTTTCATAACCTAATTGTAAAAATCTCAAATGCTAGTTACAATCAACTTTCTAACTATTTACATTAATTAGGATAAGCAGGTTAGAGAAATTAATCTGATTGCAATTAGGCAAACTGTCTTATTTGCTGAGTTCTGATAACTAGATCTCCCTGCTGCCTCATTTCTGCTCATCTTGTTACTCATTTTATGCACTTACCCTTTTGATAAATATTCACTGCTCTGTAGACCAGCAACATAGTTCAAAATATAGAGGACAGAATAGTACAGAGTTTGTTCTAGAAAGGAACTTCTACTTCTGTATGGCAATTACGTGAATTTTAGAATATAGAGATTGTCAACTTTTGCTAAATACTATGAAGAAAAATCAGAGGAATAGAGTGACAGAGTGGAGTTTGAACTACCTTATACGTTGTTTTCAAGAATGGACTCTCTGGTAGGGGGACGTTTGAACAGAGAAGTGAAAGAAATAAGGGCATAAATTACACAGGTGTCTGGAGGAAATTCCTTCCAAAGAGATTTCCATGTTCCAAGAGATAAAAACTGATGGCAGAAGGGCAAGTGGGTCTATATGGCTCATGTAGAGCAAACAAGGTAGAGAGTTGGCTAACAGAGGACACCAGAGAGGTAGGACAAGAATGGAAACTGATATTTTAGAGATTTAGTTTCTGTTAATACCTCTATATTTGGGACTCCTGGGTGGCTCAGCGGTTGAACTTTGGCTCTGGGTGTGATCCAGGATTGAGTCCCACATCAGGCTCCCTGCACAGAGCCTGCTTCTCCTTCTGCCTAGGTCTCTGCTTCTCTCTCGTGTGTCTCTCATGAATAAATAAATAAAAAGAAATACCTCTATATTTAATTCTGAGTGAGAAGAAATCTGGAAGGTTTTTGGAAAGAGGAATAATATGATCTTATGTACATTTAAAAAGTTAGAGCAAAGAATAGGTTTGAAGGGGAAGGGTGGAAGCAGAGAGAGAATGGTAGGAGTATATTAAAATAGTCCAGGAAAAAAGGATGGGGGATCAGATTAGTAGGAAAGAGTAGAAATAGTAAGATTTGGGTTGGGTTCTATCCTGTGCCCATCAGGACCAATGGGCACAGGATAGAACAAACAGTATTTTTTTTTTTTTTGGATGATACTTTAAGATTTCTACTCTGAGTACCTGAAAAGATAATGTTGATAGTAATCGAAATAAGGAAAGGTGAGAAAGAAGCATGCTTGAGGAGTGTCAAGAACTTATGTTTAGATGTATTATGTTTGGGGTATGTATTTGATAACTAAGTGGAGATGCCGAGGAAACAGTTGGATACCAAGTCTGAAGATAAAAACTTGAGAGTCAACAAGTTAAAGATGGTATTTAAACCTATGGGAATGGAAGACCTCAGAATGTATAGTTAGAAAAAATAAAAGCATTGCAAGGACAAAACCATAAAACATTCTAATAAGTTACAATCTGGAAAATGGGTAGATACCTGCAGAGGAGGCTGAAAGTAGTTAACGAAGTAAAAGAACCAAGAAAAAGTGATGTTCAGAACCAAATGGAGAACATCTTTCAAGGAGGAAGTGATCAGCAATGTCAAATGTGTGCGTTAGAAGGGGTTTGAACATGACTGATAAATTCATTAGGGTGGATGTTCCTGGTGGTACAGCCAAGAGTAAACGAATATAAGAAATAATGAAAGGGACTATAAGGGAAGGAGGGGAAATTGGGGAAAAATTAGAGAGGAAGACAAGCCATGAGAGACTCTTGACTCTGGGAAACAAAAATTTGTAGAAGGGAAGGTGGGTGGTCAGATAAGGTAACTGGGTGATGGGCATTAAGGAAGGCACGGGATATGATTAGTAATGGGTATTCTATGTTGGCAAGCTGAAAATAAATTTTATTTAAAAAATAAAAAGATCTTTTAATATTACAGTATTTTTGATTATGATAAAAAATTGTTCAAGATAGAAACAACTGATAATGCAGAAAATCAAGAGAACAGTATCATGCATAAGTGAAATAGAACGAAATCCTATGGATACTTAAAGGGATGAGCCTTGGGTAGGACTACTGATAGAAAGCAACAGCAGGAGAGAAAGCAGAGTATATGAAAATACAAGTATATGGATTGATTAGGTGCTACTGAATGCTGAATGCTCTATTTTGTCAGTGAGATATTTAAAAAGTGAACACCTGAAAAGAAGGAATGCCCCAGAGGTGGACAGGTGAGGTGATGAGGGAAGAGTTTTGTTAATTTGAGGAGAGAAGAAAATAGATATACTGAGTTGACTAAGGAAATAGAATAAGATTGAAAGGTGGGATAGATTTTGCCTGAGATTTATGGTCAGGCCTTAAGAGTTAGTAAATCAATTTAGGTCTTTCAAGAAGAAGATGCCAAGTTGGCATAAGACCTGCAACAGCTTTTTTGCAAGGACCTGCCTGTGAAAGGCAGTGAGGAGAGATAGGCATAGGGGAGAAGAGTTTTCAGACTGTGGTGCAGGTCTGATGGCTGTGAAATGAAAGGGAAAATGGGTATGCACCTCAGACTGTGCAGGGCAGGTCTGAGAATGTCATGGCTAGGCCAATGTGAGGTCCCTCCGCAGAAGTTGACTGTTAAGAGGAGAGCCTAGCCCGCTAGAGTAGTCTTGTCAAACCCGGCTATTGGCTAGAAGCAACTTAGGCAGAGCTCAACTTTGGCATGAGCACTGTAGAGAATCTGTAGGAGCTACTAGTGGAAGCTTTCAGTCAACTGGGCTCACTGAAACAAGTTCTGAAGGGAGACCTGAGCCATGTCTTCATGGCTGGTGTGTTCAACTTGGCCATGTGTTTTACTGCGGCAGTGTTTAGCTACTCTGATGAATTTGAGGAGGAAGTGGAATATTATATTTAAAAGGATTTGAAAATTCCTGGGGCCATAATATGAAGAAGGGAAAGGGGAATGAACCAATGGAAGCATAACCAAGCAGTTAAAATGAAGAAACACAGGCTCTAAACTGGTTACGGGAATGAGTACCCATGGGTACTGTTGTCCTATGTATGCAAACAAGAAGCTAGAATCCTTTTATTAAGGTAAAACTCTTTAATTCCTTAATTTTCTTTGCAAGTTTGATTATAAAAGTGTAAAGCTTATGATGCTTATATATTAATATTTTAAATATATATAATGCACTTCCAAAGTTATCAATTTAGGCATACCCATATGACCTTAGATGTGAAAGGAATTTGTTATTTCCTAGGTAGGCTTAAATTTCCATGTGTTTGTTATACTCTTAATCACATTGAATTTGATTTTAATTTTATATATCCATTGTAACATTGGTCTCAAGTTTCATTGAACTACATCATGCACTCAAATGAAGAGGAGAGGTTGAATGCATCGAACTTGCTATATTGGAAGATGATACACACAAAGCAGTACCTTGTGAGCATTTGAAGAATACTTTGGACTCTAGGAAATTTAAGGTTTACTGAGTGGCTTTAGGATTTAATCCTAGTCCAAATCATGGCCAGTACCTGCAGTCCCTCTTAACTCCCCTCTACTTGCCGAATCAGAGACCCCCCACCCTGAATGAATATTGGGAGATTAGAAAATCCCCATTCATCTGTGACTTTGCTCACCAGATGCTAAATTCTAACTGCAGGACTGGAGTTTACTCCCATTTGTCCTTGAGTCCATCCCCTCAATTCTTTCCATACTTTAGGCAGGTCTAGTTTCAGAATTGAATCTTGTAGTAAATCTTGTCCTACTCCAATGAACAAAGCCTGGCTGTGTCAGACATTTTAATAAATAATAATTTCAGTCATTGCCACTGTCACTAGTAAGTTCCTGGAAGTAAGTCTGTTCTGAGAGCCTTAAGAAATAATCCTATTCAATCCTTATAACAACAGAGCATTTTATTATTGTCATTATCCCTATTTGGAAATCAGAAAAATGAAGTCCAAGAAATGTAACTTGCTGGAATCTATATAACAAATTGTGGAGCCACAGAGAAACCAAGCTGACGTCTAATTTTCTTTTAATCACTACCATATACCTTTAGTGCTAGATATTAAATAAAACTATAAATGTCTGATAGTCCTCATTTTAAATATATCCACAGATTTGTCTCCTTTTGAAGTTCTTTATATAAATACATACAGAAACAGTACTGTCTACTTACAGGAAGAATAATAATCCTATGTCTATACCAAGCCATCATTAGGTACTTGTTGATTTCTTTCAGACCCTGAACACATGGCTTAGTGCTTACATTTATTGATGCTTCAGGGTAACTATTTTTGGTTATAGCTATAATCATAACCCTCAAAAAGAAGTGTGTGTAATTTTTTCCTTAGAGTTTCAAGTCCTGTTTTCATCAGAATCATTGCTTTGGGCTTGAGGCTTTTCAGATCATAAAGCTGGCCTCCTAAATCAGAAACAGAAAGGGCTCTTCTATAGGATGATGCGCACTTGCGGACGTGCATGTCAAAATAAAAGCAATATCCTTGTTAAAGGATGATCTTTACCTATTTCTCTTTCATAGGTTAGGAGTTACTTTCCAAAACTATATTGGAAAATTAATTACTTAAAATTGTGATGGCTGAAAAACAAATTGAAATTCCAGTAAAGTCAGTAATAGTTTTTCACAGCTGACGTATACCAATTACCCGTTGGAGACGCTGTCCTGTTTCTTTAAAAGTTTTTCTATCAATTGTAGCATCTGTTTGGAGCAAATGGGTTATAGCACTTAAGTCAAGGATTTCATTTTTTTTTTTTTTTTAAGGATTTCATTTTAAATGGAGGACTTTATTTGGTAAAATTAGACCTAAGCTTGTCTGGTTTTTCTTCATAGTCTTTGCCACAACTGAGGGCCTGTTTTGCTCTACACAGAATAATTTTCTCCCACTGACTTAAATATGTTATGAGTATTCATTTCACTGACAAATTGTTGCAAAATTCAAAGTGCCACATTGTTTTGTTGTTGTTGTTGTTGTTTTTCTGTTACATGGGAATCTAAATAAAACAACTTGAGCAGATCATGTTTGGCATAGTTTAGGAATTATTTGTTACAGGAACAACATAATAAAAACCTTAATTTCTTACAGCATGTATACTTGACTTTTTAAAAACCTTTTTGATTTCCATATAAATAGTCTGAGTATGGAGAAATAACAATTAAATGGGGGTAAAAACTTAATATTTGTTCTGTATGTCTTACATATGCAACTACTCAAATTGGCAAACCAAATGAAAAGGAAGATGGGGATGATTATTCACGTAATAGTCATGCTCAAAAGTTACTGTTGGGAGGACAGTTTTACCTTCTATATGCAGTAACTTATCTATGGGTTTGCCCTTTATAGTCTTTCATACGTGTTTCTTCGTTTATATCATTAATATCAACTTAAACTTTGATAACCTTGCATTGCTAGAACTTCATTTCAATAAGCTTATAATTATATTTACTGCCACCAAACTCTAGCTACTTTCAAGCTACTTCCAGGTGGGTAGTTTGAGCACATCACCCTCGTTTGGTTGTTCCTGTTTCACGTTCTTTATCCCTTGGTTCTCCCATAGTCTTGCTTGCTTCATGCCCTGTACTTTTTAGTGAGACTAGTTTATTTGTAAGCAGCTGCGGGTGTTCTGATCAGATTAGTTGTTGTTGCTTAGCTGTTCTCAAATGCACTGGATGTTTTCTTGCCTTTTTGTCCAAAATTGACTGGATCCGTTTACTTAATAAAGTCTCACCCAGTTGATTTGTCTCTGCTATGATTTTTATCTGTTCTGAACTCCTAAACCCATCTATATTGCACAGTCTCAAACTGGACAACAGCTAGTATTTTTTTCTAGTTGTTTCGTGTACTATATTCTCCAAGGAGGTTATCTTAGAATATTATTCTCTACCAAGGCTTGTTGGACACTAAGAAACAAATAGATATTGAGGAATTATAAAACATTCTAATACAGGACCTACCACAGTAATAACACTTGTTAAAATTCAGTAGCATGTGGCTTAAAAGTTTAAGAAACTGTCCAGTTTTTTAAAAAAAGATTTATTCATGAGAGACCCAGAGGGAGAGGCAGAGACACAGGCAGAGGGAGAACCAGGCTCCCCACACGGACCCCAATGCAGGACTTGATCCTGGAACTGGAGATCATATCCTGAGTCTAACGCAGACGCTCAACCGCTGAGCCACCCAGGTGTCCCTGTACAGTTTTTTGAAGACCATCTCCTTCTTGATTTCTATACATGAAATTAGCTCCATCTTATTCTTAGTTTCTTCCAGTACAAATTAGCAAGATACCATCCTGAATAAAGCCTTTAAAAAGTTCAAACACCACATGTCTAAAATTTCATAAGCTGAGTAAAATATTTCCAACAATTTTGAATTGTGTCAATCACATGAGAAAAATAGAACACAATTTTTGATTTTGTCTTATATACTACTTGGGAAACTGGGAAGCTATAGACCTGCCATTTCCTCTTTAAATACAGAATTATAAACACACACAATACTTTCATGCTATTTGCTTTGGTTTGTATTAGAAACAGATATCCTTTGTAAAAAGTATAAAGTCAATTTTAAAATGATACTGCTATACTTCAAGTTTGAAATGAAAATAATGGCTTTCTTAAAAAAAATATATATATATAAATGCAAACTGGGCAAGTAAAACACAAAGGAGGCAAGTTACCTTAGCTTAAAAATACATTTAAATGAGCCACTGTTGAAAAAGAGTATGGAGGTTCCCGAAAAAAAATTAACAATAGAAATACCACATATCCAATAATTCCACTGCTGGGTATTTATCAAAGGAAAATACTAATTGGAAAAAATATGGGCACCCTATGTTCTTTGCAGCATCATTTACACTAGTCAACATATGGAAACAACCTGTGTCCATTGATAGATGAAAGGATAAAGAACATGCAGGCATGTACACAGACCCAAAGAGGAATATTATGCAGCCATAATAAAGAATTTGTGCCGTTTGCAGCAGCATAGATGGACCTAGAAGGTATTAGTCTAAATGAAGTAAGGCAGACTGGGAAAGACAAATGCCTTATGATTTTACTCATACGTGGAGTCTTTAAAAAATGAATAAGCAAAAAATAGAATCAGACCTATAAATACAGAAAACAAATATGACTGCCAGAGAGTAGGGGAGTTGAGGGATGTGCAAAATGGGTGAAGGAGAGTGGGAGATACAGGTGTCCAGTTATGGAACAAATAATTCATGGGAATAAAAGGAATAGCATAGGGAATATAGTCCATGGTATGGATTGTAATAGCCTGATGTGGTGACAGATAGTAGCTACACATACATGTGTGTATGGATATGTGTATATATATATATTTTTTAAATCATTAAATTGCTGATATTTGACTTAAATGAGAACTTAGTCTTTAGGATTTGACTTCGGCATGGCGAAGCTCATGTCATCTTAAATATCCTTTTGAACCTTTTAACATTTCATTCTGGTGATAATAAAAGTTGGTAATCTGATTCACAGAGGTTCACAGAAACACATCAAATCAGAATTTCTATAGCTCATGTTGCCAATAAGGTTAGCTTATGTCAAAGAATTCTTGATTTTTTTTTTCAAGGCTCTTTGAGTCAGATTCATATTAGATTAATCCTTTCCAAATGAATGAGGTTTTATATGTGTGTGTGTGTATCTATATATCTGCATAATGTAATGTGGTATGAGTCATGCTATTTCAGCAAGAAAATACCTAAATCTATACTTTAATTTTAAAATGTTATGAGAATTAAGTTTCAAAAGAGTCCTGCAGTGTTTTCTCTATTTGCAGACTTCTACCTTAAGGAACTGACAAGTCTTTGTGATTGCTGACTTTATCCCAGAGAAGCACCTTTCCTAATTCTGGAAAGTTCAAATAGTTCTCTCTACGGACTCTATTAATGTCTTTACACACAGAATACAAAGATATTTGCCTCTTTCATTCTCATTTTCTCCTTAGTTTTGTTTTGCTTTTTTTGTTTTTTATTGGCACCTTAATCTTCCCCCCTCAGTAGCACCAAAGATAAAAAAACAGCAATAAAAGCTAAACATGCATGCAGTTGTCACAGGTCAAACTGATGCATCAAGCCCATCTGGAGAATGGGCTTTCCAGACATTTGTCTCTGCAGTAATGGCATTGGACACAAACCATGAGGAGTAAGTGATTCCTCACTCCCTGGTGTATTTGTGTGTGTGTGTGTGTGTGTGTGTGTGTGTGTTAACCATTTTATCTGGAATATTGGTAGATCTCAAAAGCCATTATGGTATTCTTTACTGGCAACCACTATACATCCCCTTATAATCTTATCTTCTCTCCAATTCTAAAAGGTCAAAATTAAGACTAATGGAAGTGGTATTGTGTAGTTTAAGTCCAGCTTCTTTTGTTTTGGTCCCTCTCATCTCTGTGGTCACACGAATCCTAACCGTGCAACCTCCTTCTCTTTAGCTTCTTCCTCCAGAAGAAGTTATGGATCACACATGCTGTCTTAAGTCCCCTAGCTTTGTATAAATAATTTCTGACACATTATAGTGTGATTTGCCTAAAATTGCTTAATAAATGAAATAGAACCTCTGATCTATTGTACTCAAAAAATGCTCTGCTCACATGTCCATATCCCTATTGAAAGCTCACCTTTAATTTCCTATATTTTTTTCTTATAAATATTTCCCATTAATGTCCCTATAAATATTCTTCTGTTTTAGCCAAAGATTTTGGGAAGCATTGATGAAGATGACAGTTGAACCTTGTTTTGAAAGATTTACCTTATTTCAATTGCAAATTTATCTGCCATTATAGCCAGTCCACAAATGTGCTTTTTTTGTCTGATATATTATTTTGAGAGTTGACTTTTCTATTCTTTCAAAAATATTAAGATCCATGCTGTGGCAGCTGAATGTGGGTTCAGGCAACTCGTTTTTATAGGATCAGTCATAACCAGGTCTGAAATGAAACTTGTATTCAGTGGAACAGTGGTTCCTAAAGCATTGTCCAGGGACCCTTGGTGTTCTCTGAAACTCTCACAAGGCATCTGCAATATCAAAACAATTTTCACAATAATGCTGAGCTACCATTTGCCTCTTTAACTCCCATTTTCTCATGAGTGACGAGTGGAGTTTTCCAGAGGCTACATAATCTGATACATGGAATGAATGCAAAAGCAGGTAGGAAAATTCATAATAGCTTTACATTAAGAGCGACATTAAGGAAGCCTGCAAAATATGAGCAAGGATTTTCTTTACTCGGAGTTTTTGTTGTTTTGGGAAGTCTAGATATTTTTATAAAGCATATAATTTATGTTAAAATGTAATGGCCTTATTGCTGATTTTTTAAATAAGGATTTAAAAAAATCTCTTAGTTTGCAATAGAGTAATTACAGACCTAGTTGGCATAAACAAATGTCTTCTATATACAAATAGGACACAACCTGAAAAGGCAGCTCTCATCAGTACCAAATCTATCTGTGCAGGACCCATGTCTAGCTGGATTTCTTGGTCATCGGTCTACATTCTTATTTTCCTGGACCTGTGACCTTGGCTGAATCCATGTGGTTTGAAAACTTGTTAGTATGACCTTTTCTGGCTTCTCGATCCTTGCTTTCTAGTTTTACTTTATTGAATCCATTGTTAGCAACATTTCAGGAGGGGCACTCCTTGTCCCAAAACAAGCCTGAGGAACTCTTCTTGGATTGGACTAAGAGGAATATACACATCTCTGCCTGTATTTGGACATTAGGAGTTGGGAGTAATTGACACTGCCTCTAATTGTACATCTGACTTTTGTGGATATCATAAAGTTGCTAATTCTCCCCCCAACAGTAACCCTCATGAGTTTACTGATTCTCATTTTTCTCTCATGTCCAGGTTCCCACATTCCTCTAAGATTGAGGTCCTTCCTTGCCCTCCTTTCTAAATTCATTCTGCTCTTGACTTCACACTCCAGTACTTTCCCTGACTGGTATCCTGCCCCCAGTGTCTAGTCCTTACAGCTGAACGCTTACCACCCATAATGGGAAATCTTTGGTCCCTAGTTTAGCCCTCTCTCATTCCAGACTACTACTGAAACACTCATTCAATTCATCTGGATTTCTTTGATAGTAAATATTTTTTAAAGATTTATTTGAGGGAGGGAGAGAAGGAGTGTACATACAAGGGGGGAGGGGTAGGAGGAGCAGGAGAGGGGGAGAGAGAAGAATCCTCAAGCAGACTTTTTTTTTTTTTTAATCAGACTTGATGCTGAGTGTGGAGCCCCATGTGGGACTCAATCCCAGACCCTGAGAGCATGACCTGAGCCAAAATCAAGAGCTGGCCACTTAACGAACTGAGCCACCCAGGCACCCCTGGTTGCAATTTTTTAATATAATTTTACTTAATATATTTCTAAGTAAGCTCTACCTATACTTGGAGCTTGAACTCATGACCCAGAGATTGAGTCACATGCTGTACCAACTGAGCCAGCCAGGCACCCCTTTTTGGTTGTAATTTTTAAATATTTTTATTCAAGTATAACATACTTTATACATACATATTATAGTCACTTAAGATGATATTTCATAAATTAGGCATATTAAAACCAAAATCTAGATCAAGAAACAGAACACTGCCTGCATTCCAGGATCCCACTTTGTCTACTTCTGGTCACTGCTCCAAAACCCCCCACAACTTTCTATGCATGTGTGTGATGTTTGATCATTTATATATGATCAATACACATTCTTTTCTATAAAGCTTCTTTAACATTTATTGTTATCCATATTTTTGTGAATGAAGAATGTGTTGCATTCTTCATTTTCATTGCTGCATAGAATTCCATTGTCAGAAAATAGTGCAATTTATTTAACCATTCTATTGTGCACCTTATTGGTGTTCTCTGAGTAGTACTACTATGAACACTTAAATATTTCTTTTTCGTGAACATATGCATACATTTCCATTGGTTATAGGTTTAGGAATAGAATTGATAGGATAAGCTTATGTTTAGCTATAATAAATTCTACCCACAGCATTTCAAAGTGGTCACGTGAATCTGTACTTCCATCAGTACTACAATAATTTGACTGCCATATCCTTTCCAATTGCTCTTTTGTCTTTTTTTTTTTTTTTTGGATTTATTATAGTAGTGACACATTGTAGTTTAATTTGCATTTCTCTGAATAAGGTTATTGAGTGTCTTAATAAGCATTCAGATATCCTTTTTCATATTTGGACAATTATTTTGCCAATTTTTTTCTATCAGTTTGTCATTTTACTATTGATTTATAGTGCATGAGATATTCTAGGCATAAGACTTTTGTTACATATGTGTTGAAAATATTTGTCTCATCCTATGGCTTACATTTCCACTCATATCCACTCATTTTTATTGAAAGAAAACTTTTTTTTTGAAAGAAAACTCTTAATTTTCATATTCTCTAGTCTATTACTTACCTTTACAATTATCTGTCTTAGAAATCTTTTTCAAGGGTCAAAGAGATGTTTTCTTTTGTTCTTAAAGATTTGTTTTACTTTTTTCTTTATTTTCAGTAAACCATAAAATTTACTAATTTTATTTTACTGTGCTAATCAAAAATTTATTAGACTGTAATCCATGTGGTTTTTGTATACCATGTGAGATAAAAGTCAAAATAGTTTTTCTGTATGGAAATCTAACTAATACAGCAGTATTTATTTTAAAGATAGTTTATTCCACTGTTTTATAGTAGCTACTTTGCTATGAACTAGTTGAATTTTGCTTAGCATCAGTATAGATTAATTTGGGGAGAATTGGCATATTTAAAATATTAAGTACCTGAAGCCATGTATCCTGTTATCAGGAAATTCCCTTTTATTCCAAGTTTAATAGAAGGCCTTATTAATGAGTAATGAATTTTAATTCTACATATATTTAAAGCCACATTAAACATTAGATTTATTTTTTATGTTCAATAGTTATGTATATTTTCCTATACATCTGCTCATTCTGGTGTTCTTCATTACTTTATTTTTATGTTTCCATCTGAGATAGTTTCTTTCTACCCCCTAAATTCCTGTTTAAGGTTTCTTTTCAGTGTAGACCTGCCTGCAACATTCTCTCAAATTGTTTCTGTATTTAAATCTTATTTTTTGAAAGATGCCTTTTCTGTGTGTAGAATTATATGTTCCTTTTTTCCTCTTCAAAGATTCATTCCACCATCATCCTTCTTTCAAAAATTTAATAGTCTTAATGTTTTACCTCAGAAGTCCATCAACCTAAATAGTTACCACATAGGACTGTAGAATTGATCATTATTAATACAGCTGCTTTCTTTATTTAACAAAAGTTTTCTGCCTTTTCCAGAATTTCAAATAGTTGGAATCATAGTATATGGGTTTCTTTTTTAGAATGACTGCTTTTGTTTAGTAATATGGATTTAAATCTCTTCCACATTTTTTTAATGGTTTCGTACTCCTTTCTTTTAGCGCTAAATAAAAGTCTATTGTTTGGAAGTACCACCGTTTATCCATTCACCTGGTAAAGTGTATCTTGGTAAACATCCATATGTAGCTTTTCTGTAGATTTAATCTGATTCCTTTTGATAAACACTGAAGTATGTACTTGCTTGGATCATATGGTAATTGTAGGTTTTATACTGTAAGATATTGTCAAACTGCCTTCCAAAGTGGCCATACCATTTAACATTCCCATCAGTAATGAATGAGAGCTTGTGTTTTTTACATCCTCACTAAAATTTCATGTAGTCAGTGTTTTGGATTTTGGCCATTCTAACAGGTGTATAGTTGTATCTCATTGTTTTTATTTGCATTTCTCTGTTGATACATGACATAGAATGTCTTTTCATATGCTTTGAGGTCTGCGTATCTTCTTTGGTGAGATTTCTACTGAGGTCTTTTGCCATTTTTTTTTTTAATTGGGTTGTTTGTCGTCTTACTGAGTTTTAAGAGTTGTTTGTATATTATACATAACAGTCCTGATATCACATAGGTCTTTTGCAAATATGTTTTCCCTATTTGTAGCTTGTCTTTTCATTCTTTTGATTAGTGTCTTTTGCAGAGCACAAGGTTTTCATTTTAACAAAGTCCAGATTATTAATTCTTTCTCTCATAGATCATGTCTTTTGTGTTATATCTAAAAAGTTACTGCCAAGCCCAAGGTCATGCAGATTTTTCCTATGACATCTTCTAGGAATTTTATAGTGTTGCATTAACATTTAGGTACATGATTCATTTTGAGGTGATTTTACTTGATTTTTGCATTTAATTTGTTAAGTTGTAAGAGAGGAGTTTAAGGATGTATGAACAATAACAAACTAGTGAAATTAATACCTCCATTTCTTACCTATTGTAAACTCTTGGTCCAGTCACTGAGTCTGTAACTTGAACATTAGGGATCTTACAATAAACCATTAGGATGTTTGGGACATCATGGCGTACAGGCAATATTCCATATTTATCTTAAGCCACTGCATTTCAGAGTTGTAAATAAGTAACTTCAGGGTCATATTCCCACATGTCCTTTGTCAGGGTACAAATTCAAACCCTGTGTTGACCCTTTATCTGAGCATCTCATTTAGTATTTTATTTTTTAAGCTGTTTTAGAAAGAGTAATGCTAATACTGCTTGTTTTTTATTTCAGAGGCTTAAAGCTCTCCAAGTGTTTCATCTCAGCTACATATTTTTCTAGTAGATATTGAATTGACTTTTTTTTTCATTTTCTAGAAATATATTCCATCATATAACTAAGCTAGGATCTTCAAGAATAATAAATTTAAAAATTTCAAACCCAATTTCCATTTGATTTAACTAATACACCAGCTGATAAATATTTATTTTGAAAAATACCATCTAAAAATATTCTTTTTGATTGACTAAAGCAGTGTTCTTGGCTTCCTCCACAAACCAAAGTGCATATGAATTAACTGTGCTAGTGGAGGTGCAATGTGATATCAGTGTTTTACTTGGTCCTACCAGTCTTTTGTTTACATGTGAACATTTAGCGGTCTATCCCAGTAGATGCTGCACAAAGCCCCATTGGTTTGGTGAGGAGGATGGATAGGGAAAGATAGAAAAACATACATCTAAAGAAACAAAATACATCCACCTTAGAGACAGTTTTAGACTATTGCGAATGTGTTTGTAATGCACATGGAAATAACCTAGGAACGTGTTCTGAATAAAAACGCTTTTCATTAAAATTTTAATGTCCTGCTTTGGTAAAGGAGGAGAAAGAAATATTTTATACTTCTTATCTAGTTAGACATCCTATCAAACACTTTACATACAGTGTGTGTGTATATTATATTTATATATATATGTATATATATTTCTATAAGTCTAATTTTACTGATGACTAAACCTAATTTAAGAACTTCAGTTCAAGGCTACAGGGCCAGGAAAGATGTCAAGTTTTTATTTTTTCCTCAGATCTAAATCGGCTCAAAGCTTGTGTTTTTATTATTTCCTGTGATTTTAGGAAAAAGACACAAGTTATCAAGTTTATAATTGGTTTGTGAGAAAAGAAGACAAAATTCTTCTTTTAATGTATATTTATACTGAAACAGAAATATACCATTTAGTCTTTTACTAACAGTGATATGAGCTGAGAAGGATTATTGGAAATATCTATTCAATATACATATGAAAGCATTTAAAATCATGGCAAAATCACCAAGGTCACATTCAAACAAATGTACTAGACTTAGATAAAAAGTCTTATTTTTCAAATAGTTAAAGCCAAAAATATACCAAGTCATTTTACAAGGTTTTTTTAAATCTTAGCAAATTTACAGGGTTACTCAATTAGTATGCATCATAGATATTGTTAACCTTAAGTTTATAGAGTTTATCACCAGTTAAAAATGTAAACTTTGAAGAACCAGATATGTGCCAATTAAAAATGGTCTGTGATATCTTTTGGACGTATCGCTGACAATATAATTAGCTAAGTGGTTGGGTTAAGATTTACCTTAAGTTTGAACTAAATAGCAAAAATCACATAAATGCTTTTTTTCCCTCAATTCCAGAATATATCAAGGACCTTACTAACTAAAACACTCCAACCAGAATGTAAAATCCATAAAAGGGATAATTAAACCATGTTGATCTTCTTTTCTTTTCCATCGCATAGTCCTCATTTATTTTTTTTTCCTCTTATGAATGATTTTGGAATTTAATCTCTGCTATTTTGGGCCTTTTAATTCCATAGATACATAGTTGACTACTTTGGATCTATTTTTACAAAAGTCAATTCTAATGGTTTCACGGATGTTGAAATCTATACATAATAACCATTGACATAAAATTTGATACAATAACTTTGACAGTTCACCTCAGAAATTCTGTTCTCGTAGATATTTTTAAGGAAACAAGTATAAAACTCCTTTTGTACAATGCAAATTCTTTTTTATTCTTTAATAAAAATTCTGGATTTTCAGAAGATAGCGGATATCTTCCTGGAGACAAAGGCATATGTAGTTTGTCTCATTAAGGAAGCCAATGCAAAATTCAAATGGATAACCTGAAGCAAAATAGGATGCTGAAATGAGATTATGTTAAATATTCATTTGTTTTATTTATTCCTGCTCTGCATTTTACAAAAACGGGAAAAGAAAATGTGAAAATATGAAGAATGGGTCTGGAGATTTCAGTTGGACAAACATTTATTGTTGTTTTGCCTTCGGGCCATCAAGTAACTTCATGACAGATTTTACTTTTCAACAATTTTGCTACATGCAGTCACAGTATACAAATCTCCTTTGGAAATAGAATCTGCATGAATCTGAAATTGAAGGCTATTGCTTTTGGGAAGAGAAAAACATTTTAAGTAGTAAATAAATAACAAAGCATCACAGAGGAAAATCACCTCTGATTTAGTTGCCACATATAAGATGCTGATCTTTAATGTTAAAATAAAAGCAGAAATCATGAACAAGGTTATTTCTAAGAAGTAATAAAACCCAGAAAAACAGTACTGATTTATTCATTCTTTTGATTTATTGATTGGTAAATTGGCTTTCTGTCCTCGTTTAAGTTGTAAAGGGCAAACAACAGAAAATAAGATGATTAGAATATCCATTAAAAATGAACTAGAAGTATATAAACACATTTACCTTTTATTAAAAAGTTTAAGGTTGGGATGCCCGGGTGGCTCAGTGGTTTAGCGCCACCTTCAGCCCAGGGCGTGATCCTGGGGTCGTGGGATCGAGTCCCACATGGGGCTCCCTGCATAGAGCCTGCTTCTTCCTCTGCCTGTGTCTCTGCCTCTCTCTCTCTCTCTCTCTCTCTCTCTCTCTCTCTCTCATGAATAAGTAAGTAAAATCTTAAAAAAAAATGTTTTAAGGTACATTTGTCTATGAACAAGGTGAATATTTCAGGTATTCTTTCTGCATTAATGAATATAGTTCGACTGGAATCTCAGTAGTACAATTCCCTTTGAATGACCAACAGAGAAGGAAAAGAAATGTTCCAGTAAATGACATTCTACCGATGGCAACTTGCATTGGACTGCATAGTGTTTTGGGAACTTTCTTCCCTTTATTTGATTATTACATGAGCATGTTATAGCCAATTTGAAAAATAAGAAAAAAAAATACACTTCACTGGCCTAACTTAAATTGTTCACGAATTTGCAGTGGTACTCATTGCTGCAGAAAGGAGAAAAGTTTACCTTTGTAAAAAAAAAAAAATAACAATAATATTCATATCTATATTCATGGAAATAGCCTATAAGTCACCTAATGATAAAGTCACATTTTCTTGTTGTTTTTCCTTAACTCTCCTTTTGAATGGACTTAGGCTTTGGATTACCTGTGTAAACTATCTCTAACTCTTTGCTTTACTTAATTCACTTGCACAGACTTTATAAAATTATTAACAAAAGGAAGCCAGTATATACAGAAATGTTATTTGAGTATAAATATAAATTTTTAGTAAGAGGGTTCCAAATGTATTCTACTGTGGGATTTAAGCTGTTTTGTTTTCAGATTATTCTCTATTATGGTCATCTATTAATATACTCATTTGGCCATATTGGATCTTACTTTATTTAAATGAAACTTATATCCTGCTCATCCTTATAATCCTGATCTCCTGCATCAGTAATAACGTACCTAGAAGAATGTCTTATATGCGATAAGTGACCAATCAATGTTTCTTATGTAGAGGTGAATTTCAACATAAATGTACATATCAAATTTTATTTTAGGCTTCATGTTGAAAAACTGGTTCTTTGTAATACAGTTGTAGTGAAAGGGGTAACATAAAATATATGATGGTAATATAATTTAGTATCATATATAGTCAGTATCAAACCAAAACAACACTAGAAACTTTATAGAGCAAAAAGAAAATTTTAGCAGGGCAATGTTTCTGGCACATAGAAAAAAAAATTAACATGCTCTCAGATTTAGCCAAGACCCTCTATTCTATTATTTATCATTGATAAATGATTAAAATTTGATGTTCACAGAAGTAACTTACCTATTTGTGTCTCAAATAGGTATTTGATACTTCTTTTTCATCATCACACACGGAACTTTCAGTGCATCCAGAGTGAAGACCGCTAGTTCGATAATTTTTCTCATGGAGTCAAATACCTGAAAGTTGATTATCTATCTCCATTTTGGTGACAAGACCCATAATTCAAACATGCTGAACAAATCCTACAACATCTGGCTATTTTGTACTTTATTTGCCAACATTATAGCAGCCATGTCCTGTATAAATTCTGCTGGATCTTTCTGAGTACCTCAGTTAAAAAACAAACAAAAAAACCATTATCAGCAGGAGTAATGTTGATGCATTTGGAAATGCTGAAATGAATACTCGCTGAAGGATAGCTTCTATAGGCACAGCTTGCAGAACAGCTCTCCAGAGTAGAGTTAGAAAAGATGGAAACTCAGGCAATTTCTCCTATAAATGTTTTAATACTAATGAAAAAAAATCTTGAAATGTGTCCGATATTTCTTGAGCAGTAGTCATAAGAACAGGGCATAAAGAACATAATTCAGGAAACTGTGAACATAAATTATGTTACCCCAACCTTAAACTCATGATTTGATAGTCGTCTAGTCTTAAATTGAGAAGAAAAGGACTATTAGATAAAATTTATCTCTGTTAAAGAGGCGAATTCAAGTTAATACCATGATTCAATAGATTAAGAACTGCACAAATGAAGGAGAGCTTTGTAAACTGCAAAACACCATAAAAATCAATGATTTAAAATTTACGAAGCCCTTTTTTGCATTATCATGGGTTATTTTAACGTAATATTCCTCAACTTAATTCCCTGTATGATTAACTATAGTCACAATGCTGTTCATTACACCTTCATGACTTATAAATGGAAGTTTGTAATTTTTGACTCTCTTCCTCCATTTCTCTCACACTCAATCCCCACCTCTGGCAGCCTAAATTATTGTTCTCTAAATTTATAAGCTGGATTTTTTTGTTTTTTTTGTTTTGTTTTGTTTTTTTAATTGTACATATAAGTGGGGTCATGCTGTATTTGTCTGTCTTTGACTTATTTCACATAACATAAATGTCTTCAGAGTCCATCTGTTTTGTTTCAGATGGCAGGATTTCATTCTTTTTATGGCTGAATAATATTCCATTATATATATGTATATATATACATACATATATATATATTCACATCTTCTTCATCCATTCATCTGTTGATGGACACTAAGATTGTTTCCATATCTTGGCTATTGAAATTATTGTGGAATGAACATGGGTGTATTCACTCATCTTTTTTTTTTTTTTTCCACCCATCTTTTTAAATTAGTGTTTTCATTTCTCTTCCAGGGTGGAATTGCTGGATCATATAGTAGTTCTATTTTTAAGTTTTTGAGGAAACTCCATACCGATTTCCATAGTGACTGAACCTATTTGCATTCCCACTAACAGTGTACAAGGGTTCCCTTTCTCCACCTCTTCACCAACGCATTTCTTTTTGATAATTGCCATTCTAACAAGTGTAAAGTGATCTTTTATTTTGTATCTATGGCATTACAGTTACCTTTACAATTCTCTTCATTTGCTTCTTGCCTCCATAAATGAACAAAATAAGCCCTTTTGATCTGATTCACTGTTTCTCAAAATTAAATGTGTATGAAAATCACCAGGCAATCTTGTTAAAATGCAGATTCGAATTCAACAGATCTGGAATGGAGCCTTGAACTTCCTTATTTATAGGCTCGCATATGATGCTAACAACATTCTCCAGCTCACTCTGAGAAGCAAGAATCTTAGTAATTAATTGCTCATGTTGCTCCCTTTCACTGAATTCATCATAGTCCCCCCATCTCCGTTAGAATGAAGTCAACTTACAGATAGAATACAAAATTACTCAAGTTCTCAAGTATTCCTGTCTTTGATATTTACAACCACTCTTATCTCACCTCTTTTTTAGTTACCAATTATAATACATAATCAATACTAAATCTGAGTAGTTTCCCCAAAAATGAAGTGGAATCATGCCTACATGACTATTGACTCACACTCTTAACCTGGCCCAGATGCTTTCATTGCCAGTATCTTTTGTTCTTCCAAGACTCACTTTAATTGTTAATACCACCAGAGAGCCTTTACTGGCAACTGAGCCTTGGGTTGACTGCTCTCACGCTCACTTATTGCTCTAGGTTGACATATAGACAGCACTTAGGACTGTTCTGAAATTATTCAAAAGTTTATCCCAAGGGTTTGTGAATTTGAGGCCATGGTATTTTCATCTTTGTGTCTCACAGGCTTAGTCATGGTACTGATGAATAATAGCTAATAAATATTTGTCTAACTCAACTGAAGTTTTATGTGAGATTACTTCTGAAATTTGTCCAAATTGCACAAGTAACTGAAATAGTGCTGGAACAAGCAGGACATTTTATTTTATTTATTTTTTTTTTAAAGGAGAGAGAGAGAGAATCTTTTTTTTTATTTTTATTTATTTATGATAGTCACACACAGAGAGAGAGAGAGAGAGAGAGAGAGAGGCAGAGACACAGGCAGAGGGAGAAGCAGGCTCCATGCACCGGAAGCCCGACGTGGGATTCGATCCCTGGTCTCCAGGATCGCGCCCTGGGCCAAAGGCAGGCACCAAACCGCTGCGCCACCCAGGGATCCCAAGCAGGACATTTTAAATAAGTTTTTCATAGTATTTCCATTTTCTAATTTAAAAAAATGTTCTTTAGTAATGTCCCTTTGTTAATTCCTAATACTGGCCCTCTGTGTTCTCCTTTTTCCTTGGTCTTCTTTGCCAGGAGTATTAATTCTATTAGCATATCTTCTGGCTATGTTATATCCCTTTGTTGTTTTCTATTTTCTTAAATTTTTCTTAAACATTTTTTCATTCTCTGGTTTTCTTCTTTTTCATTTTTTCCTACCTTCCTTAAGAGTCAGGCCCAGATTACAGATTTTCAGCTTTATTTTCTAATACTTGTTTAAATGTATGAATTTTTTTCTAAGCCAATATATAGCTAAAACTTACAAAATCTAATATGTAATATTTTTATTACATAGTTTATAATGTCTTATAACTCCTTTTGGGATTTCTTTTTTACTTTGAGTTATTTTAAAATTGTATGCTTAATTTCAAAACATAAGAATATCTTTTCATTAACATTTTATGACTGATTTAAGCTTGATTGCTTTATGGTCAAAGATAATACTTTGTGTAATATTAATCCTTTTAAGTCAGAGACTTATTTTATGGCACCACAGAAAAAACAACTTTAAAAAGTTGTTTACTGTAAAATTGTAAATCATGTGTATGTACCATTTGTGTGCATGTTCTAGAATTAGCAGTTAATTTTGTTAATCATGTTCAAATATTATGCATCTCTGTTTTATATTTCCTTTGTGTCCTATCAATTGCAGTGTCCTTAAAATGTGTCACTAATTTGAGATTTGTCTGTTTCTTATCAAGAGAACATTAGATTCAAATGCTGAGGTTACCTCTCTTGTTTTTTTTAATATAAATTATTTTTTATTGGTGTTCAATATGCCAACATACAGAATAACACCCAGTGCTCATCCCATCAAGTGCCCCCCTCAGTGCCGGTCACCCAGTCACCCCCACCCCCTGCCCACCTCCCCTTCCAACACCCCTAGTTCGTTTCCCAGAGTTAGGAGTCTTCATGTTCTGTCTCCCTTTCTGATATTTCCCACTCATTTTTTCTCCTTTCCCCTTTATTCCCTTTCACTATTTTTTATATTCCCCAAATGAATGAGACCATATAATGTTTGTCCTTCTACGATTGATTTACTTCACTCAGCATAATACCCTCCAGGTCCATCCACGTTAGAAGCAAATGGTGGGTATTTGTCTTTTCTAATGGCTGAGGAATATTCCATTGTATACATAAACCACATCTTCTTTATCCATTCATCTTTCGATGGACACCGAGGCTCCTTCCACAGTTTGGCTATTGTGGACATTGCTGCTAGAAACATCGGGGTGCAGGTGTCCCAGCGTTTCACTGCATCTTTATTGGGGTAAATCCCCAGCAGTGCAGTTGCTGGGTCATAGGGCAGGTCTATTTTTAACTCTTTGAGGAACCTCCACACAGTTTTCCAGAGTGGCTGCACCAGGTCACATTCCCACCAACAGTGTAAGAGGGTTTCCTCTTCTCCGCATCCTCTCCAACATTTGTGGTTTCCTGCCTTGTTAATGTTCCCCATTCTCACTGATGTGAGGTGGTATCTCATTGTGGTTTTGATTTGTATTTCCCTGATGGCAAGTGATGCAGAGCATTTTCTCATGTGCATGTTGGCCATGTCCATGTCTTCCTCTGTGAGATTTCTCTTCATGTCTTTTGCCCATTTCATGATTGGATTGTTTGTTTCTTTGGTGTTGAGTTTAAGAAGTTCTTTATAGATTTTGGAAACTAGCCCTTTATCTGATATGTCATTTGCAAATCTCTTCTCCCATTCTGTAGGTTGTCTTTTAGTTTTGTTGACTGTATCCTTTGCTGTGCAAAAGCTTCTTATCTTGATGAAGCCCCAATAGTTCATTTTTGCTTTTGTTGTTTCTCTTGCCTTCGTGGATGTATCTTGCAAGAAGTTACTGTGGCCGAGTTCAAAAAGGGTGTTGCCTGTGTTCTAAAGGAGAACACAAGCAACACCCTTTCTCTTTTCTTTTGAATCTTCAGCATACAAACTTCTTATAATGGTAGACCTCCACTGAGAGTGTTTTGTTTTGTTTTAATAAATATTGTGTACTTTTAAAAGTTTACCTAGCCTGTAGATTTGTATAATACAATCTACTCAGCCATTGCCAAATCCCCAAGTGGCTCTTTTATTTTTAATGGTAGGTTATCTTTCTAATATACCAAAGAGTCATTTTATGTTTGTTCTTCTTATTGGGTCAAATTAAATAGTTCATTTTCTGGTTTAAAAAATTATTTTTTTGTATTTTCATATTTCTCCCCTTAGAGTTTTGAATATTTTCTGACATTCTATCAGTATATCAAGATACACATAAAGTATCTTATTCTTTTTTTTTTTTTTTTGTAATTTTATTTATTTATGATAGTCATACAGAGAGAAAGAGAGAGAGGCAGAGACACAGGCAGAGGGAGAAGCAGGCTCCATGCACCGGGAGCCTGATGTGGGATTCGATCCCGGGTCTCCAGGATCGCGCCCTGGGCCAAAGGCAGGCGCCAAACCGCTGCGCCACCCAGGGATCCCAAGTATCTTATTCTTGAGAACAAAAACCTACCCTTCCCAAAATGAAATAAAATAAAATAAAAATAAATGAGATTTTTCAAAATCTAATCTAAACTTAGTTTCCAACACACCTGAATTCATACTGAGTACAAATGAAATAATTTTGAATTATTCGGAGTATACTCTAATGAAATGTAAAATAAATACAAACCATGTAATGTTCTTTTCTCTTTGTATATGAATTTTGGAGAGATTTGCATCTTTATAGGATTGAATTTTCCCCATTCAAGAATATTATATATTTCAAGTTTCTTTTGCGTATCAGAGAATAGACATTTTTTTCTATAACTTATTGCTGTTTTTTTAGATACAAATTCTGTAGATTTCTTTGTTTTTCTGGGCAGTTAACATATGTTGCTGCTATTAGTTGTTCTTTCCCCCCTCCCCCCATTATATATTCCAAAAGTGGAGATCAGTTATAGAAATCAATCTTGATTTTGGACCACTCTGCTGTATCAGGGATTTTATATTAATACTTTTTTCCCCTTTTACCTTCATAGAACAAACCTTCCAAATGTTCTTATTTGCCATTCAGTTTTTAGCTTACTAATCCTTTCCACTAAGAATGTTTTCTTGATTGTGGAAGTTTGGGCAAGGCCCCTCTTTTCTCTGTTTTATCACTATATGTAACTCCCTGCATGATAATTACTCAGGAGTGGAGGTTACTAAGTGTAAAAATTACCTGGAAACATTGTTTTTCTCCTTAAATAAAGTGTCCAGTGCCCTGTCCCTGAATATTGTCTCAGTAGGTTTGAAATGTGTCTCATGTATGTGTATTGAACAAAAGACTCCTCTGTTAATTTGAATGAAGCTCTGACTATTGCTATAGATAAGCTCATTGTGGAAGGGATTCACTGCTTCATCTTTTAAGTAACAGAGTATCTGGCATACAACAAGTACTCAATTATTTAATAAAGAACACCTTATAGATTTATTATGTATTCTATGATAAGCCACCTTAATACTTTTCCAGAGGCAGTCATTGTGATTAATATTCTCCTTTCTAAATACTTTCCTATTTCATTTTATTATGAAATTACATTGGCTGAGAATTACAGTTAGAGGAGTACATTTTTATCCTTTATTTTTCACCTATTTTGAGTATTTTGTTTTTCTATTTTTGTTGAGAGAATTGACATATAACATTGTGTAAGCTTAAGTTGTACAATATGATGATTTGATATATGTACATATTGCAAAATGATTACCATAATAAAATTAGTTAACACATCCATAACCTTACATAGTTACTGTTTCTTTTTTTTTGGGTGGGGGGAGACCTTTTATGATCTTAGCTACTTTCAAGTATGTCTTCACCCATTTCCTCTACCACCCAGCCCCTGACAACAACCAATCTACTGTATCTGTGAGTTTAGTTTTTTTACATTCCACATATAAATGCTAATCATGCAATATTTGTCTTTCAACTAGTTTCACTTAGCATAATGTACTAGTTTTATGCAATTTTTTTTACAAATGACAAGATTTATTCTCATAGCTGAATACTTCATTAAAAATGTCACATCTTTAAATCCATGCATCCATTGAAGTTTATTTAGCTTGTTTCTATGTTTTGGCTATTGTAAAAAATGCAGCAATGAATTGGGGGGAAAAGGGAAGCTATTTATTTGAGATAGTGCTTTCATTTCCTTTTGTTAAATACTCAGGTGGGATTGCTGGATTATGTGGTAGTTGTAGTTTTAATTTTTTAGAAAATCTTCATACGGTTTCCACAATGGCTACACTAATTTGCATTCCCATCAACAGTGCACCAGGGTTCCCTTTCCTCCATATCTTTACTAGCACTTGTTATCTCTTGACTTTTTAATGATAGCCATTCTAACCAGTGTGAAGTTTGTAGTTT
Source organism: Vulpes vulpes (assembly GCF_048418805.1). Lineage (NCBI taxonomy): Eukaryota > Metazoa > Chordata > Mammalia > Carnivora > Canidae > Vulpes > Vulpes vulpes. The sequence continues at coordinate 106,445,243 of NC_132780.1, forward strand.
GAGTTAGCATTTGCCTTATGATAAGTAAAGTTGAATGTACTTGTTGGGAATTTGAATATCTTCTTTGGAAAAAAAAAAATGTCTCCTCAAGTCTTTGCCCAGGTTTCAATTGGGTTATTTGGGTTTTTGTTCTTGAGTTGTTTCAGTTCCTTAAATACATTGGACATTAATCCCTTATGAGATAACATTTTTTCAATTCCAAAGGTTGTCTTATTTTGTTTCTTTTACCGTACAGAAGCTTTTTAGTTTGATATAGTCCTGCTTGTTTGTTTTTTCTTTTGTTGCCTGTGTTTTTGGTGACATATATAAGAAATCATTGCCAAAACCAATGTCAAGGGGCTTTTTCTCTGTGTATAAGTATAGCAACCCCTGCTTTCTTTGGGTTGTCATTTGTTTGAAATACTGTTACTATCATTTCTCTCCATCTGTAAATATCCTTAAAAGTAAGCAAATTTAATCCAATCCTCTTTAAAATAATTATCGATGGGTAAGGACTTACTATTATCGTTTTATTTTCTATCTTATAAATCCTTTGTTTTTTGCTTCTTACTGTCTCTGTCGTATGTGCTTACTCTTTGACTTTACTAGGGGTCTTACATGAAATAACTTACCATTATAATAACTTATTTTAAGCTGATAACTTTGATAGCATATAGAAACTTATTCTTTTACTGTCCCCATTTCTCAGATTTTATGTTACTAATGTACCATTTACCTCTTTTTATATTGTGCATCTGAAAACAAGTTATAATTATGGTTGTTAATAAGTTTAAGTTTAAAACCATAGTTGTGATTGATGTGTCACCAATACAACATTAAAGAATCTGGTTTGAATATACATCTATTTTTACCAGTGAGTATATTTATTAATTTCCTTTGGTGATGCCATGTTTACCGGACTCTTAGTGATTCTTATTTCCTTGCATTGGTAGCTGTACATTTGAGTAAGCAGTCTTCTCTTCCAGACTTGATAAGTCTGCTTCTTCAAGGAAAGACCATCACAGGTCATCAGCTTGGGATACTTGAATGGGTCAGCTACTAATGGCCTTAGGCAGGCAAGGCTTGCTATTGAAGTTTCTAGTTGGGCAAACTATGCTCTGTAGCTGAATAAACCAGCTGGCTGGGCTCCAAGTTCAAGCATGCCCTTGTGTGGGCTCCCGAATTAGCTATGGTTGCTTTATTTAGAAAGGGCCCACTAGCTGGGCTCTGTATTTATTTCTGGTAGGGTAGAGTCAGACTATTTCCTGGTAAGATAGTGCCATTGGTTGGATTCTGGTAATTGAGAAGTACCACCAGTTGGGCTCTGCAATTGCTCCTGGTTGGGTGGAGCCTCAAGTACTTTGTTCAGGCAGGGCTTTGTGGTTTGCTAGAGCCTCAGGCTATAATCTGGTAGCTGGGCAGGGACAGCTCTCTGGTGAGGTGTGGCCTCCTACTGTGTTCTGCTGTTGAGTGGGGCTAGAGACAGTGCTCAGTATTTGGGTGGGGTCACTGGCTGGGCTCCCTGCCTGATCCAAGCTATATAGCCAGTGTTCTTTTATCAGGCAGGGCGGCAGGTTGGGCTTAGAGTCTGCCTAGGGTCGCTGTTGAGACTCCCTGGTTATAAAAGGCCAGAGACAATGTGTAACACTTTGGCAGAGCCGCTGGCTTGGTTCATTGCCTAATGGGGCTTTATAATGGGCTCTGCTGCTATCTAGCTTCTCTGGCCAGATTTCCTGGTCCAGTGGAACTAGAGACAATGGTCAGCAGTTAGATGGGGCTGTGAATTTGCTTCCCTGAATGGATGGGGACTTAGAATAAGCTCTGTGGCTGGTATGGCATATTGGCTGAAGATCCAAATCAAGCAGAACTTACACCTGAATTCCCTGGCCAGACTGAGCCACCAGCTTTGTTCTGCAGATGGGCAGAAACTCTGGCCTAAATATCTGCTTAGGCACAGCTGCAAGCAAGAATGCAGTCCACCAGGATTTGAGTGCTGGTTGATATATGGCTAGTCCTCCTTCTGACCCCCTGAGGTTAAGTCCTGTAGATTCACTCAGTGATCCCCACGAGGCAAGACCTGAGTGGGTCTCTGGAAGTGTTTTTACAAAACTAAGAGAGCTCAATGCCCACCTCTCATTTTCTACTGGAGAAAGCCCTCTTGATACAGCACTGTGCTGACTTAGAAGAAGGGTAGTATGATAAAAATGGAGCTTTTCCTCTTACCTTTCTAATGCCATCCTTCTTGGTCCAGGGAAGTCTTCAGCTTCACCTCTGGGTTCTGGGGTTTTCACAATTGTCTGGATAATTGCTAGTTCGTCTTGTGGTGAGGGAAGACTAAAGTTGAGAATACCCTATAACAACATCTTGATGACATTACCTGCTTCTTTTATTTCTTTAATTGGAATGCAAGTTTTTGCCATTAAGTATCATAAGACATTAACAATTATTTGGAAATTTGTTTTCTTAAAATATTTTAATCATATTTGTAGTCTTATTTTACTAAGGATTTTTTAAGAAAAAATTAAGACTGGATGTTGAATTTTACCAGATACCTTTTATATACCCAGTACATCTATGTACACAGGTAAATCCTTTCTCATTTTCATGCATTAGCAGGGTAATACACACACACACACACACACACACATGTGTGTGTGTGTGTGTGTGTGTGTGTACAAATTTCCACAGTGTGTGTGTGTGTGTATGTGTGTACAAATTTCCACACTGACTGGAAGGAATAGGTTAATGAGTCTATGGCTCTTTCTACAGTCTCACAAATGGCTAATGTTTTAGCCTGGTCAAATTATTTTTGAGACCTCGATTCAAGGACTCAATAAAAAAAAAAAAAAGCCAATATAAATGGGAATCACATTAAGTACCATGTGCCAGAACAACAACCTATATTTCATCACCAATAATGTATATTGAGTAACTAGTAACCAGTATTGATGAGATGTAGTGGCCCTGTAGGTGTTAGTCATTACTCCTGAGGGACTTTAGGACCAGCAACATATAATGAAACCATTAAGCTGATGTTCCCTGTGCTTAGGTGAACACGTATATTTCCAGGGTGAAATGATTGGGGGACATAGAAAGCTGTACCTGGAGTCATTGGACCTTCACTTTGTTGTTGCTGTACATGCTACATTGTTATCTTTTACCTAGCTTTAATTAAGAATATATTTATTATGTGAAGTGTACTGTGTCTTATGATTTTTACTATAATTTGAACTCTAGGTCACCACTGTTTATTGGACACAGTGAGCTAACATGGAAGTGTCTTAATATCCTGGAATAAACCCTATTTGTGCATCACGCATTGCTCTTACATTGCCACTTTTATCCTGTATTTAATAATTTCACAATTATATATCAAGAATTTATTTTTTTCTATTTTTCCTTTATCACCTTGTAGTTCTAACATCATATTTAAAAAAATCCTATTTTTCCAGTCTTAAATTTACTCATTTCTACTGTTTATTATTTTTATTCATTCTTATATTTACGTTAATTTGTGATTTAGATTATTTTTTTCACCCCCCTAAAGTATCTAAAGTAGAATACTGAGCCATTTCTTTTACTTAGTCATGATCTCAAATCAATGATTCTCACATACACACACACACACACACACACACACACTAAAATGCAATTTGAAGCATATTATACACTGAAATAATTGCAGGCTATGATGAAGTAACCTCATCACATGCTAAGATAACTAAAGAAAAATGCCTTTTTGTTGAGTTAATGAGCCTTTTGCTTTTGAACTAATGTCTGTCTGGGTCATATGCACACTAGCAAAAGAAAGAAATCTCAAGAGGTCTGCTTCCAGCTGCGATGAGTATTAGACTTTTCTTAGTGCTGTAAATCATTTTGTCCATCGTTATGGACAAAATACATAAAGCAGTTATTTTCATCTATTAGCTACCTAGTAGGGTGGGACTGTGATCAATGAAAAAAGGATAAACAAGTGAGGTTAATGCAACAACAGCTCCTGCATTCTACTGGGAGGAGAATGGCAGACATAAAAATAAGGAAAAAGGAATTTCTAGAGATGAGAAATACAATAACTATTTTTTTTCTAGTGGAAACATCAGATTACATTAGATAAACATCTACAGAAAATCAGTGAACCTGAAGACCTAGCAATAGAAAGTATCCTAATGGAAGCACAGAAAATCAAAAAGATTGGGGAAGGGAGAACAGGAGCTCAGTGATTTGTGGAATAATATTAAGCAACCTAAATTGCATGTAATAAAAGAATTCTTGTCTAGAAAATGAAAAAGTAAGACCATGGAATGATCTACTAAAAGCCTAGGAGAAGGAAGTAAGGGGCATGTATGCTATGAAAACATTTTTTAGTAAAGTATGCAAATTTGCTTCATTTTTATGGTGTGAGTAGTAATGTGAAGAGGAGGACTAAAGTAAAGGGAAGAAAGGTTCTGCGTATGAGAGGAATAGGCATTGAATAATATTCCTTAACATGTTACAACTTGATAATGAAAATAGGCAGAGAAATATTCAATATCTAGATTATGAATTCATCCCACTTATGTGAGTTCCTTAAAATATCCAGAGAAAACTGTAATATTTAAATGTAGAGCTATAAACTCAATAATCATGTATCATATTAGTTTATTAATTTTAATAGCTCAGAGATAATATTAGTTAAAATGTGGTTGAAAAGGAAAAAAATCTTTCAAAGTAGCACATTAAAAGTGTTATATTTTCCCATCTTTCTCTGGCTATCTTAGATCTGACCTAAATTTTGCATTTCTGCAAAGTTCAAAGGAATTTGCTTTAAGATATCTTCTAATGAAACATAATGCCTTCTGTGCAATATATCTAGATTTACACATTTTTAATACTCTCATAGTTTTCTTTGGTTTACGGAACCTATATGTAGTCCAGAAAGTTTACTCCAAGACTGTATTTTCACTAGTTTCCATTTTAAAATTTGATAATCAAAGGTAGACGCAGGTTTTGGGGTGTCTAAAGCTTATAGAGTTGGGAGGCAGGGGAAAGTTCTTAAGGAAAAAGATATAAAATTACAAATAAAAATTTTACAGAGAAGACAATATTTATTTAGAATAAAAAAAATTAACAATTTACAATTTTGAAAAAGCTGAAAAATCCATCATAAAATCCAGAAATGTAATTCTAATTAGATAACATATATAGTATGTTTTTCTATTTTTTTTTTACCGCACACTACTGTATCTTCTTTTGACAAAAAATTTATGCTGCTTTACACAGATATACTCAATGATTATAGCACTGCTAGAAGTTTGTGCCCCAACATACAGGATTTTCATAAATTCAGATTTGTCCTCTGTATATCAAATGCGAAACATGGTGCATTTACGATTTTATATGCTGTGTTATTGAGTTTTTTTTTTTAACTGGAAATGCCTAAGAACATGTTGCCTCTATCAATGCAAACTGAATCTTTTAGTTAAAATATTACACTAAAATTTAGTTGTCCATAGAATAACTCACATAATTTTTCTTGTAAGACTCCTCTAAAGAAAACAGTTTGAACAATTTATTCAAGATGCAACTATCTTTCAGTTACTGAATTTCTTTTTTCCCTAAAACTTTACGTTTCTTAAAAGTACTGTCTACTACTATTTAAAAAAAAAATGATGTAAGGCTTTACTCTGTAGACATACTTTTATTTTCAAATGCCACATTCTATTTTATAAAACATTCCTTTGTTTTATCAACAATATTGGTTTAAGATTTTAGATTGCATATTTTCTTAACATTATAGAATGTTGCTATCATCTGCCGTATTCATGTTTCTCTTATTTTAGATGCATAATAGTTTCATGAATATGTACTCTTCTTGATTAGTCTTGAACCAAAAATTCCTCATTTGCTGTATTCCTTGGCTGAGAAATGACCAAATACAATTTAACTTAATCATAGTTTCCAGTGGAATGCAACCTCTGTGGAGGATCAGGATGGTTCAGGATTGTAGCCTTAAGAAAATATTTGGCATTCCATGTTTAATAGAGAAGTCAATTTTCTGGAGGCACATTTTGCTTGCCCAGGATGAGTTTTAGGAAACATTATATTTTGTTAGCTAGACTATACCATTTGGACAGAATGTTCCACCTTTATTCCATTTGAGTGTTGGATTGTGATAAGCCCTTTTGCTCTTGCCAGAAGTGACCTAGTTGATGTAGTTCCCTGTCAGTTAAGGTAGGAACCAGGTGTCTCATGTGGTGGTTCTGCTTTCGTTACCATGTAACAATTATTCTGGCTCTCGGATGAGACCAGATAGCCAGAAAGGGCCATGTTACAAGGGAGATACTTTACTTTATTACAACAAAATGTCCTAAAAGAAAATATTGTCCATGGTAATTGAAATAAATTGGTTGAATATTTATTCTATAAATAAGGGATCCTTCAGAAAGGAAATTATAGACAATAATCAGGCCTATCTCCAGAAGTGCTTTTATTAGTCCTTCTAGGGAAGGTATAATAAGATTTTAAATCTCAACTACAAACTCATGTGGCTTTTTGGTTACCTGTTCCCAGGATTTCTAAATATGTCATTTCTCCAGAAAAGACATGTGGTCATCAGAACTCTGTGGGTCATGTGGACTTTCAACCAAGCTCTGGCAGTATCAACACCTTCAAGCAAATTATAAAACGTCTATTGGTTACTCAGTTCTCTAACTCTTGTTATCTAGACTTAACAGTGATAGTTTATACATTATTAAAAATAAAATCTACTCAGGAATCCTAATATATTAAACAGGCATTAGTGGCTCTCCATTACTTTCCTTACTCTCCCTTTCTTTCTAAAATTCAATTTTGATTTTCTTTCTACAAAATCAATTAATAAGAATACTAGAGATTATCCAATGTAAACCAAAATTTAAAATTCGTGGCTATAGATGCAAATAGGCTTATAGCAGTTTTTTGCCATCAAACGCTTTCTGGTTTATTTCCTTTCATGATATGATCTTCGTTCATATCAGTAATTGTAACTTATATCAAATTTTTGTTTTGACTGTATTTTATTTTGCATGGTGGCTCACAAAACGTAAGCTGTACAAAGACAGATACCTTCTCTGTTGCTTTTGTTTGTTATTGGCACCTATAATAGGTGCTAAGAATATTAGTTGGCATATTAATTTGTTGAATATATTTTAATGCCAAAACTAATACTAATGTAAACAAAACAATCACTATTGTTTTAGTGAGCATCTGTTGATAGGTAGTTATGGGTTTTAAAAATATTAACTCATTTAATCCTTCCAATAACTAAGATAGGTACTACTATCCAAGATACAATAGTACATCCAAGAAATTAATTAAATTTCCCAAGGTTCAGAACCAGTTTGTATCTGAGCTGAAATTAAACTCCATGCATCTCAACTCCAGAGCACACACTCATAACAATTAGTGCTATATTACATCATCCAAAATGAGCTACACTTAAAATCACTAAAGTAAAATATTTTAAAATGAGCTAAATTGAAGTTAAAGTTGAATTTAGAAAATCAATTTTTCTATCACACTAGTCACATTTCAGATCTCAGTAGACACATGTAACTACTAGATATTGTATTAACAATGAAGATATAGTCCATTTCCATCATTATATAAAAGCTCTATTCAGCAAAGTTGATCTAGAACAGACATTGGCAGCCTTTTTCTGTAAAAGGCTGGATATTCTATAGCCTTTAAAGGCCAGGATGGTCTCTTGAAGCTACACAACACTATCATTACAATGCAACACAGTCATAGACAATACTTAATAGAAGTGTGGCTGTGTTCCAGTGATATTAAAATTTGAGATTGATATAATTTTTGTATCTTATGAAAAATTCCCTGTAAACTATTAAAAGTATAAAAACTATTTTTTTCAAATCTTTATTTAAATTCTGGTTAACATACAGTATATTAGTTTCAGGTATAGAATTTACAATTCAATACTTACATACAACACCCAGAACTTATCAAAGGTGCCTTTCTTAATTCCAGTCACCTATTTAATACATCCCCCCCACTTATCTCCTCTCTGATAACCATCAGTTCTCTATAATTAAGAATTTTTTTCTTGGTTTTCCTTTCTGTGTCCTCCTATGTTCATTTGTTTCATTTCTTAAATTCCATGTGAGTGAAATCATAGGATATTTGTCTTTCTCTGGCTTATTTTCCTTACCATAATACTCTCCAGCTCCATCCATATCATTACAAATGGCAAGATTTCATTCTTTTTTATTCCTGAGGAATATTCCATTATATGTATTATGGAATTATATATATATATATATTATATATATAAAATCCATATATTTTATATGCTGAGTAATCCAGTATATATAATGGAATATTATATATACATACATAAATATCACATCTTTATCCACTTGTCAATCGATGGACAATGGACACTTGGACTCTTTCCATAATTTGGCTATTATTGATAATGCTGCTATAAACATTGGAATACATATGCCCTTTGAATCAGTATTTTTGTGTTCTTTGGGGTAAATATCTAGTAGTGTCATTGTTGGGTCTGGGGTAGTTCTATTTTTAACTCTTTGAAGCACTTCCGTATTGTTTCCCAAGGTGGCTGCCCCAGTTTGCATTCCCAGCAACAGTGTAAGAAGGTTCCCCTCTCTCCACATCCTTGCCAACACCTGTTGGCACCTGTTCTGGACTGTCTAGTCAGTTAACAGATGGTGGGCTCAAGTTTTCTGTTCTATGGCTCAGAATTTCTCTAATTTTTATTCTAAAATGCTGTTTTATTAGATCCACAAATTTGAACAGAATTATCTAATTATGGAGCATTCATAAGACTCGTTCTCCCATGCTTTTAATATGATTTGAATATTTCAATATTAATTATTAAAAGGAAATATAGTTAATTCTCTGAAAACTTCTCTCACAAAAAAGGCTAACATCCATGTCCACTGTTGTATTATTCTCAGAACTTGGACATTTTTTGGCTATTAGTAGAATCTTGAATCCTCCCCCTAGTGAGTGAACAAACTCAAAAATTTGGAAATATTTTCACAAGGAGTGGTTTAAAAGATAAGATTAAGAAGGTCAACTTTGGTTGAGATTGTCAGCTAACATGTCAGCTAACAGGTCAATTAACAACAAATAAGGTTTTCCAGCTTTATCATCTATAAGAATAAACTAAAGAATGGCTTTTTCATATTCATCTACATAGGGGTATTTTTCCAGTACTTTAACAAACATAATGATTATTATGCACTACAGTGTACCATTGTAACTTTCCTTTTTCTTACCATTTTAATAGATGAAAGACTTGTTTCTGATAATTTCCTGAAAATTCAGAGTGTAGTGAAGATTTATGTTATCTAAAAAACAGAACTCATAAATTTGGACCAGTTTTTCAATATATGTCCAGGACCTCCACCAGGCCATGAAGTGGTGGTGGTGGTGGTGGTGGTGGTGGTAGGGTGAAGTGGTAACTGGGCATAAAAGTAAATTCTAAGTTACTAACTTACTGTAATGATAGTTGGGAGCTACTGATGTGACAAAATCTACAACTAAGGGACATTTCTCCAAAGTTTTTAATGATATTAAAGTTGGAGTTTGACACAGAACTGCCTGTGAAACCAATGCACTGTACAACATGGCACTAGAAAGAGAATAAGGGGCCAGACACTTGGTTTGTTTGATTGTGAGGGTTCCTCATTCACACAGGTTGTTCAGTAAAATAATGAAGTGCAGTATTTACTAATTAGAAGGATCTGCAATCAGGTGGTGGGCCCTATGGAGCATGAGCATAGTTATAGCCTAAATCTTGGACAGAACTGCCCAAAGAAGTTTAAGAATTCAAGGATAGATTTAGATCATGGCACTGGCCCTAAATATCTGATTTAAAACGATGTCATTCAATTATTATACAAATTCTTGAGCAATTGTTTAATAACCATCAGATCCTATAAAAGAACTGAGCACTTAGATAAAATTAGAACATATATAAGGAAGAAGACAATGAACAATGTCAGATTATATTAAAGAACCAAAAGATGAAATATATTCAGGATTTAAAAATGGTAAGATTAATAGGATGTTTAAGTACAGTAATCCAACTAAATACATAAACAGCATTGTGCATCCTTTTGAGAAGACTAAAGTATTCTAGATGATTTATAGATGTATTAGAAAATTGAAGTTGGTGTTCTCAGAACACTGTATAAGAGACTCATTAAAATCATTCTGAAAATAACAAATCCTTGACAGAAATAATCGTCTGTATCAAGATGAAATATAAACCAAGTTTTCATTTTAAAATATGTGAAAAAGACTAATTTGTCTGCGATTAAGCACATTTAATGACTTTTTCTTAGAAGATGAACAATAAATATTAAATTTTATGTTAGGATATTTTTAATAGTCTTATAACTAGAATTTTGACAAGTGATTTTTACCAGGATCAATTAAGGATATTTAGCTATTGTAAAAATAGTTACTCCATGACAAAACTATATGGAATAATTTTACATAATAGCATAGGTAATATGCATGTTAAAGTGATGATAATAAATGATAGGAAAGGATTTATAATGACACACAACATGTATATATCTTTTTTTAAACTAATTTTTGTGAGTATATCATATCGGATCTCATATGGACACTTGTTATGACTTTATCTGTAGGAAGATTTTATAGAATGACAGAAAAGTGAATTATGTTGAAGTAATAAGATCTCCAGTAACTAAAGTTCAGATTTCCTGGTCTGCTGAGCTTTGAATTTGAAAGTTTTGCATTTATGACCTATTTTTTATAGAGGTAAAACCCTTAGAATGTTAAAACATATAAAAGTTACGTCAATATAAAACTAATAATGTGACTAAATGCCATCAAATAATTAATCTGATGATGGTTTGAGTTCTATCTTCTTTCTTACTCACACATTTTGGGAATGTGTCATTCAAGGATCAAATGTGTTTAGACCTCAGTATTTTCTATAATGCACAAATGGTTTGCCTATCATGAATTTGATGTATGTAGACATGGTCCATTATTTGCTTTTAAATCTTATGTGTCACTCAAGCATCATTATTAGACGTCAAATGGAAAATAATATAGCATTGTCATAGAAGCACTCGTGATTGAGGCTTTCTTCATCATAATATGGTCTGTCAGTATCTTTTGCAAATAGCAGATAACAATATAGCTTAATAAATCTAGATGAGCATGCATTTCTATTGCTCAGGATGTCACTGTGTATTGATATAGGTTAATAACATGTGAAAAAAATCAGCCTGAAAAACGGAACCTGTGGAGGAGACAAATGGAGACGTGGTATTTTCAAAATGATTAGATCAACATGTAATAGGTGAGCTTTAAGAAAGAGGAGGACTTAAAAAGAGGAGGACTTGGGGATCCCTAAGGTGGCTCAGCAGTTTGGGGCTGGCCTTCGGCCCAGGACGTAATACTGGAGTCTTAGGATCGAGTCCTGCATCAGGCTCCCTGCATGGAGCCTGCTTCCCCTCTGTGTCTCTGCTTCTCTCTCTGTGTACTCATGGATGAATAAATAAAATCTTTTTTTTTTTTTTAAAAAAAGAGGACTTTATTTATTTACCATTAGATCTTATATAGTTTTGTCCTCAGGATTTTGGCCAAGCTCTTGCACACACAGACTTAGGTAACCACACTTGATGGCAAATCAAACCTGCTGTGATAGTGAATATTCTTTAGAAGATAATGATTGCTTCACATGCTAAGTTTTTAATAAGACTGTAGAAGTCTTAAATCATGTGGGCTTAATTTACTGCAAAGTTAACCCCTCTTTAATAATGCATATGAAGAGTGTTTGGTTTTGTTATAAAGACTAGATAAAACATTATCTTGATGGATCCCCAAATATTTAGATATAGTTCTCGTTATTTTTTTTTCAGTTATTCTCCAGGTTTTTAATTCCATTTCTCAGATCAATTTCCACATGCTTTATTTAATTTTAGATTGATGTGTTTAAAGGTCAGCAAACTTTTCAGTAGTGATGGGATCCTGGGATTTTCACTGCAACCGCACTCAAATTTGATGATAGGGTTTCATATAAAAATTTATGGCAAATGCACCAAAATCCTATGCTATTGATCGCAACATAATTGGATTATGTCTACAATTTAGTGGATCATTTTCTTTTTTTCTTTTTCTTTCTTTTTTTTTTTTTTTATGATAGTCACAGAGAGAGAGAGAGAGAGAGAGAGAGGCAGAGACACAGGCGGAGGGAGAAGCAGGCTCCATGCACCAGGAGCCCGATGTGGGATTCGATCCCGGGTCTCCAGGATCGCGCCCTGGGCCAAAGGCAGGCGCCAAACCGCTGCGCCACCCAGGGATCCCTAGTGGATCATTTTCATGCCAAATCATCTAGTGCCCCTGTGATTTACTATTGCTTGAAAAAAGTGTTCCTGAAGAGATCTAGAATTTCTACAGAAGGCACAGTTTAATTCCAATGTTCAGTTTTATAACTAAGGTTTAAATGAGCACTTGGCCCTTACTTATCTTTCTAACCTAATACTGGATATCAGTCTAAATCTTCTATGCCCCAAAAACTGCTTAGATGTTCCCTTTCACTCCATGAACCATGCTGCCACTATGTTTTGGTTCATCCTGCTTTTTCGGTTTGGAATACCTGCCTGTCTAACCCTTTTCTCCTTTCCTTTTATTTAAATACTTCCTATACTATTTTTAGGGCTGGATTTTTCTTCCAATTTTCTTACTATCACACCCATAACAGATTTCTCCCTCCCTTGTAATCCTCAAAATTAACTATTCACTCTTTGTCTGGAAATCAACCTATTGTTAAACATATTTTTCATAGACCTATATCCTGTTACTTTCTAAGGACCCCAGCCAGGACCCCTGGCTCAGAAAAATCAGGATTCAATCCATATGGGATTATAAGAAAATTTGTCTGTATCCAGCCGCCTCTTATCAGTGTTTGTTCTGGGCATTCATACAGGCCAAAGCTGAGGTCACAAGGTTTTATGATAGTCTTTTTTTTTTTTTTTTTTTTTTTTAACTCGAACTCGACACCATTCCTGGATTCCTCTAGAACAATTATTTATTCAACATATTTATTGAGCATGTAGTGACTTTAGAGCATAGTTCTAGGCTCTGGGAAGAAGATGATTTCGAAAAACTGGTTTGTCCCCCACAGAACACGTATCTTAGGTTCCCGAAAAGTGTCTGAATGTTACAGTAGTAAAAACAGCTTAGAATTCACACCCTTCATGTTACAGAATGAATTAAGAACCTTAATATTCACAAATAGTCAAGTACTAACATTGTACAGGCTGTTAAAAGCAGAGGCTTGATTTTGAAAACCTAATGGGTCAGTGTCGCAAAGTAATTAAGAGCACGGGGCCTACTAACTCCTGGATTAAAAATGTGGCTCTGGAGATTTCTGGTTTCAGTGCTGATCTAGAGTTTAGAAATCATCACTCCTCACAAGAAAAGCTTGAACAGACTAAAAATCATGACAGGGCAAACTGCCACCCTGAAAGGAGGGGAACTCAGAGAATCGAAATAAGACCTGCTTATCTGGAACAGAACCCATTTGAGCCATAAGCTGGTAGGAACACTTCTTGGTAATTGTAATGAATTGTCAGAGGCTGAGTGTGGACTAGAAGGGTGAGAAATCCTAGGAGCTGCAGCACTAGGAAGACTCTGCAGTTTCCAAAGATATTACCTTGAAGAATCAATCCAATTCACCAAAGAACCAAGAAAGATCTCTGTGCATCTGAGAGAAAGGGGAAAATTAATCATTGTGAAATAAGACCAGACATTTTAACACATTCTGCCCTCTAGGGCAAAAGACTTTACCAGCGCCTTGTTCCCACTTAGGGAAAAGCATTTGACTCACTCCAGACCTCCTTAACTTTCATTTTCATTTAAGGGGTGATGGGAATGCAGGTTGGGTGATGGGGGGGGGTAGTTAAAATATATCTGTGAAGGTCAGGACCCAGATGTAGGCCCACTGAAAGGCTTAGATTTAATTAAAAGATTATCAATTACTTCCTCTCTTCCATGACTGCTTATATTAGTTTTCTAGAACTCTCATAATAAAATACAATAGACTGGGTCACTTAAACAGAAGAAACTTATTATGCTTATGAAGACTGGAACTCAAAGATCAAGGTGTTGGCAGCTATGATTTCTCTCAAGGTTTTTCTACTTGGTTTACAGGTGGCTGCTTTCTTGCTGTATCCTCATATGGCTTTTGTGTGTGTACACGTGTGCAGGCTTGATATCTCTCCCCCTTATAAGGACACAAGTCATACTGGAATAGTGTTTAGCCATATTATACCTTATCTAATCTTAATTAGCTTTTTAAAGGCCCAATCTCCAGGTGGTCACACTCTGATGTATTGGGGTTTAGGAATTTGATATGTGAATTTTGGAAGTACATAATTTAATCCATAATAACCACCACCACCCCAACAGGTATCCAATATAATAACAGTGGATTACTGATGAAAGTGTTGCCAGATGGACAATTTCTGAGAAGCCGAAAGTCAACAGAAGGAACAAATAAAGAAGAACAGTAGGGAAATTTGAGGCTCCTGGTACCCTATAAAGCTCATAAACTTCACACTAAAAGCCTACTTACTTTCAGTTTCCATTACCCAGTATACCCTCTCAGACTTAAAAAAAAAAAAAAAAAAACATAAAAAATAAAACGGTTTGAACTAACCAAGCATCAGAAACACTTATACAAAGATGCCTGGGTGGCTCGGTGGTTGAGTGTCTGCCTTCGACTCAGGGTGTGATCCTGAGGTCCAGAGATTGAGTCCCACATCAGGCTCCCTGCAGGGAACCTGCTTCTTCCTCTGCCTGTGTCTCTGTCTTTCTGTCTCTCATGAATGAATAAATAAAATCTTTGAGAAAAAAAAAAACAGTCATATGTGACATAGATGTAAGAATTAGCAGAAAAGGAATTTAACTATGATTAATATGTTAAGGAACAATAATGAAACAGGTAAAAAATACTTGAGAACAGATGGATATGTAAGCAGAGAGACAGACTCCAAAAGAATCAACCTTCTGGAAATAAACAATGTAACAAAAATGCATATTTTGATATGTTTATCAGTAAACGGACATGATGACAGAAATGATGAGTTAGCTTATAGTTAGATCAATAGAGACTTTCCAGGCTAACATGGAAAAGAAAGAGAAAAGAAGTAGAACAGAATATCCAAGACCTATGGGCCAATTTGAAAAAAAAAAAAAAATCTCTAAGTCAAGTACCAGAAGGAGAAAACAAGGTAAAAAAAAAAAAAAAAAAAGTATTTGGAAATAAAATGGATTAAAACTTTTCAAGATTAATGTTACTAAACACAGACCTAAGAGCAATGCACAAAACTAAAAAATATAAACCAAAAAGTCTATACCTAGGTATTATATCTAAATGACATAAAAACTAAAGATAAATCTTAAAAGATAACAAACATTTATAGGAGAACAAGGTTAAGAATTAGAGCTACCGCTAACTTTTTAGGTTAGCAAGAGGAAATTAGAATGAAATAAAGTGTTGAAAACACACAAGGTTAGAATTCTATATCCACCAAAGTTCTCTTTTGAAAGTTGAGAAATGAGGACTTTCTCAGGCCCCCCACCCCAGAAAACAAGGTTGGTGGGTAGGGAATTAATCACCAGAGGAACTACCCTTCAAGAAATATTAAAGCCTACTCAGGACAGGGGAAATTATATAGATAAAGTCAAATATATATATAAAGAAAGAAATGAGTGAATAAAATTAAAATCTTTTATTTATCATAGCCCCAAATATAACTTTAAAATCTCAATATTTTGAGTGATAACATTTATATAGATAAATGATGTGAGTAATAGCAATGTTATAAATAATGAGAGGGGGAAAAACTGCAAATATTTAGGTATAAAATAGCAGTACTCCCTGCGAAGTGGTATAGAGCTACTCAAAAATGGTCTTGGATTAATGCAAAATGTATATTACAAACCTTAGGGAAACAAAGTTTTCTTAAAACATAATTTTCTAAAAAAAAATGATCAACTAAAACTAAAAACAGAAAAAGGGGGAAGAAACAACAGGTGCAATAAGTAGGAAACAGTTACCAACTTGGTAGATATTAGTACAACTGTATCAATCACTTGTGCATATTCTAAATATTTTATATACACTTTTGTCAGCATGGTCTGAAAACATAGGGGACCCAACTCTAGGTTGTTTATGGAGAAATCTACTTGAAATATAGATCTACAATGCTAATATGAATGAAAGCCGGAACAGTTAATTTTCCTTCTGAAGTCAGCTTTGTCAAAAATTAGCAGTGATAAAGAGGGACATTACATACCCATAACGGGTGTCATTTACTCAAGAAGACAATGCAGTCCTTAATACATATGCACTTAATAAAAGATCATCAAGGGGTTCCTGGGTGACTCAGTCCGTTGAAAGCCCGACTCTTGATCTCAGGGCCGTGAGATCAAGCACCACGTTGAAATCCATGCTCAGTGGGGAGTCTGCTTGAGATTCTCTATCTCCCTCTGCCCCTACCCCTTCCATAAAATAAATTTTAATAAGCATAAAAAATATTTAAGCTAAAAACCGGTAGAACTGTGAGAGGAAATATGCTGAGTCTTTTTTTGTTTTAAGACTTTATTTATGAGGGACAGAGAGAGAGGCAGAGACACAGGCAGAGGGAGAAGCAGGCTCCCTGCAGGGAGCCCAACATGGGACTCGATCCAGGGTCTCCAGGGTCACACCCTGGGCCAAAAGGGGCACTAAACCGCTGAGCGACCTGGGCTGCCTGAGATATGCTGTTATAGTTAGAGACCTATACCCCTCTGTTACAAATTGATAGATTCAGAAGGCAGAAAATTAGTAAGGCTATAATTGAATTGAACAGCATCATAAATCAACTGGATGCAATTGACATTTATAGAAGACTGCATCCAACAATAGCAGAGTACACATTCTTTTCAATTTTGCATGGAACACTCACCAAAATAGGCTACGTTCTGAGACCTAGAGTGCATTAGCAAATTTAAAATAATTAAAATCATATAATGAGCATTCTTAAACAATAATGGAATTAAATTGGAAATCAAGAACAAAAAAATACCTGGAAAATTCACAAATATTTGGAGATTACCGCATTTTATGTGGATCAAAATCTTGAGAAATTTAAAATTATTTTCAGGTAAATGAAAATAAGGCTTAAAGTTTGTGGGTTGCAGCAAAAGCAGTGCTTAGAACTCTATAGCATTAAAATGAATATATTAGAAAAAAATCTATACTCAATAATTTAAAGTTCCTTCAGAGACTAGAGAAAGAAGAGCAATTGAAGTCTGAAGCACAATAAGAAAATAAGTAAAATCAGAGTATAAATCAATGAATGAAAAAGAGCAGATCCATGAAACACAAAGCTGGTCCAATGAAAAGAGGACTATGATTTGATAAAGCTCTATCCAGACTAACCAAGAACAAAAGAGGAAAGACTTGTACAAAATACCAACATCAGGAATGAAAGATACAGTAACAACCGGTCAAAATGATATTAAAAGGGTAAGAAAGGGAAATTGTAAACAACTCTATGCCCATAAATTTGATAACGTAGATGAAATATATCAATTCTTTGAAAGAAATAATCCAAACTCACACAAGGATAAATAATCTGATAAATTTAATTAAGTAGGTAAGACCTTTATCTATCAACGATAGAATCAATAATTGGCTTTTCAAAAGAGAAAGTAACCCAATCAGATAGTTGCAGTAGTGAATATGAGCAAATATTTTCAAAGGATACTAATTCTTCACAATTTCAGTACCTCTGCCAAGTGATCAAGGTCTGTACCAATGCCAATAATTATTTTGATAGTATATATATATAAGTATCAACACATCATTGTATTCATATCAGGTATATACATAATAGTTTGTGTATATCGTGAAATATTCACCACAGTAAGTCCCATTAACCTCTGTCCCCATGCACCATTTCAGATTTTTTTTTCTCCCTGTAAGATATTTTAAGATCTCCCTTAGTAATTTTCAAATATGCTCTACAGCATAGGATTAACTCTGGTTGCCACGCAGCACATTTCATCATTATGACTGACTTACAGGAGAACTGGAAGTTTATATTTTTTGTGTCCCTTCATCCATTTCACTCATGTTTCCGACACCTACCTCTGGCAAATACAAATGTGTTCTCCATATGCATGAGTTTGGTTTTTGGTTTGCTTGCTTTAGACTCCACATATAAGTGAGATCATATGTATTTGTCTTTCTCTCACTTATTTTACGTGGCATATGCCCTCAATTTCCATCCATGTTGTCACAAATGGCAAGATTTCCTTATGTTTTGTGCCTGGATGGTATTACATGGAATATATATGTACGCTATATTTTCTCTATTCATCCATCAATGGACACTAAGATAGGATATCTTGGCTGCTGTAAATAATGCTGCAAGGAACATGGGTGCGTCTATCTTTTCAAGTCAGCGTTTTTGTTTTCTTTGAATAAATATCCAGTGGAATTACTTGATCATACGAAGTATTCTTTTTCAGTTTTTGAGCCACCTTCGTACTGTTTTTTCATAGTTGCTGTGCCAAGTCACATTCCCAAGAGTGTGTTTCTCTACATCTTCAGCCACATTTGTTATCTCTTGTCTTTTCGATAATAGCTGTTCTACAGATGTGGGGTGATCCCTCATTGTGGTTCCGATTTGTAGTTCCCTAATAATTAGTTCTGTTGAGCATCTTCTCCTGTGCCTGTTGGTCACCTGTATGATTTCTTCCGAAAAATGTCTATTCAGATCTTCTGCTAGTTTTTTTTATTAATGAATTGAGTGAATTCTTTACATATTTTCGATATTGAGAGATGATTTATAGATAATCTTCTGTTCAGTGGCATGCCTTTTAATTTTGTTGATGGTTTATTTCTTTGTGCAATAGCTTTAGAGTTGGTTGTAGTCTCATTTGTTTATTTTTGCTTGTGTTTCACTTGCCTTTGGCATCAGATCAACTCATTGCTTAAGATCAATGCTGAGGTGTTGCTGCCTATGATTTGTTTTAGGAATTTTATGGTTTAAGGTTTTATATATGAGTCTTCAGTTCATGCTGAGTTAATGTATGTGTCCAGTGTTTCTTAGTGGTATAGTTTCATTTTTTTGCATGTGTCTGTCTAGCTTTTCCAGATCCAGTTATTGAAAACACTGTCCTTTCTCCATTGTGTGTTCTTGGTTCCTTTGTTGTAAATTAATTTCCATGTACGTTTGGGTTTATTCCTGGGCTCTTAATTCTGTCCCATTGACCTTTGTGTTTGTTTTTATGCCAGCATCCTATTGTTTTGATTGTTATAGTTTTCTAATATAGTTTGAAATCAGGGAGCATAACTCCACCTTTGTTCTTTCTCAAGAGTGCTTTGCCTGTTTGGGATGTTTTGTGGTTCTATACAAATTTTAGAATTTGTTTTGGTTCTGTAAAAAAAAAAAAATGCCTTTTTTTTTTTTTTCAGTTTAAAAACTTTTATTAACTTGCTGTCATCAACTGAGTCACACTTAATTTCTTACCTAGGAGCACGAGACCCTCTGCAATGCAGTTTTTTTTTTTTATTTCAATTGTTTAGTTAGCAATATATGTAATATTAGTTTTAGGAGTAGAGTTTAGTGATTCATCACTTACATATAACACCCAGTGCTCTTGCATCATATCTTTGGGGAGTATGGACATTTTAACAATATTATTCTAATCTGTGGGTAAGATATAGCTTTTCATTTATTTGTATCCTCTTAAATTTCTTTCCATCAGTGTCATGTGGTTTTCATAAAACAGGTCATTTACTTCCTTTGTTAAATTTTTTCTTTGGCATTTTAAATTTATCATGACCCGAGCCAAAGGCAAACGCTCAACCACTAAGCCACCCAGGTGCCCCTAAAGGAAGAGCTTTCAGCTTTTCACTGCTGTTTGATGTTAGCTATGGGTTTGTTATAAATGGCCTTTATTATGTTGACATATGTTCTCTCTATGCCCACTTTGTTGAAAGTTTTTATTATAAATGAAATTGAATTTTTCAAATGCTTTTCTTCTCACCTTTTAAGAAGATCGTATCATTTTTATATTTGATTTTATTAATGTGGTGTATCATATTGATTTTGCAAATGCTGAAACATCCTTGCATCCCTTAAAATTAGTCCCAGTTGATGATGGTGTATGATTCTTTTAATGCATTTTTGGATAAAGTTTGCCAATGTTTTGTTGACACTCTTTGCATCTGTGTTCATTAGGGATATTGGCCTATAATTTCTTTTCTTGTGAAGTTTTCTTCTCTGGTTTTGGTATTGGTAAGCTGTCCTCATGAAATGAGTTTGGAAGTATTCTCTTCAATTTTTTTTTTTTTTAACTGAGAAGGATAGGTATTAAATCAAATTTATTATGTTTTAGTTAGCTTCCTACACTGAACTTATTAACTTCTTATGTTTATTGTTCATTTACTACTTTTCCTACCAGTGTGTGAGCTCATCAGTTCAGGGATCTTTACTTATTATCTGTGTATTCCAAGCATCTCCACAAGTAGTTCATGCCATTTTTATAGACACCTCTTAGACATTTGTTGTACATTGAATAAATATATGATGCAGTCATCTTCTACCATTATGTAGCTTGTCTTTAATTTTTTTTGTTATATTGTGTTATATTGAAGTTTTAGAATATCATTTATTTTTAAAGTTGTTAAAATTTATTTTACTGTTTGCCCTTTGTTGTCCTAACATCTTTCCATGATTAATGTTAAAACTTTCTTCTCTAAAATTTTTGTTATTGTTTACATAGGAATTTAAAATTAAAAAAAAAATTCCATACAGTTAGTCAATTCTCTCAGTACTACTGATTGAATCTTTTTGTACTGATTTTTTATTGTACAAAATCTTGTTCCATGTTTTTAGGTAAGCATTAGCCTATTTTGTTATTTTTACTATTTGCCCCCCCCCTTTTTTTTTTTTTTTTTTTGGCTAATGCTACATTGTCTTAATTACTAAAGTTGGTTCTTCCTCTTTTTATTTTCCAAAGTTATATTGATTACTCTTGGATCCTTCCTCTTTGATATGAATTTGAGAATTATCTTGTCATAGTCTGTGAAAAGCTCTTTGGGATTTTTATTGGCATAGCACTAGTTTATAGCTTACTTAAGGAGAAAAAATCTTCACAATATTAAATCTTTATACCTTCCTTTTAAATTTTTTTATTGCAATGTAATAAACATAGAACTTTTTAGTTTGAGATATACAACATCAATCATGTATTTGTTTATATTGTAAAATGATCATCACAATAAATCTAGTGAACATCCATCACCATACATAGTTATTAATTTTTTCTTGTGATGAGAACTTTTAAGATCTACTTTCTTAATAACTTGCTAATATACAATACAGTGTTATTAACTATAGTTTCTATGTTGTTCATTATATCTTAGGACTTACTTATTTTGTAACTGGACATTTATACTTTTTGATCCCTTTTACCCCTTTTGCCTATACCCACAATCTGCCTTTGGCACCCGCCAGTCTGTTCTCTGGATCTATGTGTTTTGGAGTTTTGTTTTTAGATTCCACATATTAACTAGTTCATATTGTATTGGTCTTTCTCTGCCTGACTTATTTCGCTTAGTATAATACCCTTAAAGCAAAAAGCAAGACTTTCTTCCTTTTATGGCTCTGTGATACTCTTGTGTATGTGTTTGTGTATGTATCTATGTTTAGGTAGGTGTGTGTGTATACATATATATCAAAATTTCTTTATCCATTCATCTGTCAATGGGTACTTAGGTTATTTCCATGTCTTGGTTATTGAAAATAGTGCTGCAATGGACATGGGGTACAGATATCCTTCTGACTTAACATTTTCACTTTTGTCAGATAAATAGTAGTGGTATTACTGGATTATATGGTATTACAATTTTTAATTTTTTGAAGAAATTCCATATTATTTTCCATAGTGGGTACATCTAATTACAATCTTAACAACAGTGCACAAGGGTTTTCTTATCTCTACAACCTCACCAACACTTGTTATTTCTTGTATTTTTGATAATAATCATTCTAACAGGTGTCAAGTAATATCTATTAGATATAATATAGTAGTCGTTTTGTTATACATTTCCCCAATGATTAGTGGTGTTGAGCACTTTTTATGTACTTGTTGTGCGTCTGCATTTCTTTTTTGGAAAAATGTCTATTCAGATCCTCTGCCCATTTTTAAATTGGATCATTTTCTTTTTCCTACTGATTTGTATGAACATATACATATTTTGGATATTAGCCCCTTATCCAATTCATGATTTGAAAATATTTTCTAGCATTCAGTAATAGATTGCCTTGTTATTTTGTCAGTGGGTTCCTTTCCTTGGCAGAAACTTTTTAGATTGCTGTTGTACTGTTTTGTTTACTTTTGCTTTTGGCATCAAACCTCCGCCCCGCCCCTCCAAAAATCATTTGCAAGACCAATGTTAAGGAGCTTACCCACCTATGTTTCCTTCTAGGAGTGTTATGGGTTTATGTCTTACATTTTAATCTTTAATCAGTTTTTTTTTATTTTTAAGCTTTTATTTATCTATTCATGAGAGACCCAGAGAGAGAGGCAGAGACAGAAGCAGGCTTCCTGTGAGGAGCCTGATGTGGAACTTGATCCTGAAATCCCAGGATCACATCTTGAGCTGAAGCAGATGCTCAGCTACTGAGCCACCCAGGTGTCCCCCTAGTCATTTTTAAATTCGTTTTAGTGTATGGTGTGAGATGTTGGTCCAGTTTCCTTCTTTTGCATATGTCTGTCCAGTTTTTCCAACACAATTTAATGAAGAGACTGTCCTTTTTTCTCTTGTATATTCTTGGCTCCTTATCATAAATTAATTGATCATATATATGTGGGTTTATTTCCAGGCTCTCTATTCAGTTCCATTGATCTATGAGTCTGTTTTCATGGCAAAACCATACTGTTTTGATTACTATAGCTTTGTAATGTAGTTGGAAACGACCTTCATATTTGATCTCCCTCCATATTACAGGTTTTCTTTAATAATTCAGGTTTTTCAATAATTCTTTGTAATTTTACCTATGGATTTCTTATTTAATGATTAGCTTATTCTTAGCTACAATAGTATGTATTGGTCCTGTTAAAGACTACTTTTCTTATATTCTATATTTTTTAAATAACTTTTTTTAGAACAGTTTTAGGTTTACAACAAAATTGGGAGAAAGATACAGAGGATTTCTGTACGCTTTCTGTCCTCTGTCCCTACACATGCATAGCCTCTTCCATTATACACATCAATCACCAGAATAATACAATTTTTTCCAAGGATAAACTTACATTGACACATCATAATCACCCAGGTCCAGAGTCTACCTTGGGCTCACTCTTGTTATTGTATATTCCATAGGTTTAGGTACTTACATAAGAAAATGGATCCAGGGGATCCCTGGGTGGCTCAGAGGTTTAGCGCCGGCCTTTGGCCCAGAGTGTGATCCTGGAGACCTGGGGTCAAGTCCCACATCAGGCTTCCGCCATGGAGCCTGCTTCTCCCTCTGCTTGTGTCTCTGCCTCTCTCTCTCTCTCTCTCTGTGTTTCATAAATGGATAAATTTAAAAAATGTTTAAAAAAGGGAAAGATTATAACTAATTTTCAAAAAAAATAACCAAAAACTGTTTACCTAAGATAATTTAAAAAAATGGATCCATCATTATAGTATCATACAGAGTATTTATACCACCCTAAAATTCCTTTGTGTTCTGCCTATTTATTTATCTCTACCCTCACCTTGGTAACCATTGATATTTTTTCTTTCTCCATAGTTTTGCCTTTTTCATAATGTCATACACTTAGAATCATACAGTATGCAGTCTTTTCAGATTGGCTGCTTTCACTCTGTAAAAAGCATTTAAGGTTCCTCTCTATATTTTCATGATTTGATAACTCATTGGTTCTGAGGCTGGATAATGTGTCACTGTCTATACTTATCAGTTTATTTAATATCCATTCGTTGACTGAAGGATATCTTAGTTACTTCCAAGTTTGGGTCATTCTCATAGGTGTGTAGTGGTCTGTGATTATTCTTGCCTAAATCATTTTGGTGTGGCAAGTTTTTGCTGGAAAGTCTTTAAACTCTTTCAATACTCTTAGTGATTGCAGGACAAGATTATATGGGTCTCTTTTTTCTCTTGGGTCTATTTTGATACTTGATTGCAGATTTCTGATTAAAAAAATTACTTTTTGGGGCTTAATACAAAGAATGATAAAATGTATAATATACTCAGATAATTAGAAAGTCAAATCTATGTTCAAAAATATTAATATTCTTCAGATATTACAAACTGAATAAAAATGCATTTATAAGTTCTAGAGCCAAAGATAGTTTGAACTGTGTTCCCAAAGTCTATCTATTAAGTTCTCATGTTTAACTTAATAATGAAGATATTTTCCCATTTTATTGATCTTTATCTGGTTAACCATTAACTGATTTTTTTTTCCATTAACTGAATTTTAATTGTGGTTTGATTCCATATAAATCTTGATGCCAGGTCCAGATATTTTATTTACTTCTAGTATGCAAAAATGAGGATGAACAAGATTTCTGAGGTGAATAATGTTAGTGTTCACAAAAATATTACAAACTGTCTGCATTTTTTTAGAAAAAAAAAAGCTAAATAATGAGGTTAGACAAAAGACTTTTCCATAGTCCATCTTGGAAATCAGAAGATTTTCATAAGGCACTTGATTTTGGGTCATCGTGCATACATCATTATGTTAAAGGAACACTGCTAATGATTTGGAAAGACTATTTCTGTTATTGCTTGATTAAAGACATGGTGGCTATGCTCAAATGATGTTACATTATTTTCTGTGTTTCTTCTTGAAAGTTGCTTTCAGTGGATAAATTGTTAGATCTGAGAACTAGTTGCAGCTGTTGTGCATATTTAAACACTGCCAAGGAGTAAGATTACCAAATTGGATAGAAATCTTGTGTTTGTTCCTCTCTGTGTAGACACAATAGACCATTTACCAAATTATTCTGTTTCAAACTGTCTTCTCAACACCTGTGAAAAACAAAGAAAATGAATAGAAGACCCTTGTTTACTCTGACAGGAGAGGCAGAATTTTGTGATCCAGTTCTGCTTTGGAAAGCTCCATGGTTCCACAGAAGACATATTTTCTATTTTTGAAATGCTGTTTTTCTTTTTTATTATTATTATTATTATTATTATTTTATTTATTTATGATAGTCACACACAGAGAGAGAGAGAGGCAGAGACACAGGCGGAGGGAGAAGCAGGCTCCATGCACTGGGAGCCTGATGTGGGATTCGATCCCGGTCTCCAGGATCGTGCCCTGGGCCAAAGGCAGGCGCCAAACCGCTGCGCCACCCAGGGATCCCTGAAATGCTGTTTTTCTAAAAAAAAATTATTATTTTTAAGTAGGTTCCATGCCCAACATAGGGTTTGGAACTCACAATCCTGAGATCACGAGTGACATGCTCTACCGACTAAGCCAGCCAAGTGCCCTGTTTTATTATTACTAAACATACAGAGTGCACATAATAGGCATTTTTAATTAAACAATTAATTAAATTTTTAATCAATTAATTTTTAGAGAGGGAGTAGGGTGATAAGGTGGAGCAGAGAGAGAGGAAGAGAGAGAATCCTGAGCAAACTCCATGCCCAGTGATTTTTCTTCTGTGATATTAGCATTAGTACATTCCCATTTAAGAATAAAGAATAATTCTCTTTTGTATGTCACTGAAATGAATTTTGAAAATTATTTAAAACTCTAAAAATATACTTTTCCTTTAAAAAAAATCACACATTTTAAAAGGAAAAAAATAATTCTTAGACCTCACTATTTTATTATTTGAATGCCCAAATAATGTAAAAATTGCTCTTTTTACAGGTTTTATAATCCTATAAACATACTTGGGAGAAAAAAAAAAAACATCAGGAAAAGAACTAAAAACACCTCCAAAGATTTAATGTACCGCTTCTGCATGTGTTTAAGTATTATATGAAGGTGTGAAAGCAATGATTTAAAAAATCTGCTCATGAAGGGGCACCTGAGTTGCCTGATTAGCTGAGTGTCCAGGCTCTTGGTGTCTGCTCAGGTCGTGATCTCATGGTCAGGAAATTGAGACCCGAGTAGGGTTCCTGCTCAGTAAACAGTCTTGTTGGGATCCTCTCCCTCTTCCCCTCCCTCTACTTGTGTTTGTATGCTCTCTCATTAAAATAAATACAATTTTAATCTTTTTTAAAAGAAATCTCTTCAAAATAGATATAATACTTAATATTCAGTCCAGTTCTCCCTTATTTTCTCCCAGGACAAATTCTGGCTCCCTCCATCTTTTCAGTCCCTTATTTTTAAAGGACTAGTGTTTGGTTGACTTTGGAACAACATAGTAATTAGCTGCACTCAGTTTTTGCCAGAGTTTTACCTGATTTGTAAGGCTCATTTTTTTCCTATTAATGGGCATTAAACAATCTCAGAAAAGTGTAATTATTTATGTAAATTATATTGATAATTAGAATCTGCCTTTTAGAAACAATAAAAAAGGCATTTAATATCATTTGGAAAACTTGTGCCTATTAGGGAATAAACATGGTTCATTCCTACAATTATTTTTAGAGAACTCATTTTCCAAAATCCATTGGCAAAAATGGTAAACTAAATAATTGCAGAACAATTAAAATTACTTTAAAAACTTGTAGTTGTAAAAGAAACTACTTCGTCGTAGTTATCCCTTATGATCTGATGGCACTTTGGAAGAATTTACACTATATTTGCTGTTAGAAAAAACCCAAGAATCTTTAATAACTTACAAGATTCCTCATATTAATACAAAGCATGGAAAAGATAGTTGAAATGAAGAATGTGGAGGAGGGAAAGATGGTAATAGAAAAGAAGTGTTTTCCTTTGTCAAAAATAGAGTGAATGGCATTTTTAAAGGACTGTCCAATTCAAATACTTTTGGAGATTTAATTTTATTGACACATAAAGGACAAATGCTTAAAAATTGTGATTTGTCCTTAATTTTATTGTCCATCCACACAGAAAAGTTACATTTTTAGCATATTAAAATGTTTGACATATCCCTGTGGGGTAAAGCGTACTTTGTCATTGTGAAATTCACGATTATAGAACTCTGTATCTTACAGGCTCAATGTGGTTTAAAAAGAGCTGAAGGGAACCAGATTTAGGGTCCATGTCTTGGTCATTGCCCAGTGACTATTCCTCTAACTGTACTTCCTGTAATGAAATATGTAACATGCACTGAATGTTTGTTATGTGGTTAAGTAGTGGGCTGAACCATTACAAGTATTACCTTATGTAGTCTCAGAACAAATTGTAGATGAGGAAAGAAAGGTTCAGAGAGGAGTGACTTTCCTAAGTTTGTGGGGTTGTTGGTAAATGGGAGAGCTGAAATTTGAATGTAGGCAATCTGATTCCAGAGCCCTCATTCTATATTTACACGCCATTGGACAGGCTTAGAACCATCAATGTAAACCAGCTCTATTACTTATGTCTCTTCCAAGTACTTAGAAAGTATAGTAAGATACCGAAATGATGGTTTGAAAAATAGCTCTTAAAATATGCGAGCAATGTATTGATTCCTTGCATAAAGATAAATACATCTTGATGGTCAGAAATAGCACTCCCCTCTCAATTAACATTGTCCAATGTCCCTAGTTTTCATTCTATGTGACTCCCTATTATTGCATTGTGTATGAGAGAGAGAGAAAAGATACTGGGTAAGTGCTTGAATTCTGAATTAAGCCATTTTTTTTTCTGTTTTAATCTGAGTAATTCTACAACATGAATGCTGTAGATAAGTCACTTTAAAATATGGCCCAGTTTCTGCTTTGGATATATTCATGATGTTTACAAGTGGCTGTTCTATATTCACAACTGATGCTGTCTATTATTATGTTACTACAAGATGAGTCATTGTTTTAATACTTCTACAAAGACTAAAGAATGCATTCAGGCATGTTCAATCGATTAGAAATAAGTCTCCCTTAGGAGATCACAGAGGACTTTTTTTTTTTTTTTTCACTTCTAATTTTCAAAACAACATGTTTTTGATGAAATGTTCCAGATCAACAAACAGCCTTAAAGACTGATGACTTCTCAAACCCCTCAAATACAGCCATGAGAATGATTGCACCATGAAATTCCAACTGCTTTGGAGAGTGATTTCTTTAGCAGCCATGCAAAGAAACATTATGTTGTAAAAAATACTTAGCACACTTTGAGAGTGAGGTTTCTGGATGACATTTACTCTTCTCTCCTACCTTCCTTTTTCCTTCCATTTATTTATTTATTTTTTAACAAATATATTGGCCACTTAGAATATTCCAGGAATATGCATTCTGGGAACGTAAGCATTCAGTTCCTGATTCTTTGGGGTGTTACAATCTAATGAGATGAACAATAATAGCTAAGAAACAAATTCCCAGCAGAGTATCACATGGTTGCCAAGAGATTTTTAACCCATTATTAAATAATAATGACAAAAGACTTACTTGAGGCTCTACCAAAAGTGCATCATACAACTTTTAAAGGTGCTAGCATATTTATATCCTGAAAAGAAAGTGATCATTGTATTTTTCTTTTGCCATTTTTCCTGTTTCGAGTCACCTCTAACTGTAACTGAAAACTGAAGTTTTAATAACATGTATTTAACAACATGTTCAATGAGGAGACCTAAAATTAAAAAAAAAAAAAACACTGAACCCTGAAGATCTTTCTTATTTGAACTAAAAACTATAGGAATGAGAGTAGGTTGCAGGATATAAAAATAATGGATATTGCAGAATAATGAGTATGAAACAAATCAAGTTTCCTCCCAAGGATCTCCTCTAGAGTTTCCTTTGTGAAGATTAAAGTGGTTCTTGGATATACACTTTGTTTCACAGTTATGTCTTCCATCCTTGTTTGTTTACTTTTTGGCAATTCCTACACCTCTTCCTCTTCTTGTGGTAAAAATTATAGCCTGATGAAGGTATCGATTAGATCATTCGAAAATGCTGGACAGAATTTGTTTTTCTTCTCTAGGGTCTTTCTTCAGGAGACTCTCAAATATATCTATAAACAGTTCTTGACTATGCATAATTTACTCATTACTTGGCATTCCATTTGAAGTTTCTAAAAATAAACAACAATTAGAATTAACTCCTGTGTGGGGATTTGTGAAGAGAGATAGATAATCCCTTTTCATGTAGCATTAATCCATTATTGTGAAATATCTCTTAGAAGTAGTTCACTATTATGTAAACACATAATAACCCATAGCCATAGACCAAAGTCCATATTTAACCATTAGTATTTTAGCATAGGTGGAACTATTCTCACATTTTTTTTTAAATACTTGATATACTATCTATACATGGTGTTAATCTTTTTAAAATTAACATTAAGAGGTTTTTTTCCCTCTCTCATTAAAATATTCATATTAATGGCTGCATTATATTACATGATATGGTTCATTTCTCAGTTCTTGGATTTTTAAAGTTGAATCCATATTTCAAAGTATTAAATATTTTCTTTTATTATTTCGAACTTTCCATATCCACCCTCCTTTACCATCTTCTGATCACTGCTACAATTCAGGAAGCACCCTAATCTTATCAAAGGCCAGTCCTTCCACTTGAGCTCCAGATCCCATCATATCTCATCTTTCAAGGTTATTAATCCTGAAATATCTCTCTCTTCCACACCATCAATTCCTCCCTCTCTATTGAATTATCTTCATCAACATAAAATATTCTTTAGATTCCTTCATCTATTAAAAAAATCCTTTAAAATATAACCACATTTCTTTCCTTCCCTTTATAGCACAGGTCCTTGAATATGTTGTCAGTAGCTTTATACAGTTTCTCATCTGCATTTTGCCCTTCCTTAAGTCCAGCCAGACTTCTGACCACTCCCCTGAATCTACTCAGACTGCATCACCAGTGACCATCGTAATACCAAATACTACACGAGCTCTATCCACCTCTCAAATTACCCTATCACTAGGTTCATTGTATCTAGTTTGACCAATACTGTTTACTGAAAAAAATATTATCTAGTTTTTTTTGTGTGTATTGTACTCTATTGGGTTTTCTCTTTACTCAAGCTTGTTCCTCCTCAGTCTCTTTTGGCTGACTGCTCTTCTAGATCTCTTTTCCAGGACTCAAATTTGTTACCATTTCCTTCTGTTTATTGCTTCTTCTAGAAAATCTCTCATCAAATGCTATGCCTTTGAATGCCTAAATGCCAAGTTATGTCTTCAGCCTGATATCTCTTCTGAACTCCAAACTCCAAGAAGCCACTGGCTTCTTTACATCTCCACATGAATATCAAATAAGTTTCTCAAAGTTAACATACCCCAAGTTAATCTCCCAGTCCACAAACTCCTTCAGTTACACATACCTCAGTAATGTTGCCAACAACTACTATTCATTTAAGCCAAAAGAGAGTACCAGGTACCATCGACTCCCACCTTATCTTAATCCTTACGGCCTTAGTGCCAGGAAATCCTGCCACCTTGAACTCGTGTTCCTTATACATGCAGTTCTCATCTCCCTACTAACAATCCAATTACTAGAAGTACCCTTGTAAAACAAAAAAATACCTTTTATCCTGTTTATTTAACCTCTGTTTTTGTTTTATACTGTATTTACTGTAAAATCTGAATTCAGTTCTCTGATCTTTTGGATCTCAAATTAGATTCTGCAAAGCCCTATGGCTTTGATTCTCTGTGTTTATGGTCTTCAGCCACATGGTGACTTTTCTTGCTGTTGTTTTAATAAATTTTACAACCTTTATGTTTCCCACATTTGGCACGTCTCCTATGCTGGGTCCTACTTTTCGTTCTCAGTCTAAATATCACTTTTACACTAAGACTTTCCCTTAGCACCCAACGAAAAGCAGCTCCTCCATCTCTCTTTCATAGTTTCTAGTTTCATTATCATGGAATTGATACTTTGTTTATTTTAACATTTTTGGTCTTCTGTGAGAAATCCAGCTCTATGAAAGCAAGAATCTTATGGCATTATTCTCTGCTTTATCCCTAGTGCCTAGAAAATGTGTGAAATTCGATACATGAAATGGAATGTCTTTGTACTGGCACATCTTTGTGTTTCTGATTTTATTTCCTTAGAATAATACCCCTAAATGGGATTATTGAGTTCTGGCCAATTATTTTCTAGAAGATTTGTACTTTATATTAGGGTTGCTGGATATAACAAAAAATATAAAACACCCAGTTAAATTTGAATTTTAAGTCAACATTGAATAATATTTTAGTATAACTCCATGCCACATTTGGAATATACTTATATTAAAAATTAATCATTGTTTATCTGTAATTCAAATTCAACTGGGC
Source organism: Vulpes vulpes (assembly GCF_048418805.1). Classification (NCBI taxonomy): domain Eukaryota; kingdom Metazoa; phylum Chordata; class Mammalia; order Carnivora; family Canidae; genus Vulpes; species Vulpes vulpes. The sequence goes on from NC_132780.1 coordinate 106,476,636, forward strand.
ATCCTGTATGTATCCTATATGCATTTCCAGCTAATGTGGATAAAAATGATGTCTTGGTCTCCTTTTCATCATCCAAAAATGCATGCATTCCCCACCCTCCACCCTCAAATACACACCCATATACATATCAGACACAGGAGGACCACTAAAAGTAACAGAGAAATGTAAATCTGTACTTAGATTATAATCTGTTTTATAAGAGAGAAATTTATTTTATTGAAATCCTGCTTGAAGTCTTAGTCATTCTGTATAGTGGTACCAATGCTCAATACAAGTCTTTCAGAATCCAGGTTTGAATCTTGATTAGGCCATAAAGTTGTTTTGATCTGAGTGGACTTTTTGAATTGTTACTTTTCCAAATAAGCAATAACATGGAGGTGATATGGTATGCGGGTGGAAAAATGACTGAAAGCCTAGCATTTATGGAAGCTAGAAAATAATCTGAGAATCAAGGGTTTGGGATACATTAAGTCACTGAGGATGTTGAAACACACAATCTGTGAAATGATAGTTTATGATCTAGAACTTCCTAAATGTTCACCTAATACTTTGTGTTTTTGGTTACTCCTTAGAGGAATTTCACTATATAAACCCAGATATATAGATATAGATATAGACATAGATATGTTTTTTTTTCTTTTCGAAGAATAACTAGCAAAAAGAGAATTAAACTTAATATCATTGTAACCTTTACTTTTGCTGTTGTGTTTTTGTAAAATCATATAGGAAAAATGCTAAAGTAAGAGAATGCTATCAAAATGTATTTTTGTCATGTATTTCTTCATTAATCCACAATAAGCCTCTAACATGTTAGGAATTTGAAAAAGAAATATAAAAACCTGGGAGCCACATTAAATGAAATGACAACATTGAAAACTCTGAAGTAGAAAAGAATTCTCATTAGGGGGTCTCTGCATTTTTAAAGCCTTAAAATTAAAATTGCTGCAAGTAATTTTAATAAATAGCTGAAATTTTTGGTTTATACTAGATTAGAGACTGCATTAGGTGCTGAGAATATCCTGTCTATTGTTCTCAACCAAAAAGGTTTGACTCTTTGATTTAGCATTTCCATAAAATGTGGTATTTTCTGAGTTCTTACTATTATTTGTTGGCAGTTCCCTTCTATCACCTGTGACTTAAGTCAGCAGGGTTTGTCATTATCATGAAAAACAGAGGGAAAAGGAGTTACAAAGGAACTATACTAGAACACCTGACCTCATCAATCTATAACTATTTCCCTTTTGTATTCAGAATTACAGAATAAATAATTATATTTAATCCCACCTTTATCAGATACTAGTAGCAATGGTTCATATGCATTAAGTGCTCAGTATACTGTGTATAAGTGTGCATTGCTTAATATTTAAGCTAGTATTTGAAAATGTAAGCTTTCTTTTCCAGTTACTTCCAAATGAACATTGTTTAATGATAATCACCTAGAAAATTAACCAATAAATTACAAAAAGAAGCTAGTGACCCACATTGAAATACTTTTTTATTATGCTTTCATGCCCTCTAATGTCCGAGCATTCTAGTTCAGGGTATCAAGTCAAGAGCAAAGTCTCTGGTCTGAAAGATCTGGGCTTGAACTCTTATTCACCACATGTCAGTAAGTACCTATAACTCCCTATATTTATAATATAGAGATTTGATTATTTAATAATGAAAACATGAGTGACCTAAGAAAAGTACTTATTACCAACTATACCTGATGCATGTAGTAGGGATTCAAAAAATGTTTCTCCATTTTCCTCTTTCCTCAAGAAGTCCGAGAACCACTACTCACCCTTACTGAGTTCAAATTATGTGCCAGACAATACTAATTCCTTTATATTGTTTTAATGATTTTTTAAGTAGTTTTTACTATTTTTATCATTCCCATTTTGTAGAAATAAAAAAATGAAATAATGAGGCTCAAATATATTAGTCCCTGCAGGGATATCTTATTCTGCTTTGGCTCCCAAGTCCACCCGGGCACATAAAATTGGGACATACAATCTTTTTCTAGATATTTAGTATACTAAATAATACTCTATTTTTCCAATACTTATATTTCAATTCAAGGATTCAAGGAGTCTTCTTTGAGTATAATGCACTATGTTAGACACTGGAAAAATACTCATTTGTTTGAGTATCTGTCCTGAAGGAATTTAAGTTTGGAAGCAATTTATCTTAGTTTGAACCTCAAGTCCATTGACTGAAGAATGAGGCTTATTCTATGATCACCAGAACAAAAAGGAGAAAACAACCATGTTGTATTATTCTCTTGGGCTATTAGAAATTGCTAATATAGATAAATTGCCAAGACATGAAGCTGAGAATTTATACACATGCTAATGAAATCTGGTCACCAGAGCAATTTACTGAAGTTAAGGCAACTCAATTAGAAGAAAAAGAATAATGGACATAGAATTAACTCAAAGAAGTAATTCTAAATGTAGACACAAAGCTCAGTTTTCCTTCTATAATGCACAGTGAGATAATAAAATTTAGACCTGATTTTATTAGTATTTAATCCTAATTATAATAAAAACTTGAAGAAAAATAATTGGTTTTGTCTCCCATAAACATTAAAGTTTGAGACGAGAGGTTTTTTGTTTTGTTTAATACGAATATCAAGTGTTCTCATCTGATTATAAGAGAAAGAGTCTCAGAGTGATATTTTAATAAAGTGTAATTTGAAACTGATAAACTTTATACAGCTTAACATAAACCACCTACAGGATAATAAATGCAAATGTAACACTATTTGCTGTAGTCTCTATACTGTTCAGGACCTGAATACCAGCATTATTTTAAGTATCACAATGATGACACATTAGACAGGATGACTTTAAAATATTGTGTAGTATACATTCACATTGTGAAATAGAAATTCTATTTTTCTGTTCTGAGTTGTTAAAAAGGGCTAGATTGTCAAGTAGGCATTTGAATTATTTTAAAACAGCGAGATAGCTACATTAGATTGAATGTTAAAGTCTCTCTCTTTCTGGCTACTGATTGGCCAAAATATTATCTATTTGATTTTTGCATATAAATATAGACAGTGATCAACATTCGTAACACATGAATTGTGGTTATAAGAGGGGAAAAAAGAGGATGGATTAGACATCAATAAACAGACATTTCTCTGACCTCCCCCTTCTTACCACTAAAATACTCATCTCTATTAAAACAAATGTTCAAAACAGTTTCTGGCTAAATTCTAGCATAATTGAATTTTAACTAAACATGGATATATGAACCATATTAGTGTTGTTGTTAGTATCCTCTTCTGGGATGCCATGCATTTCTTTCAGTTTTTCTACAATTCCTCAAAATATTTTTTGAACTAATTTTTAGAAATTGCCATTATAATTGGAAGCATGTGATTTGAATATTCAAAATTATGGTAAATCTACCATGATATACATTTTTAAATAGGAAAAGTTGCAGAACATATTTTTAGGGGAAAAAAGGGCTTCTACATATATAGGTGTGTGGTGGAAATGATTTTGGATAAGTAAACACAACACCACTAACCTTGGTTATTTCAGAAAGGTGAAATTGTAAAATGGAGGAACGATTGAAATTTTATTTCTTGAAATTATTTTGGTTGTGGAGATGTACATTACATATATAACTGACAAAAGACATCCATGAAGTTATATTTAAAGGAATATATAGAAAAGACTTTCTTCCTATAGGGAATAACACAACATGAAACCTTAGGACCTCCTCAAAGTGAAGAATGAAATTGTCCAATTGATGCATTTAAACAAACAATCATAGTTAACACTGTATTATGTTTTAGAGTAACACATTCTGAATATTATAATTTTTCTTTGATTTTCCCCACAATTCTACCCTCAGAAATTGATTTTTATAGTTAAATAACCTGCCAAATAAAACACCACTACTAAATGTTAAATATGTTTTTAATGATTTAAAAATTATTTAAATTCAGTTTAGTTCACATAGACTGCATTAATAATTTCAGGGGTAGAATTTGGTGAATTATCAGTTGCACATAATACCCAGTGCTCAGGGCCGCCTTGGTGGCTCAGCGGTTGAGCCTCTGCCTTCGGCTCAGGGTGAGATCCTGGGGTCCTGGGATCCTGTCATGCATTGGGCTCCCCGCAGGGAGCCTGCTTCTCCCTCTGTCTATGTCTCTGCCTCTCTCTGTGTGTCTCTCATGAATAAATAAATCTAAAAAAAACAAAAAAAAAAACAAAACCCAGTACTCATTACTTCAAGTGCCCTCCTTAATGCCCATCACCCAATTACCCCATCCCCTATCTACCTCCGTTTCAGAAACCCTGTTTGCTTCCTATAGCTAAGAGTTTCTTATGGTTTGTCTCCCTCTCTGGTTTTATTTTATTTTTCCTCCCCTTACCCTATGTTCACCTGTTTTGTTTCCTAAATTGCACATGAGTGAAATCATATGGTATTTGTCTTTCTCTGACTAACCTATTTCAATTAGCAAAATACCCTCCAGTTCCAACCATGTGGTTTCAAGTGGCAAGATTTCATTCTCTTTAATGGCTGAGTAATATTCTATTAATATATACTCTATTATACATATAAAGAATATATATTATATATAATTAGACATTTAAAACATGTTTTAAATATATCAAATATATATTGATGTACATTAATATATAAATGCAACATATTTATATAGAGAATATATATAATACATATAAATATTATATCACATTTTCTTAATCCATTCATCTATCAATCGACATCTGGGCCCTTTGGATACATTTTTTATTTATACTAGAAAGTCAAAAGCAATAAAAATTCTTTGAGATATCTTTCTTGCTATTCTGATGTTATGAAAGTGCTTCATTAAGAGGTGTCTGATTTTATTAGTTGCTTAGCATTTCTATGATGGTTTTACAATTTAAAACTTAAACGTATTCTTACTTTGTCTTCACCATATGGATTTAGAAGATGAAAAGATCTATAACTTACCCTTATCTGTAGATAACCACAAACACATGTAATATAGTCTATATCGTATTGAATCAAATATATTTTTAAATTTTTGTTTGTTTGTTTGACATACAATTTTAAGTTTAATCTGCAAAAGAGAAAGTCCACCCTATGAAATTTATTTAATAGATGATTTTCTTAGAATATTGCTCCTTTGTTTTGTTTAATTTACAGTCTTTCAAATCACTTGAACTGATAGAGGGAAACAAGACTATTCATAAACATGCAGATACTCTGAGTATTTAAACTAGAGCAACCTTTGATTTCGTTTAGTGATCAGAACCTACAAATATTTGTGTTTACTCCTTGAATGTAGTCATTACTTAAAAATATGGTTATAAGTCGATGCTTATAACAATTGCTATAATGTAGACATTTGCAAAATAGAGAAGCCTTAGAAAATGAAATCACATTACATGTCTTTTCTATTTCCAATAACAATATTACTATTTTAATAAAAAATAGAACTACCTCCTTGCTGTAAATCCTTTTTAATCTATTTTGTTCTGGATTTTATCAGTGGGATATAACTTACATTTGTAATGTTATTGTGAGTTTGAAAATGTTTGTTACCTGGGCAACTGGGTGGCTCAGTGGTTGAGCATCTGCCTTTGGCTCAGGGTGTGATCCCAGGCTCCTGGGATTAAGTCCTGCATCAGGCTCCCTGCAGGGAAGCCTGCTTCTCCCTCTGCCTATGTCTCTGCCCCTCTCTCCGTGTCCCTCATGAATGAATAAATCTTTTAAAAATTAGCATTTTTTTTTTTTTTTAGTTCTGTGAAAAATGCTGTTGGTATTTTGATAGGGATTGCATTGAATCTGTAGATTGTTTGGGATATAATGGACAGTTTAACAGTGTTCTCCCAATTTATAAGCATGGAATATATTTCCATTTCTTTGTGTCATCTTCAATTTTTTTTATCAATGTTTTATAGTTTACAAGTCTTGCTTTTTGGTTAAGTGCATTCCTAGGTGTATTGTTCTTTTCGGTGCTATTATAAATGGAATTTTTTTTTTAAATTTCTCTTTCTACTGCTTTGTTATTACTGTTTAGAAACATAACCAATTTCTGTGTATTAATTTTGTATCCTGCAAGTTTACTGAATTCATTTATTCTAATGGTTTTTGGATGAAATAGTTCAGCTTTGCTATGTATTGTATCATGTCATTTGCAAATAGTGGCAGCTCTACTTCCTCCTTACCAACTTGGATTCTTTTTATTTCTCTGATGTATGTTACCTGTAACTCACTTTGTTGAGGGTCTTTGTCATGAACAGATGTTGAATTTGTCAGTTTTTATGCATCTATTGAGAAGATCATATATTTTTTTTAATTTTTCATTTTGTTGATGTGATTATCATATTAATTGACTTGCAAATGTCGAATCATCCTTGAATTCCTGGAATATATTCCAGTTAATCATGATGAATAATTCTTTTAATGTATTGTTGAATTCAGTTTTCTAATATTTTGTTGAGGATTTTTATATCTCTGTTCATCAAGGGATATGAGACTGTAGTTTTTTGTTGCTAGGTTGGTTTGTAGTGTCTATGGCTGGTGGTGGTATCAGGGTAAAGCTAACTTAATAGAATGTATTTGATAGTTTTCTTTCCTCTTTCATTTTTTGAAAGAATTTGAGGAGAATAAGTATAAAGTCTTCCTTTAATGTTTAGTAGAATTCACCTGTGTCTCCATCTGGTCCTGGACTTTTGTTTGTTGGGAATTTTTTGATTACTTATTCACTTTCTTAGTATTATTTGTCTGTTCAGGTTTCCTATTTATTCTTGAGCCAGTTTTGAAAGCTTGTATGTTTCTTAAATATTCTAGGTATCCATTTTTCTAGGTTGTCCAATTTGCTGGCATATAATTTTTCATAATATTTTGTTAAAATCCCTTGTATTTCTATTTTGTCAGTTGTTACATCTCTTCATTTCTGATTTTGTGTCCTCTCTCTTTTTCTCTTGATTAGTCTGGCTAGAGGTTTATCAATTTTGATGTTTTCAAAAAACGGACTCTTGCTTTCATTAATATTTTTCATTATTTTTAAGTCTCTATTTGATTTATTTCTGCTCTTATCTTTATTAATTCCTACCTTCTGCTAACCTTAGGCTTTGTTCTTTTTTTAGGTTGGGTGTAAGATTAGATTGTCTGAGACTTTTCTTATTTCTTGAGGTAAGCCTGTGTCACTATAAATTTTCCTTAGAACTACTTTGCTGTGTCTCAAAGATTTTACACTGTTGTGTGTTTATGTTTATTTGCCTTCACATATTTTTTTATGCCCTCTTTAATTTTTTGGTTGCCCCATTGGCTGTTTAGCAGCATGTTGTCTAGCCCCCACATGCTTTTGGGTTTTTTTTGCATTTTTTCCTTTAATTGATTTCTAGTTTTATACCATGGTAGTTGGAAAAGGTGCTTGAGATGATTTCAATCTCAATATAATTGAGACTTGTTTTATGCCATAACATATGATCTGTCTTGGAGAATGTTCCATGTACATTTTAAAAATACGTGTATTCTGCTGTTTTAGATAGAATATTTTGTATATATCTGTTAAGTCCATCTGACCAAATGGATTTATTGATTCTCTGTTTGGATGATCTATCCATTGAGGTACGTGAGGTGTTAAAATGCCTACCATTATTGTATTGCTGTCAATTTCTGCCTTTATGTCTGTTAATATTTGCTTTATAAATTTAGGTGCTTATGTGTTGGATGCATAGATATTTATAATTCTTATGTTCTCTTGTTGAATTGATCCCTTTATCATTATGCAGTGCCCTTCTTTATCTCTGATTACAGTCTTCGTTTTAAGGTCTATTTTGATTGATTTAAGTATAGCTTTGATACCCCAGGTTTTTTTTTTTTTTAAGATTTTATTTATTTATTCATGAGACACACAGAGGCAGAGACACAGGCAGCGGGAGAAGCAGGCTCTGTGCAGGGAGCCTGATGCGAGACTTGATCCTAGAACCCCAGGATCATGACCTGATACCCGACCAGGCACCCCCCAGCTTTCTTTTTTTTAACTTCCATTTGAATGGAATACTTTTTATCATCCCTTTATTTTCATTTGTATGTGTCTAGGTTTGTAGTGAGTCCCTTGTATGCAGCCTATAGGTGGGGTTTTTGTTGTTGTTATTGTTTGTTTTTTTTGCAATTCATTCCACCATCCTATGTCTTGTGATTGGAACATTTAGACTGTTTATATTTAAAATGATTATTGAAAGATATGTACTTATTGCCATTTTATTGATTATTTTCTGGTTGTTTATATAGTTCTTTTCTGTTTTGTTCTTCTTGTTCTCTTTCTTTGTGATTTAATGACTTTATTTAGTATTATGTTTGGATACCTGTTTATTTTTTATTAATCTATTATAGGTTTTTGGTTTGTGATTACCATACGATTCATATTTAACAACATATATAACTCTATTTTAATTTAGTTGTGGCCACCGGGGCAGAAGCTACTTTGGAAGGCTACCAGTTTCAGCTGATGCCAAGGCCACCTGCTTTGTGTGGTGGGGCAGTAGGTGCTTTGTGGGGGGAGCTGGTCCTGGTGTAGGCTGACCAGGGGGTGTGTCAAGGCAGGAGCTGCTTTAGAGAGGTGCCTGCTGAGGCATTCCTGAAGGGGAACACTGGGTGGGGTGAATGATTTCACTACGGTAGATGAAGATTGTCAAAAGTGGCATCCACCAGCATTGTGTTAAGTAGGCAGGAGAAGGCAAGAAAAATGGTACTTACCAGTGCTTCTGTTCTGGAGAAATTTCCTTCAGATTCCCATCCCTCTGGCACACATCCTAAAATTAGTCATTAAATCTCTTTCACTTATGGCCCAGGCACTTTTCAAACTATTGCCTTTGTGCTGAGTTTTAGAGCAAGAGTTGTAGAGTTTGCGTGGGCCCCTTAATAAAGAGTAGTGTCTCTGTTTCCTATAGCCCTTTGGCTTTCCTAGAATTAAGGCTCACTGGTTTTCAAAGGTATTTGTTTTGGAAGCTTGTTTTCCTCCTGCTTGTCCCCAGGGTAAGGGGATCCCAGTGTGGGGCTTGAAGCCCTTGTTCCTCACGGAGGACATCTAAGCCTGTGATATCCCTTATGCTTGAGGGTCGCAATGCCAGGAGTGTAGGTCCTAAACAGATCACACCTCTGCCCTTCCTACTGTTCTTGATGGGGCTTTTCATTTCTCTCTTTAGCTGTAGAAGAGCAATTCTGCTAGTCTTTAGGCTGTTCTCAAAGAGTTGCCCTTTTTGTAGCTGTAGACTTGCTGCATCTGTGGAAGGAGGTGAACTCAGGATCTTCTTATTCTGTTCTCTAGCTAGGGATTAGGACTCCCCTCCCCTTTAGCACAAGAGAGTTTTCTTGGCTAAATAGCCTTAGTTAAATATTTGGCAATTGTTCAAAGAAGGGCAAAGGCACTGTCTGATTGAAGAAGGGAAGTGTTGTGCACAATTAGATCATGATACATATTATGATTGTAGAAAATAGATATGCCCTGAAAATTGAGAAATCAGATAATCAGTGGTACAACAAGTACCTTACAGTACACAAAATTAATTTAAAAAGCTGTGTTTTCCTTTGTATATCTAGCTTTCATAGTTCTTAAAAAATTTACAGATTATTTCTATCAAAATCAGCCTCTTGAGCTGACATTTGATTGCCTTAACATAGTCTTATATATCCTACTGGAAAATTTATTTACTGATAAATGATTTTATGCTGGTGACAATCTTTAGGTGCACAACTGAGGAGAATGTGATAGAAATCTTTGCTTAAAAAATTGGTGCCCAGATAGCAGTCCTCTTACTGACTTTTTACATTATGCAAAGACTTAAAGTAAGAAGCAGATCCGGATGATAAATTGCCTGTTTTGGCCATTTCAAAGAGTCTTTCTGTGAAGGGTTCTTTTCATAAATGCCAGCTATGCTAAAATGCAAAGCATCAGCCTAATAAAATAGTGCATATGGTCATTCAATTAGATTATCCTCTCCCTCTTAAAGGAGAACTGCGACTAATGGGCCTAATTGCCTCTGAGAGCTTGGGACAGTTTTATTTTCCCCCACATGTTTTATATTTCATTTGAGCAACAAGAGCTTTCTGTGGTAATGCCCTTACACTTTAATTAAAGAACTGAAGTTTGATTTTAATGTTCAAGGAGCCCACTAAAATGGAAATTGTAAATATTTTTGAAGAAAAAATACCAGCAGAATTGTGTTAAACTCTACTGCTAAAATACTGTAAATAAAACATGTGCTAGGTTTAATTAATTTCCATTATCCACCAGAAAGGCTACATACCTGGTGACAATACTGAGAACAGATGTACAAATACTGGAGGAGCCTCTCTTGCTAAAAAAATTCCAAAGATTTTTCTAAGTATGCACACTCTACAGCTAGAAGATATGCCACTTTGAAAAATTGTGGCAAATTTTCTGAATTTCACATGGAAGGATGAATTTTGGAATGTCTCTTCAGTGTGGGACCAGATTATCCCTCCTGAAAATTAGAGTGAGTCTAGTTTTTATAATATATGTAAATAATGGCCCAATGGTATGGTGTTTTCAGATGACTTTCGGAAACAAAATATCTCAGGAAACATACCCCAAAGAATCATTCTCTGTGTTTTCACTGACAAAATTTATAAGCACACATGCATATTCAGCATATGAAACATAGTGGCGGGTATTTTATTAGTAGTATTTAAATATTACTATTCTGGACAGTTATCATTTAGAGAATATATACAATTTGTGGTTAGGTATAGGTTAGGAGAAACGGCGGCAGGTTATATCATACTCCTTGGAAGTGTGGCCACTGGCTCTTGTGCAGGAACTATAGGATATAGAGTGTCTTTTCTGTTTGAGCTCTTTTCCTGTAACCTTGTATCCTTATGGTGGCTGATTGGTGACATGAAGACACCCAGAATATCTCTGTCACTAAACTTTTTAAAAGAGAGGTTATTTATTTATTCATAAGAGACACACAGAGAGAGGTAGAGACATAGGCAGAGGGAGAAGCATGCTCTCCGCAAGGAGCCCGATGTGGGACTCGATCCCAGACCCTGGGATCAGGTCTTGAGCCAAAGAGATGCTCAACTGTTGAGACACCCAGGCATCCCTGTCATTAAACTCTTCTAGTGCTTGCTCTACTTGGCAAGACCCTGTTGGGGGAACTGCCCTGATGTCACTCGATCTGATGACAATCTAAGCCTCCATTGTTAGTGATTAGACTGCCTGGCATGCTCATAAACTGTGCTAGGAATAGCCTATCACTGAAGAGAGAAAGTGAGAGGAAAAAAGGAGGAAATGTCTTTCTTTAGCTTTTATCAATTTTATCAATTTTTAGCAATTATCATTTTTCTAATTATTCTAATGAAGTCTGTTGATACTCAGGAATCTTATTTTTTTCCCCCTATAATGAGCATTCTCAAGTTTCTAGTAGCAAGGGACTCTCACTGTTCTTGTTTTGTTTCTGCTCTATCCCTCTATTATGCTTTTTACTGTCATTCTACAATAACAAAAAGGAAAAGAAAAACAGACAAAAGGAAAGCATTGATGATAAAAAGAGCAATAGACAGGAAAGGAAGGGTTTTGTGGCAGAGATGAGCGTAGACCAGGAGAAGGAAAGAAAACAACATGGAATTACTGAAGCATAGAAGGGAGACAGTCCCATCTGTGCTCCTACTCTATTTGCTTTGCTTTCACGCTGAAGAAACCATATACCAATATCTTGAGTAACATGAAGTCCTGAAAACAACAATAACTTGCATGTGACAGTAACATGTTGTGGAGATTTGGGAAGCCAGAAACCCACAAGAGGCTCTCCCAAGAAACAGGCAAATTTCCTAAGGCCTGGTCTAATTTTCCTCTTGACAATGTTACCTTGTTTAAAAATTATGGCCATGGGGGGCACCTGGGTAGTTTAGTCAGTTGAGTATCTGACTTTTGGTTTCACCTCAGGTCATGACCTCAGTCAGGGTAGTGAGATGGAGCCCTGCTGCTTGGTGTGGAGTCTGTTGGAGAGTCTATCTCTCTTCCTCTGCCCCTCCCCACCAACACTGACACTTGTTATTTCTCTAAAATAAGTTTTTAAAAAATGCAGCCCTAAAGAAAAAAACCAAAACTGAAATCTCCAATCCTTACAAAGCCCCAGTTCTTCACCAAGATATCCCTTCTGTGGCCTGGCACAGGGTTGGTTTAATGGCATTCTCGAGATGATAGTCTAATCTGTCTCCTGGCAGTGGAACTCTTTTCTTACCTGCAACTGTGTTTAGATAAATGTTTGCAAAATTCTGCCTCTGACCTGTCACCTCCTACAGATCATTTTAAAGTGGTTTTCTATTACAAGATAAAATACAGACTCTGAGTCTGAAATTCAGCCTCCTATGTACAATCTGCTCAGTGACTGGCTTCGTAAACATCTCTCCAGCTATTCAGCAATTCCAACAGAAACACTCCTCTCTCTCACTCCCCTTGATCTGCCTACTGAATCACACAAATCATTTCTACACCTGAGCCTTTGCTGATAGTCTTCCTCTGACTTGAGCTCCTCTCTTCTCTTTGACCAAATCCCAGCTACTCTTCTGACAAAATTAAGCCCCACTGTCTCTGTGAGTCTGTCTTCAAACTACACTGCCTAGAATTAATTGGCTAAATTCCCATAGTCCTTCCTCAATGATGACTTTATGTCATACTTGTATATCAATATTGAACTTGCCATGGGTGTCTTTTTCCTCTTAAAACACAAACTTTGAGGTAAATTAACAGAACCTTTTTTTAAAAAAATATATATTATCAGAGTCTTAAACATTTATCGAATCTGGTGAAATGTCATACATCACATGTATTTATACATTATCAAATGAGTAAAAACAGATCTCAAAATTCTTCAGGTTTAAATTCTATGGAAAAATGTTTAAGGCCAAAAATTGAGTTTGATAATCAAATTCCAAATTAAGAGGTAATAGTTGCTAAAGTCCTACTAGTTTATAGACCTACATATTAGTTACTATACAAAAAAGAATAATTTGCAGAATTTCAAATGTAAAACATGATCTTGCAATTTCATGCTTGTTTGATTAATAAAAGGAAAACTCATAATACCCTTTATTAAAATTTAACACTCTGTAGGTTTAACTACCAAATTTTAAAAGTCAAAAAAATAGGCTGATCTGTAGTTAACGAACATCACTCTGGAAACACAAATAGTACCTTATCTTACTAAAAACCATAAAATAACAAAACATAGCAAAAACCACAACCAAACCATATTTGTAAATTGATTGAGGATTCAGCTTAACTTTAACTTCCAAGTTCTGAAATTTCCCAATTGAATTATTAAAGTAATCAGATTTTGTTCTTAATTCCAGAATCACTGAAACTGTGCATTGTAATGATTTCCACAAATTCAGTGGTAGGAAAAACCATCTCTTCCTGTTTTGTTATTATAGTTGCTGCGAGAAAATAGTAATGAAAGGGCTTCTGCTATCTACAAGAAAAATGCAGGAAGAACATTTTCCCCTTCCTAATAAAAACTTCAAAACGATATCTTTTCTTTATTTCTCTTCCTTTTAATCACAAATACAATCTGGAACAGAAGCCAATAATAAACTTAATCTCTTGGTGAGTTTCAGACGTTTGACAATTATATAGGTTGGTTCATCAAGTAGGCATTGATTGTTAGCATTAGCCAGGAGTATATAAACACTTATAAATATTGCATGCAGAAGAGAAGCTGCACTTAGATGGATGATTAATAGTCCTGTTGTTGGTAATCTATTGTAGTTCTTTTGCATGGAAAAAGCAATTAGAAACACATTTCCGACTATCCCAGACAGACCTTAGATGCTTCATAGCGGAAAATTAAAATTTTAGACATTGCAAAGAATATAATAAATGTATCTTCAGTCACCACATTAAAACAGTACCTGGGGGACCCGGACAAGCTTCTAAGACCACAATTTGACTTAACTTTCTTTTGATAATCTACTGAAATGAAGCCATGACAATTTTTATTGTGATAGTGGATTTGTGTGCTTGTGAGTGTGGTAGTGTGAGTCTGTTTGTGTTGTGACTAAGAGCAGAGAAAAGGACAGAGAGTCAAAAAAGAACTGTAGACAAGTGTATATTAGAGCACAAGAAATGACAATTTTGACAACCGTGCCATAATTAACCTATATGCATGCAAGAGCAGGAGTGTAAAGCAACTGTCAGGAAATGAATTTGACTATCGAGCTTCCAGAATCTTATTATAACTTGTGAGTAAAATTGATTTTTTTAACTATGAAAAAAAAAACCCTTCATTGTATCCTTAGAGTTTTTCATTATTTCCACTATAAACTAGATATTATAAATCAGGTAAGTAATTCTGGGCTAAAAGCTGCCATATCAGGTTTCTGTCTAGAAAAGAATTATGATTCGTATTATAATTAACATCACTTACACTGAGGAAATGCTCATTCTAGAAAAACTTTAAAAAATCAGTTTAAGGTGAGCAGAGAGTAGTGAGCTAAATTCATGAGGTTAATAATCCATTTAGATCCTTCACAGGCATTTCCTTTCCTTCTTTTTAAATTGCCATGTGTAACAGGGGAGGTTTTTTTTACAGCAGAGAAATTGGGCCTCCAGAGGGTATTATTCATTGTTACATGTAACATGCTCACTAGACCAGAGGAATGAAAAGAAATCAGAATAAGGATGTTGTTTTGGAATTAGGTTGATCTTTATGGTATATATTTTTCAGAAACACAAGAAAAAAAATCATATGCATACTTTGAAATTTTAACCTCAAATTCTTAAATGCTATGATAGTAGAATTTTTTATTAGTGTAAATGGACCTACTGATTTTAATTAAACCTAAACTTTATACACCAAGTCTTTCCTTTGTATTCTTTCCTCTGTAACCTCTAGCTTATTAAAAAAGCTTTGAATTGGCTAAAAGTGAGCGTTGAGGGCCGTGGTAATGAATATTGAAATGTGTGGTTAATTGTTCCAACTTGTTGATAAAACTTGAAGTGTGTGTTTTAGATAATGTGGTCACCATCTCTGTCCTTGAAAGCCAAACACCCATCCCTTCCAGGGTCTATGTCTGTGGTAACAAAAGTGACTTTGAAGAAAGAGAAATGACAAGAAAGGGAAGGGGATGAGAGGAAATACTTATAGAGATAATAAGACAATGATATTTTCTCTCTTTTTTAAAGATTTTATTTATTTGAGGGACAGTAAGCATGAGCGGGGGTGCAGAGTAGAGAGCAGAGGGAGCGACATAAGCAAATTCTGCTGAACAGGGAGCCAGACTCTGGGCTTGATCCCAGGATCATGACCTGAGCCAAAGGCAGATGCCCAACTGACTGAGCCACCCAGGTGCCCTATGATACTTTCAAAAGCATATCTGATGCATATTTCCCCATAGTTAAAATCTTCACTTAATTGTGGGTAATGCAGTATTCCCATTTAGGAATTAAAATCCCTCCATAGTATAAAGTCCTAAATTAGAAAGTTTTTCTTGTACTCATAAAGCATAATTTTCCCTTAGCCTGTGATGAAATTTGAGATATATAAAATATATCAACCAGTTAGAAAGGTTTATCAGATAAATCAAAGAATCCCTGCATCTTTACAGAACTCCCTTTTTTGTTAACTGATTTTAACTTAGTAAATGCTAGTTCTACAGTGCTTTTTTGGCTCGGCTATTTTTGTCAGATCTCCTTGGGACTTTTTCTGGATGATCTATGTTTTTCCTAGTTTAGGTATTCTTACCAAGGTCCAAGACTATGTGATAGACCTTTTGGGTTGGCTTGATAGTTGTGATTTTTAAGCCTAAGTACCTGGTCAATCTAACTGCTTTAGTATGGCCAAAAAGCTCAACTCAATAGCAATGATCAGTCCTCATCACAAAACAGATTACTAAGACAAGGCTTTGGAAAAAAAAGAAAACCCTCTTCTCCTCTTCAGAAAGATTGGAGGAAGCCAGAGACATGGTTTAAGTATTGCTCCTGTGATAATTTTGTGGCAGAGACTATTCCTCAATTGCCCATCCAGCTGGGAGAAAGCTTTATTAGACACATTTATCGTTCCCATTGCAACTGGTGTTCAGGAGCATTACCCTCCAAGTCAATTGTGTGGCTCTTTTGGGGCCATGTGAATAATGCACTACTGAAATAGTCATTGGTTATTTTGACTACAGGAAGAATTTAATTATATTGATTTTTGTGGCAATCTAATTGTTTGCTAACAATTTGACTCATATTTTTAAAAAGTGAAATTGACCTGTAAATGGTTGATGTCATATGCCTGTTTTTCAATGTGGAAGTACCTATATATGATCCTTTATTTTCTGGAAAATTGTAGTAAAACAAAATATGACCACAGTTAAACCATAGTTTTCAAATGTGCATAAATGCACACAGCCCACCTCTGTCTCTGCTCCTTCCTCTGTGTGCTCTCCTTATGTCATTTGTAAAACGGCTTTTCTCCTGGACTCTGAAGGAAAGCAAAGCTTTGGGCCACTTCATTTCTGAGAATGATTCTGTCCTTAGCAGCCTCCAGTCCCTCTAGTGCTATTTTTCTGAATGGATTTGTTTTTGTTCAGTGATGTTTAGAGTACACAAACCAAACTGCATGTGAGATATTGCCCACCTGCAAGGGTTCCCAGGGGCACGGAATGAGGTAACCATGCCATACAAGAGGGATTGTTTCTGGGATACGAGGATGGAGCTATTCAAAGGCAATACTCTCTCTCAGTCAACCTGGAATCAGTCATTTGACATATTTAAAGAGACAAACTGAACAACTTAAAGGCTTGTTTGGTAACAGAAAAAAAGGTTTTGGAGCTATACATTGGTTTACTTAGAATGACCCCACACTTGCCATCCCTAAATAGTATCTTTTCCTATGTACCTTTTCCTTTCTTATCCCCGTCACTTGTTAGGAATGTCACAGTGCAAATCTCTGCTCCTAAAAACATATGACAATCCTTCCAGGTTCTCTGTACTTCCTCTTTCCTTGAAATCCAAGTGGAAATTATCTAGAAACTTTAATTAACCATTACCTGATAGCGATTTCACATTATTTATCACCATATTTTCTGTGTGAAGTACATCACAGAAAATTGTTTATAGGTGCCATTAAAGAACAGAAAAAAATCAGTGCCTATATTTCTCAGCTAAACATCATTACCACTAATTTTGGAGTCCTGTGTGAAATATATTTTTTCCCCTCTGTTTTCTATTACATTGTCTTTTTGTTGATTTACACATCATTATTTCTAATGAATTTGAAGCTACTTTTATATTCCAGATGGAATCTTTACTCAGGTGTATGTTGCAAAATCTTCTCTAAGTTTGTGGCTTTACAACAGGTTCGTTTAAAATAAAGGAGACTATTCTTCATAAACTTGGGATAGGAAGGATTGTTTTTGGACAAGACATAAAAATACAAATCATAAAGGAAAAGATGGAATACTTTTACTACCTTAAATGTGAATCTATTTAAAAGTAGAATAAGGAGAATGAAGAAAACAAAATCATACCACAATTATGCTTTGATAGAGATCTTTTTCTCATCAATCTGGAGCTATAATTTCATTTTCTTCTGACTTTCTTTTTCTGCTATTGAGAAGTAGACTATCTTGTTACTCCATTGTAGGTCAACTGATCTTTGCTCTTTTATTTATTTATTTTTAAAGATTTTATTTATTTATTCACGAGAGAGAGAGGGGGGGGGCAGAGACACAGGCAGAGGGAAAAGCAGACTCCATGCAGGAAGCCCAACGTGGGACTGGATCCTGGGTCCCCAGGATCATACCCTGGGCTGAAGGCAGTGCGAGGCTGCTGAGCCACCCAGGCTGCCCAATCTTTGCTCTTTTAAAGACCTCTTCTTTCCTTTTTCATTCTGCTATTTCACCATGACATGTCTAACTGTGGATTTTCTTTTTATTAGTCCTGCTTGAGATTCTTCAAGTTTCCTGAATCTGAGGAAGGGGAGCATACAGAAAATGTAGGATATTATTTAATATTATTTCATTGAATATGGATTTTCTCCTAATCTTTCTATTGTCACCTCCTCAAAATATAGACAGAATTTGGGCTTATTCACTCTATTTTCCCTGTTTAATATTTTTTATCTTTGTCTTCTGAGTCGTTTTCTATAGAACTATGTTCCACTTCAGTAACTCTTTCTGCAGCTATGTTTAATTACTTTAAGCTTGAAGTATTAAAATTTACATTTTAATATTAGTAGCATTTAAACTATTCATTTTAATATTAATATAAGTAGTCTATTTTCCAGTTTTTGAAGTTTAATTTAGCCTATTTTTTCAACATTTTCAGGAATATTCAGTTGAATATTTTGTTCATAACTTTAGTGCCTCTCTTTGTTTATATATAAATACATTTTTATATACTTATTTGATGATTTGATCAAATGTAGTTTGAATGGGAGCTGCTTTCTGGAATATCATAAATAGGAGGAGTTAGTCTTTATTTAAAATGTTTTTCTCCAAAGAACATTTATATTTGCTTTCTCCAAATTCCTATAGGCAAATGAATATGGAGCTACATTAGAATCCATTTTTTTAAAAGATTTTATTTTTAAGTAATCTCTATATCCCATGTGGAGTTCAAAATCACAACCCCAAGATCTGAGTTGCATGCTCCAGTGACTGACCCAACCAGGCACCCCAAGATTACATTTTTGTCTTCATACTTTAAGGACCACTGGTATGATTTCATGACACAAGTGTGTGTGATTATGAGCTTATTGTGAGGGAATACTTTTTTTCTATTTTCCTTCTACTCTATCTCAATTTAGACTCAAATCAGACAGGAATGCTTTTGAAGAGTCCATCTGTTGATTTTTTTTGGTTTGTTTTCCCAATTCACCAACTGAGCATGTTCTCCTTTAAGGAAGTTTGCTTTATTGTGGAGAATTCTGAGCTGATATTCTTTGTGGCACTGGATGTGTACCCATTGCCCTGCTATGTGAACCTTCTTTTAATCCCTGGTGTGTGACTTCCGAAGATTGACAGAAGACTTTAAGCCAAATGTTAACTGTGTTGGTACTCTGTCCTTGCATAAGTTAAGTATCTTTCTCTTCTGTCTGCCTTTTCCCTACAATACTGCTCATACAGGCATGATTTAATCTACAGATATTAAATATTATAGAGCTTTGTATTCTGTCCAGAGAGTGGTTTCTCTTTGTTTATCCCATTTCGGTATTTTTTTCTCACAATAGTTATAAACTTCTGTAAGGTACAAACATTATCATAGCTTTCATTGAAATATTGATTATATCTTGCTCAATGTTATATATTTAGAAGGTGCTAAAATAACTTTGTAAAATGGATTAAGTTCAATATTTAATCAATGGCTGTGAATCCTGTATTTGTGTTTCACTTCTCACTGGCACATACTGCAGATGTGTATGAATTCAGTACAATGTTCTTGTTGAGCACTTACTCAAAGTAAGTGCTTTGCCTTTTCCTTTGCCTTATTTTGTCTCCTAAATTCCACATATGAATGAAAGCATATGGTATTTGTCTTTCTCTGACTTGTTTCACTTAGCATAATATTCTCTAGCTCCATCCACATCATTGCAAATGACAAGATTTTATTCTTTTTTATGTCTGAGTAGTATTTCAGTATGTATATGTATGCTTGTATGTGTGTGTGTACATATGTGTGTATACCACCTCTTCTTTATCCATCTATTGATGGAAACTTTGGTTGCTTCCATATTTTAGCTATTAGAAATAATGCTTCAATAAACATAGGGGTGCACATATCCCTTTGAATTAGTATTTTTGCATTCATTGGGCAAATCCCTAGTAGTGCAGTTGGCAATCAACAAAACTAAAAGGCAAACTATGGAATGGGGAAGATATTTTCAAATGTCATTTCTGATAAAGGGTTAGTATCAAAATATACAAGAACTTATAAAACTCAACAGCCAAAAACCAAACAATCCAATTAAAAATGGACAGTAAACATGGATAGACATTTTTCCTTAAAAAAAAAAAGATTTTTATTTATTTATTAATGAGAGACACACAGAGAGAGGCAGAGACATAGGCAGAGGAGAAGCAGGCTCCCCTCCAGGAGCCCAATATGGGACTTGATCCCAGACCATGGGATCAGGCCCTGAGCCAAAGGCAGACACCCAACCACTGAGCCACCCAGACATCCCAAATAGACATTTTTCCAGAGAAGACATCCAGATGGCCAGCAGACACATGAAATGATGCTCAATATCACACTTCATCAGAGAAATACAAATCAAAACTACAATGAGATATCACCTCACACCTGTCAGAATGGCTAAAGTCAACAACACAAGAAACAACAGGGGTTGGAAAAGATGTAGAGAAAGGGAAACCTTCATGCACTGTTAGTGGGAATGCAAACTGGGGCAGCCACTGTGGAAAATAGTATGGAGGTTCCTCAAAAAAGTTAAGAATAGAACTCCCCTCCAATCTTTAAATACATTTTAAAATTTATTTCTGATTTAAATTTAATGCGCTAATTTGCTTCTTGGAATTAATATAAATAATTTAATATAAGCTAAAAGTTCTTCTGAAGGTTGGGGGAGGCTGACTGAATTCAAATATTTGGTTTCAGAAAGGAAGCATAAAGTTAGCAGATCTACCATATAAATAAATAATGTTAAGGATTTGAATGTGACTTGCTAAGTTGAATCAAAAGGGGAAGCTGCTGGGACGTCTGGGTGGAAGAGTCACTTAAGGGGCTAGCTTGAATTTGGCTCAGGTCATGATCTTGGGATCTGGGATCTAGCCCTGCATCAAACCCTGTGTCAGACTCCATGCTCAGTGCGGGGAGTCTGCTTCAGGATTATCTCTCTTTTTGGCCCCTTCCCCTGAACTTTCTCTCTCTCAAACACATCATTTTGTTTTGTTTTTAAAGGGAAAGCTGATAATGTAACTTTAACTTTATAAGTAGATAACAGCACAATATGTTTTAAAAAAGTCCACTCAATTACTTAAATAAACCTGTCACTGAAATAATCATAAAAGAGTATATTTATTTTTTTTAGAGTGATATAATGTTTTTTAAGTAACTTCAACCACTGAATGTTTTAGGTATTTTTGTTAATGTTTCAAGTTTTTTTTTTTTTACATTCTAGCTGCTTAACATATAGTGTAATATTAATTTCAGGAGTGGAATTTAGTGATTCATCACTTACACTTACAACCCAGTGTTCATCACAAGAAGTGCCCTTCTTAATCCTCATCAACCATTTAGCCCACCTCCTTGCCCACCTCCCCTCCAGTAACCCTGTTTGTCTTCTATAGTCTCTTTTATGATTTGCCTCCCTCTTTTTATTGTTCTGTCGCTTATTTACTTATGATTTGTTTCTTAAATTCCACATATGAGTAAAATCATATGGTATTTCTTTCTCTGACTTATTTCGCTTAGCATAATACACTCTACTTCATCCACACTGTTGCAAATGGCAAGATTTCATTTTTTTTATGTCTGAGTGATATTCTATTATATGTAATAGAATATATAACACACATAACACATCTTCTTCATTCATCAGTCAATGGTCATTTGGACTCTTCATAATTTGGCTATTGGTGATAATACTCTTATAAACACCAGGGTGCATATGCTCAACAGTATTTTTAATCCTTTGGATAAATATCTGGTAGTGCAATTGCTTGATCATAGGGTAGCTCTATTTTTAACCTTTTGAGGAAACTCCATACTGTTTTCCACACTGCAGTGGCTGCCCCAGTTGCCCCAGTTGCCCCAGAACAGTTAGCCCCAGCTAAAAGTTCAGAAGAACTTTTAGCTTATATTAAATTATTTATATTAATTCCAAGAAGCAAATTAGCGCATTAAATTTAAATCAGAAATAAATTTTAAAATGTATTTAAACTGGAGCAGTTTACAGTTTAAACAGTGTATTTCCACACTGCAGTGGCTGCCCCAGTTGGCACCAACAGTGTAGGAGGATTCACCTTTCTCCACATCCTCACCAACATTTTGTTTCCTGCATTGTTGTTCTAGCTTTCTGACAGGTGTGAGATGGCATCTTGTAATTTTGATTTGGATTTCTCTGAGTGATAAGCATTTTCTCATGTGTCTGTTAGCCATCTGGATGTCTTTTCTGGAAAACTGTCTATTCATGTCCTCTGCCCATTTCTTAACTGGATTATTTTTTTTTTTTTGGCTGTTGAGTTTGATAAGTTCTTTTGTATTTTGGATACTAACCCTTTATCAGATATGTCATTTCCAATTATCTTCTCCCATTCCATAGGTTGCCTTTTAGTTCTTTTTTTTAATCGATTCCTTTGTCATGCAAAAGCTTTTTATCTTGAAATCCCAATAGTTCATTTTTACTTTTGTTTCCCTTGCTTCAGGAGATGTGTCTAATAAGAAGTTGCAATAGTGGATGTCAAAGAGGTTGTTGCCTGTGTTCTTTTCTAGAATTTTGATGGTTTCCTGTCTCACATTTAGGTCTTTAATCCATTTTGAATTTATTTTTGTGTGTGAGAAAGTGGTCCAGTTTCATTTTTCTGCATGTTGCTGTCCAGTTTTCCCCATACCATCTGTTGAAGAAACTGTCCTTTATCCAATGGATATTCTTTCCTGCTTCGTCAATGTGTAGTTGACCATATAGTTGTGGGTTCCATTTCTGGATTTTGCTGTCCTATGTGTCTGTTTTAGTGCTAGTACCATACTATCTTGATGACTACAGTTTTGTAATATAGCTTCAAGTCCAAAACTGTGATACATCCAGCTTTCCTTTTCTCTTTCAAGATTGCTTTGGCGATTTTTTTTTTTGTGGTTCCATATAAATGTTTTTAACATTTTTATTTATTTATGATAGTCACACACACAGACACAGACACACACACACACACAGAGAGAGAGAGAGAGAAAGAGAGAGAGAGAGAGACAGGCAGAGACATAGGCAGAGGGAGAAGCAGGCTCCATGCAGGGAGCCCAATGTGGGATTTGATCCCAGGTTTCCAGGATCGCGCCCTGCGCCAAAGGCAGGCACCAAACCGCTGCGCCACCCAGGGATCCCATAAATTTTTAAATTGTTTCTTTTACTTCTATGAAAAATGCTATTGGTATTTTGATAGGAATTGCATTAAATGTGTAGATTGCTTTGGATAGTATACATTTTAACAATATTTGTTTCTTTTCCATTTCCATTCCTTTGTGTTGTCTTGAATTTCTTTCATCAGTATTTTATAACTTTCAGAGTACAAGTCTTTCACCTCTTTGGTTAAGTTTATTCCCAGATATGTTACTTTTGGTACAGTTGTAAATGGCTGTTTTCTTAATTTCATTTTTCACTGTTTTGTTATTAGTGTACATGAATGCAACAGATTTCTGTGCATTGATTTTTGTATCCTGAACTTCACTGAATTTATTAGTTCTAGTAGTGGTTTTTTTTTTTTTTTTCTAGTCGTTTTTTTGATGGTGTCTTTAGAGTTTTCTATGTGGTATCATGTCATCTGCAAATGTTTTATTTCTTCCTTACCAGTTTGGATGCCTTTTTTTTTTTTTTTTTTTTTTAATGTTGTCACATTGTTGTGCCCTTACATTGCTGGCCTGGGACATCCATTATCATGCTGAATGAAAGTAGTGAGAATGGACATCCTTGCCTTGTTCATAACCTTAGGGGAAAAGCTCTCAGTTTTTCTCGGTTGAATATCATGTTAGCTATGGGTTTTTTCATATAAGGCTGTTATTCTGAGATATGTTCCCTCTAGACCTACTTTGCAAAGGGTTTTTATCATTTGCTGTACTTTGACAAATGCTTTTTCTGCATCTATTAAAATGATCATATGGTTTTTATCCTTTCTTTTATTGATATGACATATCACAATGATTTTTTGTGTGTGTGAATATCAAACAACCCTTACATCTTGAGAATAAATCCCACTTGATTGTAGTGTGTTATTTTTAAAATATATTTTTAGATTTGGTTTCCTAATATTTTATTGAGGAATTTTTGCATCTATATGCATGAGAGATCTTGGTCGGTAGTTCTCTTTTTTAATAGTGTCTATGTCTAATTTTGGTATCAGGATAATGCTGGCTTCATAGAATGAATTTGGAAGTTTTCCCTCCTCTTGTATTTCTGGAATAACTTAAGAGGAATGGGTATTAATTTTTCTTTAAATATCTGGTAGAATTTGCCTGTGAAGCTGTCTGGTCCTGGACTTTTTAGGAGTTCTTTGATTACTGAAGCAATTTCCCAGCTGGGGATTTGTCTGTTAAAGTTTTCTATGTCTTCTTGCTTTACTTTTGGTATGTTATGTT
Organism: Vulpes vulpes; assembly: GCF_048418805.1. Taxonomy (NCBI): domain Eukaryota; kingdom Metazoa; phylum Chordata; class Mammalia; order Carnivora; family Canidae; genus Vulpes; species Vulpes vulpes. Next base: position 106,500,910 of record NC_132780.1, read on the forward strand.
TCTAGGAGTGTACCCATTTCTTCTATGTTGTCCAATTTGTTGGCATATAGGTTGTCATAATATTGTTACAATTGTTTGCATTTCTGTGATGTTGTTTATTTCCCTTATTACATTAGTAATTTTATTTAGGTCCTCTCATTTTAATGGGTCTTGCTAGAGGTTTATCAATTTTGTTTATTATTTTTTTTCAAAGAACCAGTTCCTGGTTTCATTGATTTGTTCTTACCTATTGTTTGTTTGTTTAGCTTCTATGTCATTTATTTCTGCTCTAATCTATAATATTTTCTTCCATCTGCTGGATTTGAATTTTTTTCTTTTTCTAGCTCCTTTACATGTAAAGTTAGGTTGTTTGAGATTTTTCTTGCTTATTGAGGTAGGCCTGTTCTGCTGTAAGCTTCCCTCCTAGAATGACTTTTACTGCATTCCAAAAAATTTGAACGGGTGTATTTTCATTTGTTTCCACGAAATTTTTTATTTCCTCTTTGATTTCTTGGTTGACCCATTCATTGTTTAATAGCCTGTTATCAAACCCTATGTATTTGTGTTCTTTCCAGACTTTTTCTTGTGATTGATTTCTAGTTTCATAGATTAGAAAAGATGTATAGTATGACTTTGATTTTTTTTAATTTATTCAGACTCTTTGTGCCCTAATGTGATCTGTTTTGTAAAATATTCTATGTGTATTGTGCTGTTTTAGGGTGGAATGTTGTGAACATGTCTCTTAAATTCATCTGGCCCAGTGTATCATTCAAAGCCACTGTTTCCTTGTTTCCTTGTTGTACAGCATTACATCTATCAGTGTAAGTGGGGTGTTAAAGTCTCCTACTATTACTGTATTACTATCAATCATATCTCTTATGTTTATTATTTACTGTCTTATATATTTGGGTACTCTCCTGTTTGGCACATAAATATGCTCTAGACTGACACTTTTCAGACTTTTCATGTTTTTGAGAATCCTGATTTTTTTTCATTAAAGTATAGATGACATACAGCATTACATTAGTCTTAGGTGCACAACATGTGACTTGACAACTCTATACATTATCCTATGCTCAACAAAATGTAGCTACTATCTAACATCATACAGTGCTGTTACAATACCACTGACTGTATTCACTATGCTACTCCTTTTATCCCTGTGACTTATTCATTCCATAACTGAAAGCCTGTACCTCCCATTCCCCTTCACCTATTTTGCCCATCTCCCTGTCCCCTGCTCTTTGGCAACATCAGTTTGTTCTTTATCTTTATGGGTCTGTTATGCTTTGTTTTTTTTAATTTTTAGATTCCACATAAAAAAGATAATATGGTATTTGTCTTCCTCTGTCTTTTTTCACTCACCATAATACTTCTAGGTCCATCCATGTTGTCACAAATGGCAAGATCTCTCCTTTTTATGGCCAAGTAATATTCTTTACCCATTCATCAATCAGTGGATACTTCCATTCCTTCCATATCTCAGCTATTTTTTAAATAATGATACAATAAACAGAAGGGTGCGCATGTCTTTTTGAATTAGTGCCTTTACTTTCTTTGGGTAAATATCCAACAGTGTGATTACTGGATCACATAATATTTCTATTTCTATTTTTATTGGGGGGTGGTGTCTGCTTATTGTTTTCCATTGTGGCTATACTAATTTATATTCCCACTAGCAGTACATGAGAGTTCCTTTTTCTCCAATCTTTGTGAATACTTGTATAATCTTGAGATTTTTAAGGCGTACTGAAAAGGTGTTTTTTACAATGACCTTGAAGATGGATAGGTATGATTTTTTTTCATGATTAGTCTAAGTTTATTTGTATTAGGAGGAAGACATCACAGATAATGTCACACTCTGACTAAATATCAAAGGTATATGGTACTAAAACATTTTATCAATATCTTTGATCACTTATGTGTCTAAGATAAAGGTTGTCACATTTTCCCACCAGTAAGTTATTCTTTTTCTTTTTTTTCCCTTCCATATTGTTTTCTTTAGAAGGAAGGCACTATATGAATCATACACTTAAGATCTGGGGAGTTCTGTTATACCACCATTAATGAAGGAGTTCTTGTTACTCTATTGACATTGGAAATATGGTGTAATTTAATGTATTTCCCAATTCACCTGCTGGATAAAATATCTTTAAAGTTCATTTTAAATGGATTGCTGAGATAGTACAAAAGGAGATAATCTACCAACAATAAAATTTAAGAAAAAAAAAAACTGGGTGGTAGGGATAGCTTTTGGGGGGGTAGGGAGTTTCTTTTGACTCCTTGACATTATGACCTTCTTACTTTGAAGGCAAGAAGAGATGGAAAAATCATACAACTTAGTCACCCAGTTGGTGGACACTGTAATGTGCAATCCAACACCCTTTATTGAAGAATTAGTTGTACAGGCTGCTGAGTGTGTTGTCAGTAGGTAAACTTATATATATGATTCCTTTACCTAGGCTGTTCTATTCCATTCATCAATTAGTCTACCCTAAGCCAATACCATGAATCTTATCTAGTATCATTTTATAATCATCGTCACAAATAGTAAGGCAAGTAAATCCTCTATTCTTCAGGAATGGTATGTTGCTTTTCTATATACACTTTAGAACAAACTGTTCAAATATCAGAATCTTATTAAGATTCTTATTGAAGTTCTAATGCATGCATATACCCATTTAGGAAGAATTGACATCTTAATGTTATGAAGTCTTCCTACCCATGCCCATGAGATACATCTCTACTAACTTAGCTCTTTATAGACGTGCAGCAATGTTTCATGATTTTCTGAGTATAGATGTTACATGACCCTTTTTGTGTTGCTATGGATTTTTCTTATTTTGATACTATTTTAAATGTTTTTAAATTTTAATCTTTGCTGGCACACATGCGAGTGCAATTGAATTTTGTATATTGATCTTTATTTAGCACTTGCTTAACTCATTTTATGTAATTTAAAAATATTGCTTCTCTATGTAGATATTTCTATCATTTGAAAATAATGACCAATTTTTTTCCTCCTTTCTAATTATTTTGTCTTTAACATATTTTTCCTATGGTGTCACACTGGCAGACAATATTGAACAGAAAGAGGTGAGAACAGGCTTGCTTGTATTAAATAGTGTTTTTATACAAAATAAAAGGTGGTTAGATAAGAGAACATCCTGATATAATTTTCAAGGATGTTACCTCAAAGAAAATTGCTGTTCTTAATGTAGCCATTCTATAAGCAGCAGTGTAGAGGAAATAACACAGATTTTGAAGGGACTAAATCCTTGGTTATAATATTAGATCTGCCACTTATTGAGTGGTAGTTTGGGGAGTTTCAAAGGGAATTTAAAATTGACCTAATACATGTCTCAGAGTTGATGTGAGGAGTCAAAGGGCCTGTTAATATAGGATGGGGCATGTACATAAATAGCTACAACTGAGGGCCAGTGTTACCAGACCCTACTGGATTGGAGGCAAGTTAACAAGGTGCATTCAAATCTGCATTTCCTCTGCTCATCATAATAAGTATTTGTGGAAGTTCTCAGAGGAGATTCTCATGTACTTCCTTATTATATCCAATTTCCCCAGGGCCTTTTTTATTTAAGATTTTATTTATTTATTCATGAGAGACAGAGACAGAGAAGAGAGAGAAGCAGAGACACAGGCAGAGGGAGAAGCAGGCTCCATGCCAGGATCCTGACGTGGGACTCGATCCTGGGACTCCAGGACCACGCCCTGGGCCAAAGGCAGGCACTAAACTGCTGAGCCACCCAGGGATCGCCCTCAGCAGGGCCTTTGAGCTACTTTTGAGAGTGCTTTCCTGCTTCAGGTACCTTTTCTTTGATTTGTGGTCACCACTGGTCTTTAGGATGGCAAGAGCTGCTGCTAATTGGGGCTGTTATAGCAGATGACTGAGTAGAATTCTTGTCATGGGCTGCGCCCTCTCTTGGCTGTTTATCTCACTGTGACAAAAAGGGCTCCTGCCTCTTTATACATGCTAGGATAAGGTTCAAATAGCAGCATTACCTATACCTCATAAGAAACAACTGTTTCATTTTTACTAACAATTTTTTTCTCCCTTGGACTTGAATATGAAACCATGGAGTAGGGATGAAAATGGATTTGGATAATTTACTATATTCCACATTAAACAACTCAGAATCACCACCCATTAAACCATTGACTTTCTTTGTAGCTTCGGTTCAGACCTGGTCACTGAGACTTCCTGTGATGGACAGGTGGATTATCGAGCACACACACACACACACAAATAGATTTCTATTAAGCTTATACCATCAATTTGAAACACATGCCCAGATAAATCTAGATCATGAGTAGTAGATGACACAGCCTAGGGAAAAGCAGAAATAACAAGGTAGTAAAATAGGATTGAGTATAGGATTCCTATCTGATTTATTTCTATTCCAGAAGAGAAGCACAGTATAATCCAAATAGCATTACTATGGAGTAACTCAAGTTGGGTTTCAATGAGATTTTCTGATTTGCACTGGAACTTAGAGTTAGTTTTGTTGTTGTTTTTACCAATTCTGGGTTTCTTTCGTGAAAGAGTTTTAGTATCTACTTCATAGTTGTTAATATCAATTAAATTGTATGATATTTTTGGAGATAATTGTTTAGAAAGAAAGACCTCCAAATGGGACATATTTCTATTTTGAGACTTAATTCTTAGATCAAATGTATATAATACAATGATATATGCTATTTCTGTGAAAGAGACCAATTACGTGATAAAACAGGTGAGAGCAAATTTTTGATAGTGTGGTTTATAGATAAAACAGTACACGGGATTATAGTTTTTAGTTTTCAGAAATGGGTAGTTCAACCCAATCTAAGATTCTTAGAACATATATAATAGCATTTATATGTCTGAATTTACAGCTGTAAATCTTATTTATATAATTTTAATATTATGGGGATGATAATCACCAAGAATGAAAATTTGGCATGATGACATGAGCTGTGTATGATAAAATCAGTTATAATAACTGTTAATTCAAGAATATTTGAAAATCAGACTTGGAAACCAAGTAAGAGAATCTCAGAATTTCTTAAACAGTTTATTTTTATTTTTTTTATTTTTATTTTTTTAATTAATTTTTATTGGTGTTCAATTTACCAACATACAGAAAAACACCCAGTGCTCATCCCGTTAAGTTCTTAAACAGTTTAATGCTTAAAACAAGCTTAGTTGAAGTATACAGTATTGTATTATCAGCAATAGTCACCATGCTATAATTAGATCCTTAGAAATTATTCTTCTAACTGAAAATTTATGCCCTTTGACCTACATCGTCCCTGAGAATAATTTTTTCTACCCCTGAGAATAAGTCATTTAAAAAACTTAGTGAGGGATGATATATAAAAATTCATTTAAAAATTGTATTTGCCTAACATTAAATTTTTTTTAAAAAATAGGCCTGTTTCAGCAGAATCATAAAGATAGTCAATGGTATGTTTTTGCAAATTAAATTAACTTGAAAACTTATTTTCTTAATTTCCTAAAATAGAAGAGCCATATTTTTTTGCAGCTATATTGAGATATAATTAAATAAAATGTTAAGACCTCTAAGGTATACATCACGAGGATTTGATTTACATGTACATTGTGAAAGAATTCCCCCACTGAATTAACACATCTATTACCTCACATATTTATTTGCCTTCTTTTTCTTTCTCTGTGTGTGTGTGTGTGTGTAGACTTTTAAGTTCTACTGTCTTACCAAACGTCATCAAAGGCCATTTTTAAAAATATTTTTGACCTGGATTTATATTTATTAAAATTATCAAAATTTCTATTTGTCTTTTATATGTGGTAATTTATAGGCTATGTAATAGGACTAATTCTTTAAAGATTAGGGCAATAGATAATATCCTCTAGAACAGTGATTAATGAATCTGGCTTTTTATCACAATCTTTGGCAGAGTATGGGAAGTATTTATCAAATTATAAAGTGTTAACACTTAGAATAGTCCTGTTTCCTTAGGTCTGTAAATTAATCAGAAATCTTTTATAAATTAACAATCCAAGTATTGTAACAAATTTGTACCTGGGATTTGAGAACCACTTCTCTAATATGACTTGAATTTTTGACACAGTAAGCCAGCTACTAAGGAAGGGCATCCAGTAGAGAGATTATTCTGAATTTCATACTAGAGGATTTATAATACAATAATAGAAAAACATTCCTATTATTAGGCTAACATTTATCATTGGCAAATGCTAGTTAATTTTCATTTTCTCTCATCAAAACATTTCCTGGTTTATCTGCTTAATAAAAGACTAAAGGTTACTTTCATATTTAACTGAGTAGGGAGGCTCTTTTTATGTCACATGCTATCTTTATATCCCCTTTAAATATAATCACCATTCCACAAATAAATTCAAAAGGTTAAGTCATAACATCAACTATATTGAGCAGTGATCTGTCACCTATGGCCAGCTGACCACTTAATGCTCATGTAGCTTCATAATTTGTCTTGTAATAATTCCATTGTCTTGTAGAGGGGAAAATGTGGCTCAGAGTTGATGTGATTTTCCCTGAGTCATGTTTATGGATACAAGAGAGTAAGGCCTGGATAGTGGGCTTTCCTAGATCAGGTGTGCATGGCGTGGGATTCTGAGAAGAGACTGACTCTAAGAATTAGAAAATGATGTTGATGTATGTGAGGTTGGTCGAACTACTGCAAATGCCCTGAAGGCATGAATTCAAGGAAGGACTGAAGTTTTTCTTGGTAACTGAAATAAAGGTTATTGGAAGCCTTACTATTGCCCCACAAATGGGTACTGTTTTCAGGGGAGGATGAGAGAAGAATCTTTTCTGGACTAGAAGGGATGAAGAATGGGAATTAAGGAGTGTCGAGGAGTTGAGAACGTGTTCTCTCTTGATCCTAAATATGGAGCCAGAGGGAGAATGATTCAGAACCCCAACATGATTCAGAGGGCCTGGGAATAGGAGCAGTAAGTTTCTCTTCTCTGCTGAAGACTAGGAAGAATGTATAGCAACACCATTAATATCACTAAGTAATATTTAGTATTGCTAATATTTAGTAATACTATTAGTAATATTCATATAATATTATAATGTTTATAATGCAATCCAAATGAATAAAATAGGATCATGCAATTCAAACATAATTATAAAATATTGAGTTACCAAGTGAGTGTATTTCAAAATTAAACAGAAGAAATCAGCTTCAGAATTGACATGTGTAATGGCAAACATTGTTCTAAGGTACAGCATTAAAATCAGGTGCTATGGGATGTGTTTTTATACAATTTGAAATTTTAGATAAATGAATAGTCATTTAGTGACCAGGAAATACTAAAAGAATACCAAAGAGCAGTTGCAGACAGTGTATTTCTGGTCTAAAAAAAGTAAAATTTACATAAACATCATGGTATCTCAAGAATGGATGCTCTCTGGTACAAAACTCTCCATCATGATATTAGATCTATCTGACAACATTCAAGCCCTCTGAGCAATTGCATGGTATTATTCACATGAAAGTTGTTTGGGATTTGCTCAACTCGCTGGGAACACACATCTTACCTCTTCTTTTAAAAGTAGACCTAGTTATTTTTGTACAAATATATTTTGTTGCATACTTAGAATGATAAAGATCATGATGACTTATAATGAAATGATAAAAAAATGTAGCAGTAAATAATCCACATAACATTATTTTTGCCACCATTAGGGTAAAATTAATTTGGGCAGCTTTGCTGTATATCCATTATCATGCTCTTGTAGCTTCACTGAGATTGACCAAGACATCTTAAGTTATGTCCACATAAACATAAGGGAGATCAACTCAATTTTTCCCCCTCTATGACAGCTGTGGAAAGCATAGGTTTAGGCATTGTAGTCTCTATCCTATTTCACCATGTTGTGTCAATTCCTCAGATACATACTGAACCCTATTCTTCTCTTTCTTATAAATTTGACCTGCATTTCAAGGTCAAAGATCTACTTAATCATTTGAAATGGCCCTTTGCAATACTATTCTATAGAATTCTAAGATGAGAAAACAGTATTTCAACCCTCTAATTGCTAAAAATAGGCCACTTTAAGTTTGGACATTAGCGAGCTGTCTACATTCTGTGGCAAGCTTCCCTACCACAGCTATGGTGAAACCTTCTCATTTAAAGAAGATCAATAGCCATACACGTTTTTCTTTTATGCAGTCCAGTTTACAACTCACTTTTAATATCATTTAAAAGTACATAAGCAAATCCTACATGACATTTTTATTACCATTGTAATATCTCAAGTTTAATTTTGGCAATAAATATAGTCTAGTACAAACTTAGAAGCAAAAAAAAAAAACGAAGTTTATTTTGATTTATAGCATAGTTTGACTTTTGAGCTTGAATACCATCCTTGTACAAGACACCTGTGTGTGACAAATCTGAAGTAGTTTGATTTTCAAATGACCTCTGCAGGTTATATTTTATTTGTTTTTAATCCATTACATTTTAGGAATTTGATCACAGTTTTAAATAGGATTTTCAAAAGGCTTCACATGGTGTTGTCATTAGTACACTGGTTTTATTTGACCCAATCTACTAAGTTTTGTTTTTTTGAAAAGCCCCAAGTTAATTGCAGAAGCCCAAATACCAAACATTGTTATTTTACTTTAGATGACATGCTTAGTCATTAATATAGATGTTTAGAATCTGTTATCTAAGGGAGGAAAAAAGGCTAAAAGCCAGGACTCTGACCTCTCAGAGACTTTGGGTTTCAATTTCTGACCTAAATTTTAAAAATTGGGTAATCTGAAGATAACTATTCTTTCTAAAGCTCAATTTTCTTAATGGTGAAAGAGGCAGTGAAAATGCCTTTACTTCATAAACTTATAATGTGTGAAAAATTGTAATAGGACAACAAAAGCACACAGTATTTATTTACACACACACACAGTATTTATACCCTAATAGTCGCATGCTCATTTCCTATTGCCAGCCTCTTCTCTGGTTCAGGAATGGATTTGGTGGAGATGAATGGAAGGTGAGGCTCTCCAGGGAAAACACACAGGATTAGTGCTCTATAAAGATGAGGGCTCTTCAGAACTCACACAAGAGAACACTGCCATTATCTTGGCAATGTACAATAAGGGTTCCCAAACTTTGTAGGTTACACCAAAGCAGCTCTGGCTGCCTTCTGAGTTTCCAAAATTAGTCACTACAGAACATGGTAAAATATATGCTCACCTAACAGTCATAAGGGTAATGAATATAATTATTGATGTTACTAGAGTGTTTCATCCATTTATAAATGTAGGACAATGATACTTGTCTCTCTCTCTTTTTCCTTTTTGCTCTTTTGGTCTTATCTCTTTCATATTACCAGTGAAGCATACCAAACTGAATGCCTTTAAACAAAAGAGTGAAATATAAATATTGTTATTTTGGAAAAGATTCAAAATACAATAGAAATGATAGGAATTCTGGAATTATATATGTATATTTTAAAGAGTGGACTTTTCGTGACCTAATATTCTAGAAAATTTTATTTTTCTTAGTTTTATATCAGGAAAACTACAGATTTCTGAAATAGTTGGATTTGAGGTTTATTTTGACCATTATGTGTTTTAGTAATCCAATCAGCAAAGCTTTTAATTTCTCACTGTTTTTGGAATCTGCTTTGGCCAGAGATTGGAGCTCCAACAGGGTTAGCTTCTACTTCTTCTTGGCATCTGGTAATGAATGGTTTAATGATTGAACTTTCACAGTGTGCTCAGGGTGAATCATTAGTACTATGTAAAAACCTTATGATTTACTTAACAAATACACAGTATAGAGAATGTAGTTTTAAATGGTAGCATGCCATGACTATTTCAAATCATGTCACCTTAAAAATTGCTGGGTTTTGCACATTATCAATTTAGAGTATTTTAAAAATAAATTGTTAAGCACGTTTGAGTTTTCAGTACAGTATTAAAATATTTTTATTATGCAGTAAAATTGGTTATGTGGAGTATTTACATTTCAAATTAAATACATAAGGATGTATAAAAGTGAACAAGATGGCTGCACCATTGATTTCAGTGAAACTTGATGGGGAAGGAATACTCACAATCATATTATTTAATATAGTTCCTTTAGATCCTTTCCAATATTAATTTTAAAAAAATTTATTTATTTATTTGAGAAAGAGAGAGATAGCAAGAGAGCACAAAGGGAGAGGAGAGGGAGAAGCAAGCTCCATGCTGAGCAGGATAGTCTTACTCTGAGGCTCGATCCCAGGACCCTGGGATCACGGCCCCAGCTGATGGAAGCTGACTGAACTTCCCAGATGTGCCCCATACAATATTAACTTTGTAAAGCCATCTTTCATTCTGCTATAACAGTGCTGCCATGCATTTTGCCCAATATGGTTGCAGTGTCTGGTAGAAAAAAACTATTCTGCAAAATATCAGAAGCTCTTTTGCCAGAAATGGTATATCCTCCTTTGAAATCATCCAAAGATGTTTTCACAGAATATTTTATAGAAAATGATCCACACAGCAACTTCTTTATTGACAACCCCCCCCAAGAAGCTCTGCAAATAACTTATTTCAAAAGTTAGTAACTAATATATTTTCTCTAATTCACTTACACTTCTCATTAAAATGTCATCTCAAAATAAAATTGAAATCTGTACATATATTTATGAAATTCATTACATTGAAGCAGACACTCATTAATTTTTTTTCTTTTCAGCAATAAAAAATTAATAGCACTAATTTCAAGTTTGAGTTTAAGTATACCACCATCTTTTATAGCTATTTCCATTTATTTAGTATTAGAATTTCATATTTGGGGATTATGAGTGTATTTGTATGAAGGAAAATCTGTATTGACTATAAAATACTCAAGTAATCATAGAAAAAAATGGACTTTTTAAATATAGTTAATACTTTTGCTCGTCATGGATTTTGCCTTGTGTATTAAATGTATTTGATTTTAATATGTAGAGAATACCTACAATTGCATTAGAACAGGACCAAAACCTAAAAGGGAACAAGGGGAACATTTGAGAACAAGCATACCATGAAAAAATAAAAATGATTCTTAAAGTAATGAAACAATGCTCATTCCTACATATAATATTAAAAACATAGAAAATTATACTCAAACACTATATGTATGTATATGAGATCTTAAGAAAGAACAAAGCATTTTACATTAAATTAGCTGGAATGTTCTTTCAGATACCCATTCTCTGTGGATAGAAAATCAACATTGATACTCACATAAAATGATTACTTTGTAAGTCATACGCAGAATATATGAAGGAACCAAAAATACTGCTAAGTAGCAATAGCTTTACAGTGGATTGGAGAGTTTGGTTGCTAGGAAGGATATGCTAAAATTTCACACCTCTGTGTCTGGGCATAAGCTGTCCATTGTGCTTAACATTTCCTTTTCTTGTCTTTCCCGGTTTTCTATTTGAGGGACACTCTTCATTCTCCAAACATTAAAAACAAAAACAAAAAGCTAAACAGATACTCTACTACAATTAGCCTCTCACTTTCTTTCCTAAGAACTCCGATTATGTATTGTAACACATAGAATCTTTTGTTTTGTTTTTTTCTTCTACTTTACATAACATACTGTAAACTGCTTGAGAGCTGGGATTGTATCTTGTTCCTTTTGTATTCTCAAGGTTTGGTGCTATCTGTCACATAGAAGGAGACCTATAATTGTTTTTGAAATAATTGAACAGTAAATTAATGCATTAGGTAATCAAATGGGTGCATGAATATAAACTATTTTGAAGAAAAATATAAGAACATAAAAGATGATGACCCTTTTTATACCTCACAACGGTCATTAATATAAAAAATAATCATAAAGTGTGTGAACATTAATTTTGAACAATGCGCTCAGGCCTTAAGTACCATGCATAACTAGAATAAACAGGTGAATAAAGGTAGGTAATTTTCCCCAGATAAGGCAATTCAAAAATGGAACAATCAGGGATTTGAATACAGTCGGATTTTCCCAAAGTCTGTAGTCTCTGCAGTATGATTCCCATATACAGTAAACCAATATGACAAAAATGACTAAAGAAAAATGTAAACTACAGGAACTACTTAGCAGTACATCTGTATTTATTTATTCTACAGTTAGGAACCTTTGGGTCAAGTCTAGAGATGACCATTGAGAGAAGTATAGAGATAACCAATTAGTACCATATTTTTCAGTTAATTTTTGCTGTGCCTTATTCTGCTCAATATTCATGGAGGGTATAGATGACAAGATGAAACCAAAACCCATGATTTCTTTTTCAAAATATATTTCCTGAGACAATGAAACCCTGGTAAGGGTAATCTAGAGAGTTTATGGATATTTCTACTGAGGTAATATTTTTAAGATCTTAAGATTAGCTGGTGACTAAGATGCCTTGTGTTCGTTTCTATCAAAAGCTAGGTTGGCGAGTAGTTAAAATTCTGCCTTCCAATTTCTTTATTCAATTTTTCTGAGTGTTAGAAAAAGAGATCTAAAATTGAGTTTATGTCTAGCCTGTTTTTCTTAGTAATATTGTTCTAGTAATATTTAATATAGTAAGAGAGCAAATATTCATTTATTTTGTCTAGGATATTTTGCACATCCATTACTAATCTTGAGCTCATATAAACCATTTTTTTCCATTTTTAATACAAATCTGTGTCAATGCCACTGCTTAATTTCAAAAGCAAAAATAATTTAAAAAACAAAAAACCAAAAACTAGTTCAAAGTTGGTTAGAGAAAACCACTTCTTTCCATAAGTTTTAGGTTTAATAAAACTGAAAACAAAGAAAACTAAGTACTAATTAATACATTTCTCATGTGTGATCATTCTATTCTTTAAATTTGGCAAAATCATTATATGCCTTAAATTATAGTAATGATATAGAAACTCATTGATATTTATTAAATAAAGGCATACTTTGGAGATATTGTGGGTTGAGTTCCAGACCACCACAATAATATTAATGACAATAAAATGAGTCAAATGACTTTTTTTTTGGTTTCCTAGTGTATATAAAGGTTATGTTTATACTATAGTCTACTAAGTGCTCAATAGCACTATGTTTAAAAAATGCACGTACGTTGCTACTTTATTGCTAAAAAAAAAATACTATAATCTGAACTTTTAGCAAGTCATGTTTTTGCTGGGAGAGGGTTTTGCCTTGATGTTGATGGCTGCTGACTGACCAGGGTGGTGGTTGCTCAAGATTGGGCTGGCTGTAGCAGTTTCTCAAAATAAGACAACAATGAAGTTTGTCACATGGATTGAGTCGTCTTTTAACATGTGATGCTGTGTGATGGCATTTTAGCACAGAACTTTTTTGAAATTTGAAGTCTTTCCTCTCAAACTCTGCAGATGCTTTATCAACTAAATTTATGTACTATTCTACATTCTTTGTCATTTCCATAATCTGCAACTCAAGAAACCACTTTCTTTGCTCATCTACAAGCAGCAATTCTTCATATGTGAAAATATTATGGGATTGCATCAATTCAGTCACATCTTGAGGTTCCTCTTCTAGTTGTCTTGCTGTCACTACATCTGCTATGGCTTCTCTACTGAAGTGTTGAGCCTCTCAAAGTTATCTATAAGGGCTGGAATTAACTTCTTCCAAACTCCTGTTTATGTTGACATTTTGACCCCTCCCTATAAATTACAAATGTTTTTAATGGCATCTAAAATCATGAATTCTTTCTAGATTTTCAATTGACTTTGACCTGATCCATCAAGGAGTTGCTATATATGGCAACTATAGCCTTCTGAAATGTTTGTCTTAAGACTTGAAGTCAAAATGACTCCTTGATTCACAGACTGCAAAAATGGATGTTGCTTTAGGCATAAAAATAACATTTCATTGTTTATCTCCATCAAAGCTCTTGGGTGATGAAATACAATCTCAATGAGCAGTAATAACTTGAAAAGATTCCTTTTGTTCTGAGCAGTAGGTCTCAACAGTAGGCTTAAACAGGTGTGCTGTCATCCAGGCTTTGTTGTCCTATTTCTATTTGGGAATTACGAGTGGGAGTATTGGTATGAAGAATAGCTGTAGCATAAATCTTAAGGGCTCTAGGACTTTTGGTATGGTTTCAACTTCAATTTGCCAGCTGCATAGCCCCCTTAACAAGAGTCAGCCTGTCCTTGGAAGCTTTAAAGCCAGGTGTTGTCTTCTAACTATGAAAGCCCTAGATGACATCTTCCAAGAGAAGGCTGTTTTGTCTACATTGAAAATCAGATGTTTACTGTGGCCACCTTCCCTTCACTAGATCTTTTGGATAATTTGCTGCTTTACCTCACTGTTGCATTACAGAGACGGATTTCTTTCCTTAAACCTCACAAACAAATTCCTGCTAGCTTCCACTTTTCTTCTGCAGATTCTTCACCTCTCCACAGAAGAGAGTTAGGATTTTGCTCTGAATTAGGCTTTGGCTTAAAGGAATGGTGTGGTTAGTTTGATCTTCTATCCAGACCAATGTAACATTCGTCATATCAGCAACAGGCCGTTTTACTTTCTTATCATTCTTGTGTTCACTGGAGTAGCACTTTTAATTGGCCTCAAAAGCTTTTAGTTATATTTACAATGTGGCTGTTTGGTATGAGATGCCTAGATTTTGGTCTTTCTCAGCTTTAGATATGCCTTCTTCACTACGCTTTATCATTTCTAGCTTTTGATTATAAAGTAAGGGATGTGTAATTCTTCCTTTTACTTTGACATTTGGAGGCCACTGCAGGGTTATGAAATGACCTGATTTCAAATTGTTACATCTCAGGAAATAGGAAGACCTGAGGAGAGGAAGAGAGACAAGGGGATAGTCAGTGGAGCACTCAGACACACATGACATTTATTAAGTTTGCCATCTTTTGGGCATCGTTCATAGTGTCCCAAAACAATCACAATAGTAACATAAAAGATAATAGATCACAGGTCATCCTAGCAAATACAATAATCTCAACATTTTTGAATTAATTACCAAGATGTGGCACAGAGACATGAAGTGAGTTAATGGTGTTGGAAAATGGCACAGATGGACTTGCTCAACACGGGGTTACATAAACCTTCAGTCTTAAAAAATCACAGTATCTGTGAAGTGCAATAAAAGGAGGTATACCTGTAGTTGAATACAATGGAAGATAGCACCTACAGACACTTAGATTTATTACTTTCATACACGACTCACATGTATGCCTTTTGATGCTTGACACATTTGCTCTAACAAAAGTCATGATCTCGCCTTTGACCCTAAGAAACTGAGATATACATTTTTCAGATAAAGACCTTTTAGATATATTAAAAGGGTTTACCAGATAGCCAACACATTCTATTTCTCAGGTCCATTTCCTACTGGAAATTATTCTTCTGATGGATTCATATGACCGAAAGTCAAAGAAAGGGAAGAAAAAAAAAGTTTCACTATCTGAACAGTCTCACCTAATGTATTATTCTTAAAAATCTAGCCACAGATCATGAACTTGAGCTAAACCTTAGTTTGACACATCCAGTGACAAGCTGAACAGAAAAGAAATGGATAAACTTACGATGGAGGTAGAATAGAAATTAATTCTATTTCCATAGTACATTTCTTTGAAGGAGTTCAAGGCAATTGATGAAAAAGATAAGACAGTAAATATGAACCAATTTTCCTTCAGAGACCAAATCTGAGAACTGGGAATACAAAATATTCACTGGCATATTGTGTTGTTTTCTGGGGCCATTTGTTAACATGTTCTCTGATCTGGACACAACACAATTAAAGGCAGGATTTGTTCATTTATCTGTTAATTCAATCCTCAGTCATTTTCAAGTCTCTTCTTCCATGAAACCCTCTTGAAATGTTTTAACGCAAGCTGCTCTATTCTCTCTTTGAAGGTCAAACTCCCTCATACTTTAAAATGAAATAACTGACAACCACTTTGACATCAAAATAGTTGTTTATTGAAGGAAGACCTTAGTTAAGCACTTTTGTTATTGTTATTTTGTTTGGGGATGCAGCCCTTTCCTCAGTTTTTTCTTGCTAGAATGCCAGAGACTTTAAGTTTGATCCTGATGGTTAATTTTATGCATCAGCCTGAGTGGGTCGTGTGCAGCTCACATATATAAAAATTATTCTGGATGTGTCTATGAGAGTGTTTCTGGATGTGATTAACATTTCAATTAAAAGACTGAACAAAGCAGATTGCCTTCCCCAAATGGGGGCTTCTTCCAAGCCAGTGAAAGCTTAAGCACAAGAAAAAAGTTGATCAAGAGAGATTTTGCTCTCTGTGTGTTGGTCTTGAGCTGGAATATTGCACTCCAGGTTTTCAGACCTTCATTCTATAGATATTGGGATTTCTCAGCTTCCATAATTTTATTAGCCAATTTCTTATAATAAATCTCCATGTATCCTCACAGTTCTATTTCTTTGGAGAACCCTGACACAGTGATCAATGCAGCATCACCTTTTGAAAGCCTAAGTTCTGGAAGAGAGACTGAGGGATCTATAGTGGGAAAGAGGGGCAAGAGGAACAATTACTGCCTTTTTAGGCTGTTTCATAAAAAAAAAAATCAGGTATTGATTTCATTCAGTATAAATTAAGTCCCAAGTTTCAATGCATTTGTGGTTGAACTCCAAGGAATTAAGAAAACAATCAGTTTGTTCCAGATGTCCCAAGGCAACCAAATTGGGCAGTCTTAATCCAAAAGTATAACCTCAAAGTAAAAAGCAGATTTTTTCATACCCTGATACTCTGATTTCTTACCCTTTTCTGCTTTATTCTTTAAAAAGAATAAGGGAAACATATAAATATTAATTCTTAGCTTTTCATATTGTAGGATCTCTGTATTTTAAAATAATGTAACAAAAGGTAAAAAAAAAAAAAAAAAAAAAAAAACCAACAGAGCATTAAAAGACCTTTCTGGCAAGAGGGATATCAAGATTAAAAATGACTTAAACATGAAATATTTTCATTCACGCTACATTTTCTTGTTCACAATTAACAGTCTTGCTTTATAAATCATTTACTTATAACAATCTTTGTGACTTAGATCAATTGAATTAAAACTACATTTTGCATTTCTTTTACATGACTTTTTTACTCTACTACTGAGAAACCAGGGAACTGTGAAGAAATGCTTAATACTTTTCCTTTCTGTCCTCCCACAATTTCTCTTCTCATTTAAAAATAAAGACATGGAGGTGTCTGGAAGTCTCAGATGGTAAAGTGGCTGCCTTTGCTCAGGTCATGATCTCAGGGTTCTGGCAGTGAGTTCTAGGCATCAGGCTCTCCATTCAGCAGGGAATCTGCTTGGCCCTCCCCCTTTGCCCCTCTCCCTGCTAATGCTTTCTCTTTCTCCAATTGGAGGAGAAAAAAAAAACTTATCTCCTCTCTAGCTTTCAGATGTGCATTTGCAGTATTTTTAATTAAGCTGTTTTGATTAATATTAGTTACAATTGTGTATACAGATTTTTAGAGATAATGATCATTAGTGGGTAAAACTGTAAAAGGACAGGGTGATAGCAGATTTTAAAGGAGACCGACCAACTGTCATCAGTTGAACCCACTGAAATCTTTATTTCTAAAAGGGGTGAAATTATCCTTTGTTCTTCCAGTAATATGCTGTGCAAAGTACCTCACACACATTTGCAGCATGCTTGCCAAAATACTTTTCCCTGATTTTAGCCTAGATGATGCTTAAATTTATAGGAAATATAGGGGATAGAAGAACAAACTGACAAATTGAGAATGTGGATCATTCAAAAGGGTAATTGATTCTGTTTCTATAAAGAATTGGTAGCACAAAGACTGAAAAGGAATGAGGAACATCTATAATTAAAAAGATTTTCGTATGCTCTTCTTACAAGAGCTTTCCTTTAAACACATGTTTTTGAGTAGTTGTCATGTATGAAATTACAACTAACTACTTTGTTGGCCAGCAGATAGCAAGACAGGGCTACGTAGAGAAGCAAAATGTAAGTTTCCAGTTATATTACTTTTACAATGAAATGCCATTTCTGGGGGCAGCAAATGCAAGTAAATTGGGGCATTTAGCACTCAAATTCTAAGACACAAATATTAAGAGTAAAATGGATTTTGTATTTGTAGTTATGGTACACAGACTTGACTACAAATCCCTTAATTAAATAGGACACAGCTGCTCCTGTATTAAGCCATTTTAGTAGCATGAAAGAAAAACTGAGTGTTAGATGTGTAGGCCATTATTTCACATTGAAAATTTTTTCATTGTACAATTTGAAAAGATTTACCATTTGCGAAATATGGCAAACCTGGAATATGGAGTGCTGGCGTGCTTTTTTTCCTATGAAAGTAAAAAGCCATGGGATAAAGCAGTTAAGAAGGGAAGCGTGGGCCCATTAACACATTGACCTCACACTAGTAGTTTGACAGAATTGGTACCCAGGATTTGCATTTGTACAATTTGCTAAAAGCAAAGTGCAAATCAAGCCTCAGAAACAGTAGGACCAGAAAATAAACAAGTGTGTTGCTGCTTCTCTAAAGTCCTCTGTATCCTGTGCTCATATCAGATCTACCCAGTGCTCATCTGGGGAGAGTCAGAGTTCACAAACTAGGTTGTTAGAGTGCTTCAAAACAACCTAGGGAATGCTAAGACTGAGAGGGTCCCGGTGGGCTTAAAGCAAGCAGGACACAATTTTTTACAAGTCTTTCATCCTCAGAAACTACAGCTGACTCTTGACTTAGGGCCAAAAAAAGACCTTGAGCAAAGAACATACCATTAAAGTGAGGCTTATTTATAAGTGAAGTAGCTTGTTTTTTTTTTCACCATAGGAATTAGAGGGTTTTTGAAAGGACTCTCATCACAATAAAGTCCTTTGCTTCTACACACACACTCCCACACTTCCTTGCCCACACATCAGATAACACTGAACTTGTTGAAGTCCCTTGTACACATCATCATTTGCCTCTATGGAACACTGGTCCTTATTATCAGCTGCTATCTATCCTCTTTCTTATCTTTTAGTTATTTTTTGTTTTCCCTAAATAATCTGTGGGAAGTTAAGATCATCATACTCTAATTAACCAATCTCTACTTTCAACTTTTCCTTTCTTTACAAACAGTAAGAGACTTTGTTTCCTCCTTTCTAATGCTATACTTACTCGTCTTCACACTCTTCCAGTTAAAGTCAGGTGTACCCCAAGGCAGATGAGCACTAATTTCATCTTCAGCTATCTTCAGAGAAACACTATTCCATGAATTGTCCTCTCTTTCCCATCTCCTCAAACTTTTCTCTCTAATGGCAATTACTTCCAGCATATAAATAAATATAAGGAAATCACTCCTGTCTACAAAACTCTTGACTGATGTCCATAGCCATTTAGCTTTTAGCCTGTGCCCCTCTACCTTCAGAGAGAAGATTATTAAAAAAAAAAAAGTTCTATGTTATTCTATTTCATATTCACTCAAATGAATAATCCAGCTAAAGCTGAATAAGTTTATGAAGTCTCAAGTTCCTGCATTTTGGGTACACACTACAAAATATATAAGGGGTAAATATAGTTTTGATTCACTTCTGAGGATCTTAGAAATCTCAGTGTATAGTACATCTCCATTTACCCAAATAACATTTTATTAGAGTATCTTGTGTGTGTCTCCCATTAAAACTTTAGGCTGCTGGGGATCCCTGGGTGGCGCAGCGGTTTAGCGCCTGTCTTTGGCCCAGGGCACGATCCTGGAGACCTGGGATCGAATCCCACATCGGGCTCCCGGTGCATGGAGCCTGCTTCTCCCTCTGCCTGTGTCTCTGCCTCTCTCTCTCTCTCTCTCTCTCTCTCTCTCTCTCTCTCTCTCTGTGACTATCATAAATAAATAAAAAATTAAAAAAAAAAAACAAAACTTTAGGCTGCTAAGTAAAGAAACTATTTTTTTTTTTTATGTTTTCTCAATTGTATAGTAGAGTATTAAAACTAGAGATTTTCCTTTTCTTTTCTCTCTTGTCACCTAGTCCCTGTACTGTCCTTGCCTGTGCTCATCCCAGGACCCTACAAGACCCGATCCTTGCTCCTCTCCAACTTTACCTTGTAAGTTCTAGTCTCATAGCCAGCTTCATGTCCTCCAGCAGGCAAGATTTATTCTTAGCCTTTCTACTTATTCTTTGTCTTCTCAAAAGATCTTTCCTTGTCTGGTTTCTTAACACTTAGTCTCAGCTCTGATATTATTGCCTCCTCTTAGGAAGAGGAGAAGAACCACTTCTCTACTCTTTATCACATTATCCTAGTTTTTTCTTCTTCATAGAAACTAACAGTCCCTGAAACTATGCTGTTTGTTTACTCGCTCCATAAAAGAGCCTTGTTTTGTTCCCAGTATTTGCCCATTATGTGAAATGGTGCCTGGCATGTGAAAAGAATGGGACACATATTTGTTGAATGAATACATGGATTAAATAAGCTGGGGTTTGGGCTCATCATCTCTGAGGCTGGATAGGGATTTTTCTAAGACTCACTGGCACCATTTGCAGCAAAGGTAAATGAAAAAATGTGGGTACATGTGAGCATTTGAAAGTGACCAAATAACCAGACCAAAACCACAGCAAATACTGCTGAGATATTTAGTACATTGTCTAACACATCCTCATTACACCACTCTCATGAGCTCCTCAGAAGAACTCAACCCTGCTTTTCTTGTGACCAGAAGTTTTAAGAAAAATTAGAAGTGGATCCATTAAATATGCATTAGATGAAAGAACAGAGGAGACTATCTGGATAGACCCAGTTGCCTATCAGATCCCCAACATCCAGAGACTACCAATTAAACAGAACTGTATACTATGTAATTAAGTCCTATGTAAAGAACTAAATTTCTTTCACATTATATTCATCTCAGGTTACTCAGGCATCAAGGGGACAAATGTTATCAGTAAGTGGTACATTTCAGTGTCTAAATATTTTTAGTCTGTCCCCCTTCCTTTCTTAGCCTAGGGAGCTATCAAGGTGAAACCTGGATCTGATTCATCCTCCAAATGTGTCTCATCTCAAAATGCTGCCTTCCTCACTGTTAAAGATACAAAAGGAAAAAGGGGGAAATTATTGCCACTCTGAAAGACTTTTTGAGTCTGTGGATATGGCAGTTGGGTCTCCTAAGGATGGGATGAGACGTGGAGGGAATGTTCTCAGAGAAACATCTGTGAAGAATAAAGTGTGGTAATCTACACAATAAAAAAACCTAAAAACATAGGTGGAATCTTCACCTCACACTTCGAGAGAGGGAGATCAAGAATACCCAAAAAGGTGACTGAGGAGTAAAGAGAAATGAAAGTTGAAAGATCTTTCTAGTCCGTCAAACTAAAAATGTACACCTTCCTTTTCAGTGATGTCTAGCACACTTTTATTCCTCTATAATGAATGTCTGTTTATATTTCTAAAGTAGTTATAATGTACTAAAAAGCAACGAGATCGTATTGATATTTGGATCCTATAGAGTATTTAGCACAACGTTATAATGTAAGCAAAGTGTTAGGATGAAATGTGTCCACTGTCATCATACATCATGTTAATATTAAAACACCCAAGGGGCACCGGCTCAGTGGTTGAGCATCTGCCTTTGGTTCAGGGCATGATCCCGGAGTCTGGGATTGAGTCCCACATCAGACTCCCTGCAGGAAGCCTGCTTCTCCTTCTTTCTAGGTCTCTGCCTCTCTCTTTCTGTCTCTCATGAATAAATAATCTAAAAAGAATATTAAAAAACACCTAAAATAAAACATGAGAGTCTTTAGATAGGCTTAAAAGGTACAGAAATTACATGAGGGACAGTGTTTTACATACCTTTTGGAGTGTTGCTATATCTCCATTATCTTCCTGAACTAGACACTCTAACCATCTCTTCAGTTTAACAAGCACAGGTTCCTAGCACCCCTTTTTGTCAGCAACCACAACCAACAGTCACAACTGACAGGACCAGGGACTAGCACCTGGCTTATGCTTCTCTAATCCAGAGCCCTCTTGGTTGAAGCAGGACCAAGAGAGAATCAAGCATTTGCATGTACCTGAGCCCATGACACGTAAACTTAGAATTCACTAGCACCCAGATTTGGCTGTGCAGACTACAGATAGGGGAAGTCAATCTATATAGATACAGAAATCCAGAAATGAGTAAAGAGGGGCAAAGAGTATATCTCCAGGGGTCCCAACAGCTTTTCGGTTTGTAACACTCAGTTCTTCCTATGACTGGGTAAATGTCTGATGCTGAATTTCAAGAGATGCGCCTACACCATTATAACCTTATTTCTTCTTAAGTTTTCAATTCCATATCTGATACTTATAATATATAAAGAGACTTAATTCACCCAGGTAATGAACAGACTTGCAAATGAGATAATTATTACACCGTTTATCACCATCTGGTGGCTTGGCCAATATGTTTACATGTTATATTTAATTTTATTTAACTTTTTTCTAAGAATCTGAAATACTTTTCTAAGAGCCAACAATTCAGTTTGGTTACATGAAATGAAAAAAAAAAGTTGGCAAAATTAGAGGTTATTTTTTGTTTTGTTTTTTAACTTTTTATGGTAAAGCTTTTTTAAAAAAGATTTTATTTATTCATTCATGAGACACAGAGAGACACAGGCAGAGGGAGAAGCAGGCTCTCTGTAAGGAGCCCAGCGCAGGACTCAATCCAGGACCCTAGGATCATGCCGTGAACCAAAGGCAGGGCTCAACCACTGAGCCACCCAGGTGCCTTATGGTAAAATTTTTCATAAGGAAGATTGATATGAAAACTAACAACTCTACTTATAGTTTTTCCACTTCTTTATCAGTTTCAGTTGAAACATTAGTATTCTGTTAAATGCTAAAAACTAGATGTTTACAACTCTAGTTCTAAACATCGTCTAGCCCAAATATGCAACTTGTAATCAATAATAGATATTGATTCACACTGCATCTTTAACAAGATTAAGAGCCATTCACGGAGCTAAAGGCTTTATGTGAAGGCATAATAAAAGGCTACTTGGTAAACTGCTGGATGTCCTTTCTGGTTAACAAACAAAAAAGCCCAGCTAGTATAACACAGAATAGCTGTTCAAAAAAATTAGAAGCAAACAAGCCATACAAATAGTTCATCCGGCTATAAAAAGATATGAAATTTAGGTAGAATGGAGGTCATGTTTGAGACGAAGCACTTGGCTAGATACTTCCAGAAACACAATGGAACTGAATGATAGTATTCTTATAAAGAGAATACAAAATAAATTCTATTGCAAGTTTTTTGACCCACAGATGACAATCTCGCAGGATATGTAAGTACAGAAGTAGAAATGTTCTGGGGCCAGTATGATAGGAGAGACAGCCAGATGCCTTTTTAATTCTGTAACAAAGATGGTAAAGTACAACACAATTGTTTTGTTTTTTGCTTTCATCTTTTTATCTTAATATCTTACTCCCCTCTTTAAAACTCCTCTCTCACCTTCCAGTTTTTATTTTATTAGTGCAGTTATTTCTAGCCAGTGCTTAGGAAGATATCTGTATTTTCAGTTAATTCTTGCCATGATGTGGGGGTACCAAGCACAAGAGTTTTTCCCTTCATTTAATTTCTACCTTGTGCCTCACACTGGAAGGTACTAAGACTCAGACTTTGGTCCTTTAAGGAGATCTTAGAGACAGATGTGAAAGAGAACTTGCTCTGAACAGTTGGTTGTCTTTGCAGATGTATTCACATGTGATATACACAAATTGGAACATGGTTAATTCTAGCTGGAAGTAGAGGTCAGAATGGTTTTATTCTTAAAATTAAGACAAGATGGATTGCCTGTATAGAAGGAGGACTACATTCTAGGAAAAAGGAATATTTGAACTTGCATAACATTTTGGAGGTAGCAAGTACTCTAAGAATATTGGCAAATAATTCACTTGGTAAGCATGGGTGTGTGTCAAAAGATGACACTGGAAAGAAAGGAAAGAGTTAATCATAGAAAACCTTTGTATAACAGGATAACATGTTTCAGCATCATTTCTGGTGCAGAAACATAGGGTGTCATTTCACAAGATCCTGACTGAACCTGGGAGTCACTGAAATTATCTTTTGGGAAGTATACTATTAAAAGATAATTATCACAAAGAGTAAAATGGTAAAATGACTCTTGTACAAATATGAAAACAAACATGTTGAAGATTTTAAATTATGAGGGAAACACATAGAGGTTATAATTAGTTGAAAGACTGGGCAGCTCAGGTGGCTCAGTGGTTTAGCTCCTGCGCTCGGCATGATCCTGGAGACCTGGGATCGAGTCCCATGTCAGGCTCCCTGCATGGACCCTGCTTCTCCGCCTCTGTGTGTGTGTCTCTCTCATGAATAAATGAATAAAATATTTGATTAGACAAATGGACAATGGCCAGATAGCGATAGTCTGATTCCAATCTTCTGCAGCAATAGTCCAAGAAGCCAATCACAACCTCTATCAGCCCAGAAGGGTCAGGATTTGTCACTACCTGCTAGCTGCCCTAATTTTTACTTCTACTTCCAACTCATGACCAACCAGAGAAAACCAAATATACTCCCCAAACTAATCATATAAGGTGTCTCATTTCCTTCTAGGTAGCCTACCTCCAGCTTCTGCATGCCAACAACCCACTATTAGGCACTCCTGAAGTCTTTCCTTCTTTTCCACTATAAATCTTTCCCACTCACCTGCCTGCCTTTGAGTCTGCCAATTGCAAGTGATGGTGACTGCCTCCCTTGATTGAACAAGATCTGAATCAATAGTCTCTGTTCTAATATGGGTGGCCTTTTATTCCCACAGTTTTCCTAGAAGTTCCACCAAGATAGCAACTGTATTTCACATTGAGATGGAGTCCAGCCTTTGAGCAGTACCCACAATAGACCTTTGTGCCTTGTTGAGTCTGTGTCACCATGGGAATTTAATGGTCAACCAGTTCTGAAAACATAAACTAAAAGTATCTCTTGGTGAATGGAAAACTGATAGTGGGGGAGATTCCTCCCTCTATCAAAACAAAATAATCAAGATGGAAGGAGAATTTCATTTTATTGGTGACCCAGAGCATAGTTTGTCCAAATGGATGCTTGTGAAAACCTCAGACTCACCAGTCTGTGAAGCAAGCTCAAAGGACAGGTTGCTAGGACCTATACCTATGTTCTACCCTGTGATTCTTTTTTTTTATGACAACATACTTTTAGACAACACAACACAAAGTAGAAACACAAAGGGGAGAGCAAAGGTAGATGAAAAGGAATGGTCTGATTCCATCAACAATAGGGACCAATCACAAACAAATTGTTACCACTAACAAAACTGAGGTACTGAACTGTGAGACTACATAGTGAGGAACCCAGTGCAGAATGGGATTCAGATCTGGTGGTTCTGATTTACCACACTGACATGCACTAAACGCTTCACTTTAATGATTCTTTCCTCTATTTTTTTCAGTGTGCCTCTGAATCAGAAACAGTCAATACCTTTGGAGAGGTACAATAGTATACCTGGGCAGTCACACCTGAGGGTTAAGTAAAGTACATTTCCATTCTTCCATAAAAACTAAAAAGAGGGACGCCTGGGTGGCTCAGTGGTTGAGCGTCTGCCTTTGGCTCAGGGCGTGATCCTGGAGACCCGGGATCAAGTCCCACATCGGGCTCCCTGCATGGAGCCTGCTTCTCCCTTTGTCTCTACCTCTCTCTCTCTCTTGGTCTCTCATGAATAAATAAATAAAATCTTAAGAAAAGTTTATCTTTTTAGTTTTTCTTTCTTTTTTTTTTTTGTCATTTGGTCTTGAAACAATACATGATATTCTAATTTGTTCAGAGACCAATGAGCCTCTTCAAGGATTCCATTTGCTTTGTTTTAGCTGAAAGAGCATTTTCCAAGATAAAGTTACAGTTTTGCTAAAACACAATTGATTATTAGGGCATAACTTATCTAAGGGGTGAAAAACAAATTCTTTTGATATGCTATAAGACTCTATAAGCTTATCTCAGATTCCTTGAAAATGAAATCAAGAGTACTTTTAGATTTAACATTTCTGAGATTGTGACTCTTTATGAGTTGACTGAGTTCTAAGAAATAATCTCCTTTGAGAGCCCAATGAAAACAGGCTTCTGAAACACAAGAAAACTCTTCAACAGCCTCTTTCCTAGGTGTTACTATTTGCACATGAGTGATCTGGACAAACATTAAGGTTTTAACTTGATGGGAACCATCAAAAACCTATTGCTGATGCAGTAAGACAAGGAAATAAAAGGTAAGTGGGTTGGAAAACGGGCTGTTATGGAAGACTTAACACCTTACTTGTTCACAGAAGACATGATCATCTATGTAGAAAATCCAAGGGAGCTGATCAAAAAGCTCCCCAAACACATTAATGATTATTAACTTTGTATTCTGCAACCTTGTTATATATGAAAGTCAGTTGATTTCCTATATACCAGTAATGAACAAGTGATATTTGAAATGAAAAACAATTCTGGTGTGGGGGGTGCTTATTTATTGTATTAAATATTAGGTATAAATCTAAGGAAATATGTACAAGATATGTATAAGGAAAACTGCAAAACCCTAATGAATGAAATCAAAGAAAAGCTAAATAAATCTTCCATGGGCATGGATAGGAAGACTCAAGAGGAGGGTATCAGTTCCTTCTGCCTTGGTCTATATGGATTTGATACAATCCTATTTATCCAAATACTATTTATGGATATCAACAAGCTCATCCAAAAGTTTATATGGAAAGGCAAAAGACTCAGAATAACCAATATAATTTTGGAGAAGAACAAAGTTGGAAGAATGACACTACCCAAAGTCAAAACTTACTCTAAAGCTATGGTAATAAGGTCAGTGTGGTATTGATGAAAGAATACACAAATTAATCAATGGAACAGAATAGAAAGCCCAGAAATGGATCCCCAGAAATATAGTCAATTGATCTATGACAAAGAAGCAAAAGCAATACATGTGGAGAAAAAATGTCTCTTCAATAAATGGGGCTGGAATAATTGGATATCCAATGAAAGAAAAAAAAATCTCAGTACAGACCTTACATTATTTACAAAAATTAATTCAAAATAGATCATAGGCCTAAATTACAATGCCAAATTCTAAAACCCCTAGAAGATAACATAGTAGAAATCATGGATGACCATGGGTATGATGATGTCTTTTTAGGTACAACAGACAGCAAAGACACAATCCATGAAAGAAATAATTGATAAGCTGAAATTTAAAACTTCTATGTGAAAGACATTGTCAAGAGAATGAAAAGACTAGTCACAGATTGGGGGAAAATATTTTTAAAAGATCTGATAAAATTCAACAATAACCCAAAGAGGGGTGGCTCAGTCTGTTAAGTGTTTGCCTTTGGGTCAGGTCATGATCTTGGGGTCCTAGGAACAAGTCCCATATTGGCCTCCCTGCTCAGGGAGAAGTCTGCTCCTCTCTCTCTCACCTTCCCCCTCTGCCAATGCTCTGTCTCTAGTTTTCTCTCAAGTAAATAAAATCTAAAAAAAAAAAAAAAAAGCCCAATTTAAAAGCAGGCAAAATATTTTGAGATACTTCACCAAAGAAGATATATATCAAATAAGCTTATAAAAATATATTTCATATCATTTATCTTCAGAAATGCAAATTAAAACCTCCAGATACCACTATACACCTATTAGTATAGCCAAAACTAGAAGACTGACATCAAGTGCTTGTAAGGATGTGCAACAGCAGAAACTTTCAGCTATTGCTGGTGGAAATGACAAATAATACAGCCACTTTCTAGAGAATTTGGCCGTTTCTCACAAAAACTACACATACTCTTACCATACAAGCAATCACACTCCTTGGTATTTACTCAAAGGAGCAGAATACAGAAAAACCCACACAGGGTTTATAGAAGCCTTATTCATAATTGCCAAAACTTAGAAGCAATGATGATGTCCTTCAGTAAGTGAATAGATAACCTCTGGTACAACTGTACAATAAAATGTTCTTCAGCACTAGGAAGAAATGAGTTAAGGTGTGAAAAGACGTGGAAAAATCTTTAAGTGAACTAAGTTAAGGTAAAAGGCTATATACTGTGTGTTTCAAATTTTATAATATTCTGGAAAAGCAGAACTCTGGAAATGGTAAAAAAGACCAGCAGTTGCCCGTGGTGGGGGGGGTGAGAAATGAATAGGCATAGCACAGAGAAATTTTAGGGCAGTGAACATATTCTGTATGATATTATAATGATAAATATAAGTCATTATACATTTGTCCAACAAATGCACAACACCAAGAATAAACTAAGGCAAACTATGGACTCTGGGTGATTATAATGTGTCAGTGTAAGTTCATCCTTGGTAAAATATGTAACCATTCTGGTGATTGATGTTTATAATGGCAGAAACTATGCATGAGAAGGAGCAGAAATAATATGGGAAATCTCTGTACCTTCCTCTCAATTTTGTAAACATGAAACTGCTCTAAAAATAAAAATTGTTACTTACTAAATCCTTATCCTTGACCTGGTTGTAAAGGCATATCCATCTTGTCTTAGGGAAGTACTGCCACTTAATAATTTGTACTGAATACTTCTATGAAGTAGACTAAGAACACACATTTTTCAGCCAGTTGATTAACCTAAGTTTCTCTTTCTCTCTCACACCAGTATTCACCACTCTAGCACCCTGAACCCTGCAACTTTTTTGCACCTCCCAGAAGAGGATTTTGTGTAACCTCAATTAGGAAACTTTCCCTACCTTGTTCAGATTTATTAGGGACTACCATTGAGAACCCTAACCTAATATTATTGTTAATGGATTTATATTTCAAAAGTAAAACTTGAGTTTATCAAGAAGAATATGCTATCACTGATTTAAGACCTTCTTTAGAGCATACTGCTGTACATAAGGAAAATTGGTCCCAGTGCAATTATTGCAATTACTAGAGCTTGTCAAGTAGCAAAAATATCAGAGTAAACTTATACTCAGTACATAGGTTTTTACAGTAATAAATGATTTGGGGATGCTTTGGAAAGAAAGGAAGGTTTTCATGATTGCTAGAATTCTCAAAAATGGCCAATAAGCTATAGAACTTTTAGATGCACTTTAACTTCCTATAGAAGTAGCTATTATGAGGGTTGAGGCCCCTATAGAGAGAAATAGTATAAAAGCTATGGGAAGGCAGCCTGGGTGGCTCAGCAGTTTAACACCTGCCTTCAGCCCAGGGTGTGATCCTGAAGACCCAGGATCGAGTCTTGCGTTGGGCTGCCTGCATGGAACCTGCTTCTCTGTCTCTGTCTCTCATGAATACATAAATAAAATTAAAAAAAAAAAAGCAACTAGCATAATGATCTGTCAGCCATTTCCCATAAATAAACAGGCTTAACCAAAGCTATGATACTAAATAAACCTCAGGATAAATCTGTGGAAGGATTCAGAAGCCATTAAAAATATCAGATTTGCCTCTTAATTTTGACATGGAAGAATGGAAAAAGATGGTACTCAAGATGGTTACTTGGCAGGAATAGCTAATTAGATTCTTCATAATACTCCTCATCATGGTATAGACACATTACATTAACACTGGTGGAGAAATAATATTTTTTAAAAAGCTGAGGTCACTTTCAAGTCACGGATCAACTGTCAACCCTAGAAAAACTACAAAAATAGGTCATGGCCAGGTATCTTGAGTCCTCCCCTTGAACATACCCAGGTGAATTTTATCCAGCTTTCTCTTCTATGGAACTTGAATATGTTTTGGTTATCTATTTTGGGGATGGATTTAAGTACTTTTCATATAGTCACTGAAAAGATGCTTGGTTTTGTATTTTCAACCTGGGGAATATTAATTTTTAAATCAAATGGTCAAGGCACAAAACTTAAGGGAATTGTTCTTGGATAGCCAAAAAAATACCATGGTTTTACCACCCAGAATCTTTGGAAAGATGGAAGAACTAATGGCATCCTTACTCTAAAACTAGCAAAATTTTAGAAACTCTTATGTTTCCTGACCAAAGGTATTCCCATTTATGGCTATACAAGCACTATTAAAGGTATACATCAATTTTCTGATTATAAATTGGTACCTGGAATGCACATGAATTTAAGAATTTCATCTCTAAAAAAAAAAAAAAAATTCATCTCTATTACTGAACTCTGCCCTGCTCCATACTGACATAACGAAATATTGCAAAGGTTTATCACCAAAAGGTTAAGGTTGCCTTCCCACATCTACCTAAGTAGCTTTATGATCTTCAACCAGAAAATCTCATAGACTAGGAAAGGTATCACAGATGATTTGGTCACTCATCAAAAGTGACATTATCAGGGCTAATGATGTCAGTCGGTTGCACTCTATTCAGTCTTAAATATTTCACAGC
Organism: Vulpes vulpes; assembly: GCF_048418805.1. Classification (NCBI taxonomy): domain Eukaryota; kingdom Metazoa; phylum Chordata; class Mammalia; order Carnivora; family Canidae; genus Vulpes; species Vulpes vulpes. The sequence goes on from NC_132780.1 coordinate 106,531,204, forward strand.
TGCTCTCATTAGATAATCACCGTGATTACACAACAAAAAGGTCAAGCAGAACTTGCAATACAGTGACTAGGAAGGTAACTGATCAATCCCTGTGTGGTAAAGATCTGCATATATAGCCTTCCTTGAATGATTAACTTCTCTTAGATGAGAGAATAACCAAAAGGCAGTACGAGAAACTGAAAATGAAAACAAAGGCTGACCATACATGACAATAGAAATGTCACTCACAACCAGTCTGGAAATCCAAACCACAGAGTCTCAGACCAGTCAAGACTTGGTCAGTGACTGTTAACATCCCTAAATTTTGCCCCCACCTCCAACTCAGGGTCAGCCTAAGGTCAAATATGCCATCCAAACCAATAACAAAAGAAGACCCAATTTAAGGTAGCCCACCTCCAGGTTTCCCCTGCCAACAACCTCCATTAAGCACATATCAGAAGTCTTCCCTTTTTTCACTATAAAGCTTCCTGAATCCCGTTTGCCTTTTATTCTTCCAAAAGTCATGGAGGCTGCCTACTTTGATATATCAAGCTTTAAATAGATAACCTCTTTTTTTTCTCATTTGGGGGTCTTTATTGCTACATATTTCAAAAAAGAAACTCAGAAATATACATGTTTATTCACTGAGACTACTAAAATAAATGTGGACATGAAGCCCAACTTTTTTTTTAGGGTAGCAGAGGGAGATTGGGGGATGAAGGGAAGTCAATAATCTTCTATAGGATAGGATGTAATGTGCATGTATATAAATAAGAATCATTATATCTGTTACCTTACATTCATAGAGTTGTAAATAGTTTTCATGAAGAGAGAAATGCCACTAAAATGGTGACAAAGGTTGTTCCTGACTTTGCTTTCCAAAACAAAAAATTTAACTATTCAAGAGCAGTAAACCACTGAGAGAATGCTAAAATATGAGGTGAGACTGAAGCAGCCCCCCAACCCCACCCATAGCCCTGCACCACAGAGACCAAGACAGACTGTATTAGAAGGGAAAAAAAGCAGTTACTTTTGACCATACCACCCCAGCACTATGTGGAGAGGTTTCTGTGGCAAAGAGCTCCAAGTCTTCTAGTGGGAGAAAAGAACCCAAGACCTCCCTCTTCCCAACATTGTGGATTGCTTTGTAGTTGACCGTACTTGGATCTCATATCACAGGGATTGCAGGACAATCTGCAGGGCTCAACCACAGGGAATGCAAGTGTATCTGAGAAAGAGGAGGGGCTTGCAATAATCAGGACATGAATCTTGGCAGACCAAGTTTATACTTGCAGTACCCAACTAGTAATCCCACCTGGAGGTTTTGCTTATCTGCAGAACCAACTCAGGGTGCACTCTAACCAGGGAACTCAGTGGGGTAAGGATCTGCCATATTGTCTGTCTGAACAGGGAACCTACCCAGAGCATATGGGAAGCTGCCTAGCCCATTCAACAGTGCTACATACAATGGCATTTGAACAGAGGGCACAGTCTATGGCTTCTACCATCTGCAAAAAACAGTGGCCTCACCTGGCCAGGGAATTCGGTGCACACTCAGACCTGATTCAGTTCCCCAAATCATGAGATATACAGACCCACAGTTCTGTCCTGATTCCCTGACAAGGCAGGGAAGCTAGTTCATAGGCCCATCTCCTATTGAATATAGTACCCAGTCCCAATCATCTAGTAAACCTGACTAGAGAATCCAGATGACCACAGAGTCCATCATACAGCCTCATATGGGTAGGGAACTAAGCCAACAATTCAATCCAACTGTTCACAGCCAGTGGTACAACACTATCCCTAGACTTCAGAGCTCAAACATTTCCCTTGTCAAAAAAATAGACATTAGCTGGCCCAACCTGCCAGAGGAAATTAGCAAAAGACGCACCCAGAAATTCAAACTGAGCTCATTTGTGAAAAACTGTTTTGCCAAGGCAAACCTGTGAAAACTGGAAGAGGAGCTCAATTGCTCAAATGCATAGATATCAATAAAAGAAAGATCATGAAAAATCAGGTAACTTGGTAGTACTAATGACACTAATAAACTCCAATAACTGATCCTAAGGAAATGGAGATCCCCATCAGACAAAAAATTCAGAATAATCCTCTGAAGGAAGTTTATGAACTATAAGAAAACAATTAAAATTAGGACATATGAGAAATTCAACAAGGAAATAGCAACCATCAAAAAAATCTTAGAGTTGAAAAATATAACAGAACTAAAGAATTCAATAGAGAGTTTCAAAAGTCAAATTAACCATGGAGAAGAAAGAAGCAATAACTTGGAAAACAGGATATTAGAAATTGCTTAGTCAAAGGAGCTAAATAAATAGGGGAGAAAGTCTATGGGAATTATGGGACACAATAAGAAGACAATATTCACATTATAGAAATTTCAGAAGGAAAGAGAAAATGACAGAAAATATGTTTAAAGCAATATAGCTCAAGGAAGGCAGAATGGATCCTGAGATCACTTCCCACAAATCAAAACTACAACTACATATAGAACAACTCTCTCTGAGGATGACTTATATATAGCAGAACAGCAATTCCACAACTAAAGAAATAAAGAATAAATTACATTGAGATGAACAGGACAGGCAGAGATGGGGTCTAGTTGAGACCCATACCTCCAGTGCAGCAACCCAAAAGTGGGAAAGATATTAGAAACATAGAAATCGTCTGTGAGGAGGGAAATTAAAGCCCCATAATGAAAACCCTAGCCCTGGGTACCTGCATTGGGAAGACAAGCCCACATAATGTCCAGTTTGGAAAACTAGCAGGGATTAAATCTAGGAAAGGCAGAGGGCTATAGAAAACCAAGAATCTCCTCATAAAGGACTCGAATACAAATTCACTTACTTTGAGACCCAGTTTGAAAAGACTAACATTTATTGACTAATTTTGGGGCATTGTGCTAAGCAGCAGGGATCTATAGGAATTTCCTTTTGGAATGGAAGCACTAGTGGGGTTCCCCCCCCCTTTTTTTTAACACTGCTTCTACACAGCTGACCCAGTGCTGGTAGGTATCATCTTTTACATTCTCCATCATTTTAGCACCCTCGTCTTGGCTCAGGATACCCCTGAAGGCCCATCCTGCCCAACACACCCACCCTATCAGGTGCCCCTCCAACACTGCTCTCATCCCAACAACTGAATAGGTAGTCTCAGCAACCCCCAAAAAGACCCCCCTATGAAGAAGTGCCAGCTGTGCCTACCAGCAGCAGTCTGGTCAGGCCTCTCAATGAGCTGCGCCCCCCAGCTTCCCACAGTGCTTGTAGCCCAGCCCAAAGAGGAGACTGCACATAGCCCACAAAGGGGTTATCCCTGGAGCACCCCTGGTGCTGGTAATTAGGGGGTATTTATTGTACTTCTGGGCCTCTCAGAACATCTTTTACATAGCCCTGCAGATTGTCCTGCAATCCCTGTGGTATGAGATCAAAGTGGGGTCAACTACAAAGCAATCTAAAATACTGGGGGGGGGGCAGAGGGAGGTGCTGGATTCTTTTCTCCCACTAGACATAGCTAATCTATTTAATACATAAAAACAAACACAGAGAGTCAGGAGGAGACAGAGGAATATCTTCCAAAAGAAAAGACAAAACCTCTGAAACTAATACACTATAGGCTAATTAATTGAATTTAAGAAACAACGCTGCAATAAAAAGAGAAAAAAAGACAAAACCTCAGAAGAAAAAGAGCTAAATGAAATGCTTATTAACAATCTACTTCACAAACAGTTCAAAATAATGGTCATATTTCACTGAATCGGGACCAGAATGATGTATGAATACTGAGAATTTCAAACAAGGAGATAGAAAATTAAAAAAACAAACAAAAAAAACACAGTAACAACTAGAGTTAAAGAATACAATAACTAAAATGAAAAATACACTAAAAGGAACCAACAGCAAATGAAATGACACAGAAGAATGAATTAATGATTTAGAAGACAGAGCAGTAGAAATGAAGCTGAATAGCAAAATGAAAAAAGAACTTTAAGAATAGAAATCATTTAAGGGACTTCCGGATACATCAAGTGTACTAAAATTCTTGTTTTAGTGGTCCCAAAAGGAGAAGAGGGAGAGAAGGGCATAAAACTTATTTGAAGCTGAAAACATCTCTAACCTGGGGAAAGAAAGAAACATCCATGTCCAGGAAACACAGATTCCCAGACAAGATGAACCCAAAGATGTCCACACCATGACACATTTTAATTAAAATGTTAAAAATTAAAGAGAATTTTAAAATAAAAGAAAAAAGATAAAAACAACTATCTATGTACAAGGCAATCCCTGTAAAGGTATTAGCCAAATTTTTAGTAGAAACTTTGCAGGCCAAAAGAGAATGCCATGATATATTAAAAGGGCTGAGAGAAAAAATATACAACCAAGAATATGCTACCTGGTCATAAAGATTTTACTGAATTGGGACCAGAATATATGATAACTCTACCTGGTAAAGTTATCATTCAGAATTGAAAGAGAGATAAAGAGTTTATCAGATAAAAGTTAAAGTAGTTCATCATAACTAAGCCAGGTTTACAAGAAATGTTAAAGGAAATTCTTTAAGCAGAAAAGGCCATCACTAAAAGAAAATCGTGCGAAAAAATCTTACTGGTAAAAGCAAACATATAGTAAAAGTGGTGGATCAACCACTTACTCATAAAATCAACTGTATCTGACAATAATTAGATAAGGGATAAGCAAGTTGAAAAGACAAAATATAACATCAAAACAAAATGTGAAGAGGAAAGAGTAAAAAATGTATTGCTTTTAGAATGTGTTAGAACTTAAGTAAAATCAACTTAAAAAAGACTGAATATATATATGTGTGTGAGTGTGTATATATATACATACATATGTATATATGTATGTGTATATATATATACTATTCTATATATATATATATACACACACACACACACACATATATATAGTTTGTTATATATGAATCTTATGGTAACACAAACCAAAATCCTATAATAGATACACAAAAAATAAGACACAAAGGTATGCAAATAACACTAAAGAGTCATCAAATCACAAAGGGAGAAAAAGGGGATCAGAGAACTAGAAAAACAAACAGAAAGCAATTAACAGAAGAATAAATATATACCTCTGAGTAATTAGTTTAAAATATTTAGTCATGTAAAAATAAACGAACTAAATTCTTCAATCAAAAAATGTGGAGTGGCTAAGTGGATTAAAAATCACAACCAAACTTGATGCAATCTAAAGAATTATTTCAGGGCTGGGAAGAAAGGAAGGGCTGGGAAAAGATATTGTATGCAAAAGAAAAGGTAAAGAAAACTGGGGTAGCATTCCTCAGACAAACTTTTAGACTAACAAGAGACAAAAAAGAATATAGCATAATTCAACTAGAGGATATAGTGATTATAAATACCTATGCACCCAACACAGAGCACGTGAATATACAAGGCAAATATAAATGAAATAAAGGGAGAAATGGACAATAATACAATAACAATAGGGGAGTTTCCCACCTGAATGATATCAATGGTTTGGTTATCTAGATAGAAAAAATAAGAAAACAATAGCCTTGAATAACACATTAGAAAAAATGGGCTTAATAGATATATACAGAAAATTCCATCCCCCCCAAAATAGAATACATTCTTCTCCAGTGCATATCAAAAATTTTTCCAGGGACAAAACAAGTCTTAACAATTTAAGAAGATTGAAATATCAAGCATCATTTCTGACCACAGCAGTATGAAACTAGAAATCAATTTGAGAAAAACTGGAAAAAACACAAAAATGTGGAGACCAAACACCAAACTATTAAACAGTTGTTGGATCAACAATAAATCATAACAAAAATTTATCTTGATACAAGTGAAAATGAAAATACAATGTTCCAAAATTTATGGAATGCTCCAAAAGCAGTTCTGAGAGAGAAATACATAGCAATACAGACCAATCCCAAAGAAATAAGAAACCCAGACTTAGCATTATACTCAATGGTGAAGAGCTGAAAGCTCTTCCTTCAAGCTCAGGAGCAAGATGAAGATATGCACTCTCACCACTTTTGTTCAACATAATAATGGAAGTCCTGGCCAGAGCAATCAGAAAAAAATAGAAACATCCGAGGTGGTAAGAAGGAGGTAAAACTGTCATTATTTGCAGATGACATGATACTATATATGGAGAACTGTAAAGAAACCATTGAAAATCTATTAGAACTAATAAATGCATTCAGTAAAGTTGCAGAATACAAAGTTAATAAAAAGAAATCTGTTGTGTTTCTATACACTAATAAATTATCAGAAAGATAAATTAAGACAACCTCATTTACAATGCATCAAAAGAAAAAAAAAATAAACATCTAGGAATAAGTTTAACCAAATCTTAAGATTTGCATGGAACCAGAAAAATTCCTGAATAGCCAGAGTACCAAAGCTGAGGGGCATCACTTCAATACAGCATGACGTCAAGCTGTACTACAAAGCCGCGATCATCAAGACAGTACGCTACTGGCACAAAACTAGACACATAGATCAATGGAAGAGAATAGAGAACCCAGAAATGGCCCCTCAGCTCTATAGTCAACTCATCTTCATCAGAGCAGGAAAGAATATTCACTGGAAAAAGGACCATCCCTTCAATAAATGGTGTTGGGAAAATTGGACCATTTTCTTACATCAGACACAAAAATAGACACAAAATGGATAAAAGACATACATGTGAGACAAGAATCCACCAAAATCATTGAGAACACAGGCGGCAACCTCTGTGACCTCAGCCACAGAGACTTCTTGTCAGACACGTCTCCAAAGGCAATGGAAACACAGGCAAAAATAAACTTATAGGGACTTCATCAAGATAAAAAGCTTTTGTATAACAAAGGAAACAGTTGACAAAATCAAAAGACAACCACAGAATGTGAAAAGATATTTGCAAATATCAGATAAAGGGCCAGTATGCAAAATCTATAAAGAATTTATCCAACTCAACACCCAAATAACAAATAGTCCAATCAAGAAATAAGCAGAAGACAGGAATAGACATTTCTCCAAAGAAGACATGCACATGGCCAACAGAGACACACAAAAAATGTCCCACATCACTTGGCATCAGGGAAATACAAATCAAAACCACAATGAGATACCACCTTACACTGCTCAGAATGGCTAAATTAACCACTCAGGAAATGACAGATGTTGGTGAGAATGTGGAGACAGGGAACCCTCTTATACTGTTGGTGGGAATGCAAGCTGGTGCAACCACCTTGAGAAACAGTGGAGGTTCCTCATAAAGTTGAAAATAGGTCAACCCTATGACCCAGCAATTGCATTACTAGTTATTTATCACAAAGATACAAATGTAGTGATCCAAAGGAGCACCTGCTCCCCAATATTTATAGCAATCATGTCCACAATAGCCAAACTATGGAAAGAGCCCAAATGTCCATCAGCAGATAGATGAGTAAAGAAGACATAGTGTGTGTGTGTGTATGCATGTATATATATGTATATGAATATTATTCAGCCATCAAAAAAAAATCTTGCCATTTGCAGCAAAAGTGGAAGGAACTAGAAGGTATTATGCTAAACAAAATAAGTCAATAAGAGAAGAGACAATTATATGATCTCACTCATATGTGGAATTTAAGAAATAAAACAGGATCACAGGGGAAGTGAGCCAAAAATAAAACAAGATAAAATAAAAAATGGAGACAAACTATAAGAGATTCTTAATCATAGGAGAAAACTGAGGATTGCTGGAGGGGAGGGGGATGGAAAGGATGGGATAATAAGGGATAGACATTAAAGAGGACATATGCTGTAATGAACACTGAGTATTATATAAAACTGATGAATCACTGACCTCTAACTCTGAGGCTAATGGAAGGAAGGAAGGACGAAAGGAAGGAAAGAAGGAAATGCACCCTACCAAATGGGAGTAGATATTGGCAAATGATATATCTCATAAGAAGTTAATATCAAAAATATGTAAAGAACTCATTCAACTCAATACACCATGAACAATCCAATTTAAAAATTGAGGAACTGAATAGGTATTTTTCCAAAGAAGACATTAATATGGCCAAAAGACACATCAAGAGATGCTCAATATCACTAATCATCAAGAAAATGCAAATCAAAACCACAATGAGCTATAATCTCACACCTGTCAAAATGGCTAGATCAGAAATAAGTGTTGGTGAGGATATGAAGAAAAGGACCTCTCATGCATTACTAGTGGGAATGCAAAATGGTGCAGTCATTATGGAAAATATTATGGAAGTTCCTGAAGAAATTTTAAATTGAACTACCATTTAATCCAGGAATTCCATGTCTGGGTATTTTTCTGAAGAAAATTAAAACATTAATTTGAAAACATATACACACTCCTGTATTTATTCCAGCATTGTTTATAATAGCCAAGATATGGAAACAACCCAAGTGTCTCTCAGTAGATAAATGGATAAAAAGATAGATAGATGACAGATAGATAGATAGATATACTTTTCAGTGCCATTTATGATAGCACTGAAAAGTACATTATAGGAATGAAAACTACAGCATAGGTAATATAGTTAATAATATTGTAGCTTTGTGACAGATGTAACTACACTTATGGTGATTATTTCAGAATGTAAATACTGGATCACTACGTTGTACACCTGACACTAATATAATATTGTATATTAAATAAAGCCCAATGATAAATAAATCAAGCAAGCAAGCGTGGCTGAAAATTTCCAGGACAGAAAGAGAAATAGACATCAAGATCCATGAAACTCAAAGGATCCCAGATATGCTGAACCAAAATAAGGCAATACCAGGACACATTATAATTGTCCAAATTTTAAAACAAAACTAAACAAAACAAAAAATGAATTTTAAGAGCAGCAAATAAAAGGAAATTACATACAACTGAACACTTCTAAGATCAGCAGCATTTTTCTCAACAGAAACTTTTCAGGTCAGGAGAGAATGGGATGACATAATCAAAAATAGAAACTGTCAACCAAAAATTGTATACCTAGATAAGTTACTTTTCAGTAATGAAGAAAAAATAGTCTCCTAAACAAAATCTGAGAGAGTTCATTACCACTACCCATAAGAACTGCTAGAGGAAATTCTTTGAGTTGATGTAAGAGAATGCTAATTAACATTATGATAACATAAAATGTAGCATAAATCTCACTGTTAATAGTAAATGTACAATCATAGGCTCTGCAATGTGGTAATAGTGGTACATAATTCACTTAAAACCCTAACTTAAAAGTTAAAAATAAAAGAACATGATAAAAATAGCTATAAGTACAGTAATGTTATTAGTCACATAATACTTTTTTAAAAATATGTAAATTTTAACAGCAATAAACAAATATGAAGGGAAGTAAAAGTATAAAGTTTATGATTTCTACTGAAGTTAATTTATTATTAGTTTAAACTTGAGTATTATAAGTTTAAGATATTCTATATTAGGTTGATTATAATCATAAGGGAGAATTTTGTAGTAATTAAAAGAACATGACAAAAATTGATATATTGATATCAAAAGACATTAAAATAGACACAGAAAAGGTAGCAGGATGAGAAATAAGGAGCAATGAAAAAAAATAAAGAGCAATGGATCTGCAAAACTGAAAAGTAACAAAATGGCAACCATAAGTCTTTAGGTATTAATAATTACTTTTAACATAAATAGTTTACATTCTCCTATTAAAAGACATGGAATGGCTGAATTGACATTAAAAAAATATGCAGCTTAAAAGAGATTCAGTTTAACCTTGAAGATACAGATAAGCTGAGAGTAAAAGAATGGTAAAAGATATTTCAGGCAAATATTAGTCAAATAAAAAGCAAGAATAGCTATATTTACATCAGACAATATATGCTATAAAATTATAAAAGAGACAACTTATTTAATGATAAATATGTCAACACATTAGGAAGATATAACAGTTGTAAAAATTTATGTACCTAGCATTGGAGCATCTAACTATATAAAACAAAAACTAACTGATCTAAAGGGAGAAATAAACAGTAGTACAATAACAGTTGGAGACTTTAATACCCCATGTTCAACAATGGATAAATCATCTAGGCAATCCTTTAAGAAACATCAGATTTGAACACTATAGACCCAAATGGACCTAACAGACATATTAAGAACACTCTATACAATATCAGCAGAAAACCATTTTTTTCACATGCACATGAAACATTTTATAGGACAGACTCTATTTTAGGCCACAAAACAAATCTTAGTAGAATCAGTAAGACTGAAATTATACCAAATATCTTCTCTGATCACAATGGCAGGAAACTAAAAATCAGTAAGAGGATAACTGGAAAATTCACAAGCACATGGAAATTAACTCTTCTAAACAACCAATGAATTAAAGAGCCAAAATAAGAGTTGTTTCTTTGAGGGCAGCATGGGTGGCCCAGTGGTGTAGTGCTGCCTTCAACCCAGGGTGTGATCCTGGAGACCCAGGATCAAGTCCCAGTCAGGCTCCCTGCATGGAGCCTGATTCTCCCTGTCTGTGTCTCTGCCTCTCTCTGTGTGTCTCTCATGAATAAATAAAAAAAAAACCTTAAAAAAAAAAGTTGTTTCTTTGAAAAGATAAATAAAATTGGCAAACCTTAGATAGACTAACCAAGAAAAAAAAAAGACTTAAATCAACAAAATTATAATTCAGAAAGAAGACATTACAACTGCTAACCCAGAAATTCAAAGGATCATATGAGCTTATTATGAACAATTATATACCAACGTACTGGGCAACTTAAAAGAAATGGAATAATTCTTAGAAACTTACAACTTATTAAGACCGAGTCAGAAACAAATAGAAAATCTTAATAGACCAATTACTGGTAAAAAGATTGAATCAGTGATCAAAAATCTCCCTGTGAAGAAAAGTCCAAACCCATATGGCTTCGCCAGTGAATTTTGGCAAAAAATTTAAAGAAGAATTAACACAAATGTTTCTTAAACTCTTCCAAACATTTGAAGAGGAAGGAAAACTCCCAAACTCATTTTAACAAAGCCAATGCATACTGACCCCAGAAAGGGACACTCCTAGAAAACTACAATATCTCTGATAAACATGGATGAAATAATCACAATAAAATATTAACAAAGTATGTTTATCAGCACATTAACAAGATCACTCACCATTATCTAGTGAGATTTATTCCTAAAATGCAAGGATGGCTTAATATATGAAATTCAATGTGATGTATCACATTGATACAAAGAAAGAATAATATGATCATCTCAATAGTTTAGAAAGTGCATTTGACAAAATTCAACATCCATTTAATTTTTAAAATTTCCTAACAAATTAGGCGGAGAAGGAACTATTTTAACATAATAAAGTCCATATATCACAAGCCAATAGCTGATATCATCCTCAATAGTGAAATTTTGAAATATTTTCTTCTAAGGTACAAGACAAGGGTATCCATTCTCATCATTCCTATTCAACATAGTACTGAATATCCTATCTAAAGCAATCATGCAAGAAAAAAAAATAGGTATCAGAATCGCAAAGAAAGGATTTAAATTGTCTCTATTTGCAGATGACATTTTTATATATATAATATCCTAAAGATTCGACCAAAAAACTTAGATGTAAGTAATGAACTCAGTAATGTTTCGGGATACAAAATTAACATGCAGAAATCAGTAGTATTTTACTAAAAATGAATTTTCCAAAAAATAAAGAAATCAATCCCATTTACAATAGCACAGAAAACAATATATAGTTAAGAGTAAATTTAAAGAGGTAAAAAAAAAAAATAAAGAGGTAAAAGGTCTCTACTCTGAAAACTATAAGGCACTGATGAAGGAAATTGAATAAGATACAATCAAATAGATGGGGTGGCTCAGTCAGTTAACCACCTGACTCTTGATTTTGGCTCAGATCTTGGTCTTAGGGTCTTCAGATAGAGCCCCATGTCAGCTCCACACTGGGGATGGAGCCTGCTTAAAAGTCTTTCTTCTTCTGCCTCTGCCTCTCCTCCTTCTCTCATTCTCTCTCTAAAATAAATATAGAAATCTTTTAAAAAATAAATAAGTACCAGAGATATAATGTACATGATGACTAAAGTTAACACTGCTGTATGACATCCTAGAAAAATGTTGAGAGTATTCTGAGTTCTCATCACAATAATTTTTTCCTTTTTTTTCTTTTTCATTTTACTGTATCTATATAAGACAATGCATGTTAGTTGAATGTATGATAATCATTTCACAACGTATATAAATCAAACCATCCTGCTGTATGCCTTAAAGATGTATGCCAATTATTTCTAAATAAATATGGGGAAAAAACAGCTTCTCTAAGATTATTGTGGTCTGACAATCCTGGGACATATTCTTTAATATCTAAAGAATGCAGTTTTCCACTATAGCACCATTTTCCCTATGTACCCTTTAGTTAAACTTGAATTTTGAGCAGGAAAAACTAGTTTAGTTACAGAAGTTAGTAAGGAATTCCTTAGCACAACTAGCCCTCTGTTCTTGAATCCCTAACTTTTATTTCTTCATACCTCAAGCTCTCAAGCTAACTGCATACCCAGCAGGCACAAGATGTCCTTTCCCCTTTCCTTGAATGTTCCCTTTTACCACCAATGACATTGCTAACTCAATCCAATTTGAAATCCTTCCTATATTTTATGAGGCAGGATATATTTTACTAGTTTTCTCTTTTTTTACGTATAGAAAATGGAACTGAGACACAAAAAACTAGTATGAGTAATCTTCTATATGGGGTACAGTATATGACTAGACTCCATATCATAGAGCTACAAGTTATACTTTCTTTACCTTGAAATATGCAATTGTATTTATGGCCACGATCCTCTCTCAAGACCAGTATCTTACTAAACATATTTTTATGGCAAAATTTAGAAGGATTTTGAAGTAGAAACTAAATCTAATGCTCTTCTCTGATAAAAGAACTAACACAGGGTATGAAGAAATGTGTCAGATATTAACCAGTACTTATTTCCTATTTGGCAGTTTGTATTATAATTTTGAGTATTCGATGTACACTTCTCCAGCAGAAGTAATCCTGTTCTGCTTTAGTTTACTAATTTTTGATGTTCATTAGAGTATATGTTCCTGCCTATTTGTATACTCATCAAATGTTTTATTAAGACAGATCATATATTTTTTAATCTCCAATTCTCCATTAATGATGCAGAATTAGGGAGAGATATTTAGTTTTCAGAATCTGACTAGTACCATTGATTAATATAAAATTTATTTTCTTTCTCTTTGATGTATCATTTTTGGGTACCAGCTCTCACCCACGGCATTGAAGAAAGTCTCCCTCTAATCACATTAAGTGATTGGCACCCAGGTTCCTACTGGCCCAGCAGGTTGCTGAGCAGCTTTCATTTTTGCCCACTGCCTTCCTTGTGGATTCCTGCTTTTGTAAGATAAGAGCTTTACTCACTTTTTTTTTTTTTTTGAGAGACTGTAAACATTATGGCTTACTCTCCCACTCCAAATGTCATGTTGTAGTGGTGAAGTTATTAGAATCATGTTTTTCCCCTAATATGCACACATGAGAGGTCATTAGCAGTTTCATGTAGAACTTTACTGCAAGCTGATTCTCATTAAGGATCATTTTTAAGGACTCATTGCTTGACATAATTTACTGTTGGATAAGCAGAGCCGGGGTTTGTTTCTCAACAAAGACTCACATGTTTTAAACATCATCACAATTATATATGATGTATATTTATTAATATACTTATTAAGTATCATTATGCTTACTAGATGGGAAGGATATAAAAGTGTATAAAATATTTTATAATGAACTTATAGTAAAATAATTGTGATGTGCTCAGAAATTGCTATAAAAGGCAGCATGATTTGTAGTAGAAGAGTACTGTTACCACTAAGTACCATGAGGTGCCAGGAAGAAAGAGTTCATACCTTTATATTTCACATGATTTGGGTTGGGCTTTGAAGGAGGAGTGAGATTTTGAATCAAAGACAAGATCATAAATGGACACCTATCACTAGTCAGAGATGATGAAGCCCAAAAGATGTTAAAAGAAATGGAAGTCATTTATTTAGTTGTAGGGTAGATTATATCTATGAGGATAGGTCAGTGTATTTCTAAAACCAGAGAAAGGGAGCCAGGGAGGAACTTCAGGAACTCTATTCAGAATTTATAGTTTTTAAGCAGTAGGGTGTCACTGAAACATTTCAGCAAGGAAGGGGTATAATGTGATATTTTAGAAGGGCTGATCTGTTGGCATTTGACAAGATGGACTGTGAGGGGTTGGCATAAAAAGAGAGCAAGGGAGTCCAAGAAGGAGTTGACTGCTCGTATGTAAAATAAGGTCAAAAGTGAAGGATTGATTTGGATGAACATATGTTTTGATTTTAGATGTCAGGAAGAAGGATGGCAGGAATAGAAAAGTCAAGAAAAAGTATATGTGGAAAGGGAAAAACATAATTCAAGACCTGCTGAAATTGAGTATCCTAGGACATCTATACCAAGGCGTATATTTAGAAATATAGTTAGAATCTATGTGGTAGGAAGGGTTAATGATAAATATTTGGGACTCTTCAATATATAACTTAACATTGGATTTATGAGACTATATTAAAATACTTAGTAACATACATCTATGCACATTTAAACACACATTTTCTTCTAAGCTCCAAATCCAAATCTGCACATTAAAATAATACCTCATTCATTTGAACTACTCAAATAAGAATTTGTGATAATTTGAAAGCAGCTATGCCATCTGTGAAAAACAGAACTTGCCAAGTAAATCCACAGGGTAATCAAATTTGTAGATTGGGGAAAGAAATAGTAAACTACTCAGGAGAACAAATTGTTTTCAAATATTTAAATGTGTTAGAGGAAAGCAGTCATTAAAAAAGGAAGAATCACATATCCTCTTTAATAGATTGTAAACTTTCAGAGGTCAAGAACAACATTTTATGTGTAGATCTGCCATACTGAAATACCTTGAGTATTATAAAATATTTGTTGATTGAAAAAATAACTGACTACAGTATTTCAAATACTTCTAACATATTCAGTAGTGGGCAACAGCAAAAACTGCAGAGGCTGTAGGACATGGGATGGAGCATTGGCTATAGCAATTACATATATGTGACTTTGAAAAAAGTAAACTTTTAAGCAAAATTACAATAGCCATTTCATAGTTTTATAATGAGGAATAAATAAAAGCATAAGAATAAAGTAATGGAAATACAGTTTATTCATGGTAAATCTAAGATGGAAACAACTCTGTTTGATAATGTTTGATAATAGAAAGTCACTGTTCCCTCTACTCTAGACTCATTCTACTCCTAAAGAGGATGTAGATAGCTATGTGTTGACTGGTTTAAAATATACTGATTGATTTACACTGCTGTTCAGTGGAACCTTCATTATTCTGAAAAACAAAGTTGGCATCCACATGTGGCTAAATTTTGGCAGGCGTTCTCTTTTTAATGAGACTCTGGAGAACAAAGTCAGCTTTAGAGGCATCTCTGCTTTGAGATCTGTCCTTCCATAAAGGACACCTGGGGTAAAAGCGCAGAACAGCTCCATTCCAGGTATGGGACAGTGGGGTGGGGGTTGGGGGGTGCATTTCACATCTTCCTTTAGCTATTTTTTTCAGGAGCTGGCTCCTAAAGGTTGGTATATACTCCACTAGAATTGCAATAGTTTAGTTGAATATTATCGTGGACTGAGGGAAGAATTTTTGAGAGGCTACTCTGTCACTGTCGATTCTAGGCCTTTGAACTGACTCTAGGAGTAAAAACAGTCCTTCTATTTGTCCAATCAAGATATAAGAGAGACTATATAGTATTTGTGGTCAGACTTCATAATAATATAGAATTAAGAAGGGGAAAATAGAGAAGTTAACATAACTTCAGTGAACAAGGAATTTGAGATATTTTATCTCTTCCAGTCTCTATTATATATTTATATATTCATTGATTCCCTTTGCAATATAGTACTTTGTTAGTTTAGTTTCTGTAATGATGTGTATACAAAAACAGAGAAACTATCTATAGTAAGAATTCATAATTTATCTATAATATTGTGTGTTCCATAAATATTTATTGAGTATATTCTCTCTGTAAGTCAATATGTTAAGAATTCTGAAGCAAGCCAAAAGGAATTTGATACGCATTGCCCTTATGAAATTTTCAGCATAAAATGAAAGAAAGTCGCATAAATATTACAATAAGAGGAGGGTAAATAATATTTTAAAATTTGAGAATGATGATAACATTAACATAAAAATAAGTTCCATAACTCCTTGAAATAGAAGGTGAAGAATTCAGTTATAGACACAAGTGTGAGATAAAGGTAACATAAATAGGAAGAGATATTTAATAATCAGTTGGAAATGAAATTGTGAGAAAGATCAGTGTTAGAGCAGAGCAAGCTATGGAGTGTATAACTCCAAAATAAACAAACAAATCCATGATAGTAAAATGTAAAGGGAGACTTTTTCTTGGATAGGAGAGTAATATACTTTTCAAACAAGTTCTTACATGATTCTTTGGCAATTCATTCCTTGAGAAACTACTGAACATCTACTTTGTGTCAGGTAATGCGGGATATTGTAGTGAACAAAATTGTCTACAATCTTGGCCACAAGGAACTAACAGTTTAATAAATGACACAAAACCAAGCAAATGAAAAAAATACACATATTATATGGAAATACTATATTTGAAGAAAAATAAAGCAATGTCAGAAAGCAGGGAGCACTTGGGCTTAGGGAGCTGAATTTCTAGTTTGTATAGAAAGTTGCTGAGAAAATTACAAAGCTTGAGAAGTGTGGAATATGTGGATATCTAGAGAAAGAACATTTCTAGAAGAGAGAACAGGGTATGTAAAGTCCTTGAGTTGGAGACATGTTTGGAATATTCCTGTTTTAAAAAATACCAAGGAGGCCAATGTAACTGAAATACAGTCATCCAGGTGGAGAGAAGTGAATGCTTACAGCAATTAATTTGGGAATGAGAGGGTTATATTATATTAAATATAAGTATACTGTAAGAATGTTGGCTCTTTCTCTGAGTGATTCATGAGTGAGAGGTTATTTTGAGAAGGATGAGTAGCATGATCCAATAATAGTCTTGCTGTGTGCACAACGGAATACAAGGAGACAAAAGACAAGGCAAGGAGATGAGATAAAAATTTGTGGCCTTAACTCAGGCAAATGATGAGGATGGCCTGACCCAGCATGGTAATATGCAAATGGTTAAAAATAATGATTTCAAGGTATATTTTGAAGGTTAAACACATTGAATTTGCTGATGTATTGAGTAAGTGGTTTGAGTGAGAGTCAGGCTTTATTTTGCTTTAGGTAACTGGAATAAGTGGGGTTGCCATTTAGTAAGAGGGGAGAGAAAACAGTTTGGGAAACATCAGAAGTTTTGTTTTGAGGATTTAAGTGTGAGAAGCCCACTTTATATCCAAGTAAATATATCCAAAAGGCAGCATAAGAATTATGGATGAAAAGTCAGGTCTAGAGATACAAATGTGACTGTCAGAGTATAGGGGATATTTATATATTTATATAATATTATATCATATTATATTATATATTATATCAAGCCTTGAGACTTGATTATAAAAGAGTGGGAATAAATAGCATAAAATAAAAGCATCTGTGTGCTGGACAAGATATCCCACTCAGGTCTCTCTAATGTTTATAGAATTTGAACTGAAAATATGAAACTTAGAAAGTACACCCAGTTAGTAAGGAGGAAAACCAGAAGAAAGCAGTGACTTAAAATGCAGGTGAAGTTCATTTTTTTTCATTTTTGTTTTTTTTTTTAATGGAGAAATGATTGATCTGTTATGTCAAGCTATATTCATACTCCAATTAAGATGAAGATTAAGAATGGATCATGGGAGTTGGTAATGGGAAAGTTACTGACTATTTGACCATTAAGTGGGGATAAACAACTAATGGGTTCAGCCAAGAAAGAATAGAAGCGTGCTACAAGGCTTAGGATTTCCCAAAATGATACTCTGCCCATTCCATATTGTCTGCTGCACCGAAAGAATGTCAGTATTTTTCCCACGAGGAAGACTTTATCATCTGTTGAGCCCAACTAGAATTCCACAAATAACCACAAATAACTGAAACTCTAATTCAATCACACTGAAATTGTCTATTTCCTCACAGATAAGGCAACTTTCTTAGGTCAAAAGATAAAATAGCAGAAGATCATGTTTATCCACTGAAACACAGATCTACCCTGTTGACAAGAAAACTGAGCCTTCCCTTCTTTGGCTGAATTTAGTCCTGTAAATTTCCCTTTCCTCAGTAAAAACCATTCGTTAACTCATGCCATGTGATGTGGATTCTATTTCACTCTCCGCACAATGAAAGGATATGGTAGATTTTTTGAAAAATGCTGTAATATTCTCTTCCCTGAATTCTTATTTCTTTGAAATGTAAATTTTCAGGTCTTCCCATAAAGACACAGAACCATATTTCAACCCTTTGATTCTGGGCTTGCTGACCAGCAAAAGGTGAGAAAAGTGACACTGCGCAACTTTTGATGATATTTAAAGGGGCTTGGCACACTTTGGCTTGGTATACAAGTACCTTGCACAGATGAGGCCATTCTGGATATGCCAGGAGATTTATCAGCTCACTGGAGAAGCATGAATGAGCCCAAGCAAGATCAGCAAAAATTGCTAGATGACTGTAGGCTTATGATAAATACAAATGTTCTTTTATGTCACTATCTTATGGTCTGTTTTGTTATGCAGCAGTAGATAACTCTTATAGAGAGCATATAGAAAATGCCTTTGAGAGTTCTATAAAAGGATAAAGAGAAATGGAACAATAGTTAAGAAAGATATGGGACCAAGATGAGAATTTTTTAAAAATCTGGAATAAAATTTATTTTATATACCATTATAAAGTGAAAGAGAAAAATAATTTGGAATATAGAAACATTAGAATACAAATCCCTTAATGATAAGAATTTTTGAGGTTTCTTCTGTTCACAATTTCTATCTCCAGTGTTGAAATAGTGTCTGGCATACAGTAAATGCTGAATAATATTTTGTTGAATAATCAATAAATACAGGATAAAGGAATATATAGGATATCTCTGTATGAATGATCCAATATTTTAAATTTGGTATATCAAATACCAAACTCCTAAGGTTATCCACAAAATCTTGTCCTTCTCAGAAGTATATTCACATTAGTTTCATTTCCATCTATTTATTTAACAAAAATATAAAAAATATAAATAAATA
Source organism: Vulpes vulpes (assembly GCF_048418805.1). NCBI lineage: Eukaryota > Metazoa > Chordata > Mammalia > Carnivora > Canidae > Vulpes > Vulpes vulpes. The sequence goes on from NC_132780.1 coordinate 106,550,458, forward strand.
AATAAACAAACAAACAAACAAATATATATTTGTGAAATGAGTTGTATATGCCAGATGCAATGTTAAGTGCTGGGAATGCAGCAGAGATTCTAAGAAACAAGGCCCATTTCTTCATGAAGCTTTCTTTCTTACAGTAGAAGAGAAATAAAAGCAGAAGAAGAAAACCAGAAATACTAGCTAGAATTGTGAGAAAAAAAATAAAATTAAATATTTAATAAGGGAGTTGTAAAAGGCATTATTATTCTTCAGTTGCATCAACTAGAAATTTAAGAAAATCTTCTATCCCTCATTTCTCTCCTCTCCTACACTGAGTGATAAATCAATTTAGATTCTACACTATTTCTTAAATGCCCATTTTCACTGCTTTGTATCAGGTACCAGACCTTAATATCTGTTTCTTGAACTAGTTCAAAGCTTTCCAACAATCTTTCTTTACTTTCATTTCTCTTATTTGTATCAAGTCTGTCCTGGGCTAAAATCCACAAAAAATAAAGTTTTTCTATATGGTCCTTTAACAACCAGTCCCAAACTAATTTTCCAAACTCTTTTTAAATGCACTCCTTTACTTCCAGCTTAACTTTATTCATAAATCCATATTACAATACAGTCCCTCATTTTCAAACTTAAATTGATTTAGAATACTCATTATTCAGTAAATAATATATAATTTGCATGATCTATGCCTTTGTTAAGGGTGGTTCTTCCTCCTCCAAACTGCTTAATCTTTTTTCTTAACTACTGAAATTGTCTGCATTCTTTAATAGACTAGTATAATTCCATCATTTCCATGCCAATCATATTAACCTAATTATTTATAATTGCTAAGTGTTTTCTCTGAGCTTATCTTTATTCTTGGTTATAAACTGTGTCATGCTTTACTTTGCATTGTATTTTAATATTTGCAAATGTATTTCAACCACTCTATTTTGTGTTATTCCCTGACAAAGATACATTTAAATCACATTTGAAAATACCTATTCGGGTCCACTGTACTTACTAGATATTCAATATCTAGTTCCAAATTTATTGATGTTCAAATGCTGCATCAATTATAATTTCTTAGCTAGCATTCAATTGTCCTGACCCAGAAGTTTATAAATATGCATTAATAATAACATATAATTTAAAAATATTAGCTAGTTCCAATTTTTATTAATAAGGACAAGGGAACTAAGCAATACAGTCTACAGAAGACAACTTTGAGTACAGAACAGGTTAGTTAATGCATTAGTTATTGTGGGGGTAGAGTGAGGCGTGGGCGTGGCAAACAGAATCCCAGTACTCTTTCAAAGCATCAGAAATTATGGCTGCCTTTCCAAATCTTTCCCTATTTTTTTAAAGATTTTATTTATGTATTTATGACAGACACAAAGAGAGAGGCAGAGACATGGGCAGAGGGAGAAGCAGGCTCCATGCAGGGAGCCTGATGTGGGACTCTGATCCCCAGACCCAGGATCACACCCTGACCCAAAGGCAGACACTGAACCACTGAGCCACCCAGGCATTCCTTCCCATTGTTGAAAAATCATAATTGATCTCATTTATATACGTAAATGCCTCTCTTCTACAAATAGTATTTTCCATGTTTTTGAAGTTTTCAGCAATAATTATCTCTTATACACAAGGAGAATTTCTTTGTAACTATTTTTTCTTTGTAACTATTAAGAGGGGTGGAAAATGAGAAATCGAAGCCATTTCTTTAGAAGATGAGTGGAAACGAAAACAATAACACTAAAGGCAGATACTTTAAACTAGGAAATGCTCAACCTTTGACATCACTTAATATGCAAAGATTACCATTTTGTCTGATTAATATTACTCTTACATCAAAGGCTATTTCTGCATCTGCAGAAGAACAGCTGAATGTGGCCAGAAAAAAACACTGTACTATTTTGACTTTTTATTCCATTTTTAAGCTCAAGACAATTCATCCTTAGTGTTGCTGTGCAATCTTACCACATTTCTCCCAAGTCTTTTGACTCATCCTCTCCACTTCTAAAATGTGACTGTTTCCAGGCTAGGTCCTGGTATCTATTCTCTTTCCTACTTACACATGACCTTTTATTATGTAATTCCATCTCATGCCTTTAAATATCCTTTGTTTTTGCTGATATGCATATTTTCATATCCAGTTCAAACCTTTTTCCTGACCTACTGACTTCTAGAAAACTACCTGTTCAAACCTTTGATCTGTATGTATATTAAGTATCTCACAATCGACATGTCCAAACACATTCCCCCAACCCTATTTCTTCTGTAATCATCTCTACACTGTGAAACAAACTCATTCCAGTTTATCAGATCAAAAATACTTCCTTTTTTTTTCTATTGCCTCCTACATCAACAAATCTGTTAGCTCTTTCAAAACATATACATAATCAAACTGTCTCATGTCACTGGTGTCGTTACTGTCATGGCCCTAGCCAACATCTGCCCTTTCCTAAGATTATTTCAATTATCCCAAGGGCTTGAAACAGTTATAGATGTATTGTATTTCAGCTCCAAATCAACCCTTCAGTACCTAATCTGTGATAGTACATGGGACTTTTTAGGCATTTCTCCTTTATAATGAACATAGAATGAAGCTCTGTTGGTAGAGGATGTTGGAGGGACATTGCAGAAGAAAAGGGGCTCCCTCTATTTTTTTGTATTGTGTTTTCACAAAATACTACTGTCACATGCTCTGCCAGTGGTGTGGGGGTATAAAGATATTTGCTGGTGCTGTTCCCAGCAATGTGCCCTAGATACTCTTTTCTGGGTTGACCACTTTCCTGCTGCCTTCCAATATGCAGACTGCATGTTCCAGGCTTCACACCCACAACTGTTCTCAGACTCCCTTCGCATGCCTGCCCATCAGCCTTAGCTTGTTTGTACCCCAGAGGGCTTCTTCTTGCCCAGTGACTGTAAACCAGTCATGTCTTTACAACCTAGTGAAATTCTTGACTATACAACCACTTCTTCTATGAGGTCTGACTTCCTTTTGAGTGGAGGGCACCCTCCATCTAAGTTTGTTCTTCCTTAGGTCTGCTCCATTAGCCCTTACCCTTTGGAGTTCTCTTTATCTCATTTTATTTACTCTTCTATCACTGATTCAGAGGTAATAATTCTTTATATTAAACTTACACTGTTCAAATTCCTGTGTCCTTTCAATCTCCTCACTGGACCCAGACTGATGCTCTCCCTGCTTCTGCTAGGTTCATCATATAGTCTCTTCACCATACAGCAGTCAAAGAGATTCTCTGAAAGTTGAAACTTCAAATTAAGTCATTCCTGAGATCCAAGCCCTCCTATAAGTTCCTGTTTCACACAGAGTATAAGTCAAAGAGGCGTTCTGACATCTATCCTTGTTCTCTCTGATACGCTGCATTCTTATGTGTTCTGAACTTTACTTCTGGTAACTCACGGTTTTTCAAGCCTATAAAGCAGGACACTAACTGAATTTCCTCTTCCAAATGTGAGGACAGGAGATGGAATTATGTCAGTAGCATATATAAAAGTGATTTTTTAAATCTATGGTCATCTTCTTAGAAAAAAAAAAAAAACTTTGGTAGTGCCCTGAAGAAAATTATAATTTTCTACTGTAAAATATATAACATTCAATAATGAATTTTCTTTTTTTCATTCCTAAGAAATATTGCTGGGATGTCTAAATGATTGCTTCCAAAGGTTGTTATTCTCACTGGTGACTCCAGTTCAGATAGAATAAGATCCAAGAAAGATGTTAGAGGCAGAGACAATTAAATAAAGGGGGAACAGTAGTGCCGGGTGATAGAACTGAAAAACAGTCTAGTTCCAAAATGTTTCTTAAGGCAATACGAAAATTTCTTCTGCAACAGATCAGTTTTGATAATCCCAGCCACCTTGATTTACTGATAATATGGAGACCCTGAATTTGAGGGAAGAGTCACTATCCTTGCAGGCAACTCTTGCTAATCTATGTTACATGGAGCTTCTTCACTATAAGTAACAACACAGACATTTTACAAGTATACCAATTACACAAAACTATCTAATAGTGACTTATTGTTAGAAGTTGCCAAGTCCTATAGTAGCAAAAAAATTATTTAAACATTGAATGTTCAAATGATCTAAAGTGCTTCAGTAAAATGCACTAGTTGGGAAAACTTCAGGTGAACACAGTTGGATATGAAAAAAATGCAATCATATAATTTTAATTGGAGTTCTAAAAGTCAGAATTTGCAAAATGAGCCTTTTCTGCTTTTGATGTCATTTTGTTTACATAGGTAAATATATCATTTCTGTGACATTTATCAGCAAGTGATAACTGTATGCATTTTGATTATTCAATCTAAAGCTTTTGGATATAGAGTGAAGTGCAAAATTAATTTATGAGTATTCAGAAAATTCAGAATTGAGGCACATATGAACTTAACCAAAATTATAGAGAAGAAATTGTCTAATTTTAACTGAAGTAGTGTATAGTCTTGGTGAGACTGAAGGGTGTGCAATTGCAATTCAGTATAGGTTGATTGCCACTAAAAATAATTGCAAGTATATAATGAGAATAAGCTTGCTTGTTGAAATAAGCAGATGATATATAGAGTCTATCAAGACAATAGAACATGTAATTGGATGATGTGCTGTGTTTTTATTGTTGTAGATTTGGTGAATGTGCATAAAAGTTACTATCATATACATCAAAATTGGATTTCAGCTACAGATTCTTAAGTGGATTAATACAGGATTAAAAATAAGAAAAGCATTAGTTCAAAACAGTTCTAAAAAGGAAAAAAATATTGTGATTATTGGAAAGTCATTCCACAATGTGAAGAATTTAACAATGCAATCCAAATTGTTCTTGCGTAGTTCAGCAATAAAGTATGGGTTGAGAAGCTAATTAAGCACTGGAAATGACAAAGGAACTCCATTTTAGAGCAATTGACCAGGAAGGGAATTGGAAACTTCACTAATAATCTTTTACCGTGTGTGTGTGTATATGAAAGTATGTTGAATGGAATAAGTACATAAATGAGAGTATTTTTTCATGCTTAAAAATATTGTACCCATTACAAAATACTAAATTATTAAGAGAATTAGCTACAATATACAACCATACAGGTATTCAGATACTTGACTTTATTTTACTTTTTTGCACTTTTTAAAGAATAACATATCATTAACAACATTCTCTTCAGCTACTCCTTAGGAAATCTTAAAGATTTGAATTAATTATTCTAATGAAGACATCAATAAGGGATTTCAATAAATCTTTACTATATTCAAAGCATTTCTATCAAGTTCTTGCAGTTCTAAAAAGTGCAGCAACTAAAAGAATGTGAGCTTAAATTAAAATCCAAATAGTTGTCATTAATTATTTTCAAATGCTTAGTCAAAGATCTGTTAACTGAGAGGTTATAGAGATTCCTTCTCTAGATAGCATTAGGAAAACTAGAAATGATTATACATTCTGTATAGTAGAAGATCAAACATTTGTTCTTACATTTCTAAAATTTATTTCTGGTTAAGGCATACAGAAATAATTTTATACAAATATCAAATAATAAAATATCTTTCATTAAAGTTTTGTTATATTTTTTCAAGCTACCATCTAGAACTTTTCAATGTATGTTGAAATATATTTCCACAGAGTACTCCAGAGACCACAGGACTACACCTTTAGTTTTTTGTTTTGATTTATTTTATTATTTTATTTTATTTATTTATTCATGAGACACACACACACACACACACACACAGAGAGAGAGAGAGAGAGAGGGAGACAGAGACAGAGGCAGAGGGAGAAGCAGGCTCCATGCAGGGAGCCTGATGTGGGACTCGATCCTGGGTCTCCAGGATCAGGTCCTGCGCTGAAGGCGGTGCTAAACTGCTGAGCCACCCGGGCTGCCCCTCCTTAAGTTTTAAGAGCATCAGGATATGACATCACAGGCACTGATATTAGCAGTCTTGTGGTGAACACTGAGAAAAATAGGCTGATTGGCAGTAGTGAATGACAGGCTTCACTAAAAGTGACAAGCAAGAAAGGAAAAAAGTAATGGATATCACAGATGAACACAGAGAATTGTTTTGTAAGCTCATAGGAAATAGAATTTTTATAATTTTCTGCATTAGAATTATTTGTGGTGGGGTGGAGGAAGAATGTTAAATAAAGATTCTAAGTCTTATTCCCAGAAATTCTAAGACTTCAAACGTGTCCTGTAATAAAATACTATCAAGATGCATATAATAGGAGATTAAATAATTGACCCTATTTGCTCCTACTGGATTCACATAATTTTTATGGAGTCTTCATGGGCTTGGGCTTAGCTATTTGGCTTGTTTTGGTCAATGGCATATGGTGCAACTAGGCCTTAAGGAGCTTCTTAAGAAACTAAGAAATTTCTGGTTGCCCTCTTCCATGTCTGCCATCAACATGAGAATATTAACTCTTAAAAAAAAATTGTATAGGAAGTTGTTTTACTGAAAGTGGCAAATATTACTGGATCTCTTTTAACAGTTATTTTGAGAACCTGACATTCATCCCCAATGTGGAGAGAAAAATCTTATCTTTAATCTGCCCAGTACTTTCTGGAATAAATTGATTCTTACATCCATCCCTTACGTAACTGGTGCCCCATCAGTTGAGGCCCCAGAATAAACAGTGCCAGTCTAGCTAGTGCTAGAAGCAATAAAACTAGAGCAATAAAAACTGCTTAGCTGCCGCAACCTGAAGCTCAATCACCCAACCAAGCCTAATCTAGATCAACAGAACTCTTCCAACAGACCCATAGGCTCATGAGAATAAATGATTATTATTTTAAGTTGCTAAGTTTTGTGGTGGTTGATCATACATTTTTGTTGTGACAATAGTTAATTGATATTTTTGTGATAGCAGATGTTTTCATAAGGTTTCTAATATAACAATGTATAGTAACAACAAAAAACAAATCTCAATGGCTTATATGGAAAAAAAAAAAACGGTTTTTCAGGCATATTTGGATAGCTGGGTAGCTTTGCTTCAGGTTGCAAGTTGGTGTCAGGTAACCTCCACTCATATCTCAATTTGGGAACCAGGCATAAACATTTCCTTAGCAGAGGGCATGCCAAACATGAAAGCAATCCAGTACACACTCATGTTTGCTCACTTTTCTTATGTCAAGCAATCATGTGGCCATTCTCACTGTTGGGGAGAGTGGGAGGGAGTACAGAAATTGCTGTGAGATAGAGGGAGATAGGGAGGGAAGTAAATAATTGCCGAATAATCATCTATCACATCATATGCCACTTGTATTAATTTCTGTGTTGAGGTTTCAGGGTAAAGGCTGATAAAGGATATTAGAATCTATGGTCTTCAACTTCTTTTTCTCACTTCCGCAGTGGGTGGGCTTAAAAGTGTATAGAGCTGATGTTCTTCAAGGAGGCCTTGTTTTCAGAAAGGAGCACCCTTGCCAAGAATCAAATTGTGATTATGTTTGAACCTACTCAGAAATATTTTGCCTTTCAGAATTCCATAGAAATCTTTCCAGACTCAGAGCAACATTCCTTTCTGTATCATTATAGATCTGATATTAATTATCATTCTTTTTTCTTTTATTTCTCACCTCTGCATTACCTATTCTTAAATACTAAAATACTGCAACCCAATCAGGATCCCTAACTTTGATTTTAGCATGAATACATTATTTTGGAGGTCTAATTGTACATGCCCGTCTGACTTTGTTGAATCACAAGTTTCCTGAAGGCAGAGAAAGCATATTGCTTATGTTTCACCCCCAATATTTGGCTCACTTACTGGTCTTCTATAATTGACCATTGATTGGGATCCACTTTTGTGAGAGAAGTACCTACTCCTGTCACAAAGACACTCCCCTCTTAAAGATCAAAGAAAGTACACTTAGCACACTGTTTTTGAAAACAATTAGAGTAAAATCAATTCTAAACAGCGCACATAGTCTTTGGATATGATGTACAATTATTCTCAATATCATTAGATTATTTGATTGTATGATAATTACTTTTTTTATAATTGCTAAACTAATTAATTTAAATGTTTGTATTATAGAACTTAATAGGATTCCCTCTTTCACATTACATCCACATTCATCCTTTTATGGTGGCATTTATCTATAATCCCTCTGTCTTGGGTCCTAATGAGTATTTAGTCCTTGTCATTGCCTTATACATGACCTCATGTAATTTCTCCCTTGTTTTTTTTTCTTCACTTACTCTCACATTGCAACAATTGAAATTTCATTTTTTATTCTATTTCATGGTTGTATTTTATTTCCAATGCCATATTCTACTACTGAATGTAGTCCCGGACTGCCCTTTGCAAATGCTTGATCTTCTTTTAAGGACAATCATGGCTTTCCCCTTCATGCTAAATATTCTGAAGACTCAGAGGGCTCTTTTATATTATGCTTCTTGAGTATCCCTTGAAAATAATAACACATTCTTAGAGGAAGATGGCAGGGGAGTAGGAAGACCCTAGGGTCATCTTGTCCCATGGATACAACTAGATAACTAACAAATCATCCTAAACACCCCAGACATTAACCTGAAGACTGACAGAACAAACTTCACAACTAAAGGGATAGAAGGGGCCACTTCAATGAAGTTAGGAAGTACAGAACAGGGTTTAGGGGAGAAGCAGATTGCAGGTGCTTTGGAGGGTAGGGAGCCATGGTTGCAGAGAAGGGCAAGAGAAAGAGGTGCACACAGGGGAACACACAAAGAACAGGGCTTCTCCAAAGTCATTGGTTTGGAAAATGAAAGGGGCTGAATTTCATAATCAGTGGGGCTTAACGCCTGTAGTTTTAATTGGGGTTGGTTAGGATAGAGCCCTGAGGGCACTGTGCTACTGGAGAGAGATAGGTAAACAACCTAGGGGTACATGGTAGGGAAATAGTGAACTGAAAAATTCTTGGGGCACAATGATGGGGGATTATTCACTCTTCTTAGAGCATGTTCCCTATTCTTTTCTCAGCTCACCCCTGACACTACCTGCTAACTGCCTACACCAAGCCCGAGAGCTCTGCACTCTGGCAGGACTACCCTTCTCAAATTTGCCCCTGTCTCAGAGCAATGGGGCCCTCCCACAGAAGTCCAGCACAAACCTCTACCCACACCACATCACCCAAACAGAGTGTTCTGCAGAATCTCAGTTCTGATGAAATTCTTTCACAAGCAGATCAGAGCACACCTTTAACTAAACTTGTCACTTCAGGCCAGGGAGCAAACACTGTCCACAGCAGGCAAGAAGAGCTTCTGCAGACAACTGGCCTGAAGGATGGAGCAGCCAAAATATAACAGCTGAGCATACACATTGGGGATACTCCCTGAAGCACCAGCCCTGGGCACTATATGACCTTTCTTCACAAGGCCATTTTTTTTCAGGAGCAGGAGACATCACTGGCTTTCCTAACAAAGAAAAGAAGGCAGGGACTTAGACAATGCTAAGACAGAGGAATTTATTCAAATGAAAACTAGATAAGGCCACTGCCAAAGAGCTAAGCATAATAGATGTAAGTAACATGCTTGATGGAAAATTTAAAGCATCATAAAATAAATAAATAATGAATTAAAGCAACAATCATAAGGATACTCAATGGGCTTGAAAAAAGAAGACATTAGTGACACCCTTACCACAGAGATAAAAGTTAAAAAAAGAATCAAAGATAAAAAATGCAATAAAGGAGAGTGGAAACAGGTTTGATGCTATGGACAGCATGCTGGAAGGAACAAAGGAATAAAGTACTGACCTAGGAAACAAAATAATGGAAAATAATGAAGCTGAGCTAAATAGAGAATTATGCAACATGAGAAAGAAATTAGTTTGACTCCTTCAAACATTAAAAAAATATTTTAGAAGTCCCAGAAAAAGAGAGCAAAGGGTCAGAAAATTTATTTCATGATATAATAGCAGAAAATTTCCCTAATCTGGAAAAGGAAAGACATCTTGACCCAGGAGGCACAGAGAACTCCCATCAAAATCAATAAAAGCAGTCCAAACCAGGACATATGGTAATTAAATTAGCAAAATATTGTAATAAAAAGTCTTAAAAGCAGCAAGACAAAAGAAGTCATTAACTTACAAGGAAAAACCCATAAGGCTAGCTGAATATTTATCAACAGAAACTAGACAAGCCAGAAGAGAGTAGCATGATATATTCAAAGTGCTGAATGGGAAAAAAATCTGTAGCCAAGAATATTCTATGCAGCAAAACTATCATTCAGAATAGAATATAGAATTTTGCATTTTGCACGTGAACAAAAACTAAAGAGTTCGTGACCACTAAACCAGCCGTGCAAGAAATATTAAAGGGAACTCTTTGAGTAGAAAGGAGAGACCAAAAGTCTCTTCTCCAAAATAACATATCAGAGAAAATCTCTAGAAACAATGACAAAACAATAAAATGGCAATAAATACATATCTATGAATTATTATTTTTGGATGTAAAAGAATGCAACACTCTAATCAAAAGACATAGGTGTCAGAATGGATAAAAGAACCAGATCTATCTCTATGTTGCCAACAAAAGACTCATATTGGATCTAAAGACATCTGCATGTTGAAAGTGAGGAAGTGGAGAAACACATCATGTAAATGGATGTCAAAGGAAAGCCTGAGTAGCAATACTTATATCAGACAAACTGGACTTTTAAATAAACACTGCAATGAGACAAAGGACACTATATAATCATAAAGGGACAATCCAACAAGACAATCTAACAATTGTAAATATGTATACACCTAACATGGGAGAACCCAAATATATAAAACAATAGCAAACATGAAGGAACTAATAGATAATAGCACAATAATAGGAGAGGACTTTAACACCCTACTCACATCAATGGACAGGATACCTAAACAGAAAATAAACAAGGAAACAATGGCTTTGAATGATACCCTGGTACAAATGCACTTAACAGATATATTCAGAACATCCTATTCTAAAAAAGCAGAACACACATCATTTCCAAGTACAGATGGAACATTCTCCAGAATAGATAATATATTAGTCACAAAACAGGCCTCAACAAATATAAAAAGATTGAAATCATACCATGCACCATTTCTGACCACAAGGTTATGAAACTAGGAGTCAACCACAAGAAAAAAATTTGGAAAGTCCACAAATATATGAAGGTTAAATAACATACTACTAAACAATGAATGAATTAACCAGGAAATCAAAGAAGAAATTTTTAAAATACTTGGAAATAAATGAAAATGAAAACATTATAGTCTAAAATCCTTGGGATATAGTAAAAGCAGTTCTAAGAGGAAAGTATATAGCAATACAAGCCTACTTCAAGAAGCAAAAAAACAAAAAACTCACAAACAGCCTAATCTTACACCTAAATGAGCTAGAAAAAGAATAACAAATGAAGCCTAAAGTCAGTAGAAGGAAGGAAATAATAAAGATTAGAGCAGAAATAATTGATATAGGAACTTAAAAAAATAGAATGGATCAAAGAAACTAGGAGCTGTTTCTTTAAAAACATTAGTAAAATTGATAAACCTCTAGCCAGACTTATGAACAGAGAAAAGACCCAAATAAATAAAATCACAAGTTAGCCAACCAGCATCATAGAAATACAAATAATTGTAAGAGAACATTATGAAAAACTATATGCTAACAAATTAGGCAATATGGAAGAAATGGATAAACTCCTATAAACATATAAACCACCAAAACTGAAATGGGAAGAAATGGAAAACTTGAACAGATCCATAACCAGCAAGAAACTGAATCAGTAATCAAAAATCTCCCAACAAATAAAAGTCTAGGAACAGATGACTTCCCAGTGGAATTCTACCAAACATTAAAGAAGAATACCTGTTATCAAATTATTCCAAAAATAGAAAAGAAAGGAAAACTTTCACATTCATTCTATGAGGGTAGCATTACCCTGATACCAGAGAGAGACTCCACTAAACTAGAGAGCTAGAGATTAATATCCCTGATGAATATGGATGCAAAAGTTCTCAATAAAATACTAGTAAACTGAATCTAATAATACATTAAAAAAAATTACCAGAGTCAAGTGGGATTTATTCCTGGGTTGCAAGAGTGGATCAATATTTGCAAATCAATCAACATGATATACTACATTAATAAAAGAAAGGATAAGAACCATATGATCCTCTCAATAGATGCAGAAAAAAATCATTTGACAAAGTATAACATCCATTCTTGATAAAAAAAAAAAATCCTGAAAAAAGTATGTATAGAGGAATATACCTCAACATCATAAGGGACATATACGAAAGACTCACAGCTAATATCAACCTCAGTGGGGAAAAACTGAAAAGTTTTACTTTGTGGTCAGGAACAAGATCGAGATGTCCATTCTCAACAATGTTACTTACCATAGTACTGGAAATTCTAGCCACAGCAGTTAGACAACAAAAAGAAATAAAAGGCATCCAAATTAGTGAGAATGAAGCCAAAGTTTCACTACTTTCAAATGACACAATACTGTATATAGAAAACCTGGAAGACTCCACTAAAAAATATTCTAGAAGGTCCTTAATTCACTCAAATTGCTGGATACAAAATGAATGAACATAAACCTGTTGCATTTCTATACACCAAAGACAAAGTGGCAGCAAGAGAAATTAAGGAGTCAATCCCATTTATAATTGCACCAAAAACCATAAGACACCTAGGAATAAACCTAGTCAAAGAGATGAAAGACCTGTACTTTGAAAACTGTAAAACATTGAAGAAAGACACTGAAGATGACACAAAGCAATGGAAACACATTCCATGTTCATGGATTGGAAAATATATATATATTGTTAAAATATCTCTACTACCCAAAGCAATCTATAAATGTCACCAGTATTTTTTTCCAAAGAATTAGAACAAACAATCCTAAAATATATATGGAACTACAAAAGACCTCAAAAGCCAAATCAACTGTGGGGGAAAAAAAAAAAGCAAAGCTGGAAGTCATCACAATTCTGGACTTCAGGTTATATTACAAATCTGTTGTCATCAAGACAGTATGGTTGGTAATGGCACAAAAATAGATACATAGATCAGTAGGATAGAATAGAAAATCCATAAATAAACCCCAAACTATATGGCCAATTAATCTTTGATGAAGCAGGAAAGAATATCCATTAGGAAAAGGACAGTCTCTTCAACAAATGGTTTCAGGAAAACTGGACAACAACATGAAAAAAAATGAAACTGGACAACTTTCTTATACCATACACAAAGATAAATTCAAAATGGATGAAAGACCTAAATGTGAGATGAGAAACCATAAAAACTCTAGAGAAGAACACAGGCAGCAACCTCTTTGACCTTGACCATAGCAATTTCTTTCTAGATGTTTCCTGAGGCAAGGGAAACAAAAGCAAAAATGAACTACTTCATCAAGATAAAAGGGTTCTGCACACCAAAAGAAAAAACTAGAGGCAACTTAGATTCCCTAAACTGGGAAAATGGGAGAAGATGTTTGCAATTGACATATCCGATAAAAGGTTAGTATCCAAAATATATTAAAAACTAATACAACTCAGCACCCCAAAAATTAATTATCCAATTAAAAAATGGGTAAAAGACATGAATAGACATTTTCTCAAATAAGATATCCAGATGGGCAAGAGACACATGAAAAGATGCTCAACATCACTGATCATTAGGGAAATACAAATCAAAACAACAATGAGATATCACCTCACACCTATCAGAATGGCTAAAATAAAAAACTCAAGAAACGACTAGTGTTGATGAGGTTGCAGAGCCCTATCGCACTGCTGGTAGGGATGCAAACTGGTACAGCCACTCTGGAAAATAGTATGGATGTTCCTCAGAAAGTTAAAACTAGAAGTATCCTATGATCCAGCAATTGAGCTACTAGGTATTTATCCAAAGGATTAAAAAATACCCATTCAAAGGGGCACATATACCCTAATGGGGTTTTGTTTTTTTTTTTAAGATTTTATTTATTTATTCATTAAGAGATACAGAGAGAGGCAGAGACATAGGCAGAGGGAGAAGCAGGCTCCCCACAGGGAGCCTGATGTGGGGACTTGATCCCAGGAGTGGGATCATGACCTGAGCCAAAGGTAGACGCTTAACCACTGAGCCACCCAGGTTTCCCATACCCTGATGTTTATAACAGCATTATGTACAATTGCCAAATAATGGAAAAAGTCCAAATATCCATCAATTTATGAATTGATAAAGATGTGGTGTATACATACAGTGGAATATTACTCAGCTATAAAAAAGAATGAAATCTTGTCATTTACAATGATGTGAATAGAACTAGAGAGTATTATGCTAAGCGAAATAAGTCAGTCAGATAAAGACAAATACCATATGACTTCACTCATATGTGGAATTTAAGAAACAAAAACAACAAGCAAAGGAGAAAAAAAAGAGATAGAGGGAGGCAACCAAGAAATAGACTCTTTACAGGGAACAATCTGATGGTTACCAGAGGGGAAGTGGGCAGGGGGATGGGTGAGATAGGTGGTGGGTATTTATAAGTGCATTTGCTGTAATGACCATCCAGTGTCATACAGAGGGGTTAAATCACTATATTGTAATCCTGAAATTACTATTAGCCTGTATATTAACTAACTAGAATTTAAATAAAAACTTTAAAAAAAATAACAAGACATTCCAATTCTTTACTTCTTGGCATCAATCTATGGTTATAATTGAATCTTTCATTCTGACTTTCTGGCCTAGTTCAGAAGGTCTTAATTCTTCTCAATCATGATTTCACTGAATATTAAATCGATCATATTTGTCCTTCTACATAACTTATGTCAGTTCACCTTTGGATTATTGTAATCATTTGCATTTTGGTACCACAAAGATCTGACATCAATTGTAAGGACACATTTTTCAACCTCAATCGTTTCCTCTATTTTCTCTTGCTCCTTCATTTTTCCCCTCAGTTTTAGTTTCATTTATGTCCTTAGGAGAATTGCTCTTTCTAAGACTTAAAAAAATTAAAAAAGGATTTACCCTCTAAAATTCTCTATTCTTACATGAAATGTAGATATTATTTTCTTCATTTCTCCATCAGGCTGTCAATTAACTGCTAAATTTCCCCTCAGAGGCGGATTACCACCTCTACTATTCTTCTGAACATAGACTCTTGCTGGTATAAAATAATCTCCTAAATATAAAACACAATGGATTTTAAGTCTCTCTCCTCTTATCTCTCTGGAAAATTTGGCATTGCTACTGATGTCCTGGCTCTCTCATCTCCCTAAACATTTTCTCTCTCAGGTTTTTCCTTTGTTCACCCTTTGCATAATGTGAACCTTTCTCATAGGTTAGTCCCTTGCCCTCTCCTCAACTATTCTCTTTCCTCCTTCAGAAAACTCCTGCACTCCTAACAATGTATATCTGCTTGACTAATAATTTCAAATTTGATCTTTTCCTTTGTCCCATGTGGCACATCCCAAATATCCTATCACCTATTTCTTCATCCATTGCCACTCCAGACTCTGCATGTTTACAACTAATTTATACCATTTAATTTTCTCATTTTGATTAAGAGACCTGCTATTTCTCCACTTACTAAAGCTTCAAGTCTTGGTTACAATAACTAATATATATTTATCCCCTGCTGTGTTAGATATAGGTCTTCTTATGCAAAATCTGTCATATTTTACTCTTTTGAAGACCTGTAAACTTTTCTTTATTCCAACGCCTCTCAAAAATTTTTATAGGAATATATTCAGTTAACATATATGTTCTGCTCTAAACACTTATAAAAATGTACTCTCTTCTATAATATATTTGCTCATCCTCCAGACTTCTAAAGTGTTGGGGTGTTTCAGAGCTTAGTTCAGGAATTTCTTCTCTACTATATCTACACCTGCCCCTGGAGAAGCCTCCTAGATACTGAACATTCAAATATTTATAATTCCAGCATCAGCCACTTGCCTAAAATCTAGCTACTTACCTCACATTTCTATTCAAGATTTTATTTCAATAAATGATAACCAACTCAAACTTAATATGTTTAAAATCAAACTCCTGGTGAATTTATCCCTCAACTGGGCCCAAATCCTGTTTCATCAGGGGTCTTCATCTCAATAAATTCATTTCACTCTTTCTGTTGTGCAGACCATTAAAAAAAATAAGATTTCTACATCCCCAAATTAATCCTGTTAACTGTATTTCAGAATATGTCTAGAGTTCTCCATTTCCAATGGTCTCTGTGACCATTCATTCAATGATTTCTTTATCTCTTATTTGGATTATTGCAAGAGCTTCTTAACCAGGTCCTCTTTCACTCTCCTCACCTACAACCTATTTTCCACTCATCAGTCAGAATGGCCCTACTAAAACTTCCTCCTCTGCTAAAGTCACAATGAAGGTCCTTAAAATGTCCTATAGGGCCTGCCTTTTACTGACTTATAGCTCTTCCTCTCAGACCATATCTCCTATCATCATTTCTCTTGTTCTTTTGTCAAGATCACTGTTTAGATCAGTATTAATATCATAGGATGGGGGGTGATTTGGACCCCCTCCCTCTCAGACAGGGACATGTAGCCTAATCTAGAGGTATGGTATATTTACAGGGGTTTGCTACTGGCATCTGATGGGGAGAGGCCAGCGATGCTGCTAAACATCCTATAATGCACAAGACAATTCCCCACAGCAGTCATCTGGCCACAAATGTCAATAGTACAGAATTGAGAAACCTTTTTTTATTGTTACACTGATGCCCTTCAGATTCCCAAATTAAAAATATATTAAGAATATGTTAAGAGTGCCACACCCTCCTCGCTTTTTACTAAATGCTGGTTCTCTTTGGAACATTCCTTTCCTGATGCCTCTCTGAAAACATTCTTTTTCTGATAGAGGTATGCTTTTGTTTTATGCAGATCCCTGTCCAATACCACCTCAGAAAACCGTTCTGTAACTATACTATCTACTCTCCAAGTAGCTGCTATCATGAAACCTATTTTCTTTCCTTTATTATATCATTTGTATATTTGGATTTTGTCTATTTATGCCTATCAGAATGAGCTCCATTACAGCAGGATTTTTGTCAGTACTCATCCCTTATACCTAGAACCCCAAACAACATCTGAAACATGTAGTAATGATATGATGAATGAACAGACAAATGAATGAATTGCTTATCCAGAGCCAACTCATCCTATCCTATTAATTTCCTTCTATTTACCGTAATATAGTTCCCCAAGTTCTAAGGATTTTCTTCCTTTAATAGTACTTACTATTTTCACCTGTTTTTTGGAGTTAGAAAGTAATAGCATTTCTGTTTTCACAGAAAAATTTAAGAGTTTATGTTTGTAACTTTACTTAGCAGGAAATGGCCACCACAAACCACTTATCCTATGCAGTTTAGTAGTCCACTACTTCATAAGGTCTATTAGTAAAATTTCTCTGAATTATAAAATTTAGTTTCTGCATTAGGTGCTATTTTCCTGATTGACTAGCTATAATTTTTATGGCAGCATAATACTTTTAAAAATAGGACTATAACAATCTTTTCTAAAAAAAAAATCACAAGCTACGACAATCTTGAATATAAATATTAAATTCAAATAAACAAAGATCTCCTCTTGATATTAAGGAAAAATGGTTCATACACATATCTTAGAAAGTTAGTTAAAGTATATGGGCCATGAAAAAAATTTACTCTCCTTCATATGTATTTTTTTTTTATTGTAAGACTTCAGAATCTAGAGTTCCGTATTAATTAATTAATGGATGTTATAGTTAATACAATGGATAGAAATTAAATAGGCAGATTGAGCATGAACTTGAAATGAAGAATGACTCTCTAACCCTGGAAATTATGAGTCCTAATAGGGAAAAAATACATGTCTTCAACCTTAAGTATCCTTGATTTGGAAAAAATTTATTCTGAGATGAGATGAATAATAACAGCAGAGACTTTTTTTCCTTCATATCCTGCTTACATATATGTGTTTACATATATGTATATTCTTATTTATACAAATATTCTTTACTATTTTGTTGCTTGTATTTTCATTTTATTTTCTACAGTATATTTTGAAAAGCTGAACATTCTGACTTTGATAAAGTCCAATTTATTCATTTATTCTTTTGTAATTTGTATTTCAATGTTTTATTAAGATGTCTTTGCCTAACTCTTGGCCGTAAGGCACCGAGTTCAATATCTTGGAAATTTGTTTTAAAAAACCCAATTGATCACATTTATGTGTGCCTAATACTGTATTCTCTATAATATTCTTTTGATTCCTTAATCTAACTTCACACTATACCACACAACCATAGACTTGGTAACTTTATCTTTAGGGTGAACTTCTAAATCAGTTAATTAAGGCCTATAACTATATTTTTTATACAAATTTAAGAATTAGTCACATTGTAGAAAACGTCTCTGAAATTTTTTTTGAAATTGGTTTATATCTATCATCTATTTATTTATTTATTTATTGGAGTTCAATTTGCCAACATATAGCATATCACCCAGTGCTCATCTCTATATCTATATATCAGTTTAGAGTGAAATGATGTTTTCATAATACTGCATTATACCTCACAAACCATAATAAATCTTTTTATTTAGAATTTCATAAATTTCTCAGTCATCTTTTTCAGTTTTAAATGATCAAGTCTTACACATATTTTAATTATATCACTAAGTATTTTTTAATTTTTATGCAACTGTAAATTAGATTATTTCTATTCTACTTTTAAAAAATGTTTTATTTATTGGAAAGAGAGAGAACAAACACAAACACAGGGAGGTGGAGGGAGAAGCAGACTCCCTATTGAGCAGGAGCTCGATGTGGAGCTTGGTGCAGGGCTTAATCCCAGTACCCTGGCATCCTAACCTGGCCCAGAGGCAGACACTTAACTCTGTCACTCAGGTGCCCCATTTTATTCTACTTTTTAATAATTTTTTGTAAGTATATGGAAATAAAATTTCTTTACTAATGTTATTTCCTGCAAACTTACTAAATTAGTTATAATCACTTTTTGAATATTGTAAAATGTTCTAACTATAAAATTATGTCTTTTCAATCACATACTAGTTTTTATTTTGGGCAATAATGCTGGATAGACCCTCCAGTCCAATGCTGAGTAACAGATATTCTAGTCCTGTTTTCAGTGTTAGAGGGAAATTATAGTAATTATAGTAATATAGTTAATACAGGGATTATATTACTTTGTAATGTCAAACTTTGCATTACCTGCTAAAATCACGTGGTCAGCATGGGTTGTCAGACTTTTATATTGTTTAGTTGACTTGCAAATATTTTGCTAATGGTTTCTGTTTCTTATAATATCTCTGTTATATAAAGTAATGTTGGCTTCATAAATGATTTGCAACAGATCCCTCCTCTTCTATTTCTCAGATTCTCTGTGGGAGATCCATTATTTCCTCAAAAAAAGTTTGATGAAGGGCAGCCCGGGTGGCTCAGTGGTTTAGCGCCGCCTTCAGCCCAGGGCATGATCCTGGAGATCCAGGGTCGAGTCCCACGTCAGGCTCCCTGCATGGAGCCTGCTTCTCCCTCTGCCTGTGTCTCTACCTCTCTCTCTCTCTCTCTCTCTCTCTCTCTCTCTCTCTCTCTCTCTGTGTGTGTGATGAATAAATAAAATCTTAAAAAAAAAGTTTGATGGAATTCTTCACTGAATCATATAAGCCTGGGGTTCTGTTTTAGAGAAGAGTTTAATAACAAATTCATTGTATATTAGAGGTATTTTCATTTTAGTCTTTTCTTGGTTCAATTTTAATAATTGAATTATTTAGTAATTAATCCATTGTATCTAAAGTAGGCATAAAACTGTTCAGAAAGGTAATTAGAGATATATCAGGGTTTTTTTTTTTTTGTATATTTTTTTATTGGAGTTTGATTTGCCAACATATAGCATAACACCCAGTGCTTATTCCGCGAGTTCCCCCCTCATTGTCCCTCACCCAGTCACCCCATCCCCCCGCCCAACTCTCTTTCCACGACCCCTTGTTCATTTCCCAGAGTTAGGAGTCTCTCATGGTTTGTCACCCTCTTTGATATTTCCCACTCATTTTCTCTCCTTTCCCCTTTATTCCCTTTCACTATTTTTTATATTCCCCAAATGAATGAGACCATATAATGTTTGTCCTTCTTCGACTGACTTACTTTACTCAGCATAATACCCTCCAGTTCCATCCACGTCAAAGTAAATGGTGGGTATTAGTCCTCTTCCGATGGCTGAGGAATATTCCATTGTATACATAAACCATGTCTTCTTTATCCATTCATCTATTGAAGGTCACTGAGGCTCCTTCCACAATTTGGCTAGTGTGGACATTGCTGCTAGAAACATTGGGGTGCAGGTGTTTCACTGCATCTGTATCTTTGGGGTAAATCCCCAGCAGGGCAATTGCTGGGTCATAGGGTCTATTTTTAACTCTTTGAGGAACCTCCACACAGTTTTCCAGAGTGGCTGCACCAGTTCACATTCCCACCAACAGTGCAGGAGCATTCCCCTTTCTCCACATCTTCTCCAAAATTTGTTGTTTCCTGTCATGTTAATTTTCCTCATTCTCACTGGTGTGAGGTGGTATCTCATTGTGGTTTTGATTTGTATTTCCCTGATGGCAAGTGATGCAGAGCATTTTCTCATGTGCATGTTGGCCATGTCGATGTCTTCCTCTGTGAGATTTCTGTTCGTGTCTTTTGCTCACTTCAGGATTGGATTGTTTGTTTCTTTGCTGTTGAGTTTAATAAGTTCTTTATAGATCTTGGATACTTGCCCTTAATCTGATATGTAATTTGCAAATCTTCTCCCGTTCCGTAGGTTGTTTTATAGTTTTGTTGAGTGTTTCTTTTGCTGTGCAGAAGCTTTTTATCTTAAGTCCCAATAGTTCATTTTCACTTTTGTTTCCTTTGCCTTCATAGATGTATCTTGCAAGAAGTTGCTGTGGCCAAGTTCAAAAAGGGTGTTGCCTGTGTTCTCCTCTAGGATTTTGATTGATTCTTGTCTCATATTTAGATCTTTCATCCATTTTGAGTTTATCTTTGTGTATGGTGTAAGAAAATCCTCTAGTTTCATTCTTCTGCATATCACTGTCCAATTTTCCCAGGACCATTTATTGAAGATACTGTCCTTTTTCCAGTGGATAGTCTTTCCTGCTTTGTCATATATTAGTTGGCCATAGAGTTGAGGACCCATTTCTGGGTTCTCTATTCTGTTCCATTGGTCTATGTGTCTTTTTGTGCCAGTACCACACTGTCTTGATGATCACAGCTTTGTAGAACAACCTGAAATCTCACATTGTGATGCCCCTGGCTCTGGTTTTCTTTTCCAACATTCCTCTGGCTATTTGGGGTCTTTTCTGATTCCACACAAATCTTGAGATTATTGATTCCAACTCTCTGAAGAAAGTTCATGGTATTTTGATAGGGATTGCATTGAACGTGTATATTGCCCTGGGTAACAGTGACATTTTCACAATATTAATTCTGCCAATCCATGAGCATGGAATATTTTTCCATCTCTTTGTGTCTTCCCCCATTTCTTTCAGAAGTGTTCTGTATTTTTTAGGGTATAGATCCTTTACCTCTTTGGTTAGGTTTATTCCTAGGGATCTTATGCTTTTGGGTGCAATTGTAAATGGGATTGACTCTTTCATTTCTCTTTCTTCAGTCTCATTGTTAGTGTATAGAAATGCCACTGATTTCTGGGCATTGATTTTGTATCCTGACACACTCCCAAATTGCTGTATGAGTTCTAGCAATCTTGGGGTGGAGTCTTGGGTTTTCTATGTCCCGTATTATGTCATTTGCAAAGAGGGAGAGTTTGACTTCTTCTTTGCCAATTTGAATGTCTTTTATCTTTGTTGTCTGATTGCTGAGGCTAGGACTTCTAGTACTATGTTGAACAGCAGTGGTGAGAGTGGACATCCCGGTCTTGTTCCTGATCTTAGGGGAAAGGCTCCCAGTGTTTCCCCATTGAGAATGATATTTGCTGTGGACTTTTCATAGATGGCTTTTAAGATACTGATGAAGGTTCCCTCTATCTCTACTCTCGGAAGAGTTTTGATCAGGGATGGATGCTGTATTTTGTCAAATGCTTTCTCTGCATCTATTGAGAGGATCATATTGCTCTTGGTTTTTCCCTTGTTGATATGATCTATCATGTTGATTGCTTTATGAGTGTTGAACCAGCCTTGTATCTGGGGATACGTCCCACTTGGTCATGGTGAATAATCTTCTTAATGTATGTTGGATCCTATTGGTTAGTATCTTGTTGAGAATTTTTGCATCCATGTTCATGAGGGATATTGGTCTATAATTCTTTTTGGTGGGGTCTTTGTCTGGTTTTGGAATTAAGGTGATACTGGCCTCATAGAACGAGTTTGGAAGTACTCCATCCTTTTCTATCTTTCAGAACGGCTTTAGTAGAATAGGTATTGTTCCTTCTTTAAACGTTTGATAGAATTCCCCTAGGAAGCCATCTGGCCCTGGACTTTTGTGTCTTGGGAGGTTTTTGATGACTGCTTCAATTTCTTCCCTGGTGAGGGCCTGTTGAGGTTTTCTATTTCTTCCTGTTCCAGTTTTGTTAGTTTGTGGTTTTCCAGAAATGCGTCCATTTCTTCTAGATCGCCTAATTTATTGGAGTATAGCTGCTCATAATATGTTTTTTAAATCATTTGTATTTCCTTGGTATTGGTGGTGATCTCTCCTTTTTCATTTGTGATTTTATTAATTTGAGTGTTTTTCTCTTTTATTTTTAATAAGGCTGGCTAATTGTTTATCTTATTAATTCTTTCAAAGATCCAACTCCTGGTTTTGTTGATCTGTTCTACAGTTCTTCTGGTCTCTCATTCATTGAGTTCTGCTTGAATCTTATTTTTATTTTTTTTTTTTTTGAGTTCTGCTTGAATCTTATTAACGCTCTTCTTTTCCTTGGTGTAGGTTTCATTTGCTGTTCTTTCTCCAGTTCCTTTAGGTGCAAGGTTAGCTTGTGTATTTGAGTTTTTTCCAATTTTTTGAGGGATGCTTGTATTGTGATTTATTTCCCTCTCAGGACTGCTTTTGCTATATCCCAAAGATTTTCAAACCGTTGTATCTTCATCTTCATTAGTTCCATGAATCTTTTTAATTATTTTCTAATTTCATGGTTGACCCATTCATCTTTTAGCAGGATGCTCTAACCTCCACGTGTTTGAGTTTCTTCCAAATTTCTTATGATTGAGTTCAAGTTTCAAAGCATTATGGTCTGAAAATATGCAGGGGACAATCCCAATCTTTTGGTATTGGTTGAGACCTGATTTGTCACCTAGTATGTGGTCGATTCTGGAGAAAGTTCTATGTGCACTTGAGAAGAATGTGTATTCAGCTGCGTTTGGTTGTAAAGTTCTGTAAATATCTATGAAATCCATCTAGTCCAGTGTATCATTTAAAGCTCTTGTTTCTTTGGAGATTTTGTGCTTAGAAGATCTGTCATTTGCAGAAAGTACCAAGTTACAGTCTCCCAGTATTAGTGTATTATTATCTAAGTATGTCTTTACTTTGCTTATTCACTGATTGATATACTTGGCAGCTCCCTCCCACATTAGGGGCATAAATATTCAAAATTGTTAGGTCCTCTTATTGGATAGACCCTTTAAGTATGATATAGTGTCCCTCTTCATCTCTTACTATAGTCTTTAGAATAAACTAATTTATCTGATATGAGGACTGCTACCCCTGCTTTCTTTTGAGGACCATTTGAATGGTAAATGGCTCTCCAACTTTTCATTTTCAGGCTGTAGTTGTCTTTAGGTCTAAAATGAGTCTCTTGTAGACAGCAAATATATAGGTCTTGCTTTTTTATCCAGTCTGAAACCCTGTGTCTTTTTATGGGATCATTTAGCACATTCATGTTCAGAGTTACTATTGAAAGATATGAATTTAGTGTCATCATAATATCCATTCAGTCCCTGTTTTTGTGGATTATTTCTTTGGGCTTCCTCTTTATTTTACAGAGCCCCCCGTAATATTTCTTGCAGAGCTGGTTTGGTGGTCACATATTCTTTCACTTTCTGCCTATCTTGGAAGCTCTTTATCTCTCCTTCTATTCTGAATGAGAGCCTTGCTGGATAAAGTGAGATTTATCAGTTTTATTGATCTTTCAAAACATCAGCTTTTTATTCCCTTGAATTTCTCTAATGTTTGTATTCCATTCTATTGATTTCTGCCTTTATCTGTATTCTTTCTTTTGGGATTTTCTTTTTATCTTTTAAAATTTCTTGAGATAAATAACTCACTTCATTAATTTGATATGTTACCTTTTAATAATTTACACATTTAAGCTTACTAATTTCCCTCTAAGCACTGTATTAGTAGAATTTAATACACTTTATATGTTTTTATATCCATCCTATTCAAAATATTTTCTAAATTCTTCTACAAAATCTTCCTTGACCCTTGGGTTATTTGTGTGTGTGTGTGCATGTGTATTTAATTTTCAAATAGTTAATTTTCAAATCTTTCAATTACTAATTTCTAGCAATTAACACTCTATATATAGAACATGATTTATATAACCTAATCATTTATTTTTTTTTTAAGGATTAATTTATTTAGTCATGAGAGACACACAGAGAGAGGCAGAGACACAGGCAGAGGAAGAAGCAGGCTCTATGCAGGGAGCCCGATGTGGGACTCCATCCCAGGATGACAACCTGAGCCGAAGTCAGATGCTCAACTGCTAAGCCACCCAGGTGTCCCTCATTTTAAATTTCTTAAGGAATATAATATGGCCTAGCATATGGCCTATCTTTTTGAGTGTTTCATATACACTTAAGTAGAATGTATTTTCTGCTTTTGTTGGGTCAAATTAATTATAAACATATGAATATAAATTCGGTCCCTTTGTTTGATGGTTCTTAAAGTCTTCTACAGTCTTTTACCGAATTTTGCATCCTATTCTACAAATAACTGAGAAACAAGTGCTAAAATATCTAACTCAAATAGTGGTTTAACCAGTTCCTTTGTCTTTATAATCCTCTTCAGTCTGTCAATGTGCTTAAGTATTTTGAAGATGTGTTTTGGGGGCTTAAAAACCAGAATTGTTATAACTTTTTAGTGTATTAATCATTTAGTCATTATGATATAATCCTATCAGCCTGTAACATTTCTTATCTTTAAATCTATCTTATGTGAAATTAATAAAACTATTCTAATTTTCTCATAATTATTATTTTTTGGTATATTATTTATGATTTATTTTTTTAATTTACTTTGACAAAATTTAGGCTTAAAAAAGATTGCAGAGATGCCTGCAATACTCACTCTCTCACACACACACACACACACACACACACACACTGAAGAAGAGGGACAAACAGTAAGAGAAAAACAAAGCTGCACAGTGAAGTGAAGGGCACTACATATCCTGCTCTTGCCAGCTCACCCCCCAGTTACTGTTTTTCCTTTGGTTTTTCCTTTTGGCCACAGAGCTAGGTTTCTCATTCCCATGTGATAGCTTTTCATGTGAGTGGAGGCTCATTTTGGATGGAACAAGGGCTGCAGTGTTTACAGAATAGTTGTAAGAAGCCAAGTTTATTTTAGAATTGGTTGATTGCTTTGTGTTGCATGGTTATATATCCTGGGATCATAAAGTCTCTGTAGTTATCTGTGTGAAGAACAATGGATCATTAAACCTGTATTTCTCTGCAAAAAAAAAAGAAAAAAGAAGAAAAAGAAACATGTATGTATATTTCATTAATAGAATTATTCATATTGGGATCCCTGGGTGGCGCAGTGGTTTGGCGCCTGCCTTTGGCCCAGGGCGCGATCCTGGAGACCCGGGATCGAATCCCACATCGGGCTCGCGGTGCATGGAGCCTGCTTCTCCCTCTGCCTGTGTCTCTGTCTCTGTCTCTCTCTCTCTCTCTCTCTCTCTCTGTGACTATCATAAATAAATAAAAATTTAAAAAAAAAAGAATTATTCATATTATTTATTTGTTCTTGATTGACTTTTGTAGTTTTTCTCTTTCAATTAATTGATCTATTTCATCTAAAATTTCCAATTTAAAAAAAAATAAAAAAAAATAAATAAAATTTCCAATTTTTGACATAGATGTTTTATTTATTTATTTATTTATGGTATTATTTTATTGTATTTTTAGTATCTGTGAATGAGTGGTAAAGTCCCCTTATCATTCCAGAGATTGGTAATTTCTTTTATCTTTCTTTTGTGTTTGGTCAGTCAGGCTGGAGATTTATCAATTATATATTCATTTTTCAAAGAAGGTCTTTTGGTTTTTCTGTTGCTATTATTTTTAAGTTTTATTAATTTCTGCTCTGATTTTTATAATTTTCTTCCTCCTACCTCCTTTGGATTTAATTCAGTCTCCCTTCTCTAGTTGTTTAAGGTAAAGCCCAGATTATTGATTTTAGATTTTTTTCTAATATATGTATTTAATTCTATGAAATTTTCTATAATCAGTGCTTCAGCTTCACACTACATATTTGGTATTTTGCATTTTCATTTTAAGATAGCTAAAATGTTTTAAATTTTCCTTTAAAGTGTTTTCTTCTTTTGACCCAGGGGCTGTACTACCTAAAAGAAATTATAAATCTCTAGAAACAATCTTCTAAGATGAATCATGAAGAAAATTGCATAGACAAATTACTAGTAAGGAGATTGAATGAATAATCAAAATCCTCCCAACAAACCAAAGTCTAGCACCAGATGGCTTGTGTATTCTACCAAATATTCGAAGTATACTAATCTTTTCCAAACTCTTAAAAAAGAGAGAGAGAGAGGGAGAGAGAGAGAGAGAGAATCCTTCAAACTCATTTTACAAGTCAAGAATTACCCTGATACCAAAACCAGGAGAGGACACTAGAAGAATGGAAAATTACAGAGCAATATCCCCGATGAACACAAAAGGAAAAAGCTTCAACCAAAGATCAAACCAAATTCAACAAACATTAAATCATATACCATGATCAAGTGGGATTTATTCCATGTTGCAAGGATGGTTCAATATTCATAAATGAATGTGATATACCATTTTAACAAAATAAAGGATAAAAATTATATAATTATATCAAACAGGTAAAAATGTCACTACTTACAGATGACATAATACTACACACAGAAAATCATAAAGGTTCCACAAAAACTGTTATGAGTGATAAATGAATTCAATAAAGTTGCAGGATATGAAATATCAATATATGGAAATCCTTTGCATTTCTAGACACTAATGCACAGTAATAGAAACAGAAATTAAGAAAAAAAATCTCATTTACAACTGCACTGAAAGGAACAAAATTCCTAGGAATAGATTTAACCAAGAAGTAAAAGATTTATACTCTGAAAACTAGAAGAAATTAACAAAAGAAATAGAAAGTGACACAACTAAATTGCAAGTTAAACCATGCTCGTGGGTTGGAAGAATATTGTTAATATGCTTATACTGTCCACAGCAATCTACAGACTCAATATAATCTCTATCAAAATACCAATTATATTTTCCACAGAGGTAGAAGAAAACCCTATAATTTGTATGGGCCACAAAGGACTCTGAATAAGCAAAGCTATTTTGAGAAAGAAGAACACAGATGGAGGTTATCACAGTTCTAGATTTTAAGATATACTACACAGCTATAGTAATCAACACAGTAGAGTACTAGGGCAAAAATAGACACATAGATCAATAGAACAGAATGGAGAGGCCAGCAATACACCCACGCATAAATGCTCAATTAATCTATGACAAAGGAGGCAAGAATATATACTACATGGAAAAGACAGTCTCTTCAATAAATGGTGCTGGGAAGACCAGATAGCACCATCCAAAAAGTGAAACAGAACCATGTTTTTATATCATACACACAAAAAAGCTAAAAATGGATTAAATAACTAAATGTAAAACCTGAACCATAAAAAATCTTAAAATAATACATAGTAAACTCTTGGACATCAACCTTAGCAATATTTTTCTGGATCGGTCTCCTCAGGCAAAGGAAACAAAAGCAAAAATAAGCAATTAGGACTATTATCAAACTAATAGCTTTTGCACAGCAAGGCAATCATCAACAAGATGAAAAGACAATCTCCTGAATGGGAGAAAATATTTGCAAATGATAGCTTCCATAATAGGTTAATGTCCAGAATACATAAAAAACTTACACAACTCAACAAAAATAATCCAAAAAATAAAGGAACTAAATAGACATTTTTCCAAAGATGACATATATGGCCCACAGATACATGGAAAAATACTCAACATCACTAATTATCTCACATCAGTCAAAACTGCTGGTATCAAAATGAGAAGAAATAACAGGTATTGGCAAGGATGCATGAAAAGGGAACCCTTGTGCACTTTTGGTGGCAATATAAATTGGCACAGCCATTATGGAGAAGAATATGGAGGTTTTTCCCAAAATTAAAAACAGAAGTACCATGTGAGCCAATAATTCCACTGCTGGATATTTGCGCAAAGAAAATAAAAACACTAATTCAAAAAAGTATATGCTCCCCATGTTTATTGCATTATTTACAGTAGCCAAGATATGGAAGCAACCTAAGTGTTATCAATTGGTGAGTAAGCAAAGATATATATATATACACAATGGAATATTATTCAACATAAGAATGAATGAAATGCCATTTGTGATAACATGGATGGGCCTAACAGGTATTATGCCTTGTGACGTAAGCCATACAAAGACAAATATCACATGATTTCCACTTGTATGTGGAATCTAAAAAACAACAAGGCAGCTGGGGTGGCTCAGCGGTTTAGCGCCACCTTCAGCCCAGGGTGTGGTCCTAGAGACCCGTGGGATCAGGTCCCACATTGGGCTCCCTGCATGGAGCCTGCTTCTCTCTCTCGGAAAAAAAATAAATAAATAAAAAATTCAAAAGATAAATAAAAAAAGAAGCAGAGAAACAGATTCACGAATACAGAAAATTGGTGGTTGCCAAAGAAAGGGGAATCTATGGGTGAAATGAGTGAAGGGGATTAAGAAGTACAAACCTCCTGTCATAAAACAACCCTCAGGCATAAAAAGTGCAGCATAGAGATAATAGCCAATAATACTGTAATATACTTCTCATGGGGAACATTTGGTAATGCATATAATTATTGAATCACTATGTTGTGCACCTGAAACTAATATTAATGTTACCTATACTTTAATTTTTTTAATTAAAATAAATTAAAGAAGATGCAAATAAATGGAAGTATATTCTGTGCTCATGAAATAGAAGAATTAATGTAAAATGTCTATATTACCTATAGCAATCTACAGAATCAATAAAATCTCTATCAATCTAATGGCATTTTCACAGAATTAGGACAAACAAGCTTAAAATTTACAAAAGACCCTAAGTAACCCATCATTCTCAAGAATGAAACTGAAGGCATCATGTTTTCTGAGTTTGTGCTTTATCACAAAGCCATAGTAGTCAATTCAGTAGGGTAGTGGCATGAAAACAGATATACAGATCAATAGAACAGAGCAGAGAGCCACAAAATAAACCAAACATACACTGTTAATTTACAACAAAGGAGCCAATGATATATAATGGGGAAAGGATAGTCTCTTCAACAAACAGCACTAGAAAAACTGAACAGCCAGTTACAAAAGAATGAAACTAGACCACAATCTTACACCATATACAAAAATTTACTCAAAATGGATTAAAGACTTAACTGTAAGACCTAAAACCATAAAACTCCTAGAAGATAACTTAGATGGTAAGCTCTTTGACGTGGGTTTTGGTAATGATTTTTTGGATCTGATTTCCCAAAAGAAAAGGCAACAAAAGCAAAAATCAACAACTGATATATATCAAACTAAAAAGCTTCTAAGAAAATCATCAATAAAATGAAAAAGCAACTTACTGAGTAGAAGAAGATATTTGCAAATCATGTATCTGAGAAGAGGATAATATCTAAAATATAGGGGATCCCTGGGTGGCTCAGCGGTTTGGCACCTGCCTTTGGTGCAGTCCCAGGATCAAGTCCCTCATTGGGCTCCCTGCATGGAGCCTGCTTCTTCCTCTGCCTCTCTCTGTGTCTCTCATGGATAAATAAATATTAAAAAAATACCCAAAAGATATAAACTGCTACAACTCAATAGCAAAACAAAACAAAAACACTCAAAGCAATCCAATAAAAAATTGGGCAGAAGACGATGGCCAAAAGTTTCATGCAAACATGCTCCATATTATTAATCATCAGGGAAATGCATATTAAAAACCACAATGAGATATCAGCTCCCACCTGTTAGAATGTCTATTATCAAAAAAGACAAGAAATAATAAGTCTTGACAAGGATTGGAAAAAGGAAACCCTTGTGCACAATGTGTGTAGGATTGTAAATTAGTGCAGTCTCCATGGAAAACAGTATGGAGATTCATCATAAAATTAAAAAAAGAACTACTGTATGATCCAGCTATTGCACTTCTGGGTATTTATCTGAAGAAAATGAAAACACTAATGAAGAAAGATATATGTAACCCCTATGTTTATTCCACCATTTTTTGTAAGAGCTGATGATGTAGAAGCAACCTTAATGTTCATCACTGGATGAATAAATAAACTCGCACACATACCTACCATGGAATACAATTCAGTCATAAAACAGAATGAAATCTTGTCATCTGCAACAACACGCATGGACCTTGAAAGCATTCTAAGTAAAATAAATCAGAGATAAATACCACATGATCTCACATGTGGAATCTAAAAACCAACAAACACCAAGCTCATAGACACAGAGAACAGACTGGTAGTTGCCAGAAATCAGGGTTGGGGTACCGGGGGTCGAAGAGTGGACATAACAGATTACAATCAAAAGGTATAAACTTTCACTTATAAAATAAGTAAGTCAGGGAGGTGTAATGTACAGCTTGGGGACTATAGTTAACATGGGTTTGCATGTTTGTGAGTTGCTAAGAGAGTAAACTTAAAAGTCTACATCACAAGAAAACAAGAATTTTTAACTATGTTTGGTAACAGAATATAACTAGCTTATTGTGATTTCTCAATATAAACAAATATTGAATCATTATGTTGATTACCTGAAACTTATATAATGATTTTTGTCAATTATACCCTAATAAAAAATATTAACATGTGCTGCGGAGGAAGCTAAGGGACTGAACTGCTATTTTGGGGGCAGACTGCACTGTGAGAACTCAGAGGTTCTAATTCTATCCGCGGACTTCCGTGTATATATGTGTGTGTGGCTGTGGTATCTAATTTTTCTATCCCTGCTAGAAATCTATCCTTTCTCCACTGAATTGATTTTGGGCCTTTCATATTTTCTGTCCTTGGAGGAGTCTGTAAGTGGATACTTTTAGGCATCTATCTGCTAATATCACACAATCTTGATCACTGTATCTTTATATCAAACCTTAATATTGGATAGAGTCATTCCTCCTAGTTTATTCTTCTTTTTCACAATTCTTTCAGCCATTATAATTCCTATGCTATCCCATATAAATTTTTGAAAAACTTTGTCTATATTCATAAAAAACTTCTGCAAGGGTTCTGATAGGAATCACTTTAAACTTATATATCATTTTGTGTAATTGAAATCTCTACTATTCTAAGTTTTCCAGTCCATAAGCGTAATATCATAATGTCTCCATTTATTTTGTTCTGATTACTTTTTTTTTTAAGATTTTATTTATCTATTGGAGAGAGAGAGAGAGAATGAGAGAGAGTGGCAGAGGGAGAAGCAGGCTCCATGCAGGGAGCCCTATGTGGGACTCGATCCCAGGTCTCCAGGATCACACCCCGGGAGGAAGGCAGGTGCTAAACTGCTGAGCCACCCAGGAACCCCCTAATTTGGATTACTTTCATCAGCATTTTGTATTCTCAGGATACAAGTCCTCTTACGTCACATTTTAGAGCTGTTATTTATGTTTTCCTAGATTGATATCTAAAGGTCTTATTTTGAGAGAGATACATTGCTCCACATGACCATAGACATAAGAGAGCATTTCAGTTTAGGACTTTGGTGGAAAGAGAAAAGGTCAGGTTTCATCAAGTGGCATCAGCGGGAATGAAGGAAGTCATTCCTAATATATTGGTAGAGAAGTGTTAAAAGGCCTTGCACTATGAATTTTCACTATATATAAGGCTGTACTTAAGTCTATTTTCATCTGATCAACATAATTAGAAGAAGGTAGATCAATGAATGTAAAAGCAATGCTAGATTTGCTAAGTGACTTTCTCTTACTATTTTTGAACTACAATATTTTATTGAAATATTTCATTGTGGGATCCCTGGGTGGCTCAGCAGTTTAGCGCCTGCCTTCAGCTCAGGGCCTGCTCCTGGAGACCAGGGATCGAGTCCCACATCAGGCTCCCTGCACGGACCCTGCTTCTCCCTCTGCCTGTGTCTCTGCCTCTCAAGAATAAAAAAAATAAAATTTTTTTAAAAAGAAATATTTCATTGTATACTGCCTTATAATTAAAAACTATCAGACAATTCATTTCTTTTTTAAAAAAATTAATTATTATTTTTTTTTTACTAGCAGCCTGACAAAGTAATTTCTTTTCCTCTGACACAACTCAGTGATGAGTACCACTAAAGCCTGGCTGGATACATAAAAAGTTATTTTATTCTACTTTCATAAATCTAAAGTTGTCACACTGTTTTCTAGCTTGGAAATACAATTCTTCACAGAGTTTCTTCTCTTTCCTTCTAATTTACCTCTTTAATAGGTAGCTATCTCCAAAATTTTATTTTACTAATGTTAAACTTTTATTATTATTTTTAATTGTTTTACTTAAATATTATAAAAGACAGGGTTATCCTTAATTTTATTAACATTCTGATTGTTATTGTTGTAGACCATATTCATTTGTGTAGATTATTGGCCAGAGGTGTAGGCCAATAGTGAAACATGTGACTTGTTACACAGTAAGAGGATATTTGTAAAATGAGGAGCTTACTTAATTTTGTCTAGTATTCTCATAGACATACCACCTTTAAGTTTCCTGAAAAAAGTGTACTCAGAAGTCAAGGTCTGTCAAATGTATGTTGTGTTTGTAAAGAAGAGTTATAGCGAAAAAATTAAGTGTGTGAAATATGGAGCTGGACTATTTCAGTTGTGATTCTAATTACCTCTCTTAACAGCTCTATGAAATTGATTGTGTCTCAAAATACTCAAAAATGAGAATAATGATAATAAAAAGACTTTTGTCCATAAGCACATTGAGATGTTAAAACAATGTCAATGTGCATAACATTGTGTAAACATGTATAGTGTATATGTAATACACTCATAAATATTCAATACTGCTACATATCACCGAAAGAGAGCTTCTCCACACTACACGTCGTCTTATGCTATGCTACACCACATGGAAAACTCATTTGACATAAGCAGTTAATGACATAGAAACTATAAAATTATAAGCAGGCGAAACGGTCTACTCATGACCCTGCCCCGTTAGCCCTCACCTGAATTCTGGGCTAAAGTTCTGATGGTATGTAAAAGAAGATTTGGATGTAGTAAGAGGGTTAAAAACACATAAACCGCAACTACAAAGAGCATAGCCACTCTAAGGGTTAGATTAGCCCCAGATTACCAGCTGGGATTCTTGAAACAGAGACATTTCTTAAGAGGCAATATCTCCTTTGAATCCAATGTTCTAATTTTGTGGAAAACCCACTCATCCAAAAATGCCTTCCCATATAAGAGCCAAAATGTTCAATCCCATTCCTCATCACTTTGACAAATCCAATCAGTAGAGCCTCATTAATGTCTTATTTTTCACCTGCCCGCTAATCTTCTTCTTCTTTGGGAAGGAAAGAAGGAGCTCAAGGCAGAAGTAAATTGAAGGGACACAAAATTTGGCCTCCCACCAGGGCCTAGAGAATTCCCTGATCTCCACTTGGATTTTGCAAGGTTTTCAAAATGGCTATTTCCTCAACTTTAATTCCAATGGAATATCTACATACCCTGATGCCATAGCACGATGGTTAAAGAGACACTTATGGCCTGAAGATTATGTCAGCAAAATTCTTAGTATTATCCCAGAAGAATAATGTTAACATTCAAACTTAGTAAGTCATTCCTTCATTTATTTAGTTACATACCAAATATTCCTGCCCACTATTTTATGCTAGCAAATTCTAGGCAACAGAAATATAGTTTAACAAAGACTTTTTTTTTTCTTCTGCTAGAATTGCTCTCCCAACAAGAAAAGGCTCTAGGGTTACTGAACCTTGATGGAAAAATGGGAGGCTGAGTTAGGTCACAGTAAAGGATGACTTTACTAGACTAGGAAACTTAAGAAAAAATGCGAACTCATATAGCATTCATGGTGAAGACTGATTTTGGAAACAAAGATGCATTTTAACCTAAGCTTCAGGGCAAATGTTCACAACTACATGGTAAAAAACAGGTCTTAGAAAAGGCTGCTACAATTTTTGCAAATATGTGAGGGTGAATAAGAAGCAGTTCCTAAAATAACGCTATTTTTAAGGAAAAATGAAAAAATGTTCTGTGGGAAGTTTGTTATGTTTCTGGTTTTACTAGTGGAACTTTTGATTATATCAGAATTGACATTAATAAAAAATTAGTCCCATACCAAACCCCAAGTCTGACTCATTCTTATGGCTATTTTTTTTAATTTTTATTTATTATTTATGATAGTCACAGAGAGAGAGAGAGAGGCAGAGACACAGGCAGAGGGAGAAGCAGGCTCCATGCAGGGAGCCCGACGTAGGACTCGATCCTCTGTTTTCCCGGATCGCGCCCTGGGCCTAAGGCAGGCGCTAACCACTGCGCCACGCAGGGATCCCATCATTCTTATGGCTATTATCCAAAATTACCCTTTAGCCACTACAAAAGCTAGAAAAGATATTAGGCAAACCATGACTGGTAAGGAGGATGTATCTGCTCATTCTCTGCCCATGACAATATGGGCACTGATTTCCTTCAAATGCTCCTCTGGAATTTGAATAGCACCCTAGCATAGCACACTTATGAGAAATTCAGCATAGTGAACCATCTGAGAGTTGCTCATTAAGTTCAGAGTATTTTATGCTAATTGTACAAACAAATTATCACTGACATAAACATCTTGTCACTCATCTCTCATTTAGCTACAGAAAAGTTTAAAGATGACCTGACCAGTGTAGCATCATTGTCCACAAAGCAGTGTAAATAAGCCATGATCTCAAAAATAGATCTTGAATGGGAAGGCAAAAAAGAAATATGCAAAGTCAATCATTTATAGAGTAGTTAATAAACAAGCAAATAACTGTATTTTTGACACATCAAAGGAGAAATTTAAAGCCATTACTTTATATACAACTCAGAAAGGAGGCTGGTCTACAGGTTTCCACAAACCCAATTCCAATTTATACCCAGAGGTTCTAAAACTTAGATACAGGGGTCTTTCCATAGAGCAGCCTATAGGTGGTCGTTATTTTGAGAAATAAATGATCAACACACTTTTTGTCCACTACCATCACATACACTCCCAACTTCTTTGCCTTCAATCCTCCATTCTTGCGGCTTCCAAATTGCTGACCTATCAACCAAACTCTTTCAAATGCCCAGAAGTCCAGGAGCATTTATAGTGCAGGATACTTATCCTCTCATTTCAGGTTCTGGCCTCACAAAGTAGTCAAAGCCCTGTTTATTAGGAAGGTTTACCTCCACACTCTTTCAGGACCATCCCCAGGCAAAGCTGTAGTGTAGTGGCAGTTCATTTCCAGCCCTCAAGCCACCCCAACCACAAACCAGGCCCAGATTGTTATTCCAACTCCATCACTTGGCTGTAGATAATACTCCACAGGGTTATCAGCATGTGTTCAGAGAGAAGCTCCAATAGTAGCAGGTGGCTTGGGCCTCCATAGCAACCTCTTTGATATTTATGTCCTCTAGGCTAGTTTAGACCCAATCCTGAATAAACTTTACTGATATTCTCACCCAAATTTATGACTTGGTAGACCCTTTGTGACTATGTAATCATTTGATGCCCCCTGTTAGGTGCTCATATCTACTTAGGGGTCAGGACCATAGCAGAAGTTGCTTTTCAGGTGGCAAATCTTCATCTGAAGAATATGGCATAGCATTATTCCAGAGCCTTTAGGATTCTATGCTGTAACTCCTCTAATAGGGTTTCAAAAATTTGGAGAAAGTCCTTATGTACCACAGATACCTACAACAAAATGGAATCTGTCGGGTCACATGCCCCAAGAAGTGAAGCCCACCTGTATCATAGCTCAAGTCTCTTAGAGAGCCCCCTCTTAAAATCTGGGCCACTTTCAAAGCTGTGGTTCTTCCAACACACCAACAAATGATTTTTCACAGTATTCTCAAATCTGGTATGTACTATTTCAAAAATCTGAAGAGGCCTACAAATGATGTGCCTCTTCGTGTTTAAAAAGTACAAGGTATAACCTGTTCTTTACTTTGGAGATGCCTCAGCATATGAACACTTTTTCTTTTTTTCTTTTTCAGTGTATGTATTTGAAAGAGAGAGAAAGAAAGAAAAAGAACGAGCTAAAGAGCACAAGCAGGGGGAGCTATAGAGGGAGAGGGAGAAGCAGCTTTCCTGCCAAGCAGGGAGCCCGATATAGGACTCGATTCCAGGACTTCAAGATCATGACCTGAGCCAAAGGCAAACACTTAACTGAGTCACCCAGGTGCCTCGCATATGAACACTATTAAAAATTTAAATAATATAGAATGTTCCTGAATGTTTAGAGAGTTTATAACTACCATCTGGTGTGCAAGTGTCTTTACTGGGGTATTTCAAGAACTACAATCAATCAACACGATGGCATCAATATAGTGGGAACACAGAGATGGCCTGCAGAATATCCAGACAACCAAGTTCTCTCCAGACTATATTATCAAAGAAGGTGTAGGACAAAAAAGAAAGAAAGAAAGAAAAGAAAACAGAGAAGAAAAAAAGAAAGAAAGTGTAGGACCAACAAGCACATGAAGAGGTATTCAACATGACTTAACTATTAGGGAAATTAATACCAAAACCACAATAAAATATCACCATTGAGACAGCTCCTATCGAAAAAAGAAAAAAAAAAAAACAGGAAATAAGTGGTGGTGAAGATGTAGAGAAATTGGAACACTTAGGCACTGTTGGTAGGAATATATAAAGTTGTGTAGTCTCTATGGAAAACAGTGTGGCAGTTTCTCAAAAATTTAAATGTGGAATTACCACATGAGTCAGCAATTTCACTTTGAGTATATATCCAAAAGAATTGAGAGCTGGGTCCTGGGAGCTATTTGCAAATCCATGTTCACAGCAGCATTATTTGTAATAGCCAAGAGGTAGAAGCATATAGATGATTCCATTTGTATAAAGCACCCGGAATAGGCAAATCCATAGAAACAGAAAGTAGACTCTAGATTGCCAGGGACTAGAGAGATTGGTGGTAATTGCGGAGTCACCCCTAATAAGTATGTCTTTTGGGGTTCTAAAATTGATTATGGTGATGATTGCACAACTTCATGAATACATTCAAAACCATGGGATTGTACAATTTAAGTGGTGGAACATATGGTATATGTATTATATCTGAATAAGGGTTTACCAAAAAAAAAAAAAAAAAGAGTATAGGAAGTTACTGTGGTCCTATAGCAAGAATATGAGTATATATGCCTGCTGTGGGTGTTGCTACTTTTCTTTTTAATATACATTAATGCATTATAGATAGTGTACTTGCCCATGAGAGACTGTATACCCCTAGTATATTTTCCATTCGAGAGGTTTTTCCAATTTCAACAGAAGGCCTTGATTTAGCCGACTAACAAAGTGAATAGGAATTTTTATTTCTGTGTCTCTGAAATAAACCCTGACTCCCATTTTATTATACCAAAGCCCAATTCAGACGAAGTAGCCAAACTAAAAATTTTATTCGTGCTTTAGAGCCGATGACCAATGTGAACAGTTAATATTCCATTAATGATAAAACTTTCAGACACTGTAGAAATCAGACAAAGAAATATATTTTGGGGGAATAGTGTTGTTTGACAAAATATAATCCATAATACTAGTGAATATTTACCTATCTGTCCACTCATGAACTATAACAGAAAATTGAGTATGAGTATGCATATCAGAGTGTGTTTAGCTTTAGTTAACACTTCACCCCTTTTCCAGAGAGAGGGAAAAAATGAGGCAGACCACATCTTTGTCTCTTTCAGCTACCACACAAGGTAATAGATATTCTAAACGATCTGGCATAGAATGTGTATATAACTTAAAAACTCCCCAAAAGAAGCAACTCAAAAGAATTCGGTTTTAAACGCTGTCTAGGTCCTAAAGCAAACGTTGAAATGCAACATGTCATCTTCAGAAATTATTTCCATTTGATTAAAAAAAATCATTGCTATCAATTTTGCATTTCCCTTAGTTTTATCAATTCTTTTAAAATGTTCAGCGAAATGGAAGATGATATGAACTTTGCCATCATTTAGGAATCAAGATAGTGACTGTCTACAAAATCAAGACCAAAGAAATGCTTCTAAAAAGCTTTTAAGACAATAAAATCTCTTTATATTGACATCTCAATTCTAAGGATACCTGTGAGAAAAATTTTTCTAATTCTTCTCTCTCTCCAGCCTATTTTATTTTGCCAAAGTGAAACACAGTGTTAAGCAATTAGTTAGGTAATTTAGGAAAAAAAAATCAGCTATGTATGACTGTGGCTTTGACTCTGAAGGTCACAGAATGAAAGGCATTGTAAGGGTAATTATTTCAATTTCACTCTGATGGAGACAATGAGGGCAATAACATGTTAAGCTTTTTCTGTTTTTAAGAGGCCAAAATGAATGTAGAATTTAAGGTGTTTGTGTGTGTGTATATGTCACTCCTAAAAATTGACCTTGAATCTTGAATATCTCTAAATTTTAGATTATTAAATGCTACTTAGTTATTTCTAACATTGTCCATATTCTTCTAATTCAATTTCTTCTTAACATCGCAGTTATAAGCAGACAGCTGGCTGACAGTTCCAGAGATCCTCCTACTCTAATTAAATAGCTGATTATTCTCTTCAATGGTCCATGTTGCTGTGTTTAATATCAGCAAAGGACATTCACAATGACCTTTTATACTTGGTGACAAATAGGATTCCAGGAAGCCTTTGAATTACCCAATGTAATAGGTGAAATGCCCTCCACATCACAGTAAAATAATTAAAGGGGAAAAAAAAGAAAACCATCATTTCCAGGTGTTAGTTGTGAAAAAGTAAAGGAATTCTGAAATTATTTCCATGTGGGTATAAAATTTTAAATACTCATATATCCAGACAGGAATAATTATTAATATTATTTTCTCTTTCTATTTTACTCTTTTAATTTGATTTTTATTTTAATAATGTCTAAGTATTACATAAAGGCCAAATGTTTTGATTTTTGCCCTTTATTTTTCTATTGGGTAAGACCGATGTTCTTTTTGCAGTTAATTAATCATTAAATGAAAACTTAAGACAATGATGTTTTAATAATGGGAATTTCCCCTTAAAAAAAAAAAAGATTCATGGCCCTTTTATGTTCACCAATATTTATGTTTCAAATCTAGTAGTTATCTCTCAGACTTTCTCTCATTTGACTTAGTAAAAAATGTTTGGCATTGGTGAGCATTTTCTGCATAAAATAATTTCCTTTTTTGTCTTTTTGAAAATCACAGGATTTCCTCCTACATTTCTGAACGTTTTTTTGGTCTCTTTTTTGTTGTTTTCTCCAAACCTCTAATAGTTGGGCTGTCCCAGATCTCAGCCCTTGCAACTTTTCTCTCTATAAATTCATCCAGTCTCATATTTTAAAACACCATTTATATGTTGATTATTCCTGCCTTCATATTGCTATTTATTTTTTTATTTTTATTTTTATTTTTATTTTTATTTTTATTTTTATTTTTATTTTTATTTTATTTTTTTTCGTATTGCTACTTAATTCCAGAACCACGTATCCAAATGCTCACTCAACATCCAAATGGATGGTAGATGCAAAATTGAGCTCTTCTATCTTTCCCAACTCAGTTAATAGTAACTCTGTTTTAGATGCTTAGGCCAAAACATTGGTACCAAGTTCAAGTCCTCTCTAAATTTCAAAGATTAAATAAATAAATAAATAAATAAATAAATAAATAAATAAATAAATAAATTTCAAAGCTCACTCTCTTTAGTCAGAAAGCCTATCCACTACACCCCTAATACACAGGTTTCCCATTGCTATCCACAAGTAGAGCATTGCTATGAAATTTTTCATAAGCTGAAATGATGGCATAATGCAATAAACAATTACCATTAATTTATATCGAAATTTTTTTTAGTATTTCCAGACCTCCAAAATGACCTTAGGCTTTTCTGATACCTTATGACACATCTTGCTAAGCAATACACAAAATAAATTGAAATAAAGCACAGGTGCTCACAGGCAGTTCAAAGCTATGGCAAATTGGTGCTAAGATGCTGAGTGTGCTTCCCGGGGATGGAGTTTGGTAGCACCACTCTTGCTGCTAGGGGTTCGCTGCAAAACAAATGTTAAATGCTGTTTTTGCTTTGTCTTTTGTTCTAAAAATAAAAATTCTCTGAATTCCTTTTGGTTAGCAAAAACAGACACTAATTTAGGTCTTTTGTAAAAGTGAAGTGCCTTAACACCAACTTTCAAAAGGCAGGTGATACCTCTATTTAGAATTCCATCACTTCTAATTTGACCACTATCACCAATTTGGTCAAAACCACCACCAGCCTCACCTTCAGTTTATCTTCACTATGGCAAGCAGAATAGTGTTCTTCAAATGTGAACCTGATATTCATCTTCTGCTCAAAATTTCCCAATGACTTCTCTTACCCCTGAAGAAAAGCCACAATCCTTATTATAACCTAAAAGGCCCTACATGATGTGGCTGCTCTTTAACTTTCTGGCTTTCTCTCCGGTTAGGTTGCTCTTACCTTTGTTCACTCTGATCCTAGCTGTTTGGCCTTTCTTGTCATTTTTTCCCCCTTTCCTGTATTTGGTAAGACATTTGCCTATGTTCTTCTACCATAATCTCATTTAAAACTCACATTTGTGAGCATTTTCTTTTTAGATTCACTTTGCTACTTGCTTTACTAGATCTTGAAGAATTCTTTAGGTGAAATGACAGAGCTTAATACGGTACTGCCACCAAAGCAGCTGCCACCATTGCTTCCAGTAAGCACCAGTAGCTCTAAGTATAAAAACAGATCAGAGGTTGGAAAAGCATATAAGAATTCTGCTGATTCCCTTCAGAAATCTCAATTTTTTTTTTGACAGGACTTACCTTTATTTTCAAGGAAAATGTTTGGGAGACATACAGTTGAACCAGAAATATGTACAAATTAGAGGAAATTTACAATGGGAATATCTAGGTGGCATCGAATTTGAGCCTCTATCTCTTTGATTTTTATTATAATGTCATTCTTTATGTAACCGAAACAAATTCAGATTGCATATAGAATATTCACCATCTTTTCAGCCTATTTTAATGTACTTTTTCTTAGATAAGCTTCTTTATATTAAATCTAAGGATTGGTAATTAACAGATTACCACACTTCTCATGAAAAGTATGCTAAGAAATAGACATTAAGTTGTCAAGCTAAGAAATTCAGCTTGCTGTCTTTATGCATCTCTGATAACCAAATAACATGCTTTCATTTTCCCCACAAATGATGTCAATCCAGAATTTTAAATTCTTGCCACTAAATTCTTAACTGATCATTTAAAAAGTCATTAGAAAAATACCTCTAATAAAATGAATTCACAAACTCTTCAAACTCTAAGTTCATCCAAGAATTTTACAATTTACTATAACTGTTTCAGAAATCTCCAGGGTATGCAGAGGGTAAACTAGACATCTGGAACAGAAGAATAATTATGGAAAATATTTAAAAAGTAATTAAATCTCAAAATCTATGTGTTGATGAATGGCTGCTTTTTCCTGTCCCACTTTAGCATTTGCATCTGCATAAAATCAAAGCTTTATAGGATAATTTTTTTTTTATGGGAAAAGAAATAGCTATGGCAAATAGAAGCATACCTCCACTGCTGAGAACACTAGCAAT
Organism: Vulpes vulpes; assembly: GCF_048418805.1. NCBI lineage: Eukaryota > Metazoa > Chordata > Mammalia > Carnivora > Canidae > Vulpes > Vulpes vulpes. The sequence continues at coordinate 106,592,463 of NC_132780.1, forward strand.
GATAGCGGCCTACCTGGGGTTAACAGTGTTTCCTTTACAATCTTTCTTCATTCCTGAACAATGTGTATAATGATTATCACAAAAAATATTATACCTAATCTATGATTTTTAGAATAAAACAAATCTTTGGAAGACTGCATTACATCCCATATAAAAATTTTGTGTTAGTATTCTATTTATAATTTCTAGAAATGTACATTGTGGTATGTCCATAATACTTCTCAGTATGCCAAGGCAGTTAGCTTGAGTTTACATCTCCATTACACAACTAAGGAAGCTTAAACTCAAGAGCATTAACGTTTCTGTGCTCTCCAAAATGGGTAGGCATTAAGTATGATGTTATTATTCACAGTCATTTCAGTGGCCTTTTTAAGTTTTAAAAGCCTGCCTTCAGGAATCCAAAGCCCTCTTCCACTCAACTTCATCCTATAACCATGCCTCATCTTTCACCTCAATGGATGCAACCATCCATTGCTTATGTTAGCCTCATCCTCCAAGAAGCAGACTGCAAGTTGGGAGTAAACACCAAAAGATTTATTAGATAATAAACAGGTCAGAAAACAAAGGGAAGGAGCCAGGAGCCATTTGTCAGCCACACAGTTCTGACTTTTGAAAGAGAAACAAGAGGGAAAAAAAAACTTCTTAGACTGTAACTTAGATCTATGAATATTCAGCAGGGCTGGTGGGGTCTTGTAGAGCCAAAGTCTGTCATCAGAATGGGCTCTTGTCTCCCAGGAGTGAGTCCACTTTAGGAACCCTGACATGTTCAGCTACTGTCTGACAGCAGCCTGAAGGAAGTATATCCTCAACATGAACACAATGATGGATTTTAGGGCACGGTAGTTGGAGTGGTCAATCAATTGGGCTTCCCATAGTCAGAAATGTACAAAGTGCATTTCCCTGTGGTACAGAAAGTACTACATGTCGATACCACAGAATCTCATAGGAACTAAACCACAGATTTTTTTTTTTTCCACTCAACTGAACACTATGCTAATATAGGTGGCCAGCCACTGGATAGATTGTAGATGGATTACATAAATAGATAACAGGTAGGTGGGTAGACAGGGATTAAAAGTGTGTCTCTTATCAGAATCTCCGGCTAGAATCTCTCGGCAGGGAAAACCATTTGTTACTAACAGGGCAGACAACTGGAACTAATTTGCATAGTTAATCTCCTTTTGCATAACCCTGGACACCACTTAGTCCTTAAAATACAAGGCAGGTGGTTGAATTTTCCTGAACAGTGCTGTCATGTAAGAGAAATCACTAGACCTTAAACTAATAATAACAACTTCAAAATTGCCATCCTCATCTAGTCTTCTCTAGGCTCTTCCTATCAGCCAAAGTCTCCAGCTACAGTGGCACTCCAAAATATTCTAGGTCTACTTCCAAATCCTGGCCTCTCTCAGGCTGTAATGTTTTAAGTTATAATGCGGTTCTAGTTCAATATTCAAGAATTAATCAGTTTCCTAGATTATAAAATAATATCCTCGATTTTATCTAGAAGATTTCTATTAATGTTTTAAATTTTGTCACAAAAAATATCCATCATCGGTTAAGTGACTTGTGTAGTTTTTCAGATGTGGATTGTGACTATTATTTGCCTGTAATAATGCCAATAGCAAATGGCTTACAAATTATGTATATTTTCACTACAAGGTTTACTTTCTGGAATTATTTCTGAGGCTGGAGCATGTCAAGTGTTATATCTTGTTTTCCTTCATTAATCATGGGAGAAGTAAGCATAGGGTAAGGCTGAAGGTCATAGCTAAGAAAACTCACCTGGTAGAAAATACCAGGTACACAGACATAATCAGAATGAAAATAAAATTTGTTTCTAAGAGTAAGCCTCTATTGTCCCAACCTAAAAGGGTTGCAATCATCTATCTTTTGCTTACGAGTCACATTCTGAATTTCAGACCTATCTGCTATCTAGTCTACCATTAGGTTGATTTATAATTATTTATTACCTTTTGATTAAATAATCATTCGCATTCTAAATTCATAATTGTCAACTATCCTATTCATCTGCTCTTGGCATTCATTTGCTCTGTGTGGTCTCCATAACTTACCTCCCTGTGGTGGAGACTGGAAAAAATGAAGTGTTGTTCATTTCTACTTTGTATTATTAATAACAAAGAATTCCTCACTAAATTTCTATTTTTTATATTGTACTTTTTTTAAAAAACCTGTAATCCTTTCATTTTCATTAATTTCACTTATTCCCATTTTCTAGTATTAGAGACAGGCAAGTTTGTTGTTGTTTCCTATGCCTCATGGCAACCTGTTAGATACCCGAAAAGAGTGTTTACATCCCCCTTTTAATTTTGTTTAACATAAAAGGCAATCTTCAGTTCTTACCACCATTCCTCTTACAATTTCTAGACTAGTCATTATTCCCACCAAAATTCTACATATGAATTCTGGTTTGCCATTTGAAAGTATTTCATCTAGAATGCTAGGACTCCAGGAATAGAGGAATTGATTTTCAGAAGGAAAATATGTGGTCTTAATGCTTATCACTACCGAGTTATGGACACTTGAGTAATTTTGCAAGTGTTAGATTGTGTTGAGCATGGATAATCCTGGGATGGAAAAAAGTAGTTTAACTAAAACTGCCAAAAAGAACATCATCAGGAGGGGAGTAGAAATCACAACTTTGGAGGGAGGCCAATGACTCAAGCCAGTTTAAAGCATTAGGATAACATACTGTGGGGTGGGGTGGGGTGTGTGTGTGTGTGTGTGTGTGTGTGTGTGAGAGAGAGAGAGAGAGAGAGATTGATTTGTAAAATCATAAGTCAGTAAGCGAGCGCCTTAACAAATCAGAGAATTGGAGATGCATTAGAAAGGGAATTCTTAATGGCTGTTTTTTTTTCTGTGGCACCTCCTGCCCAGCTTCAATGCATACCTACAGGAAGGAAGATTTATGTGTATATGTGTGAATGTACCCCATTTGGGAGGCTTTATGTCATAAGCCTTCACATATATTATCTTGTCATCTTTATGTTTAAATGGTAGGTATTTGTTATTTCCATTTCCAAGTGAGATCATAGACGCACCTATGTTTATATACCTCTATATGCTGCTCCAAATTCTACAAGCATTCCTGATTTTGCGTGTGATATCCAAAGTATTATATTGAAAAGAGACCTATAAAAATTTAAAGAAAATCATGGATGAAGAATCAAGTTTGATCAATAAAGTGTTATTTTGGGGAATGTTAAGCTATTTCTTCAAAATTCATAGAGAATAAAATATATAAACAGGGCTTTAATAGTAGTAGAGTAAAACGGCCAAATAAAAATATAATTAAGCATCCACCATTTACGTAGTATAATGCTAGGTATTTGTACACAAACCATCCTCTAAATGATATATTACAATCATCTTTTAATGGAGGAGGAAATGACCCCTTAAAGAATTAATTAAAGTTCTCAAGATTACACAAGCTATAAATGATGCTGTCAAGATTGAAATTAAAATCTATGTGCCCCAAATCCTTGTGGCTAGGCTACTATGCAGTAACCAAATTTCCAAAAATACTCCATGTGAAAAATTTTAAATACATTCCCAGAAAATGCATTTGTCAATGTATTGATAGTGAGGCATCAAATTAGAAATTTCCCATATTTGAACTTTTTGAGGCCTCTTTTAAGTTCTATTTTCTTATTCCAGGAATCTCCTCTTGAGTGGGCAACTGTGTTCCAAAAATGGTCACAGAAATTAAAAGTTATAAATTAGAATTTGGAAGTTATAAATTATGAATAAAAAGTAAATTTGTTTAAGTTCTATTTAATGCATTCTACATGGAAAAAAAAACTAATTATGTTAGCCTTAAATATAATATAGTCAGGTAGATGCTGAGGGAAACTATACCACTCAAGAATAATTTTCATATACAAATTAATGTCAAGTATTTATCTAGCCAATATAACAGCTTAGATCTGTAGGAGTTGGAAGATAAAACATTAACTTTAAAAATCAGAGAATGAGGAAAACTTCAACCACAAAATGATATCAAATGAAATACATTTAAATAAGAAATAACACAATAAGAACACAAACTAAAAGGAATGATCTCATTTTTAAGGTTTGATATTCCACAATGTTGATCACCTGGAATATGAAATCCAGAAAAAAATTCCTCTTAGCAATAAAATGATGCATTTAAAGTTTTTGTGATCAACTCTTAGATGAAATCTTCAAAGACATCTCTGCCTGCAATTCTAAAAAGGCAGTTACCTCTTTTCCCAGGCCAGAGCACACTGAAGTGAACAAACTAGTGGGTGCAGAAAGGAGTTAGTTGTAAAGCAATTTCAAGAAGTGTAAACCTACCATCTGAAATTAAAGTGAGAAGATAAATATCTGCTGAAACACAATAAGAGAAGCACAGCCATTTATTATAGTGTAAACAGTTCTAAATTCCTCAATTGCCCCTGAGGATATATAGGTGCAATAGTTGGAAGGAAATGCACTCATATTAATGTCTCTGTGTCAAAAGGAAAAAAGTAATTGTGCTCAGTAGTCTCTGAGCACCGTAGGTCACTTTGAGTACTGCATAGAATTAGTCACTCTTAATACTTGACTATTCAATTTTTCCAACAAGGTATTTGTTATTGTTTTTAAGAGGAAAAAATTACTTCTTCCTACTTTAGTTCTTTCCCCATTTCAATTTTTTTTTTTTTTAATATTACTTTCCTTTGCAGTCACTTAGTCGCTCCACCTTCCCTCCTCCAGTTCATCCATAAGCTAGAACAGAGCATAAGGAACTCCAGGAAACAAACAGACAACCCTATCCTTTCTGTGATCAGCTCTTCTGTCAGGCAAGCTGATGCGGTAAATCTCTCAAAAGACAAATTTGTCAGTTGTTACTGAAACAGCATGTGAATTCTATTCTCAGTGACTCTGTGAGAACACAAAGAGCTTAGGGAAAAGTTAAATTTTAAAGTTACCAATATGGGAAATGCATTAGAAGGAATCAGGTCAGAGAGGCAAAAACTCAATTATAATCCCCTAAATGGAGACAGCGAAAATCTCAACTGACCCAAATTTCTTGGCTCCCACAACCAGCTACATTTATATCTGAAATGAGTTGAAACCCGAGCTGTGCTGGCAGCCTAACACCTGCTCCCTCTTTTCCCCTTGGGTGGCTGAAGTAATTACCCACCTCTACCTGCACCAGCTTAGGATCTGTGAAATGTTGGTCATGTAGAGTCAATCATTCCCATGTTCTAAGGTGCCAAATGATCATCTGCTAGTCAGAATTGCAACACTGCTGGCAGGTGAACCTATCAGTTCGTCTCATTTTTGAGTCTGGTCATGCCCAAATATCCACTAGCCAATTAGCATTTGTTTTCTACAGTATACACCCTATGGAAAAATATATATATATATAACTTATCTGAACTTTACTTTCTAAATACAAGATTTTTAAATAATTTTTACACATGATCACATTTTAGAAGTATTCACAATCAGGCCTTTGAGTATAGTCATGCTGTCCTCAGAACAAACACGAACACAGTGGAGAATATTGCTTTTCTTTATAAGCACACGATTGTGCCAACTCTGTGGAATATTTATCAGATTAACCATGGCAGACTTTAATTTATAGTTCCGACCTCAGCCATAAATCTGTCCTACCTGGGTAAAATCATGAACAAAGGAAGGAGCCAAGTTATAACATCACTGTTTATCACTGGGAGCAAAACATCTAACCAAAAAAATTTGGAACTTTTTTAGTTACACACTAAATAACTAAGAAAAATCCCTACTTTTTCCTGTTCTGTTCCATATTTTTGACTGGTGGAATAGAATTATCATTTCTCATCAGAGGATATTCTGTGGCATATACTGACAGTGTAAGCAATTTTTCTTCTTCTTCTGGAGAAAAGATACAAATGGACTCAACAGACTAGAACATGGCTCTGCATAAATAAGAAGGATGAAATGATAGAAAATCTCAAGTTGAAGAGTAGAAAATACATGGAGTTCATACTATGTCATCTGAAACATTTTTTGTAAAGGACATGGTAATATATCTGCCAAGACAAAGAGAATTGGGTTGCATTTAGATATTTGAGAGAAGAGTAATTTATACAAGTATTTTGGCAAAAGGAAAAACATGAAGGGGTACAGGTTGGTCATGAGTTGTTAGTTTAAACATAACTGTTTTGAGGCTCAAGTGCTTAGCTAAAAAAACATAAAAGGGCCCGTATTATCTTACTTTTTTAAAATTAAAGATTAGTTATTTTGAGAGAGACAAAGAAAGAGAGAACACACAAGCGGGGGGAGGGGCACAGAGAGACGGAGAAGAATCTCAAGCAGACTCCCTGCTGAGTATGGAGCCCAATGCAGGGCTCCAGCTCAGGACTCTGAGACCATGACCTGAGCGAGATCAAGAGTCAGATACTTAATTGACTGAGCCACCCGGGGACCACATAAGTTAACCTTTTATTACTAAATTTATTCAAGTCACTAGTACACTGTTGTGTTCCTCCTTAGAACAATGGAGAGATATAGAATGCTTAAGAGATATAAGGGAAGGAATGCACCCATTGGAGAATATCTAAATGTGTCCATCATTATTCTTTTTTTTTTTTAAGATTTTATTTATTTATTCATGAGAGACACAGGGAGAGAGGCAGAGATAGGCAGAGGGAGAAGTAGGCTCCCTGAAGGGAGTCCAATGCAGAACTTGATCCCAGGACCCCGGGAATCATGACCTAAGCCAAAGGCAGATCCTCAAACACTGAGCCACCCAAGTGCCCCTCCATCATTATTCTAAGAACATTATATTCATTCAGTTAATTTAACAACTCTCTAAAACTGATATAACTTATATAACAAACAAAGGCACAGCACCAAAATTGGCCTCATGTTTATACATCTCCTTTAGTAAAAGGCATTATTGTGCCATGTAGGAAAATGTGAAAATGGGTAAAGTTACAAGGCTACATATGATGATAATCAAATAGTAGATAATAAGATCTTTAATACATGATTGTTAAACTGAACACTGCACCTATTCCTCCTATATCCACTGTTATGAATATTTTCCCTTAGAAGGAATGTATGTATTTAAAGTAATTATTAGAAAAAATATTTTAAGGAGATTCCTGGGTGGTTCAGCAGTTTACCACCTGCCTTTGGCCCAGGGCATGATCCTGGAGTCCTGGGATCGAGTCCTGCATCAGGCTCCCTGCATAGAGCCTGCTTCTCCCTCTGCCTATGTCTCTGCCTCTCTCTGTCTCTCATGAATAAATAAAATCTTTAAAAAAAAAGAAAAGAAAGAAAACTACTTTAAAATACATTCCTTTATTTAAAAAAAACAGCTGCTGGGGCAGCCCGGGTGGCTTAGCACTGCCTTCGGCCTGGGGCTTGATCCTGGAGACCCGGGATCGAGTCCAACGTCTGGCTCCTTGCATGGAGCCTGTTTCTCCCTCTGCCTGTATCTCTGCCTCTCTCTCTGT